>NC_063356.1:13450919-13600141 GCF_021869965.1 Rhincodon typus
GCTGCTTGGCCTGCTGTGTTCATCCAGCTCTGCACCTTGTTATCTCAGATTCTCCAGCATTTGCAGTTCCTGCTATCTCTTATTCACCACAATGATTTTTCTCTCAGCAACAATAGCCCAGGAGATTAATCTTTATTTCCTGAGGATCGTGTACAATCATGAGGGTTGGCAGTTTTAGACCACCAGCTGAGGGGTTTAATTTCTAAGGTTTTAGGTAGATGCAGAGTACAGCATGTTACTTGCTACCTATTTTAATAATACAGGTTGGGAGCAGACTGGTTAATTATAAACCTTTTAGAGTACTGAGTAAGATTTTAAGCGTGATTTACAGGCTTTGTAAGTGGGTTTTGCAGGTGAGTGTAATGGAAACTCAATTATGGAAATGACATGATGGAAAATGTTTATTCGGAACCTATTATTGGAAATAAGTGTAATATTAACAGTGAGTATAGTGATATGAAGACTTTTGGCTGAATAGGCACTAAATAGTGTACGAAGAGGCTGAGGTGACATCTTACACTGCATGGCTGGTTTAGCATTCTGCTTAGTGAAGAACGGCATTTAGTAAAGCAGTTGAAGTACACCAGGGATGGATTCTTGGGGAATTGTTAAGTAACTGACAATTAATTTGCTTGGTAGTGCTCATTGAAGCTTCATGCCATTTGGTAGGTAGTATTTCATCTAATGACCCCTGCTAATAACAAACAAGTGAATAGGAATAAACAAGTCTTTGCTGAGGATTTCAAGCATGACTTCTTGCTCAGTTTTACAATGTTCACTTGATGACTGACTACTGAGCATTAGAAAATTACTTATGAGACACAATAGGTGATTTCTTGGGTCTTACCAATGCGCCACCATTTCTTTTCCTGCATATTGTCTGAGGACTTTACCAATAAAATGACTTTACCTCGTGCTACTCACAAGCAGGAAGGGGCTGCTTGGTCATCAGTATCGTGCTGGGCACCCCCCTTGTTGTGCCTGAGGAACTGGAGGAGGAGATGGCAACAGACAGACCAGCACTAGTCGCTACACGAGAGACAGACAAAAGAGCTATCAGCCAGAGGCACTGGAAACACATGAGGCAGGAGGCTTCAGACAGCACTACCCCTGTACTCACATGAGGTGGCATAAAGAGGCTACACTTTACCAAGGAGATCGGTGAATTTTGACTCAGATGTTGCAGGACTATGAGTCAAAGCAAATGGCAGACAAGGTCAAAGTTGCAGTTAATTTTCATGCAATTTTCCAGGTTGTTACAAGTGACCTAAGTCATATTGTCATAACCTCTGCACAGTTCTGCATAAGGGAGCTCTGCACTCTCTTAACTCTGGGGAACGATTGTATATCATTTGTTACTGCCGTAGAGATGCCCAGAGGCTGAAGGCACTTGGATTTGACAGGACTGTGGAACTTCCCACCGTCTCCGAGACATTGACTCTCCATCTATGGTCATGTGAGATCTCAGAAATTTAGAGGTGTTCAACAAGTAGAAACACAGCTTGTCTGCTCACTTTGGTAGCATATCATGCTGATGAATACCAGCCGTCCAGAGCATTATAATTCTGTGTTTATAGCAATGCAGTCATCCACCCCACCAATCTTTGATTGCTAGCACAGTCTACATTGCTGGGGTTTCAGTGAGAGGGTGGGTTAGGGACAGGCAGTTGGAGGTCAGGATAGGGCATTGACCAAGGGGACCAAGGAAGGGGAAATTTGGAAAGGATCATCCTGAGGTACTGTAAACAAAAGCTGCATGGTTTCTTTTTCACTTCATTTGTTCACTTATTTCATTTTAAAAATTATTTCATTTACAAATGTAAGAATTTAGCAATTTAAAACCTTTCGACTTACAGGGTATGATTTTTTTCATGACGAATGTCCTATAAACCTTATTACAACAATATCAAATGTTTTAATGGAAAAAATTTGATTTGCTAAAGAACATTTTACTTTAAGTCAAGATTTCAGGACGCAATCACGTCTTCAAGTGAGAACCTACTGTACTTAGAACAAAGTTCCAGAAATTACCCAGTAAATTAGATAGTTAAGAGTGAAACACTTCTTATTTCAGTCCTAACACATCACTCACTTGATATGCTCAATTTACTCACATAGAACAGTTTTGGCTGTAAAGGTTGCTGTCATTGTTTAAAGGTTAACTGTCGCAAATTTTCTTTCCACTCTCAATTTTACTGAAATCTGGGCATTGGATTTCATAGCCCTCTAACAATGGATTGGACAGAGGATGAAAACTAAGAAAAGAAAAGCAGAAAATGTAAAGTCAATGACTCCACAGTACAGTGGGTCTTTTTAAAATTCATTTATGGGATGTGTGCATTGCTAGCTGGGCTAGCATTTATTGACCATTCTTAGATGCCCTGGAAGATGTGGTGGTGAACTGTCTTCATGAAGTGCTGCTGCAGTCTATTTCATGTAGGTACACCCACAATGTGGTCTGCTATCCTTGGTACAGACCTAATTTAATAACAGCAGGTAATTGCTGAAGGATCCTGAGATTTAGTAATGCCATAGTGACAACCTCTATCTCCTTCAGCAAGCTTTTTAATGAATGCATAACACACATGTAGCAATGCCACTAAGTTTTCAAAGTCAATGTTGTCATCAACTTCCATATGTGGGCTACTTACAAGCTTACCAACTTACAAGTTTACTTTCAAGATCTTGTTTGTTCTGTTCCTCTGATGCTTATTGCTTCTGAATTTATTTCTCTTATACAGACTTTCTGCTCTGGTTTCAAAGCCAACAGTGCTTTTTTTTTCCCTGTGTGTAGAGTGTTACTACTTCTGTTGCTCTTTCTATGGTGGTTCTCTGTTCATTTTATTTCCTCATGGTCTTACTTATGGTTGGCTTGAGGTTACATTTGACTTGAAATTGCACTTTAAAACTGGTATGGTTTTATTTCTTCCCATCAGCAGTGCAGTTGGTGAATATCTGTTCTTCAATGGCATTGCTCCGTAACTAAGTCCAGTTAACTTCCAGTCTGCATTTTTATGCATCAATGACTTGATGGTCTTGACTGCCATCTTTGCTTCTCCATTTGAGTGAGGATGAAGTGGAGAACTTGTCATTTGGTATCTGTCTCTAAAATGAATTTTCTGAATTCCTCATTCGCAAATTGAGATCTGTTAACTGACGTTAGTTCTTCTGGGAAACAATGTGTTGCAAAGGTTCTTCTCAGTGCACCGCTTACTGCTATGATCAACTAAAAAGTCTTGTTCTTTGAGTCGATCCTGAATATAAACTACCAGTACTAAATATGTCTTCCCTTTCAATTTCCTTAATCCTCTGGTTGTGTTCCTTCTTCATTTTGCCATGCACAAGATTATCATCCATATCACAAAAGATTGAGGCATTCAAGAGAGCATTGGATATTTTATATATATACAGAAGCAATGTGTAGGGTCATGGGGAAAAGGCAGGAGAATGATACGAAATTAAAATGCTCGGATAGATTGTGGCCACAATGGCACAAATGGTCTCCTTCTGTATTGTAATAATTCTGTGATTCTCTGCACCTCTTTCATGATTTTTGACATTGGCTTTAGGAAAATATTTTGTGCAGAGGTCATCCCAAATTGTAGATAGTTGAAACAAATCTGTCTGAATGGTTTAATGAATATGGTCAGCAATGTGGGTGTCTAATATACATTCTATGAGGCTGTTGGTGCTTTGTCCTTTAGTACAAATCTTCCACTTCTGATATATTGTGCAGCATTTTTATTTACATCTGTACATTATAAGTTACCAAAAACAGTCCTCTAGTATAGTGTCTAACACCTCTCTCTTTACGTTCTTCAAATCTCATGAATTCACTCGATCTCTCTTACTGATATCATCATCATTTGCATAATTTATTATACCAGTTGGTTCTGCTATCACGTGTGTTTCTTCAACCAAATTAGTTTTAACACAATTGAAGAATTTAGACCACTATTTGTAGAACACAAACTTTCCTTACCTGTATTGGCTATAACGTGATTCTGGCCCCAGTAGTTTAAATGGTGTGGCTACTGTGTGATTTTCTGATAACGTGAGACCACATGAGAATGGAACTATTGCGTTAAATCAGAACTGACTATACTACAAAAACTACTTCTCTGTATAGCTGACAAGATAGATATTGTTAGCGAATTAATTTAAACTGGACATTAGAAGTCCTAGTCTTCTTTGGAAAAGATCACCTTGGCAATCTTAAATATAGGAGCATGAAGAAGTAAGAAGAGGTAAATCCAATGACTTCCTACAATATGTCATCTCGCTATTGTCTCTGGCTCCCCTTCCCTACACAGGTATATTCGCTACACAGATATCCTACAAAGATATTATCTGGTAACTCATGCATGACTTCTTATTTTTTTTCCTGCAACCAATGTCGCAATATTATCCTTTCCTGTCATTGGAAGTTTAGAAGACGAGTCTTCCAGCAACCTTGAACATCATAGCGTCCATCTTGCTGGTAATTGGGAAATCAGCGTAGCTACACAAATTTTAGATGTAATTATTGAACTTGTAGCGTAAACAGTGGATGCATCATATTGTATAAGTGAAAGCAGGATAAGTCATGTTAGCGTATGGGAGCTAGGACTTGTAGGATGGCCACCTTGATGCTTGAAAGGTGCCTGTGTTTGGGAAATACACCACTACGGTGACGTTAACAGGGTCCAGCAACTGCATATCTGTTAACTACAATGAAAGCCAATGATTGGGATTTTCAAAGTGCTGAGGCTGATAGCCGCAACATATTAGGGGAGTGGGGATCGACAAAACTATTATGCAAACAACACTTCTTTCAAGAGGCCTTTCAACTAAAACTATAAGGAACTGGGCATAATTTCAAATTGGACCATTGTCATTGGCACTTTCCCCACTTAATACAATGAGCATGGGAAACTGTGTCAGTACACTTGTCACAGTATGCAGAGATAGAGTAGTTGTCACAGATGGGAATAATGGACAAAACTAGCATGTAGGGCACAGGTGGCCTGGCTGGCAGTTGGTGCATCATTGCAGATGGCAGGGTTTTCACACGGCCAGTGAATTTAGCATGGTTGACCCAGCTTGCTCATTTCAGATGGCACCCTTGACAAAAATACCACAGTGATGTCCTGGACACAGCTGGATCAATGATTATGAATAGGAGAGGCACAAAAGAGTACAAAACAGCTTCAGAATTGCCTATCACTTATTATAATGTTAAGGCTTGTTCGAATTGCAAGGTGATAACAGCATGATGATGATAAGAGTACAGATGAGACTTAGATAATAGCAGAACCAACTGTGTACCTCTTTAACACATGAGATTTAAGGATTTAGGAAGAAACAGACGACAATGTAAAAGAGTACAAACCAAAGTCAAATCAGCAGAAATATTGGACTAGAGGGAAAAAAAAGATTTGTTTATGAGGGAAGGACAAAAGTGCCAGAAAAGAAAGTACATTTTAAAAATACCATTTTAAAAAAGAAGTGGTATTTTTAAAATCTTTAAGAATTGGAATTGAACAGGTTAAATTGTGTTCTTCTGTACCAGAGTGGTTTATTGTCACTACACTAAAAATTATCATATTGCTAAAAGGTTTACTTTTAGGTTCCAGGGCTAACTTTCTGCACAGGACCCAATAAACAATCAATGTGCAAATCCAGCAACTTCTTAAAATAACATGGAAGATAAGCATGTTACATTGTTTGTCTGCAGCAAACAGTGAAAGTGGTATAAATTAACCAGTAAATTCTGAACATTAGCAATTTATTGTGTGCCTTAATCCCCCGAATTTACTGGCACATTTTCAGATCAATAATGGTGCACTACTAACACATGGTGACTTTTGCAAAGAGGTTGGCATGTTGTTTTAGCCTTTAGCATCTGAGAAAATGTTGCAGACTTGTTTTGAAGCAATTGACTGTGTTGATTTTTCTGAATAGTTAACATGAATATGAAGAAGCAGAAAAATGAGCATTTGTGAATTTCCAATGTAAGATCTTTCTGCTTTTTGGTGGAATGACAAAAAGAGTGCATATTAGAAGTTCAGAAAAAGCTCTGTAACTTGAGATTTCAGCAAGCTATGAACAGTTTGTTGTTGCTTGGCATAACGAGAAAGTGGTTCTAAGCAGGTGAGGCAATAACAGAAAACACGGGGGTTTAATTAAGTTTCTAAGAAAAGACAGACGTGAGAAAAAAATGTGATAAAAGCAACAGACTTGAAATGTAGTGTGACAGATGCATATATGATACCGTTTTCCTACAATGTGGGATTAGTATTGGTATATGACCCCAAAACAGCCAGTTCTTCACTGTGAAAACCTTCTGTTCCCTGCTTGTAATGAAACTCAGCCATGTCTCTTTGATCAAATTTCTAGTGCAGTGGTTTATAAATGAGTGCACAACATCAATACTTTCTTGGGATTTGTGATGCAGAAGGCAAAGGGATACTGCAGCCTTGACATTGCAGAGCAAAATTATACAATTTTAAAAATATGGCTGGGAGTTTGCACAGAATCACAGGCTTTGCTTAGCTTCATTTTGGCCTATATATAAAACTGAGGAGATACTCTTGTTTTAACAAATAGGTGAGTATAACTTGATATTAATTATTGATTTTAGAATGTCTATTTCACCTGCTCGGCAGATGGTTGCATTTACCAGCATACAGATTACAATCTCTTACTGGGAATCCCCACTATACGTCATCAAGATAATGGCAGATCAGGGGTCCTGAGCCAGGCCTGTCTGCTCCTACTGCTTTTCTTTTCTTTTGTTTGTCTGTTGACTTACCTCTTGTCCTCAGCTCAGATGGCATCGGTGGCAGTGAGGAACCCCAGCGTGGACTCGAGTGGGCCCAGCATGGATCATGTGTTGGTGGCGAGCGGGCCCAGTGCAGACTCGAGTGAGCCCTTACTTACTTTTCCAGGGCAAGCATGGGACCTGGCTTCAGAATTGGTGGCTGCTACATTGGTGAAGGCGATGATGGCGAGGTAGGCCCAGCGGCGAAAAGATAGCGCCTGAGGATTGATGATTTTGATGTTGGTTGGGTCCAGCACTGGCAGTGGTGAAGCCGTTGTGGTGAAGAATTAGCCCAGCAACGAAGGATGATGCCTGAAAATGGTGGCGCAGGCGTCATTGACAATGAGCTGGCTCAGGACAGATGGACTGTCTTTAAGCTATATTTTTCTTTTCTAATTCTTAAAACTATCCAAAATGGCACAGGATCGTGGTGACAGTTAAAAATAAGTTTTTCACTGTTTTTCTCACTGGAAAGTACACATGACAATCAAATCAT
This sequence comes from Rhincodon typus, assembly GCF_021869965.1. NCBI lineage: Eukaryota > Metazoa > Chordata > Chondrichthyes > Orectolobiformes > Rhincodontidae > Rhincodon > Rhincodon typus. The sequence goes on from NC_063356.1 coordinate 13,458,218, forward strand.
TTATTAATTCATTCATTCAGAGATGAATCAGCATTTGGACATTCCTACTGAGTCAATACTGCAACATGTACATGAGTTCTAGTGAATCTTCTAACATCATTCCTTCTACTAGGGCTTCATCAAAGATCATTCTAAGAGAAAACATAGTGGCTGAATGAATGGCCTTCCCTAACGGAGTAGGTAGATCAAGGAAAAGCCAATTGCCTCACGGAAGTGTATGATTACTGAAAACCATTAAAGTAGGGTGCAGACAAGGCTAATAATGTAATTTACAATTCTAATCCTCAATTTCAAAGTCAGATATGGGTAGCCCATGCAGGTTGGAAAGATTTGAGGTTATGGCAGTGTTGAACTTTGCATGGGTGAGGATATGCCCTATGATATTTTTGAATGAATTGTTATTTGTAGACAGTTGTGATCAGGAAGTTGACTAAAAGTGTAAGAGGAGCCAAGTCTCAAACTAATGAAATCATGATCTCACATTGTGGTAGTGGTTAGGGCAGGCAGGGAAGGAAGTGGATATTTTGAAGAAATAGAGGAGAGTTTACCATAAATGGAGTAGATATGGGGAGGAAGTTAAGTTTATGGTTAAGGTGCATTGACATTCCACGCATCCTGATTAAATATGAAGAGTTTGTTAGTATTAAGGTCACGGGGATGCTGGCAGGAAGGCAGGAGCCAACAATGGATAGCTTTGGAGATAGTAGGAACTGATGGTGCTGGAGAATCTGAGATAACAGGGTGTAGAGCTGAATGAACACAGCAGGCCAAGCAGCATCAGAGGAGCAGGAAAGCTGACGTTTCGGGTCTGGACCCTTCTTCAGAAATAGCTTTGATTTTTTTTTCATTAAGGTGGAAGAAACCACTGCTCATCTAGGTCTTAGAGATGGTAACAACAGCCTTTGGATCACCAGGGAAAGCGGAGATGTACAAAGTGTGTTACTAGTCTACTGGTGGCAACTGAAAATTTTGTGAAGAAGGGTCCCTGCTTCCCTGCTCCTCTGATGCTGCTTGGCCTGCTGTGTTCATCCAGCTCTACACCTTGTTATCTGAGCTAGTAGCTAAGGTCTCAATGGAAAATGTAACCTGCTTTATCAAATTTCTCTCCTGGGCCTGTGACTGTGTGACTAAGTGAGCACTAGGTTGCTGATTTATTTGATATGGGTAATCTCAGCAAATAATACCCATTGACTGGTCATATTTACATGCACAATGTCTTGTGAGGGTGATGACTAATGTTACACAAACACTTTATTGAATATCTTGAGTTACGTGAACCAGGACAGCAAATTTTGATGTAACAAGGTGTAGAGCTGGATGAACACAGCAGGCCAAGCAGCATCAGAGGAGAATTTTGATAGATTAGTTGGCAGTGAGCATCACTGAAGGTAACATCCACCTTTTGCATCAACCACCAGTGTTCACTGGGTTGTGGAAACCATCATTTTCTCCTCACACAGAGATGCTGAAGTCTACAGCTGCCCTGGCTTAGATCTGACAACCTATAGAAATCCGAGATTGGGTTTGTGACATCTACTGCTGTACAGTAATGATTCTATGAGCTTCACCCCAGAATCAGGCAGAGTTCATAGACCACTGTAAATTTGAAATTTATTAAAATTGCATATAATTTCATTCGAAACTGTTAGGATTTTCAGTACTCTTAGTAATGCCATTTCAAGCTTGATGCTTGAAAGAAAGAGAACAAAATCTATACTAAAATAATACAGTAAAATTAACTAATGCTGTATTAAAACTAAGAGCAATTTGCATACGTTACATTCGTTAAAGTGAAAACAATCTTAAATTTGATTATAATATACAAATGGTCAATACAATCTCATTAGAAAAACAGATAATTTTAAATAGAACTTTTTTCAATTTCTTTCATTTCACATATTCTTTCATCTCCGTGTCTATCATTTTAATGAAATCCAAACACTTGATTTGTTGCCCATGTTACAGAAAGTGGGATGGTTAATGAACTAATTACAGGGAGAAATCAAACTGAATTTTATTCCTTTGATTTTGCCAGAAAGCGTCTGCTTTTTATCCTCTCAAAATATTTAACCAGGCCTGATGAAGGGTTTCGGCCCAAAACGTTGACCTTCCTGCTCCTCTGATACTATCTGACCGGCTGTGCTTTTCCAACTTCACACCTATAGACATTTAACCAGCCATTCCTTTGTTTGCATTTCTCTGTCTAATGAGGAACTAAGTCTACAGAATAGGAAATTATTTGTCTGCATTTTCTTCAGTAGGGGATTGGAGGACAACTGACAATAGCTTTCAACATTCCTTTGCTATGAAGGGGAGACCCATCTTTAATTGCTTTGAAGAAATTGCTGCGGCAATGTGTACTGACTTGGAGCTGTACCACTTTGAAGGAGATGGGATGCCCACCAAATTTCCCTTCAATTCAAGCATCACGTTTATATTGCTCTTACATCATTAATGCTGTGTCAATATTCTGCAAGTCTCTACCCAATAGCAATGTGTGGGTATAGCTTCACAGAATGCAATGGTTCAAGAAGTTGGATTACCACTACTTTCTCCAGAGAAACAAGGGAAGGGAAATAAATGTTGGCCTTTCCAGCCATGCTCATATACCAAGAATTTTTTTTTACTAAAAATAGCAGAGGATGGCTGAGGACTGGCTACTGGTTTTGGCTTTGATGTAATACTGTGTCAGTTGTTAGAGACTGGGAGTCTCCTGTCTCCCCAAAGCCTGCCTACCTACAGTTCACAAGTCAGGACTCAATTGGAATACTCTCCAACTGCTGGGATAGGTTTAGCTCCAATAACAGTAATGAAACTTGATTCAATCCAGGACAAAGCAGCCATTTTTATTGGTGCCATCCACCACCTTAAACATTCACACCCTTCACCAGTGGTGCGCAGTGGCAAGTAGTGTATATCATCATATAAGATGCACTGCCCCAACTTGTCAAGGCTTCTTCGACAACACTTCTCAAACTATGAAGACTAATCCAGGAAGAACAAGGAAAAAGCAGATTCATTGGAACACAACCACTTCCAAATTCCTCTTGAAGTTGTACACTATCCTGATTTGGAACTATATCATTGTTCCTTTGATATCATTCAATCAAAGACCAGAAATACCCTTCCTAATAGCACAATGAGTTTATTTACACCAAATGGGCTGCAGCAATTGAAGAAGGCAGCTCAATATTTTCTTTCCAAGGCAATTAGGGATGCAGTACAAATGTTGGTCTTGCTCACATTCTACAAATGAATAAAAAGAATACAAAGGAAAACAGTTTCTCATTACACTGGTACCTGGGACTTGAAAAACTATCGACAGTTGTAACAGGAGCACATTTATCACAGTATCTAGCCTTTGGGAATAGATGACACATGGCTTCACAGTTTTATAATGCAGTGCTTGGCTAGTGGGGTAAAGAATGTTTGGTTATTGAGCATTTGTGACTTATTCTGAAAGCAATGGAAAGGAAAATCACATGCATTCTGGTGCACAAATGGCTGAGGTTATCCCTTTCTGTATTAAGTGCATTGGTGTGAAGCTGATAGGAAACAGTGCAGAACTGCTTAAGGTTGGTCTGACTTCAGCACATAGTCTTGTTCTACATTCTTTCCACATAACGAGATAGTCCTAAGAAATGATGATCCAATTAATGTATCATCTGAGCCAATATGTTAATATCATATCTTCCTCTGCTGAAGCAGCATATGCACATACTTGGAATAGTAAATGCAATCAAAATACAACTCCGTCTCATTTGGATCAGAACACGAGTTTGGCAAGGTTCTGCCCGGTAGACTAGTTAGTAAGGTTAGATCACTTGGGATCCAAGGGGAGTTAGCCAGTTGGACAGTTCTAAAGAAGGGTGACTGGACCCAAAATGTTAGCTCTGATTTCTTTCCACCGATGCTACCAGACCTGTTGAGTTTTTCCAGCAATTTCTTGTTTTGTTTCTGAATTAGATACAAAATTGGCTTGAAGGTAGGAGACAGAGGGTACTGGTAGAGGCATGCTTTGTGGACTGGAGGCCTGTGACCAATGGTGTGCCACAAGGAACGGTGCTGGTCCACTGCTTTTCGTCATTTATATAAATGATTTGCATGTGAATATTGGAGGCATGGTTAGTGAGTTTGCACATGACACCAAAACAGGTGGTGTGCTGGACAGGGAAGAAGATTATCTCCGAGTACAATGGGGCCTTGATTAGATGGGCCAATGGGCCGAGGAGTGGAAGATGGAATTTAATTTAGATAAATGTGAGGTATTGCATTTTGGGGTAAGAAAAACCAGGGAAGGACTTATGCAGTTAAAGTTGGGCTCTGGAGAGTGTTGAGGAACAAAGTAACCCAGTGGTGCAGGTGCATAGTTCCTTGAAAGTGAAGTCACAGGTAGACAGGGTGGTGAAGAAGGCGTTTAGCACACTTGCCTTCATTGGTCAATGTGTTGAGTATAAAAGTTGGGATGTGATACTGCGGATGTACAGGACATTATAGAACATAGAACATAGAACATAGAACATTACAGCGCAGTACAGGCCCTTCGGCCCTCGATGTTGCGCCGACCTGTGAAACCAATCTGAAGCCCATCTAACCTAAACTATTCCATTATCATCCAAATGTTTATCCAATGACCATTTAAATGCCCTTAAAGTGGGCGAGTCTACTATTTTTGCAGGCGGGGCATTCCAAGCCCTTACTACTCTCTGAGTAAAGAGTCACTTTGAGAATACTGTGTACAACTCTGGTTGCCCTTCTGTAGGAAGGATTTTGTTAAACTAGAGAGGGTGCTGAAAAGATTTACAAGGATATTGCTGGGACTTGAATGTTTGAGTTCTGGGAAAGGCTGAATAGAGTGGGTTTTGTTTTTCCCCAGGACCATCAGAGGTTCAGGGGTGACCTTATCAAGGTATATAAAATCATTAGGGGCATAGATAGGGTGAATAGCCAAAGTCTTTTTCCTAGGATGGGGGAGTCCAAAACTAGAGGGCATAGGTTTAAGAAGAGAGTGGAAAGATTTGAAAAGGACATGAGGTGCATGTGGTGTGTGTATGGAATGGGCTGCTGTGGCAAATGGTGGAGGTGGGTATAATTACAACATTTAAAAGGCAACTGGATTGGCATCTGAATAGGAAGGGTTTAAAGGGATATTGGCCAAATGCTGTCAAATGGGATTAGGTCAGATTGGGATGTCTGGTAGGCGGGGGCAAGTTAGACAGAAAGGTCTGTTTCCATGCGATATGACTATTACTCTATGGCTAGTTGATGAATCAGTTCAGAACAGTTTGATGAAAACTCAAATTCATTCATCAATGGCTGTAAACAGGGCTGTGTTATCAGCATTATTGCGTTAATAGCCATACAGGGATAGTTGCGTTATCACCAGGTAAGATTCCTTCATATAGTAAAGGATGAATTACAGGAAAAATTCAAACTCCATCACTGTCCTCCCACAGTGAAAGAATATTAATTTTGGACTACCTTCATATCACATTATGTTGTAAAATAATGGATGATGATTGTAAATCTTGAAGAAGCGAATAAATGAGTTAACTGGATGGGTTTGTTTACCTTGTGCACGCTTGAATATTTGTTTTTGTATTAGAAGTCTGCATTTCAAACAGTACAGTATAAAATATTTCCACTGATGTGTCCAGACCCTAAATTAAACATTACAAATCGGCTAAATTCCAGCGAAGCCACTTACTCTGTATCCTCTGGATCTCAGAAAAAGCTCCTTGTTTGTTCTTTGTGTTTATTTCTTTTTGGTGGAGGAAGAGGTTTTTTTTAATTTAATAGCACATTCATGAAAATTCTCATATCTCTTAATCAAGTAATAATTATACGATCCTCGAGTTTCATACTGTGCTATGTAAAATATTATGAAAGCGATAGCCAAGGTAGTAACAAATTCTCTGAAGATTCCAGTGGTTTGAATGTTAACATTCAGTGTGGTAAAATTCACAGCTGTAAATCTCTGGGTGATCTGTGAAGAAACCTTGTGGCTTGACTTTCTATTGTGCTGTGATTCAGTTGCCTTTTTGCACAGGCCTGATGGTCAATTGATATAATACAGTTTGTGTTAAAGGGACTAGTTCACAAATTGTAACCAATGGTTAAAACAAATGAGGCAGGGCAATGAAACAATCCCAAATTATACTTGAAATAGACTTAGATTTATCTCTGAAGTAGATATAAATAAACATAAATATAGCTTACATAGAATACATTGTGTAAAACAAAACCGATTATTTAAAAACAACTACAAACAAAAGAGATTTGAAAATAATACACAATTTGTTTGACTTTAAATGCACATTGAATCTATGTAACTATCTCAAACATTCAGAACAATGATTTGCAACTATTCCTTTTTGATAAAACATAGATGAATGCTTAGAGGGGCAGAAGCATTTGCCTTTCATGGCACAACTCTCCTCCTTAAGCATTTTAATTAAATTCAACCATGCTGGTTTGGAAATCATTAGAGCAATAGTAGACATGCTGAGCTCACATGTTTTTCAGATGTTTCAAGGAATTCGGATGGGGGCAGGGAGAGTGAAATAGTGCATTGAAGTTCCAACATGCTGTCATAGATTTATATCTTTTGATTCCGTCGTGATAGCTTTTTCAGTCTAAACTCCATGGCCTGAGGATGCAGTGAGCAAAGAATGGTAACTTTCTGAGAACAAGGAAAGCTATATGAATATGAAACATCACCCAGCTCTTGCACATCACCTAGCAACCACCTAAGGGACAGCGTTAGTGGAGGCCTTTCCCAGACTGCCTGCTGTGGGAAGACGGAATGTGATCCAGGGACTTTTCAGAGTAAAAAAGAAAAGATTAGCACGAACAAAACAAATTAACTTAAAAATTTAAAATAAAATTAAGGAAAAATTTAAAAAAAAACAAAATTAAGTATGGAGTACATTGGTAGTGAATTGGTGCATTTAATTTACAAAATACAAGATGCTCTGGAAGTTTGGTAGAAACTCAGGAAAAAAAAATGCAGGGTATGGGATTCTCCCTGCCAGCTGGAGACCCACCACTCAGCACTTAACTGGCAGCAATAGTCTCCCCTGGGATCAAGATACATTGGGGCAGAAATGCCAACCCCCATGAGCTGCCGGCTGATCAGAGGCTGGCATCTAAACAGTGATGTTGACATCACTGAGGGACTGGTAACTGCTTACACCTGTTTTGTTTGTGGTCTTCTTCACAACCAAAGTGGTCTAGTGTGGGTGAGAATAAACATCTTTCCGATGTAACCAGAAGAGTTTTGTTGAATAAACAATAGGAAATTTATTGCTTTACTTCAATTATTTATAGATTGCATGAGTACAATGTTCTCTACCATCTGGTGGAGAGAAGTGGCAATTGTGACCTAAACTCATAATTCAGAACATACCTAATTGTCTTGGACATTACTGGTGAATCTTTGTCAGATTTATTACAGTCCAAAGAAGATCTATTTAAAGCTATTCAGAGGATGAGTGAAAAAGTGACAAGAATGATCTATGTTTAATAGGTCTGATCATGCTTGAAAGGAAATATAAATTGTTATTAAAATTATTGTATTTTATACCTCAGCCAGTAAGGTAAAATGATAATATTTAAAGATTGGATTTGAAACTAAAAGAAAATCCATTTTAGTTCTTCTTCTTCAGCTGTTATCTAAACTGAAGGCAAATCCTTGGTGGTAATTTGCTGAACCACAGCAAGATGTTAAGATTGTTTGTGATGGGCAGAGCCCTTCAGCCAAGTTGGTTGAACCCTGTCCTGTCAGTGTTAGTTTGATCCACACACTTGCTACCTCAGCTATATTTTGTATCACAAAGCAGGTGCACACAGATTTCTAATTTTGGGTTATTTTTAGCTTTCTGAGACAATGATTATTTTATAAATATGATGGCTTGGCCATTTGATGGTGTATTAGCTATGTCTTGATACAATTACTTGAACATCTGATTAAAGTGTTGTTGTAACTGCATAGTGCTGATTTCCATATCTATTGAGTGAGACCATGTAATATGAATCAGTGTTAAACACAATGGTTCTAAGATCTCATTTTCTCTGGCAGTCTGCTTCTCAAAGTCAAGGTTATCCAATCTCATTAGATCCCTGTTTGCTAGTTTATTCTAGGCCTGTGGATTTATAGGTTTGATTGTTGATGTACAATAAAAGAGCTACCATACAGACTGCAAGGGTCCATAAAACCATAAGATGCAGGAGCAGATGAAAGCTATTCAGCCCATTGATTTTGCTCTCCCATTCAGTGAGATCATACTGTCAAAGGATTGTGAATATATGGAATTTTTTCGCACAGAGGGCTGATGAGACATGGTCATTAAATATATTCAATGATGAAATAGATAGATTTTTAATCAGTTAAGGTATTGAGAGTAATGGGGAAAAGGCAAGAGAGTGAAGTTGAAAATTGTTAGATCAGCCATGATCTCATTGAACGGCAGAGCAGACTCGATAATCTCAATGGCCCATGTCTGTTCGTATGCCTTATGATCTTATGGATGATCTGATCATTTTGTCTGCCTTTACGGCTTAACCTTTGACTTACTTACTAATTCAAAATCTGACCATCTCAGTCTTGAATAAGCCTTGAGAAGAAATTCCTCTTCATCTCTGCCTTGAATAGGTGCGCTCTTACTATGCCCTCTGGTCTTTGATGCTCCAACAAAGAGGTTACAACCTCTCCTGTTATGCCTGCTGCAAACCTTTGATGTTTTAATGGGGTCACCTCCCATTCTTCAAAATGCCAGTGAATACAGTGTGGGATTCAGTGATAGTAACACCATTTGATGTCAAGAGGCAATGGTTAGTAGATTGTCTTTTATTAGCTGTGGTCATTGCCTGGCATTTGTGTAGTGTGAATGTTACTTGCTACTTGATCCAAGATCATTCCTTATTATTGTCTTTCTTATATCCAATACAATAATAATTATTCTACCTTTTAAAAAACTACTTATCTCTGAATATTTAGATTCTGGCTTTGATCTCCTTGTAGCCATGTTTCTGTACTGGCTATAGGATCATATCAATTAATCTCTGTTTGTGCCATTATTTCATTTCCTTCGTTCCAATACATTCAAGGAAAGAGCCATTAATTTTCCCCCTTTGGCCTTATCTACTACTGATTTTCTGTGTTTGTACACTTTGCCCCTTCCTGTGTGTTATCTAATTTCCACCAAATTGGTGGCAATTCTTAAGTCCAAGATTCAAATTAAAGCACAAATGACCAAAGGATTGGATGGCACATTGCATACATTTGCGTACAACCTTTGACCTTCAGTACTCTGAACACATCAGTGTCTTTCCTTTTCCTATTGGCTGAAAGATCCTACATGAAATGTATCTGGACGCTTTCTGAGCATTTTCTTTCGGTATGCTGCATGTCACAAGATTGTTTACAAAATAACAAAAAAAATCTGATTCACAGATGGCTAATGTGACATAATATCTACTAGAAATGTTTTTGTTGGGGAGAAGGCCCAGAAAAGAGGGGAATTAAATTTGAACCACGCCAGACAGTAACTGCCAGAGAATGAGTTAACTTTAATGCTGTTAGGTAAAAGAATGGAAAGGACTACATTCATCACTGAAATCCATAGCCTTGACCAGCATACCAAATCTCTCTTCACTGTCCAAAAACTATCCCACACTATCACCATCCTGGGGATTACCATTGACCAGAAACTCAATTGAGCCTTCAAGTCAAGTTCCTTCCAAGTCACTCACTATCCTGACAAGGAAATATATTGCTTCAGTAAACCCTTAACTAATTTCGAATCTTTTCCAAGTGCTCTGAGATGATACTAGAACAAAGAACAAAAAATAATATAGCACAGGAACAGGCCCTTCGGCCCTCTAAGCCTGCACCAACACATTTTGCCCTTCCATACTGTACATGCTGATACTGAATCAAATAAAAATCTCCTATTAACTATTTCCTCTAAATGGATGAATATTGTAGAGAAATGCTATGAGGCCAAAACAAATAGACATATGCTGTACATTTTATAATTGTTTTGTGTTTTTAATAAAGTTATGTAGTCTGACTTGCGATGGTGGATTTTTATCATCAAATTAACCTCTGCAGAAGATTATGCTATGCAGTGAGGAAGTTAAGCAGCAATTTCATACAACATATAAAATTATGAAGGGAATAGATAAGATAGAAGCAGGGAGGTTGTTTCCACTGGCCGGTGAAACTACAGCTAGGGGGCATAGCATTAAAATAAGGGGGAGCAGATTTAGGACTGAGTTGAGGAGGAACTTCTTCACTCAAATGGTTGTGAATCAGTGGAATTCTCTGCCAAGTGAAACAGCTGAGGCTGCCTCATTGAATGGTTTTAAGGCAAAGATGGATTTTTGAACAGTAAAGGAATTAAGGGTTATGGTGAGCAGGCAGGTAAGTGGGGCTGAGTCCATGAAAAGATCAGCCATGATCTTATTGAATGGTGGTGCAGGCTCAGTGGGCCAGATGGCCTACTCCTGCTCCTATTTCTTAGGTTCTTATGTTCTTGCAGTGAACGAGACTTTGATGGTTCTGCGTGGTCATAAACTGAACAGAAAGATTGCCTTATCGTTCATCAGGATGGACAGACTCAAAGAAAAGTCACTGTAGTAAAATACATTGGAGGATGATTCAGGATGTTTGCTGGTCATGTGGGTTTTTATTGGTCTTTTTATTTATGATTTACGGCACCATCAGTGCCACTGTTCAACCACTGGGCTGGCAACAGACAAAAGATAGATGATCCGGTTTGAATTTCCATCTCAGAGACTCACAAGTTGATTTATTCAAATCTCTACAATCTTTGCATCAAAGATCATCCTGTCTTTGATTTCAAAGGGCCTTTTAAATGATCTGAAATGATTTATTTCAGAAAAAAATCAGAAGTGTTCATTCAGAGCAAGACAGACAGAGAGATTAATGGTCTTATAAAATCACATTTCTAGCAACTTTTTTTTTTAAACAATTAAAACCTGAAGTTATCATTAAATTCAGTTCCCGAATATGCATTCTTCGCTTCTCACACTAAGCTAATTATGATAAACTTGAAGATTAAATAGAGTTTATTTTGAGGAACATTAACTTTTACAAGTTCCAGGAAATAATAACCATCTGCATAGTCAAGAAATTTCATCAGAACGATAATAGTTGATCTAAGTGATTTGTGCAAAAATTGAACCCTTTATTAATCCTATCCCCCACTCCCTCCCCACCAGCACTGGATTGAAAATTGCCAATGCTGTAAAATATTGGTAATGTATTGTTTGTAAGGCAGCTGCAAGTTTGTTCTTGCAACACTTATTTGAGAGGAGATCAATTATTTCAGGAGGAAATTGGATGGCATTTGAAGGATATAAAATTGTAAAGTTACAGGAAAAGAGAGAGGCAACGGGACTGTTTTGATCATTCTGCAAGGTGCTAGTATGTAGTCAATTGGAAGAAGGACCCCTTCTGCGCTGTAAGGAGTGGCAGATAGATATGGATAAATGTGAGGTATTGTATTTTGGTAAAGCAAACAGGGCTTGTGCAATTAATGGTAGGGCCCTGGGTAGTGTTGTAGAACAGGGAGACCTGGTGTTCAGGTACATATTTCTTTGCACTTTGCATCACAGGTAGACAGATTGGTTAAGAAGATGTTTTGCTCACTTGCCTTCATTGCTCAGACCTTTGAGTATAGGATTTGGGACATTATGTTGAGGTTGTAGAGGCTCATGATGAGGCCTCTTCTGGAAAAATGTGTACAATTCTGGTTGCTCGGTTATAGGAAGGATACTATTAAACTGGAGAGGGTTCAGAAAAGATTTATAAGGATGTTGCCAGGAGTGGAGGGGTTGACTTATAGAAATAGACAGGATAGGCTGGGACTTTTTTCACTGAAGCATACGAAGTTGAGGGGTGACCTTATAAAAGTTTATAAGATCATAAGGGGCATAGATAGGGTGAATAGCAAAATTCTTTTCCCTGAAGTGAGGGAGTTCAAAACTAGGTATCTGTTTAAGGTGAGAGGAGAAAGATTTGAAATGGATATGAGGGGCAACGTTTTTTGTACAGAGAATGGTTAGTGTGTGGAATGAACTGCCAGAAGAAATGATAGAAGCAGGTACTGTAACAACATTTAAAAGACATTTGGATAAGCACATGAGTAGGAAAGGTTTGATGGGATATGGCAGGAAGGTGGGACTAGTTAGCTTGGGAACATGGTCAACATGGACTAATTGGAGGGAAGGGTTTATTTCCATGCTGTATGATTCTGGGACATCCTAATTTAGCCGAATCAATCTGTATGATCACAGCCAAATAGGATTCTTTGCTTTAGATTTGTTTTTATTTTTTGTTCATGGGATATGGACTCAGGTGTTTATTACCCATTGCTATTTGCTTGGGAGAAAGTGATGGTGAGGTACCTTCTTGAACTGCTGCAGTCCCTGGAGTGTTGGGATTGGAGTTCCAGAATTTTGACCCAGTGACATTGATGTTGTTCCATGTTTGCTTTTTATTTATTCATTTTGTGAGACGTGGACGTTGCTGGCTGGCCAGCATTTATTGCCCATCCCTAGTTGCCCTTGAGAAGGTGGTGGTGGTGAGCTGCCTTCTTGAACCGCTGCAGTCTGCCTGCAGTAGGTTGACCCATAATGCCATTAGGGAGGGAATTCCAGGATTTTGATCCAGTGACGGTGAAGGAACGGCGATATATTTCCAAGTCAGTATAATGAGTGGCTTGGAGGGGAACTTGAAGGTGGTGGTGTTCCCATATATATGCTACCCTGGTCCTTCTAGATGGAAGTGGTTGTGGGTTTGGAAGGTGCTGTCTGAGGACGTTTGGTGAATTTCTGCAGTGCATCTCATAGATAGTACACACTGCTGCAATTGAACTTCAGCGGTGGTGGGAGTGGATGCTTGTGGATGTGGTGCTAATCAAGCGGGCTGCTTTGTCCTGGATGGTGTCAAGCTTCTTGAGTGTTGTTGGAGCTGCACTCATCCAGGCAAGTGGGGAGTATTCCATCACAGCCTGGACTTGTGCCTTGTAGTTAGTGGACAGGCTTTGGGGAGTCAGGAGGTGAGTTACTTGCCACAGTATTCCTAGCCTCTGACCTGCTCTTGTAGCCACTGCGTTAATGTGGTGAGCCCAGTTGAGCTTCTAATCAATGGTAACTCCCAGGATGTTTATAATGGGGGATGGTTGTGGCTTTGAAGTGAACTGGCATTTGTTGATGTTTCCTTCTTGGTGTTGTTGGACTAGCGTTGTTGAGTTACTGCAGTGCATCTTAATGATGGTATACACTGCCTGTCACTGTGCATCAGTGGATGGTGTGCCAATCAAGCAGGCTACTTTGTCCTGATGGTGTTTAGTTTCTTGAGTATTATTGGTGCTGCACGCATCTGAGCAAGGAGGAAATATTTCATCACACACCTGACTTGTGCCTTGTAGATAGTGGACAGACGTTGGGGAGGCAGGAGGTGAGTTACTTGTTGTTGAAATCCAAGTCTCTGAGCAGCTCTCATAGGCACAGTATTTAGACATAAATGCTAAGAAAGAAAGGGAGGAAGGCACCTCTCAATCTCAAGGTCCTGCGTTCAAACATCACACCTGGGGTTAAGCCCAAAAATCAAGGCGGGCACTCCAATGCAGTACTGACAGAGTATTGCAATGTTGGATTTACCATCTTTCAGAGGAGATGTTAAACTGTGGCCCCAACATTCTGCATAACTAGGGGTAAAAGATCCCATGCCATTATTTCAAGGAAGAGCCGGGGAGTTATCCCCGATGTCCTGGGCAACATTAACCACCCAGCCAACATTACAAAAAGCATATTATTAGATCATGATCACGTTGCTGTTTGTGGGAGTTTGCTGAGTGCAAATTAGTTGTTGCATTTCCTGCATTACATCAATGACTACTTCAAAAGTAACCATAAAACTGTTTTAGGTCCAATGGCTATGAGAAGTACAAACACAATTGCTTCCCATTTCTTTCAATTTATAAAATGTCTTTCAGTTCCTTGGACATTGCAAATTGCACTAGGATTAATGCATCACTGTTAAAATGTAGGTATTGTTGTAATGTTGGCAAACATGCCAGTCAAATTGCAAATGACACGGTTCCAAGAAAATAAATAATCAAGTATTATGACCCTGATGTCAGTTAAAATGCAAATCATCACCCATGCATGAGAAAAATTTCCTTGCCTTTCAAAGAGTACTATGGGATTATTCATATCCATTTCCTAGAGTGAGATTTGAACACATAGCCACTTGACTGAGAAGCAAACGTTCTTCCATTGAAATAAGGCTGAAAGAGCAGTTTGAGACTGTACAGTGGGAATTGCTCTGTGCAATGCTACCCATCGTATGTATTCATACAAAAATATTTTGCCTGTTATTGTAATTGAGATGATAACCTGCTACTCTGAATGGATTATTGCCTGTGGAGTCATTTCATACAAACAGTAACACTGCATAGATAACCATAAACTTGAGAATGAGTAGGTAAATATCTTTGAATCAGAAGTGGAAAGAAATGGTGTAGATCAAGATAAGTGATATTGGACTATTGAATATTTAACCACAGTATATTCATAACTTGTAAAGCAAAGTAATAAACTATATAAGTGCTCGCCATTTTTGCCAGATGACTTTATTTGCAATGTCAATAATTTGAATAATTGTACGCTTTTTTTTCATTCAACCACTCCCGTTTTACATGGCGCTGCCACTGCATTGGTTGATCATATTTCTGCATTTTCCCTGTCAATCCCCAATGCCTCTGCCAATCCGACTGCATCCTTCTATCTGGTCTGAGACCTTCCTCTGCTTCTTCCTCTTTTGGCTATCCCACCTCCCTCACTTGCCTCACTACATGTCCCCTCACTCTTATCCAGATGATCATACCATTTCAATGTCTTGTCAGATACCTTACTCAGTGCTCCCATGATGTTCAATAATTGCCTGATGAACTGGTCCTTGATCTTGTCCATTTCCATTCTCATGGGGTTTGATGACACACCACAAATTTGGTGTCAAAGCATACAGGTCGAGGAAAAGGCAAAAATCAAGAATTGTTGTCAAGCTTAGACTTCAAAGTGATACTTTATTATATATTGATACTGAATACTGCTCCATGTGGTAGTCACAGATAGACCAGGCTGCGATTTATAGTGTTGAATCGGGGCATATTTTGGCTAGATGTCATTTTGGGGTGTTTCCTTTGTGAGCCATGGTGATTTTTGTCATGTTACCTTCTGCTACTCACCTCATTAGTTAAACTCCAGGCTCCAAAGCACACTTCTTGTTGAATCACATGGTTTCAGAGGTAGAAATATTTGCCACTACTAGGACCTCCCAGCATTGATCGCATGGATGCCATATTTAAAATTCAGCTGTGTACCCATTCAAATGCTGCAAGCCAGGAACTGTTGTTGAAAGTCTGTTGTTTGACTGATATAGAAAGGGAAGTTGGCATCCCAGTCCATGCACAAGAAGCTAAAGCTCCTGGTGGATGGGAGAGGAGACCATGGCACCAGATTTTGCCAGCCTGGACTGAGATACCCACCTAGGTTAAAGCAGCATCACTGGTGAGATGAAACAGAAATGCAGAGGAAGGTCAATGACATTTTATGCTCCGCAAGGTTAAGTGCCTCCATCTTCTCTCTGCAGCCTCACACTGTAACTCTACCATTGCATACACCTCCCACAAAGACTAATGGTGTCTATGACAACCAGGCTTGTCTCTGACCATAATTAGTAGGAGATCTCACATCTCTGCAAATTACTCAATTTTAGCTCGAATTAACGGAGACAGTTTAAAGCACAGACATCTTGTAAAGTCTAGCATTTTACAGCAAGAAGTTGAATGCTACAGTCAGCCAGGTAACTTCAGCATTCTGTTTACAGTGTAGAGACAATATCTTATTGCAGCCACACCTTCTTTTTGTCGGAACAAGGTTCTCTATCTCTTCGTATTTCTTGTGTTTTAATATGGCTTGTTCAAAAGTGTATGATTCCACCCTGCATTAAGAGCACTCTTTACGAGATGGTCATAATCCATACAATACAACAGGATAGCAGAATTCCAGGCTAGAGCAAGTAATTTATTTTGATAATTGCTGTATACTTTGTCAAATTGATTGAAAATTTAAACCTAAATGACCTGCAGCACACCTTTCTCTGAAAAGTGTTAGTTGTATTTTATTTATTATTGTGAAAAATCTTAACACAAGCTGGTTAAATGATAAGATTAGCACAAAGGCCAGAGCTGCTTCATTGTTTAATTCACTGCCATTCAGATGAATGCCAGGGAGACCGCAATGAAAAGCCTGGAATGAAATCGACCAAATAATTAATTAGGAGGACAAAGGTTCAAAGAATGCTAATAGGGCAAAAAGGAAGTCAGTTTCATGACAGTTCAGGTGTACTGAAATACCTCCCTAGATTAACCCATTAATATATACATGTTATTTATAGGAAAGCTCTTATTACAGTACTGAATTCTTCCAGTGAACACATTTGAATTTCACTTAAAATATTCATTAAAAGACTGACTGATTTGCATTTCCATTGCACTTCACCCACTGCGTTCCACATAAAACATAATTAGTCACAGATTTTAATCAGATAGCCATGATCATTGAAATACAGATTTAAGCTGCCCAGATCACTTGTTCCTACTTAACTGCAGGCTAAATTTTAAAGAAGGTTGCTATCAGCATTAAGTTTTCCCCTCTTTGAATCAGGTGCTTTGAAGTTAACTGTCAATGTCCTTACAGCTAAGATTAGATAAACTGGCACAGACTTCATGCATCTTCCTGGTTTGTCTGCATGAATCCCACATTTGGCATCTAAGGACTGATCAATTAGACAATTTAGCTTAGCTACAGTAGGCATTCAGTGATGGAAGGCGGTTTGAACATATTGGGATGCATGTTGTCTTCACTAACTGGGCAGTAATCTGACCACATAGAGAGTATTGTATATGGGCCTGAATGTGTTAATACTGAAAAGTGCTATTAACATCACCCTCTATGATGATGTCAAATGGATTTGTGGGCAGAAAAGCTTAGGGTCTTGAAGCAGTGAGACCTAGCCTCTCGTTCTCCTGAAAGCCTTTGTACCAATGTCTATCATACAGTCTAACCTGTAACTAGTCACTAACATACAATAAATATTATCTTGGTAATTGTAAGGGACTCGTCTAGTTAGACCGAGAGGTTGTATCTTTTCCACAACACTAGACCAGCTAGGCCCTGTGGTTACGTGCGGTTAAAGAGGATGGTGACAGAGACCTTCAGCATGAGCAGCAGCATAGTGAGCTGGCACTGCCCATACAACAGATAACGTATTCTTGAAAATTCAGACAAGGTCTGAAAAGAGCAGCCAATCCATCCACCAGCTTAGCACCCAGGTAGCAAAGCTGAAACTCCAGCTCCCTGTATGGCTGTGTTCATCATTTAGTAGTCAACTATCCTTTAGTTATAGACCTATTTCCTGTATCCTCGTGAGATATTTTGAATGAAAGTCCTAATGGAGCAATGTCTGATGGGGCCCACGTTTTTGTTTTAGATAACTTCTGTTGAAAATCCCTGCTGCAATTCCCTGTGACTATTGAGAACAAAAAGAGAACGAAAGGACAAAAGAGAAGTACGGCACACGAACAGGCCCTTCGGCCCTCCAAGCTGTGCCAATCAACATGCCCTGACTAAACTAAAAAAAAAAAATCTTCTGCCCTTATTCAGTCCGTATCCCGCTATTCCCTCTTTATTCACGTAACCATCCAGATGGCTCTTAAATATTGCCAACGTGTCTGCTTCCACCACCTTCCCTGGCAGTGCAGTCCCACCACTCTGAAAAAAAAACTTTTCTCGCACATCTCCCTTAAACTTTTGCCTTCTTGCCTTGAACCTGTGTCCCCTTGTAATTGAAACTTCAACCCTGGGAAAAAGTCTCTGACTATCCACTCTATCTATGCCTCTCATAAGTTTGTAGACCTCTATCAGGTCTCCTTTCAGTCGCCGCCTTTCCAGTGAAAACAATCCTAGTCTTTTTAACCTTTCCTTGCAGTCAATGCCCTCAAGACCAGGCAACATCCTGGTGAACCTTCTCTGTACTCTCTCCAAAACTTCCACATCCTTCTGGTAATGTGGTGACCAAAACTGCACACAATATTATTCTCCCCAATTTTTTTTTTTGTATTCCTTTACTAAAGAACTGTTTTCCCTCTCTATTCTGATTGCATTTGACCTGTAAATTGTATTTCTGCTTATCAATGATTTCACCTCCTTTCTGCTTATTCTTATTATGTGAGAGATATATTTTTGCTTTTACACAACCTCAAGCCCACTAAATAATAATGGTAATAATAATTTATTGTTGTATGTATTTATGAAAATACAGTAAAATGTGTATATGTCGCCACAAGCCAGCACCATTTTAATTACATAAATTATAAAAAGTAGCAAGTCATACAAAGTTAGGACAAATATCATTTTCTGTCCCACCCACGGCCTCTTGATTTCTTATGTAGCAGCCATACTCCATAGCTGCAAAACCATTGCTTGTGGATGCAACGCCAAGGAAAAAGCACGCTGAAGCAGCTCCCACTGCTGCCCACTGGACCCATAACATCACCTCTGCCAAAGCCACCTCATCACCCCTGATACTTTCCAGCCGCTACCATATCTGTCCCAACTCTTGGACAGGAGCCCATCTCACCTTCCAAGGACTGATAGACCGTCCAAATTTGAAACATTGTCAATCATTTGGATGGCATGCTATTGTTGGTTTCTTTGTGTAGCAGGACCCAATGCCTTTTGGTTAGGGCCCTCCTTTGTTTGGTAGGTAAATTTTTGGGGATATGTTGGTCCAGGATAACTACTGCCTTTTACTTTAAAGTCATAAGCAGCTGGGTTTGCACCATGTCTGGTGTGTGGGTTTTGTGACTTCAGCGTTTTACTTGGCCAATGCACCCAGCATCCCTTGCTATTTGGCCAAGTTAGCAATCTGTGATTTAGCAACCAGGAGGCTGCAACATTTCCCCCTTTTGAACTGAAAGACTCTTATGCGAATGAAGTTCAAACCTAACTGTAACAGTTGGTTATGCTTGTTGTCAGGGGAACGTGTTCATGTGAAAGCCATTGTGTGCATTGGTCAAGCCTATCATATAATTATATGTACAAAAATGGAAACTCCCATTGCAATGATCCAGACAGGATTGAGGTGCATAGACAACATTCAGTAATCTAAACAAATAGGAAAGGCAGTAGTAATCACTTTGGGAGCTCCATCTATCTTATTGACCCTGTGTACAGTATTATTCCTATTGAGCATGCTGATCTGTAAGGATATCTATCTTTCCCAGCCTGCAAACTTAACTGCCATTATCCTGAGATATAACAAGGTGAATGCAACTTGGACCACAGCTAAATGAAAGGAGCCGAATTCATCATTGACAGGGTATAGTCACGATGGTATGGCGTATCTGTTTGCATTTACTTACAGTGGTCCTCAGCATTTGTGAGGGCACCATGATAACCCATCCAATACATTTTTTAATGATTCCAATATTTTTGACCTCAAAGTCCTCAACCCAACTTTGTCTCTAGGAATAATTGGAATTCCAAGCACCAAGCCCAGTGCCCCATCGAGACTGTCCTTGCAAAGGTCATTAAACCACACCTTGAGCTGCTGCAATTGACAGCGAGAGATGTTAGTGAGGGCTCTCTTCTGGAAAGAATGTTCAAACTGCTCATCACTGATCCAGGATGAGACTTTCCCTTGGCCAGCCTGTCTGAGGTCCTCCTTCAGTTGTTCAATCATCCAGTTACCATGGATACTGCACAGGATGCAGTTTTGCTGCTCACCATCATTCCTGCTTTAGCTTAGCCCCGGATGATCTGGGTAATCATTTTGGCTAGACCCTTTAGAATGGTCACTGAGTGGTGGCCAGCTTGATTGTCTGCTAGTTGTCCTGTGGTCTCCTGTTGATTGTAAGGCTCGTTTGAAAAGTTGGGTCAAGATCCTGAGTTTAATGTCCAAATTAGCCAAGTCAAGAGTAATGACTGTGACACGCCTGCCCCATATGCTGTAGCTAGATCATTAAAGAGTTCCCTTCTCTTTTGTTTATTAACTGCTGGTCTTGGTTTTCCCTCATATTTACCTGTCTCTTGTCTCATTATTCTGCAGGCCAGGTGGGAATATAATCGTATTATTGGGGGAAAATACGATTGCCCAAGCTAGGGGAGGAGACTTCACTATTGGTCTTAGGTTGTTTTTAATTTTGCACTCAAGGAATTCTCCCTTGTGGGGCTTCTTGGGGCAGCACAGTCTTATCTCTGACTCCTTGTCCAGGCTGTGTGCTGGGCTACCCATTCTTGGAAAAACCTCACCAATTGTCTGTGATCCCTGCGCTCATATAACATAATGTGGAACTCCCGTTGGCTTTCCTGTAAAATATTAGCTGATGGTTATAGAGTCATGGAGCTATACAGCATGGAAACAGACCCTTCAGTCCAACTTGTTCATGCTGACCTGATATCCTAAATTAACCTAGTCCCATTGGTCAGCATTTGGCCCATATCCTTCTAAACCTGCTTGTATACTCGTCCAGGTGCCTTTTAAATGTTGTAATGTACCATCCTCCACCACTTCCTCTGACAGCTCATTCCATACATGCACCAGCCTCTGCGTGAAAAAAGTTATGCCTTGGGTCCCTTTTAAATCTTTCCCCTCTCACTTCAAACCTATGCCCTTTAGTTTTGGACTCCCACACCCCAGGGAAAAGACTTTGGGTATTCACCCTATGATTTTATAAACCTCTATAAGGTCACCCGTCACTCCAAGGAAAATAGCCCCAGTCTATTCAGCCTCTTCCTATAGCTCAAACCCTCCAACCCCAGCAACATCTTTGTAAATCTTTTCTGAACCCTTTCAAATTTCGCAACATCCTTCCCGTAGCAGAGAGACCAGAACTGAACGCAGTATTGGAAAAGTGGCCTAACCAATATCCTTTGCAGCTGGAACATGACCTCCCAACTCCTATACTCAATGCACTGACCAATAAAGGAAAGCATACCAAATGCCTTCTTCACTATCCTGTCTACCTGCGACTCCACTTTCAAGGAACTATGAACCTGCACTCCAAGGTCTCTTTGTTCAGCGACACTCCCCAGGACCTTACCATTAAGTGAATAAGCCCTGCCCTGATTTGCCTTTCCAAAATGCAGCACCTCACATTTATCTAAATTAAACTCCGTCTGCTACTCCTTGGCCCATTGGCCCATCTGATCAAGATTCTGTCGTACTCTGAGGTAGACTTCTTCTCTGTTCACCTCACCTCCAATTCTGGTGTCATCTGCAAACTTTTTACACCCGAATACCAGCAATTTTGCAGGTTGGAGAGAGAGGATCCCATCCACACACACCGTGACATCTGATGGATCATACCACAAGTATCCTGGGTACATCATTTTCCCTTGTGCCCGCGGTACATTTTTGGATACAGTCATTATAATACTTTAACGTAATTCACAATAAACACTCTGTAAGAGTCGCATTGTTGTCTTGGTGTAGCTGCTCTAGTGAGTTTTCTAAAAAGAGAACAGTAGTAATTTCTGTAAATATCTTGGTTTAATATCTGATACTTGGTGTTCTATATCACATTTTAAAATTGTCAGTGTCTATTGCCACTCATTCCTTGCCCGTCTCTTTTTTTAAAATAAAGACAAAAATGAAAACACAGAAGGGGCAATAAAATAAATGTGCCTTGTTGCTGCCAGGATGGTAGCCTGGGTCTTGAACCCTTTTTGCAGACTTCCCGCTGCCTGGTTGGAATCTTAGGTGCAGTCACAAATAAAATGGCCGGTTCAGCCACAGTTATGGCACAGATTGAGTTTGGGGTTCGTTTGAGGGAGTTCTTTTCTTCTGGGGACAGGGGACTTTTATGGAGGAGGAGTGTACCTTGGTGAATTCCAGCCCCTTCTTTCACTCCTCCAAGTTGGAGGGGCTGTAAGAAGTCCGGTCCTTGATGATGTAGACTGATTTTCCAGGTGACTGCTGTGCCCATAACTATCTGTCACATATAGCAATTAATTTGCAGAGGACTCAAGCCTCATTGCAGGAGGCGTTGGAGGGGCCGAATTCCCAGACATGCATCCATCTGTCTTTCTGAGGTATGGGAGACAAGGGTTTGGACCCTGTCTTTCTGTTGTTCATTGGTAAGAGAAGTGCAGATCATGTCGCTGAAAAACTGGACAAATTTGGCGTGGTCGCTTGGTAAAGCTGGTGGGGTGTTCCCTTATTGTTAGTGGCATTTCTGTTGCGCCTCTATGGGGTCTGCGTTATACAGCCCTATGGTGGTGAATACCACCGCTTTCATCTCATTAAGGGTGCCGCTCACTCGTTGTTAGTCCTCAGGGAGGGCTGAATGGACTGCTGGACTAAGGCACACAGTGATTAATTTGGATTGCTTGGCAGCATCTAGTCCGTGTATGAGAGACTGTCCATAGAAATCATCAAAAAATGCATATGGGTCTGAGGTGGAACCACCTTTTTTGGTGTTGCCCATCAGCTGGGTGGCTGGAATGGATAATGTCTATGCAGTGCAATCACCAGGTCTTTGGCGGTGGGTGATCACAGGATTCATGGACTCGAATTGTGAGGATACCAGGCTGGTGGGTTCAACTTTGGAGAACCTGACGGTCACTTCTTATTGAATCCCAGCAATGCCATATGTTGTCTAGGTCTTCTTTAAGGAAGTTGGACTACTCCCCCCACAAGGTTATGAATGAATTCGCCCAGGTTTTTCACAATATTGAAGCGATCAAATCGATATGACCACAAACTGGTGCCAATGCAAAACAGTCCCAACTTTATTAGGAAACAAGTTACAATAGCTTTTACTACAAAACAATACTACCAGAATCAGCCCCCTTAAACTTACAACACTTTCCAAATCTCTTGTAGATCTCTGCAATCTCACTCGCTCTCTCTCCACTTTCCCCTCTCCCTCTCTTCACCAACCACCCCCCCCCCCCCCCCCCCCCCCCAAACTCTCTCTCTCCCCCTTTCTCTGTGGGACTGAGAAGCTGCTTTCTCTCTTCCTCTGCCCATCCGGATGGTAAGCTAGTCTCTACCTTTTGCCATGCTGGTCTCTTCGGAATGTCCAAGAGAGCGGTCGGCAGGTGAACCCTGTTTTTGCAGCTTTTTAGATGGTTTTCTGGAACTTTCTGAAGTTCTGACCAATCAGGGAGACTCTGTTAATAGTTTGAATTTTTGTCAATCATTTGAATGGCTTGCTACTGTTTGCTTCTTTGGGTAGCAGGACCCAGTGCCTTTGTCTGGGCCCTCCTTTGTTTAATGTACAAGTTGTTGGGTATATGTCTGTCCAGGATATGTGCGCCTTTTACATTATGCTAATGTCATTAGCACCTGGGTGTTATATTTACACTGCATCTGTTGTATGGGCTTTGTGAATTCAGCGTTTTACTTGGCCAATGTAACCAGTATCCCTTGCTATGTGGCCATGTTAGCTATCTGTATTTTAGCAGCCAGGAGACAGCTACACCAGTTATTAGCATGCCATCTAGATAAATGGGGCCCTGGGGTAGATCTTGTAAAATGTTCCCCACCATCCGCTGAAAAATTGCACAGGCTGATGATACCCCAAATGGCAGTCTCATATATTGGTACAAACCGTTATGGGTGTTTATTGTATCATGCTTCTGGGAATCCTCATCTAACTGCAATTGTAAGTATGCATGGCTCATGTCCAAATTCGTGAAGGACAGTGCCCACCCCGCCCCCCCCACCCCACCAGCTTTGCTTATAAATCCTCTATCCTCTGAGGGATAGGGTGTTTATCCAGTTGGCAAAAACTGTTTACTGTTTGTTTAAAATCCCCACAAAGGCAAGTATGACTGGTGGTGCAGCCCACTCTGCAAACTGGACTGGTTTGATGATTCCTTCACTTTCCAGTCTTCTGATTTCTGCCTGTACTTTTGCAAATAAGGCAAATGGCACTGTGCACGCCTTGCAGAATTGTGGAATTGCTTCCTGGTCAACATGCAAGGTGGCTTTGTTTCCTTTGATAGTCCTTTGACCTCCCTGGAAAGCATTCGGGTATTTAGTTAGGACTTCACTTAGGCAGCCATTTTCTAGTCGAAAAATGTTGAGCCAATTTAGGCGAATCGCTTCTCATAAAAAACTGGAACCAACGTTCTACCCTTACTCTATAAAGGTTATCCGGCATAGATCACAGTCTAGCCGAGGTCTTGTGCAAACTTAAGGGTTGGAGTCCAAGTGAATTTTGTTAAAGACTGGTTTTGCAAACACTGATACAGCTGTGCCAGTATCAACCTCCATTAGAACTGGGTGACCATTTAACCAGACGTTTATTTTGATTGAGATAACAAGGTGTAGAGCTGGATGAACACAGCAGGCCAAGCAGCATCAGAGGAGCAGGACATTTTGGGCCTAGACCCTTCTTCAGAAAAAAAAAATATTTATTTTGATTGGTTCTGATTTGGATGTTGCTAAGCAACTTAGTTGTTCCAAACCAGATGTGGGTGGACTTTCCAGGGTATGCACAGTCCTGGACACTGGCCTATGAATTCCCTTATTACATCTAATGGGACTCCTTTGCTGTCTCAAGTACACATCCCAGCAGCAATTACAATGGCTTTTCATCTGCCCCAATGTCATTTGCCCAGAAAAAAAACAACACACTCTTTCCACATACTGGACTCAGTCTTCAACAGCAGAATTGAATTAGTCAAGCTTCTCAAATAACAGCATGATACAAACAATGCGTACCCCAACTCAAAGATGACCATTGCGAGCAAATTTCTTCAAGATGTGCTTTACTCTCTTTGCCACTGAAGTAACTCCAAAGAGGCCAGTATCCCATCAACAAGTCATCTTTCATTTACACATGGCAAGTTTTAGACTCAGGTACAGCCTCAACAGAGTCAACTCCCAGAGTGGCAGGATATCTGACACTCCTGTTCTTATCTGTCAGCCAGGGGTCCCTGATTGGACCAGATTAACAGCCTCAATTAGGGAACTCCTATTCTATCAGGTCCACCTAGCTGCCCTCTTTACAATCACTACAAATAGGTTGCAGGTGCATGCCACATGGCAGGATTATATGAATTATATAAAGAGATAGTTGGAGCAGGGTAAGTCAATAATGGCCAGTAATTGGGGCCTGCTTCACTGTAAAATTACATTTTTGTATTAGCCTTGACTCAGTGGTAGTACTCTGATCTCTGATTTGGAAAGCTGTGGGTTTAATTCTCACTCTCTGATCTAAGTGCTACAATTTATGTCAGTGGATGTGCTGCCTGTTAGGAGGGATTTTGAACCAAAGTCTTGATTGTCCTCTCAATTGGATCTAAACAATCCCATGGCACTGTTCTGAAAAAGAGAGATGTCCTGGTCAATATCTATCCCTCAACCAGCATCACAAAAACAAATCAACTGGTCATTGTTGCTTGTGGGAGCTTGTTTGTAAATTAGATGCTAAAAACTGGCTGCCATGTCCCATGCATTGTAAAAGTAACCACACATCAAAAATCCCTGCATTGGCTGCAAAGTGCTGTGGGTCTTGCGGTGACTGTGAAAAGTGCTGTATAAGTGCAAATCTTTCATTTCTTTTTGCTATTTGTGCAATCATGCATGCTAATTAACATTACAACAAAAATTATGTTTTCAGGATTAAAGTGTTTCAGTTTTACTATGCAACATGCTGAAGTTGTGAAGTGTGACATTAATATATAAGCTTTTTTTTAATGCTGTGTCCAAAAGGTTTTAAGTAATTCGTCAGGAAGTCTGGAAGTCAACACAAACCAGTTGGCCTAAAGCCACAGCATAACAGATCAGAGCAAGGAGTATCTATTGTTAACTGGGTGGTGCTGCAGCATCTTCCAATTTTGGAAAGAGACTGACAAACGGGAATTACTGTTTTACTGGAGATAAGCTGCTGTTTCTGGATTTCTACCTTGTGTATTAAGCTTGGGCACCGCACTGGAAAGAACTGCTTATTAACGACAAATCTGTAACAAGGCAATCTGAGATGAAACAAGAAAAGCAATTAACTGAAAAGAATGGGTTTCCACAAGGGCCTGAAGCAAAATGAACAAAAGTTGACAAGCGTCATCGACTGACTTTGGATATGACACATGAGAACTGATTTATTTATTAGGAAGTATATGTTTTCCATCTGTAAACATGGCAACAAACACATGACAATAAATTGCAAATTATATAACAAGATTATGGCAATTCCAGTTCTGTAATGCATGTGACTAATGTTGCAGTGTTAAGATTAAAAAAAAGGAGCACTGTGATATTGCCTAGCACTGGACGTTGAGTGTAGTAACTATAGACTGTAGACTGTCAATCTGAAATCTCTGGAAGGCACAGGGCAATTAAACCATTGACAGGGCATGCAGTATGGGCATGTGTATGGGCTGCAGAGATTTGAAAAATCATTAGATTCCTATCGGTTTTGTCAAATGTAATTATCATGTTGTACTTGTTGACTTGCTAGCAGATAATTCCTGTTTCTTGATACACATTTGATGCTATCTTTGAGATGTTGAGATACATGATCCCTGGGAATATACTAAAATTCACTGGTATCCCTGGAAACATGTTGATAATTGTAAGGGGTCTGCTGCATGGAGATGTTTGAAACTTATTTTTATAGGTTTGCAAATGGTACATGGCATTCAGAAATTTGAGCACCCACTCTAGGCTGAGACTTCAATGTCGTACCAAGGGAGCATTGCATGGGTAGAGATCTAGTTTTATGGAAGAAATGGTCCACTCTGACCTCTCAGGTGGACTTTAAAGACTCCAATGCACAATCAAAAGAAATGAAGGTGGGTTTTCCCTGATGACTTGGTCAACATTTATGCTTCAATGAACATCACTGAAAACTGATCATTTAGTCATTATCTCATTGCTGTTTGTGGGGCCTCGTTTGTAAATTAGCTGCTGTGTCTCCAACATTATAAATAATAGGGTCAACACTACAACAGTGACTACTATTCAAAATTACTTCTCTAGTGGCAGCGTGTTTGGGACATCCTGAATTTAAAGGTGTTAAAGGAATTTTTTACTTAGTCTTTGGTGAGTAAATAACTAATATTAGCAGAGGTCTACTTGCAAGCAATCTGGTTGCTCTTTCTATAAAATACAGGGCATGTCAGAGAGCTGTTGAACACAGACACAGAATATTATCTGTTTTTGGCTAAGGTTGAGTAGCGTCGAGTTGTTTTGGAGGGTTTACTGCAGTGAGGCTTGATGAATTTTCTTGCCCTATCTTACAAAATTCACCTCATTACCTATCATCGTGCCTCTTACATCTGACTTCCATTCCATCTTAATGAATGCTGTTCCCACAACAACTCAGTGCTCAGTGGATATCCTAATATCCCTTGTACCCTATGGCATTTTTGCAAGGGCACTGTGCACCTGGATAAGTGTTGGAAATGATTTCTCAGCAGCCACAGAGTTACCCTGCTCGCCGCAGACCGCTGGCATGGCTGACATTTCCTCTCGCTTACAACACCGTCGTCTACCATAGCCTCTGTTTTAACACCAGGCCACACATTTTACCTGTCTTTAGCTACATCATATCTGAACACTTTGTCCTTAAAAGGTTTGTTTTACGGGAGAGAAGTATCTTGTCTGCAACACGGAATTATTCTGATGAAATCTGACTATACTTTTAATTATTTCTCCCTTTCTTTCTCTCTAAATGGAAGTAGCATTGGCTTAATAACAGGATGAACGCTCGCATAATTTGTCAGTGATACCTTGGCTGTAAATATTTCAAGTTTGTGTGGTTTTTCATGCATTTTTAAATTAATTCTTACCATCACCAGAAGTTTTATCAGTATTATTGTTTTTTGCAGTATAGAAACTTCAAGAAATTATGAAGCATATTCTAATATGTGTATGCCCTAAAAATTTACTTTGTTTCACCAATGCACAATTACAGCGCGCACACACAGAAACACACACACACACACACACACACACACACACACTTTTGCAAAAGAATTACATGGCTTCAGGGGAAACATCTTTTTATAATCAATGCGTTATGAAATTAGTCCACAATCTGACATTTCACAGCCAGTGATGGATATTGCACACTGTATGAGTCCAACAAAGAATTCTGCAGCACTTAATGATGTATGCAGGGGTAAACAAACTAGAATTGTTCCTGGAAGAATATTACTTCACAAACAAAGTATGTTTTGAGTAAGAAGGTTAATGATATTAAAGGGAATAATGCATACCGTACCATTTCACCACAGAGCTAATGAATTCTGTGACTGAAGTCAAAACTAGGAAAAAGTGTGACTGCCAAAAATGTGTTCAAACTATGAATGCAAATTTCACCTCAAGACCATTCCTTCACATTGAATGAGCACGTTCTCCGAAGTATCTTCCTGTGTACTGACATATCCGCTCCTGCCTGCAAACACGGACACAAGTATTTATAAAGGCAAGTACCAGCTGAAGTTTGAAAATGCTGAGAGATTGCAGGATTGATCTTTAAAAATTACTGAAGTTGTCTGTGAAGCCTTGAAAAATACATTGCACTAGTTTCATTCTCTATAGATCTGCCATGATCAAATTGAATGGTTTCACAGGATCAAGGGACTGAACAGTCTACTCCAATTCCCAATGCCTAAGTTTCAATGATGAACCAACTTTTTTGCATGAATTCAGATACAACTGCAGTTCTTAGTATCAAATACTCCTAACCACTGCATCCATCCACTGCTGAAATGTTGCATTCGTAGTAACTTTTGCTGCCTCTAGGGCCACTAATACTGCCTCATTTATACTTTGGTTCTGATTCCAAGGAAAATGTGGCCCCTGAACACAGCTCGCCATATAAATGCAGCATTAGGTAATGTTATACTGCTGGCTTAGATTCACAGTCATGCCTGGTAATCTTTCCCTCATTGTTTCTGATTTTCTTCATCAGTGTGCATGTTTCTGAGGTTTTCTCCCAGTCTCAAAGTGCCTTCCTGAACATTGAATGGACCTGTCTTGGATTAGTATTAGTATAATTCCATACAAGTTCAATCGAAAGGATATTAGAACTGAATGGACCTTAACATCTATTTCACAAACAAAGGAGCATCATTGGCTTTTGAGATTTGATTAGCTGAAAACCCATGGCCTGTCCCATCATATAGTGAACTGACAGCATAGTGTGGGGTATGAAATAGTTAGAAGATGAAAGCCCTTCTCCAGCAATTGTAATGTGAGGTATTCAGGGACATGAATCTAAATCTTTTAGGGAAGGAGCTTATTGTGGTGGAGGCGTTGAATATTAAACATAAGTAAAATAAGATTATTATTGCAGTGTGTGGTTTAAGACTCCTCTTTCAATAGCCTATAAATGCACAGGCAGCAAATGCATTAGGATTTGTTAATTTTCAGTGAATCTGACTGAGTTGCATTTACAATACCATTGACAAAATATAAAACACAATGATTATTTTGAAAAGACAAGCCATGCAGAAAAATCAGATCAAGGCTGTAACATCGAGATTCTGACATCCATCAGCTGAGAAAGAGCTGTGTTATACCACAGAATAACAGAATTGCTATGGTGTAGAAAGAGGCCATTCAGCCTACGGTACCTGTACTAGCTCTTCAAATGAGGAACATCACTGAGTAACAATCTCCTGCTCTTCCCCCATACCCTTGCACATTGTTTTTCTCTAAATAATCGTCCAATGCCCCCTTGAATACCTCAGTTAAATTGCCTCCAACACATGTCCAGCCAGTGTGTTCCATATCCTAATTACTCACTGTGTAAAAGTGTATTTCTTAACTTCATTCTTACTTTGCTTGCACATCAATTTAAATTTGTGCCCTGTCATTCTTGTTCCTTAGTCAGAGGAACAGCTTTGTCAGAGTCATAGGGTTTTAGGGCTCTACATCACAGAAAACAGGCCCTTCTGCCCATCTATGCTGGTCAAAAACAACCACATAACTATTCTAATCCTATTTCCCAGCACTTGGCCCATAGCCCTGAATGCTGTGGCATTGCAAGTGCATATCTAAATACTTCTTTAACATGATGAGAATACATTTCTCCACTACCCTTACAGGCTGTGATTTCCAGTTTTCCATCACTGTCTGGATGAAAAAGATTTTCCTCACATCTCCTCTAAACCTTCTGTCCTTTACCTGAAATCTAGGGCCCCTGCTTTGTGATCTCTCCATCAAGGGGAAAAGTTTCTTCCTGACTGCGTTATCAATGATCCTCATCATTTTATGTATCTCAATCAAGTCCCCTCTCAATCTGCTCTAAGGAAAACAACGACAGTCTGCCCAATCTCTCTTCAAAACTGATATTCTCCAGCCTAAGCGCCATCCTGGTAAATCTCCTCTGCACCCTTTCCAGTGCTATCACATCCCTCCTATAATGTGGATTGCAGAATTGCACACAAGATTCTAGCTATGGCCTCACTGACATTTTATATAGTTCCCGAATAACTCCATGCTCTGAAAACCATTGCCTTAACTAATAAAGGCAAGTATAACATATGCTTTCTTAACAACTATTCATACATCTTGATGTCATAAGGGATCAGTAGACATGCCCACCAAGGTCCCTCTGATCCTTGGTTCTTCCGAAAGTCCTACCATTCATCATGCTTTCTCTTCCCTTGTTTGTCCTGCCCAAGTGCATCACCTCTAATAATGTCTGATTGAGTTCCATTTGCCCCTAATAAACCAATCTGACCAGTTATGTTCTCCTGTAATCTAAGGCCATCCTGCTCATTATTTGCCACCCCGCTTATTTTTGTATCATCTATGAACTTACTGATCAAGCCTACATTCAAGTCTAAATCATTTATATACACCACAAGCACAAGGGCTCCAAACCTGACCCCTGTGGGACCCTAATGGACACAGGCTTCCCTTTGACGATCACCCTCTGCTTCCTGCCAACCAGTTATTGTGGCTCCAATTTGCAAATTTTCTTGGATCCCATAGAATCCCAATCTGCTCTATCCAGCCTGCCCATGATGTTGAAAATGCCTATAAGAGCTCCTCTAAGCCTTCATCTCTTCAACAGTCCCAACTTCTTCAATCTGTCTTCAGAACTGAGCTTCCTCATCCCTGGAGCTACTCTTGTAAATCACTTCTGCCCTCTCTCCAAAAGGTTCACATACTATTGTGTGAAGCCCAGATTTCAGGGCATCCCAAATCCTGATAGTTACATAGGGAAGGAAGAAACTGGAGGCTGTCTTTACTTTGGAGTAAATTTATTTACAGAATAAGGCATTACAGACACATATCTCCTGTCTCAGCGTGTGACACTTTATAGGCTTTTGAGAAAACAATAAAGCCAAATTAAATTGCAAGGGACACTATAACAAAACTCAAAGATTTAAAGGAAGCTGAAAAAGCTAAATTAAAATGTCATGATAGGGAATGTCTCCTTATATACTTTTGAGTGAACATTGAAACCAAATAACTAATTAGTCAATCAACAGTTCCATCTGTGCTTTATATGCAGTCAACTAACCGTCAAATCAATTCCTTCCAAATGGAATTCAATCTGGATTATTGTGAAGTGATGCTGTTGGTCAGGACAAATGAGGCAAACGAATATATAATGAACAGTAGGACCCTCGGAAGAATCAAGGATTAGAGGAACCTTGTTTTTTATATCCAGAAGTGCCCATAAACCCAACCGAACAAACTTTATCCCCATCACCAAATTACCTGTGGTATTCTTTCATCCATTAACCACCACCAGTAAATTGTCTATGTTTTTCGATTGATAAATTTACATTGCAAATCCTATTAAGAGTAATGCACACCATCAAAGGTGAGGGAGAGGTGGTGAGGTGGGTGGGGATTAAATCAAAATGGGATTGGAAGGGGAGATAAAGCACTTTACCCACTGCAGTGCCCATCTCTCTCTAAAGGCATTGAGAGTATTGGTCAATGCCATGTGCTCTCTCTCCAAGAACACCTGGGCATGAACGTAGCTGTGGAAGAGGGGCAGACAATCAATATCCTTCCACTTGTATGTATGTAACCTTCAGTGATACGACTAACAACCTGCAGTAATATAACTTAGTTGTATGGCTGGAATTTGGGCAAGACCAATTCCAATGAATATCTTCCAAGTATTTTTAAGAATAAAAAATTCAGACGCAGTTGGCGTTGTTCACTTCTTCCAGCTGCCAGAATTAGTGTTGGGTGATCTGATCTGCCAGAAATTGTTCAACCTTCTCTGCTTCCTACATTTCGAAAGTAACTATACTTCAAGCACTCTGGAATATTGTACTGAGTTCATGAAAGGTACTACATAAAAACAACTGCTGATTAAAGTGGGGAAGAATGTACCCAATGTCACCTTCACCCTGATGGCCACCTTTGTGCGCAGCTACAGCAAGCTGTGTGTAGACCCTCGGTACGCAAACACCAAGTGTCACTACGTACTCATGTTCTACCTGTCCCCGACGTTGTTAATGATGGGACTGACCTCATTACCTTCAAGTAGTTGGGCCATTTCGTATCACTTGTCCTTCATGGAGAAATTTGCAAAGAGAAACACCTTTGTCCACAGGTCCATCGGGAAGTGGTCAGCACGTAGTGTCCTTAAGACCCTGAGGGAAAAGGAGAGGGTGGATCCTGTTGAGTGGTTCCCTGAGCTGACTGTCAAAGTCATTTGGCAGAAGGCCTCATCACCAGAACTTTCCAACAAGCACCATGACATCGCTTGGCTTGTGGTGAGGAGGGCACTACCTGTGAGATCCTTCTTGTATGCCTGGTCTGTCTGTGCCACTGCTGTAGGGGAGGGAGGGGTCGAGACTGTCACACATCCCCTGCTGGTACATGCCTTTGCAAAGGAAGTCGGGAGATAGATGCAATGGTTTTTGTCGAGGTTCACCCTGAACAGCTCCACGATGCAGGACTCCGTGCCCTACGGTCTGTTCCCCACATCGCATACCAAGACAAACAACGATTGTGCCTGGAGAACAATCAACTTTGTGAAAGTCATTCTTCGGTCTGCCTGAACCTTATTAGTCTTCCAGAACAAGGAATTGAGCTTGACTGGGTGTTGCGGCCTGGCACATTCCTAGGTCCAGGACTACGTGCTGAGGGATGCACTAAAGCTTGGGGCAGCTGCCGCCAAGGCACTGTGGGGAAAGACCATGGTCTGAGGTCTTCCTGCTGAAGGTAAATGGGGGCTCGTTCAGTTATCGGATCCTCCTAGTGCCTCAAATGTATGTAAATACAGTCTTGTACGTGTAAGAGACGTTTTGTTTGGATAAAGTCAAACTCCAATGTTTGTTTCTTAGAACATAGAACATAGAACATTACAGCGCAGTACAGGCCCTTTGGCCCTCGATGTTGTGCCGACCTGTGAAACCAATCTGAAGCCCATCTAACCTAAACTATTCCATTATCATCTTTGCCTGATATGCTACTGTACGGATCTGAGCTGCATTCATGACTATGTAAATATACAATGATATTTTTTATGAATAAAGTATATTCTTGAAATATAAAAAAAAACAAATGCTGGATTTAATGGGATACTGTAGTCCTCAACTCCTTGGCTGATGTTTTAGGGGTGGGACAAGCTCAACTGCCTTTGTGACTGTAGCCTATCAGAAACTTAATACTGAGACCAGTGTTAGTTGCTTTAAGGCAGGACATTTGTCCCTAACTTGCAAGGAACTTGAGACACGAATATAAATCATGGGCCTCGATACTGCTCCTGGTCTGGGAGCCTAGACCCTGACGTAAGCGCAGGAGCCTCACTGGAGGACATTGAACTTCCCCTCACTCAAGTAAAGCAGCCACCTCTCATCACCTGAGCTCTGGGGCCTGATGTACCCTACTGTCTCAGAGTGTAGAATGAAGGTCTGCCTTAGAGTGCTGCCAGCCAATGAACTGATCAGCGGCTCTGTAGTCTCAGCAGTGCCAGCTGGCCACTGTTGGAACCTCAGGCAATCCCATCATGCTGAGGAGCCCAGTTAAACCTTTGGGGTTAAGGATCTTCGCGAGGCTGCTGTGTTCAAGAGGCTGAGATTGATAGGGAGAGGTTGAAGGAAGGGATGACCTCGAGGAGGAAGGTACTCCAATGGGCCCAGGTGACCCACAAAACTAGAGCTGCCTGCATGACTGCAACACATTGGTCTCCCCCATTGGCCACAGATAGATATTGGTGGGAAAGGAATGAGACCTGTAATCGTTGGCCATTTCAGGTTCTTAGTGGGCCCTAAATTAGTGGGCAGTCTGAATCCTTCCTTGCCCACACTGGAATATCGTGTTGTGCGGGTTAGTTAGGTGCTGGGAAGGCTGTTTGCTGAAATTTTTGTATGTCCTGACTTTGCACACTCTGGAAGGGGAGTTGATAAACCCAGGTCAAAGTCTTTCTTTTAAGTTTTACTTTGCAACCCACAATTTGATTATACTGAAGTTACCAGGATATGATTGTTGTGGAGCCCACAAACCTTATTTACTAATTGCAACCATTCACTCTGCTTCTGAATCATGTCACTGACTGTAATGTCTTGTAAGCCTGTCCCCAGTGCCTCAAGTGAAGCAAGGTGATGCTTAGAAATTCCTCCAGGACAGATGTAATTGGGACTTTTTGTCACATGCCCCTGCTCTATGATATAGGGGTATGGGTGAAGGCTGGTGTAAGCTGGTAGCTGAAGTTTTCACCCTGGCAACATCTAGAGGAGGAGCTGGCATCAGAGATTGACTTTCCCTATGTTTTCTGCCGTCACTGCTTTGACTGTAAAATTTAAAAAATCTTACAGCTAAATATCACATGCCCAATAAATTCCATTGTAGCTCAGTCGCAAACCCGACATCTCTGAGAGATAGTGATGTTGTTATTGGTCATTTGAGTTGAAAATGACCATGTTCATCATCTGGGGTGTTTGGTAGGCCTCCAGTGAGTACATAGGTGACTGCTAAGGAAGATCTGTACCCATGCACAAATATCAGATGATATCTCAGAGGGCAAAGCTGTAGCTTTCCACAGGCAACTGTTTCAATTTCCTGGGAAGGTCCAGTCCCATACATGCTCAAGACTCGTCCACTGCCCAAAAAGAACACACCAAAAGTAAAACTGCAACAGACTGATGGATTTGAACTCTACACATGACCAACATAAAGACCCCTTGGAATTGAGTGTGTCCTGAATGTTTTATATATGGAATCCTGGCTAGTGCAGCACAAAGAGTGTTAATGGAAAGAAAGATTCATCAGACTATGTATGGTCAAATTCACTCAAAATTTCAAGTTGGAACATGTGATTTTGAGAAACAGGCTGTCAAGGGTAAGTGATCTTCCCATGTGTAAACGTTTGACCTGATGAAACATGGATAGACTACAGCATTGTTCAAACCAGTTAATAGTGTCCTGATAATGAACCTTAATTTTGTTAGTTTTGTTGGTCTTACAGGGGGATGCTTTAATAATTGGTTTCCGACACACGGCCCTCGGATGTCCAGTGGCCACTCTAAGATGGCTGGATAAATCCAGGTTATTTTTAAAAGTTTATTTTAGCAATAGCTTGGGAGCTGTGGTGTACATACCATTGTAAAAGCAGATTAAAACATCTGTTGAAATTAAACAAGAAATCATTGCTTTATGAGGACCCAAACAATTAATGAGATCAAACCCAAACCACAATCCTAGCGAGTTCTCATTTGCTCCTGGATTGATGGTGGTGAGTAAATTTGATTTAATTGAAGGTGTCCCTCTGCTTCTCATAAAAGACCTGGGAGAGCCATGCTCTAAAAATAGATTTGCTGTGGTTCGAAATAGTTAGTGAGCTCAGCTTGCTGCTTAGGGTGCTGTAGACAAAGCCAAGGAAGATTGATGGAGGCATCAGCATTTTCACTCGGGCGATGCACTGATGGAACAATGGAATAATTATCCCAAGATTGATTGCTATTATTTAAACATAAAAAAAAGCTCCATCGAAAACAACCACTATGAAATATTACAGTTTGCTGGCTGTCTACTCTGTATTTTTTTAAAAAATTCTCCTTTAACATTAATTGTTTAGTGTGCAATTTCTGTGTGATTTATGTTTTGACGACACGATTTTTTGAGCTTGTTTCCAAAACTTAATACTAATTTGTTGGAGAACAGAGAGTATCCATAAATACTCCTTCCAGGACTATGATGCCAAGCTTTCCCTCTGTAGTTTCTGGATGGAAACAGCTCTTCTGTGATTCAACATGTTTTTGATATAAAAACCTCTGAAGTCTACAGTCGAGATATTGTGAGTTGGTGGTACACTTACTCCTGACCTGAACTGTGCCCTTGAGGAAAGGCTGGGTGTCCTGTGGCAAGTCACTCACGTCAAGTCCCATTTTACCATTTATCAGGCAGAGTTAGGAGAGTGATTGAATAAACTCCGCTTGTCTGATAAGTATCACTACAACAGCAATCAACAAACTTGATGCTATGCTGAAAAAGCAGCCTGTTTACTTGGCATCACATCTACCAACTTAAACATTCACTTCTTCCATCACTAGTTGCAGTGTGTACCATCCACAAGATGCATTGCAGTCACTTGTTTTGGCATTTTCATTTGTGCCTTCCAAGTTCTTGATCTCCACCAGCAATAAGGTTGACTCTTAACTGCCCTCTGGATGATTAAGAATGGGGAACAAACATAAACCATATACCCAAACATTCCATGAACGAATGAAAGGAACTACAACACTGACCGCATTTCAAAGGTACTTAATTGCTTGTAAAGCAATTGGGAAATTTGGTGGTCATAAAAGGCAGTTTATCAAAGCATGTCATGGACTCATAGAATTGGTTTCAGCACAGGAGGAGGCATATGGTCCAACTTGACTTTTCCTTTTTAAACAACTTTCCTGAATTAACAACACCATTCTTTCTCAATCAACAGTGGATGACATACACAGCACTCAAGTAACTTGCACATTATGACTTCGTATTGAGAGGAACAATGCCTTTGACAGTTCTAAGTGTGTGCTTTTATACATTGGAGCATTACTTTGCTTTAGTGCTGATGCTTTTACCAAGCAGGCTCCATAAGAGCAGTTAACATATTTTTAGTGTGAATAAGATTGCACACTGGACCTTCCTTGACCTCAAAACCCATTGAACCAGAGTGGAAGCAATCCACTCTTGATCTATATGGACTTCCTAAGGAGAAGAGTACTGGTAGGCTTCAAAAGACATTGACATACTCATTTCATGGCTGAGAATAATGTGATCCAAACACTTACTTAGAAATCCCTGCTTCTGTTTTCTACTGTGCCTTTTCTTTTCTCAAACCTGACAAGAAGGTACATCATTATAAGAAGATGCATTTCATGTGTTGCCCATCGAAAGCATCACTTTGCTTATCGAGATGTATTTGTTTTTTGGCTCTTTAAAAATACAGTATCTCACCAAGATGCTGCTGTGGTTATGTGTATAAACTACAGTACAAATGCACATCAGGTAAATAAGCATCTGGGAGACAAAGGATTGATTTATATTCAACGTCTTAGCTCTTTACAGATGCAGATTAACCAACAGTATATTTCCTGTATTTTCTATAATCATGTACTGTTGATTAAGAATGTGCAGAATGCTTAGGCAGAACCTTTATTTTCTGGACTCAACATTAGGACTTAATGCTATTATCTTGGCTCACCAGAGTGGAAAAAGTATGTGAAAGTGATATCAGCAGATATTCCTGTGACTAACCACATGTTCAAAATTAATAAGTAAGGTAAACAGCTAAATTCAAACAGTGAGCTGTGGAATGTTATATAAGTACATGGTTTTCCTTTCAGTATCAGCTTCAGTAAAGACATGACTTGCATTCTTATATCACCGTTCAACTCCTTGGGACGTCCCTAGTGTTTCACAGTTAATTATTTTGACGTAGAGTCATCATTTTATGTAGCATGCCCTACAGTCATTTAATGTACAACAAAGCTCCACAAACATCTACTGAAATAAATACTAGTTAACCTCAGCAGGTCTGGCAGCATCTGTGAAGAGAAATCAGAGTTAACATTTCGGGTCTGGTGACCCTTCCTCAGAACTCAGTTACTGGACCCAAAATGTTAACTCTGATTTTTTCTTCACAGATGCTGCCAGACCTGCTGAGCTTTTCCAGCAACTTCTGTTTTTGTTTCTGATTTACAGCATCTGCAGTTCTTTTGGTTTTTGTGATGGGAGAATGTTGGCCAGGACAAATGCAAAATGTTTGGCAGAGCAATTGGAAGCCTTTTGCTCACCTTCAAATAGCATCACCTAACAAGAGTAACAACTTGCGTTTTTATGCATCTTTATTGTAGTAAAATATTCCATACTGCTGCACAGAAGTATTTGCAAGCACCATTTGCCACTGAACCACAGAATGGTTCTTGGTAAAAAGGGAACGTAATAAAAAGCTTCGTCAAAGGTAGGTTTTAAGAAACAAGTTAAAATGCGGGAGAGATTTCTGGAGGGACATCTAGAGCTTAGGGCAAATGAATACACAGCTATCAAGGGTGGAATGATTAAATTTAGCGATGCACCAAAGGTCAGATTTTTTTTCATCCTTTCAAGGGGAGGGGCTGTCAATGGCTAGGTTAGCATTTGTTGTCCATCCCAAAGGGCAGTTAAGAGTCAACCACCTGTGGGTTTGGAGTCATCTGTAGGCCAGACAAGATAAGAACAGCAGTTTCCTTCCCTAAAGGACATTGGTGAACCAAATAGGTTTTTCCAACAATGAAATCATGGTCATTAATTGATTCTTAATTCCAGATCTTTTTTGGATTCATCCATCCGTGGCAGGATTCAAACCCAGGTCCCTGGAACATTACTTGGGTCTCTGGATTAACAGTCCAGTGATGATACCACTAGGCCATTTTCTCACCATAGGAGGAATTGGAGGAATGCAGTGGGCTGTGGGCTTAGAATACCTACAGAGATATGAAGGGACAAGGCCATGGAGGGGTCTGTAAAGAAGTATGTAACTTTTTAATTGAAGTGTTGATCAACCTAGGCCCCAATGTAGGTCAATGGACAGAAGGGTGATGGGTGAATGGAACTTGATATGAGATAGCATCAGATCTTTTACATACAACTGAACATATATATGGGACTTTGGTTCAGTGGCATATGTGAAGAGCAATAAGAGAGCATTTCCTCAATCCTGTACTGAAGTCACTCTTTAGCTATGTATTTGAATCCTGAACTAGGGCTTGAATTGATCATTTTCTGACTCTGGTGTGTTACAGTTAAACTGACGTCTTAAGAAAAGATTAGGACTTAAATTGATACAGCACCTTTTATATTTTTAGGATATCCCAAAATTTGACAAAGCCAATGAAACACTCGTGAAGTGTTGTCACTTTTGTGATATAAGCAAAGTCACTAGGTAATTTCATAGCAAGTCATAGCAAGTTCACAGAAATGACAAGAGATTCATGTCCGGAATATCTATTTCAGTAATACTGGTGGAGGAACAAATGTTAGCAAGGCCATTTCCCTTGGACTTCATTGAATTTTACTGTGGGACCTTTAATATCCCCTCAACAGGAAATCTTCTCTAGCAGTACAGCAATCTCTGAGTCATGCATTAAGGTCTCAAGTTAGTTGGCAAATTCAATTTTTGAGGGGAGGTGGGGAACTAAAACTCATAATTTTACATCTCAGAAGTGATTATGTAATTGTTTTGACACCTACTTTTAAATTTAGCAGATGTCATGTGCAGTATATTATGAACTTTCAGTCAATGCTTTTAAAAAAAACTGAAGCAAACAAGCTATTGAAATAGTTGCCAAAATCGTTGACCATTAGCAATTGTGCTTCAGATACTACCAAGTCTCAAGTGAATAGCTAATCAAATACGGACATTTACAGCTATCTGGGGAACTCACACATCTATTTGTTTAAGGATGAGTCAACACAAAAGAACAATGGAAGGTCCAGAATAAAACAAAGAACTGCAGATGCTGGGAATATGAAACAAAAACAGAAATTGCTGGATATATTCGGCAGGTCTGGCAGCATTTGAGGAGGGAAATCAGATTTAACATTTTGAAACCAGTGACCCTTCTTCTGAATCCTTCTTCTGAACATTAACTTCAAAACATTAATTCTGTTTTCTCTCCACAGCTGTTGCTAGACCTGCTGAGTTTCTCCAGCAAATTCTGTTATTATTATAGAAGACTGCCTGTCTCCAGTGTTGATACGAAATTAGATCAAATTGCTGGGCAGACGGGAATGCTTGCATACTAACAACGTTTCAATGTACCATGACTTTTCCCATCTTAAAGACATTGAACCATGACACAGGATGTTGGAATCAACATGAACACTACACTTTATTTAGAAAGGGCTTTGGAAATGTGAAAAGATAGGAAACCATGTTTACCGTCTATTTTTCAAAAAAATAGCAAAATGTGTTTGCATATTATTCCACCAGAAAGCCATTGAACTGAAAGTTCATTGGTCAGAAAGTTAACTCATTAAAAAGCAGCAAGTCCTCAAATAGTAAAGGTTATTAACATCAATATCTTAAGGAGAGACTAGAAATTGTAACACACATACTGAAATACTTATAATTTGGAACAGTTGCCTGAATCTATTCTGTCTGTGTCTGAGTATGTATGAAATGTTGTGATCAATTTGGGTTACGTACGTGAGAATAAATAATCTTCTCTATTTTGAAACTCTCAAAACCTTGCTGCTGAAGTTTCTTATTTGGGGGTAACACCCAGAGTGTAAGAAAAGGGGCACCTCTTTCATTTAAAAACAGTGGAGATCATGGGAAGTAAGGGAATGATAAATTCTGCCTATGACAATTAAAAACAGTTTCTAAATTTATTTGAATATGTCAATAAATACAACAATTCAGTCAGCTGTACTCATAACTGTATATTTTTGAATTAATATCCAATGTGCATTGCAATTTTAAGAATGCACAGATGCTTTGGCCAACATAGTAAAGGCAATGATTTGTTGCAACGTAAAAACTTATGCGTCTTTTACTGCTCAGCTGAACTCTGGAGCTGAGTTTTTGTGTCCTCTGCAGGAAAAATAGGTCAGAGCCCTAAATCCAACCCCAGGAGTGTGGGGGACATTCACTGGCCTTGGATTTTCACTGACTTTCACCCATTTCATTTCTATGTTGACAGGCTCCATGTCTAATTAAGGGCAATAAGTAGGGATTCAAGAATTGGATGTACAATCAGAAGCCCTTCAGCTTGAGAGGCTGCAGCAATAAAAGGTTAATACTTAAGAAATAGTAGGAACTGCAGATGCTGGTGAATCCGAGACAACAAGGTGCAGGGCTGGATGAACACAGCAGGCCAAGCAGCATCATAGGAGCAGAGAGGCTGATGTTTCGGGCCTAGACCTCTCACCAGAAAAACTTAAGAGATTGTTTCAACGTGGAGGCATGTTCTCACCAGCTTTATCCTTGATTAAATAAAAACCAGAAAACTCACCGATGTGGGGTGGTATTGGGTTGATAGAAATATAGGGAGATTCCATTGAAAGAGCAGCTTTTACTTCATCAATACTCAGCCCAAGGAAGGTGGGACTGGTGGCCTGACGCTGGTTGTTCATTTCTAGGTCTCCTTTCAGTGACTTTAAGGGTACATTGAGCTCAGATTGAGCTTAATCTCCACACCATGAAGCAGGTAAACCAGCCAGTACCGAAACCTACTGGGTTTAGGCCCAGCTGACAGCAGTAATTTTGGGCTCCATTCACCAATTTACTCCTGAGGGGCCCAAAAATTCTAACCTTTGTTTCTGCCTCCTTTGAAAATTCAAATGTGGAGAAAACAAAACATTTGGGCGAAAGTAAAGCAAGATACTGCAGATGTTGAAAATCTGAAATAAAAACAAGTCAATGGACAGACTTAACATTTGTCGAGGGTGAAAGAGAGTTAACACTTTGACTCCGGTATGACTTCTCTCAAATTTTTCCAGCTCTTAATGTCTTTAAAGTATTTTTGTGATTTGATTAACAAAGAGAATGAGTTACCACACCAGTTGAAGATGCTCCAAATATTCAAGTGATCAAATATTGTCAGTTTAGTTCAGGTGTAACAGAGATGAGGATCAATGGTCAAAGCAGAAGATGAAAGAGGAAATTGGGAGATGAATTTTCTTTGAATTGTTAGAAGCCAGCTGCCATAGAAACAATAGGTCAAAGGGCCTCTCGCAGTGGTATCATTTTAAGTCGCTCTAAAGTTACAGGAATGTGATCAGAGTTGAGTGCACTGTGCTAGATCTGACATATTGCGAAGTCTTGCAAAAGCAAATTTTTTGTAGTATAGGATCTCCCTATTTACAGAGGATGACAACAAGAAAGATGCTCAGCTTCATCAATTGAATGAGCAGTGGTCAATCTCCTTTCTCAACAGGCTGAAACAAAAATGCTTTTATACCTATTGGACCCTGTTCAGCTCAGAATGTTCATGATGCTCTTTCACTATCTTGATACTAGGGGTGCATTTGGGTCCTTCAGCATCGGCGTCACATAAATGTATGTGGTCGAATCATTCCATTGTTCAGTTGTTAGATGCAGAAACATTTCTTCACTCGTGTTTTCTAGTGCTACGTCAATACGAATGAAAAATGCTGGCCCTTGTTGCATGCAGCACCTAGGCACAGAAAAGCACTGCAAGATTCGAAAGGTTAATGAGGAATTGATCTTGAATCTCCCAGTGGTGCATACAACAGTATAAATCATGCCATGAATTGTTGTGGATAAGAAAAATATAGAACAAATAGCTGCTGTACTCATAAAGACAGAAAACAAGCAGAAAAATGCTGCTTCTAAATCACAAAAGAGCTTGTTTTTTGCACAAGACGTTGAGCAAGTTTGTGCTTACAACTTGCATAAACCTGAATTAGAATATCTATTACTTAATTTCTGTTGTTTGGGAATAAAAGCCATGATTGAATGGGTGAGGAGTTTATGATTTGTGTAATATAAACCAGACATCAATATCAATACAATTTGGCCAGTGATTACTAAGTTTAAATATTAATATATTGATTTATTTCTACATTGGCTCTGATTTCATCCTTCTTGAAATGTTTCCCATGAACGGGTTCACAGCTTTACCTGAAAAATGGAAAGGATCAGATCTTTTCTGGAACAGCGATGATATATTAATGATGCATGCCATTATTAATATAGAAATTTACCAGCAGGTTTCAGGCATTTAAAAAATACAATGTGAGTGGTGAGTCTCCAAAAGAATTATTCCACTTTTTGCTTTGCAGCTTCAGTCTCCTCCATTATTTTTAATAAATCACTGGATTACTATAGATTAGCTGATTACTAAATGCGTTGTAGCAAGTTAGGACTAGAATTTAACAGTGTAAGTATCTTTTTAATAGCATTGCTCATTGTTATGGCCAGATTTTTCCAAGGAGTGGCAATCTTTGCTCCTTACTTTTTAAGGAAAGAAACAGCTCCACATTTCTGAAAGAAGATTGTGATAATGGCTCACCAAGTTTGGAGCCATGCAACCATTCTGGCAGGTCCCTGGTAGCAAAGAACACCCTGGGAAAGACAAACCATGGCCCTGTCTCAAAATAGTGAGCTGCCTTAATCTAAAATTTAAATGTCCAATCTCACAGAAAGCCACATTGACAGCGGCTATCAAAGTGTGAGTCCGTAAGGTAAGTGTGAGGTTAGGGTGCTGGGCCACAGAGTCCCAAAGAATTGTGTGCCTGCCAGGTGGGTTGGGTGCCAAGTGAGTAGGGGTAGAATGCCAGGGGATGGGTTCTGTCATTAGAGTGCCAGGGTGCAAGGTAGAATGGGGGACAGGTAAGTGATGGAGTGTTTAGGGAGAATGGAATATATCAAGTCTGGTGGAGGATGGGGGAGTGAAGAGTTTCAGGTGTTGGAGGTGGGAGCAGTATATATTGGATCCTATGGTGAGTGCCAAGATAGTGAAGTGGGCTCCTGAGGCAGGGCAGGGTTGTCAGGTGTGGAGCAGGGAGTGGGATCGGATCTGTAAATTCAATGCATTTGGTAAGAGATGGTGAGAAAGCTTGTTAGACCTGATGGCAAGAAACCCTCCAGGAAACTTCATGCACTTTGGAATTAGCCAAAGAACCAGAAAAATCAGCCTTAGGTTTTTAACAGTCAAACATTTTGCAGTAACGTTTTGCTTAACTTCAGTATTTCCATCTGATTTAAATAGACACCTTGGGAGGATTCCAACATAGAGGATTTGCCCAGCAGAGTCTTCATTTTCCACATAATTTCCTCAGGGTTTGTTGTACTGGAGATCCTGCAGAATCCTACGTACACTTCAGAAATGATAACCAGACCAAAACTTGTGTCAATGAAGCTCACAGGCCCGGTAAGGGAACAACTTAAATGTTTCAACACATTCTAATTTACAGTAAGTAGCATTTAGAGATTTTAAAAATTATATTGATTTTTTTCTTCTTAATTCAATTACTCACTCACTCATTTCATTTCTCTCAGTGTTTGGTTTAACCCATTTTTACCTCTTTTCTTGTTGATCCTCTGTTTCTCTCTCAGAATAAATATCATCTTCCATTCTGTCATTCTGGCAATTGACCTCTATGTGTGCCACAAAACTGTTCATAGCTGTGTAATACATCTGTTTT
Source organism: Rhincodon typus (assembly GCF_021869965.1). Classification (NCBI taxonomy): domain Eukaryota; kingdom Metazoa; phylum Chordata; class Chondrichthyes; order Orectolobiformes; family Rhincodontidae; genus Rhincodon; species Rhincodon typus. Next base: position 13,502,901 of record NC_063356.1, read on the forward strand.
GACTGGAATTACCTCCAGTGACCATATACCAGATCCCTAAGGTAATACTTTCTCTACTTGTTTCTGTTGCGACCCACACATTGCTTGAAAATTGTTGCAATCTATCATCGAGAACTGAGAGAGCAGGTGAGGTGCTGTGGGGGTGGTCATCAGTTAGAGTGGGACCACAGCTGTTATAACTTGGGCAGAACTCCACAGTAGCCATTGCTGCCTCAGGTCTCTGGAACCCCAAAATTTCAGCTCGTGATCCCACTTGGGATCCCAAAGCCCACTTTGGGAAGCGCCACCCCAAGGCCTCAGAGAGTATGAAGTTCTGGATATTGGAGGAGTGGCATGCTGGCTCAGTGATTAGCACCAGGGCCTCACTGTACCAGGGACCTGGGTTCAATTCCAGCCTTAGGCAACTGTGTGTGTGGCGTTTGCACATTCTCCCCGTGTCTCTGTGGGTTTCCTCTGGGTGCTCCTGTTTCCTCCTGCAGTCCAAAGATGTGCAGGCTAGGTGGCTTGGCCATGCTAAATTACCCATAGTGTTCAGGGATGCCTATGTTAGGTAGCTTACCGATGGGAAATGCAGGGTTACAAGACCAAGGTATGGGGATGGGTCTGGGTGGGATGTTCTTTGGAGGGTTTGTGTGGACTTGTTGGGCTGAATGGCCTATTTCAACACTGTGGGAATTCTATACATATAAAAATAGAATTCCTGCCCTCTGGATGCCAATACCCATATCTGGTTTTGAGTTGGGGCTGTGTCCTCAACATTAAATCATTGTGCTTAAAAATTAAGCAAGTGTCAAGTCTCACTGGGATAGTGCACTAGAAATCTATCCCTGCTATTCAGAGATTTGAAACAAAAGTTAAAGGTTTTATCAAAGTATGTAAAATTCTCCAATCTCCCAGTCAGTTTCAACAAACATTAACAAAACACATGGATAAGGTTTCAGTGCTTAACAAGGATTACTAATTATTACAAATAAATAAATTCTAACTATAGGAACTATGAACTGTTGATATCTAACTCTATTACAGGAATTCCCCAATTTACAAATGTCTGACTTGCAAATGCTCATACTTATGAATGTGATCCCATGCAGGCGTTTAATTTTAAAGACCCTACTCATGAATATTTCCTGTACTTTCGACCTGCTACTATACATTGTCCTGCACTGTGTTCTGACTTCCATGCAAATTGACTTGCAAACAGACTCCAGAACCTGGGAAGTGCTTGCAGTTAAAATTCAGGTAGCCCGATGCACAGAATTGAAACCAGACAAATTTTTAAAAAATGGTTTTACAGATGAAGCAAAAAACATGGGAATGCAGTGCAATGGCCTCTACATAAGGTTGCCTGAGATGATCCTTTTGCTTGCCAAGACTTGCTGTATTTCAATTTCTCTTCCCCAGACACTTGTCACTTCCTTGCACAAGACACAGAGTGACAGGTTCATATATCATAAAGTCTCAGACTTATTGGTTGAAAACAACAGCTTACAGTAACCAGTGATGGAAAACAAACTGTCCTTCTTCAGGCTCAAGGCATTTTCGACTGGAGTGAGACAAACCAACTCCCCTTCCAGAGGTACAAAGGCTTCTGGCCATATCATTCACACCCACAAGCTGTTCAGCTACCTAGGAGCCAACTATGTAGTTTTGGGGAGGGAGTTGTCTTTTGTCATGCACAACTGGTCACAGCACCACAAACCAATCAACTACTTGTTGCCAGCCAAATCTCAATTTGTACACTGGCCCTGGTGCCAGTGCATTTGCAACCAACCTTCCTACTGGTTGAACAGAGCAGCAGTGTAAACACCATTTACAATGGGTTTTGGTAACTTGTTTATACAAAGCGCAAGAATCATTTCTACAATCATTGGCTTTTAAAACAATCTTTTTCCATTTCAGTCCACAAAACAAAAATCCAGAAAAATAAAAAAGATAGTCTTTAACAAAGGGACTTCTGATATCTCAGGGAGACCACCAGAATGACCCCAAATTTCTGAGACTGATTTATTATAATCTGAAAAATGCTTTGTATATTACTTACTGATCAATTACAGAAAATCTATAATTTTTCCACAGACCTTCTCTTTCCTTTCTAATTAATTGTGGTTCACTGGTAATTATGATTCTGAATTAGCAACCCTGAGTTTAAATTACACCATGATAATTAGTTAAATCAAATTCACTAAAATCTAAAGATTTGTAGACGAGCACCAGAAAATTACTGATGAGAGCTTTAATATTTAAGTGATTTCCTTTTGGAAAGGCAGGCTGACATTTATTAGCCTAACTCGTCACTTATTAATTGGCTTTTAATTTTTCTCAGTTAATCTAGTAAGAAAGCAGTTGGAAACTAATTGCTAAAGTTCAGTAAAAATAAAATTGGCAACAATCCAGGTATTCTGTCACTATAGGTTTTAGGCAATTCTAAATCACTGATTTGGAATATCCTTCTCACAAATGTCTTGGGACGTGGTGCCTCAATAGTAAAGTTACTCCAAAGAATGATTGGGCAACTGCTTGTCATTGTCATAATTACAGAATTATATCAGTCAACACTCCAGATTTTTCATCACCATCCTGAGGTGTGCCAGGTCTGGGAGTCATCACTGTTGACTTTAGACTGTATGAAGGCTTATGGCTTCAAGTCAAAGAAGTCTACCTTCTTTCACCAATGAGCATGCGAACATGCTCCTCTTTGTTGAGCTAAAGCTCTTGTCCTAATGCAGTCAAAAAAAAGGGCATTTTGTTGTTCTCTAGTGAATAAATACCAAGGACTTGCCTTTCGGCAGAGAACTGAATAGAAATGATATTAATGACATTTATGAAGAAGTCTGCACCTTCAATTATCCCATCGTCCTGAAAGGAAACTGTAAAAGCGACAAACAGCTCATAAGACAACCTAAAGGGGAAATAAACACCAGCATCTTTTACAGCTTCAATATAACAGAGGTTTAGCAGAATCTAATGTGAGATCATTATTTTCTATATGTCCTTCACTCCTTTTAAAGATTAAAGGCTTAATTTTGTTGAGCAGGTGGATAACAGAACAAAAAGAAAACATTTTGAACTGTTTTGGAGCCTATTCATGAAGATAATTTTAAAAAATTATATTGATTGGAATAACACATTCTGGATATTAAAACCCAATCTGTTAATAAGGAAAGGATTCAAGGTTACTGCTTGGGGGACTGGTTTGCTTCTGTGGACATGGGGTATAGCCTAGAGACTGAGAGTAGGATATTATTATATTAATGTTCTATTGCAAAATAAAGTGAATGAGGAATGAGAGGTCAAGGGTCAGTTTAATCTAATGGGTGCAGAGTCTGCTGCTTTTTTCTCAATGCACACCAGTGTGCATTTTAGAAAATTGCAGATTCTCTGCTCACAATTTTCTGTTCGTTTGGTTGAATGGATATACCTACTTCCTGCTGAATAGCTATGATGTGATATTGAAAGAACTTAGAAAACTCCCTATAGTCCTTTCATCGGTCATCAGTGCCAGAGATGTAATGCAAACATTGGTCATTTGTATTCACCATATCAGCTGTTCATTTTGTAGTTCTCTTCTTTTGCTACAAAAAAATATAAACCTTGAGGATATATTGATTTCAGCTTTAAATCAACTAGTTGTTAATTACAGTTCAATTACACATGGAAAAGTATGCTGTGTAGTTCCCAGCATGATTTCTCCAAATGTTTTAGTATTCTCTGGAACTAACAAAAGTTAAGTTCTTGACCTTCTGCCCTTGTTACAAGCTGTCTCTCTGCGCACCGTATTGGAAGATGTCACTCATGGAAAAATGTTCATTAAATCATTAGGGATACTCAACTGAAATATTGGCCCTGATATACTGACTACCAGATCATTACTGGGGCAGACTGGAGCTGTGTATCAGGATCCGATAGAATCTCAGATGCAGCAGACTTCAAGGGATTACCTGGGAATTTGACAATTCCAATGAGCAGTTCCCCTGAAGTTACCTCATCCAACAGTTCCAATTGCTCCTCCTCCTTTTGACCCCCAGCCCTGACGTCTCCCCTATCCCCACCCCAACACCATCCTTGCCTGCTGTCCCTGACATCACCACATGCCGGTGGCCATGGCATCTCCACCTGCCCTGACCCTACCCTAAAAGCTACTTCACTTACCTGGCAAACTACTCACCATGTATCCCAATTACCTGGCACCCTACCCACCATGTACCCTACTTAGCTGGCACCCTGCTCACCCATCACCCACCATAACCCTATAATCAACTGCCACCCTAACCCTGTATACATTAACTATCAACATGTCTAGCTGTGCAGCTGGACATTTATGCCTCAGAACATAGCACAGTGCTGCAAATAGGAGTGTGGTGACCTCCCCTGACTGCAGGGAACTGCGTTCATTCACCTGCACTCTCCATTCCTAGAGGAGCTGAGTTCAGAATTCTCAGCTGGAAATGTGGATTTCAGAAAAAGTGTGAATAGAGTGGTGATCTGACTGTATTTGCTGTTTTTTGAAGTAGCTGGGCCATTATTTAGAGTCATAGAGTCGCAGAGTTGTACAGCACAGAAATAGACCCTTTGGTCTAACTCGTCCATGCTGATCAGATGTCCTAAATAAATCTAGTCCCATTTGCCAGCATTTGGCCATATTCCTCTAAACCCTTCCTATTCATATACCCATCCAGATGCCTTTTAAATGTTGTAATTGTACCAGTCTCCACCATTCCCTCTGGCAGCTCATTCCATGCATGCATTATGCTCCACGTGAAAAAGTTGCCCCTTAAGTCCCTTTTAAATCTTTTCCCTCTCACCTTAAACCTACGCCCACTACTTAGGGACTCCCCCACCCCGGGGAAAAGACCTTGTCTATTTACCCTATCCATGCCCATCATGATTTTATAAACCTCTATAAGGTCACCCCTCTGACGCGCCAGGGAAAATAGCCCCAGCCTATCCAGCCTCTCTCTATAGCTCAAACCCTCCAATCTTTGCAACATCCTTGTAAATCTTTTCTTAACTCTTTCAAGTTTCACAACATCCTATAGCAGGGAGACCAGAATTTGTGCTCATCTTTAACTGCCCTTGGGGGAGTTTTAGCCCCATTTAAAAACAAAACTCTTGGTTTTCAGAAAGGATTTACCTGTGTATGTTGATTTTTCTATATTGGAGATCTGTGACAGAAAGATGTCAACAACAGAATTGACCTGAGTATCATTATTATGCAAACACTATAGAAGTTGTTGTTACTGTTTTTTTTTACCAGGCAACATTTAACATGTTCAATTCAGCATTGCTGAATAACACACTTCACTAACTGGGGTTTGTGCTTTCCCTAATAAGGTGCAACATTTTCACTTGATATCATTCGCTGTTTTTTTATACTTTTAGTATTCTGCAATCCATTGCTGTCCTCTTCGATAACCTCCCCTTAGTGGATTGGTTAACTAGCTATCTTGGGAATATGCATATTTCATTTTATTCTCGCCCAAAGCCAACATTTTAGAGCTTGCCTCAGGCCACAGTCATTAGATGTACACATTCTGTAGATGGATAGCAAAGGATTAGTTATAATTCCCTAAAGCAAGCAATCTTATGTTTTAGACTCAGTAAGATTGCTTATAGTGTGAATTCCCAGTAGAGCTCACAGGAAAGGAACTGGGAATTTTGCAGTTCCTCAGCATATTTCTATATCTGTGTAATGAGCACTTATCCTGTGTGCTGTCTGCTGTTTGTCCCCTCTAGTCACATTTTCACAGTTATTCCCATTTTGCTCAGATTGTAATTGTTGTATTGCTTCTTATACTGTTTTATTTCCATAATGTGTTTTATGCCGCTTACCAGATATCTGATTGCTGCAGTGTTTTTCTCTTGGTTTACAATGAAATGTTATTGCGGAACATGAGTGCAATGCAGAAAATGGTTCACAACTCCTCATTCTCCATCAAATGCTTTGAGGATAGCCGGTGGATGAAATGTAAACTTTGCAGTAAGCATATGCCTTTGTCTGGTTCGAGAATGCAATGGAGAAAGAAGTGCTTTGGAAAAGGGCAGTTAAAGATGGTGGAGTTCAAGAATTGGTGGGAAATCTCCAAAAGAGTTTGGAGTACTTGCTTATGGGTCATAGAATTTCAGAATTGGAATATTGATGGCTATGATTGCAGAGATAGGGGACATCAAAACGACAGATAGACTTGAAAAGCTGAACAAGGATTTTAAACTACTAGATTTGGGGAGCTAAAGGTGATCAGTGAAGAAAGAAATGAGAAATGTATGGGACTATAAGACCCTGAGCAAACAGTGTCCTGGCTGCAACATTATAAGGGTACTTACTGATACACCTGGTGATACAGCTTTGAGAAGCAGAAGCAATCTGTAAGTGAACTGGAGATGAGTCAAGAGGGTTTTAAGAGGTTGGCACATCAGATGCGATTGGATGAGTGTGACTAGTGCCCAAGGAATGTACCCTGAGAGGTTGGTTGCTGGTCTTCAAGATGGAGGTCCTTCAGAGCAAGCTGCAAGCTGAATCTGCAGGCTCTCCTTTTGGTTTCCTGGTTGAGTTTTGCCAATGTCCAGCTTGTTTGGTGCATTGGATAAGATGGGAGCTTGAATTTTAAAAAATGAAGTTGTAGCATTACCAAGGTATTTAATGGCCAGCAACTGGTATCCCTCTGATGCCAAGGGAAAATCTTGCAATGTTGCTTGTAGAAAGCATAAAACGTATTGCAAGATCATCTTGATGCCTCATTGCACTCATCATCTGATTTTGCTACACATGTCACCATGGCCCAAGTTACCCAGACCCTTATAAAATTCCTCCGCCTATTTCCCTGGCTTCTGTTTCCTCCATGGCTGCAGTACAAAGATACTCACATTCAGTCACTGCCGTTCACAGATATCTGTAAATTTTTGCAATTCTCGCACTCTTTGAGGGCACATTTCAGTTTTTTAACAGTCTTGAAATAGAAACATAATGCGCACTTGCGTGAGTAGCTGTCAATATGTGGTCCTGCTTTAAGACAGTTTTGATTTTGAAACTGACTTCCATTCTCTTGAGATTATCAGGTGCTGTATTTAAAGTTAATCCATGAGAGGAAATCATTTTTATTGATATTAGAAACTTAGGAACCTATTTCTAGCTTTAACGACTATGTTAATTGAGTGATAGGGAACTCTTGCTATATGGTATTAGTAATCGAGGAGGCCAAGCTGACAGGTTATCGACTTTTCTTTCAAAATGCTTCAGAACAGCCAGCCATTGATAATACCCACAGTATCACTCACCTCATGCATAAAATTACACGGGGAAACTTACACCCAAGGCCTGAGTATGCAGTTACACTCTACTTCATGTAAATGCTCAGGAGGAGATGGTTATACACAGAAAATATTCTGTTAATGCAGTTGTAATGAATATATACACATATTAGAATAACACTGGATAACAATGGTTAAATACTCTGTCATTTTTTTTCTCTTTTGAGATTTCTCAGACCCCTTTTTCCTGTTGTTTTCATCTGGTCACTTATCATTCATGTCTCTCTTGTGCATTGACATTTTATAATCATCATCCAATCCATTGGTACTCTGATGCCCTATTACCCCAGGCTTCATTTCTTCCCCACTCCCTTGATTCAGTCCACTCTTGCCCTCTGTGCCTCTCTTGGCACTCTTTGAAGTTTACAAAGGCCCACATCACTACCACCTGTTGAGATGCAGATTCAAAAGGGCCCTTCCCTCTTTTGCCCATCTTTACTTTTCCTTCAGCATGCCTTCTGAGGACAAATATTGCCAACTTCCCTTCTGTTCATTCATCTTCCACTGTCCCTTTGGATTCTGGCTGCTGATCCTTATCCATCTTGATATTTCCTCCCCACTATGCCAATTTACTCGAGCAAGACTTGTCACCCTGACCTTATTGTGGACACTGGCATTGACTAGAACTCAGCTTGCCAATGCTGCAGATTGCATTTACTGAAGCTTCCATACTTTGGTTATGCTATTTATCATCTGCAGCACACAAGCCACAGTCACACTGTGATAGTTTCCTCATTATAAAATCATGTTTGATCTCTTCCCCCAAACTTCACTAATATCTTCTCCTCCAACTGCCATACATGTTCCACTGTCTCATATTTCCTTTAAAGCCTTCATTATCTACCCACTGTAACACATACAGTTAAATTCCTCCTTCTGTAAATGTGGTGGCCATGTCCTGCGGAACTGGGTGGATTCACCATCCTTCTTATTGGCATTAATCTATGCTATTGATAGCAAGTGGGGAAGGATGCTTACATCAAGTCTTAGATAGAAGACAGACTCTGTCTCAGTTAATAGTGTAGGTTTGTTACACAGTATTTAATAGCTGGTTACATTGCATCTGATATACGTGATGGTCTCCTGTGAGACCTCAAGCTCAATTCAAGAGTAAGTACGCATTACTGTTTGTTGCATGGATTTAGCACTAGGACCACCAATTACAGAACTTGCAATGTACTGGTTAGCTCCTCTTAGAATCAATCCTTTATATCCTATATATCCTTTATATGTGCAAAGCTTATCTTGGGATGTTAGTTAATCCTTTCAGCGACTGATTACATTATACAACAAACCACTCCCACACTCTATTTTGTTCTTCCTCCCAGTGATATCTTCCTACCTTTTATCCTTTGAAGTGATGCTGCAAAGGACCACTGCAAAACATGAGTGTATCTTCAGGTCACCAAACAAACCTTTTATCTATCACCAATTCACCTGGACTCTCCTTGGAATTTCCTCCTCAGTCTTTGAAAAGTGGCTCAGTTTCTTCAAAGAAACTTGTTCAAAGCGAGCAGCTTACACAAATCTTGTATTGAGGTCCAGTCAGTAAGATCGTTTTGATGTAGACAAACAGGAGGCTGGAAAAACAAAGCAAGACAGGCAGCATCTGGAGGAAAGAAGACGTCAACGTTTCTGGACCTGAAGAAGGGTAATACCTGAAACGTTGACTGCTCCTTTCCTCCAGGTGCTGCCTGGCCTGCTGTGTTCTTCCAGCCTCTTGTTTTCTACCTTGGATTCCAGCATCTGCAGTTCTTTTTTTGTCTCTAAAGATTGCTTTGGCCCCTTTCTGGTGCCATTGGGCAGATGGTTTGGCTGCTCCACCTTTGTGGACTCAAAATGAAAACCATCTCCTATCTCCATCTTTCGGTCACTTTGTTTAATCTCTTGTGGGACATGGGTGACACTGGCCGGCCATCAGACAGAAGGGTCCCGACCTGAAGCATCAACCTTTCTGCTACTCTGATGCTACCTGACCTGCTGTGTTGCTCCAGCCCATACTGTATTGTCTCTGGCTCCAGCATCTGCAGTTCTTGCTATCTCTTCAGAGATGTTGTCTCTTCTGTTTTTCTGGGAGTCTCCTTCTATGACCAAGTTCCAAACCTGACATATTTGAATGAAATTCCATTTCAAATTACTTTATTTTCTTTGCATTTCCATGATATTTTTGAGAGCTGGAGCACCTGTCTTTCACTTTCATTTGGAACTTACCATCACTTGATTTGCTGACTAGCTGGAATGAAGAGCATCAAGAATTCTCTCTTGTCCTTTTCCTTCAGAAGCCAAGATTAAATTTCATTCATTTCAATCTTGTACATTCTTTTCATTTCCCCTAATGCTCTCTATTCTAACGATACAAGTATTCCTTCTAAAATTATTAGTAGAAAATGTGTTCAGTACTTAAGGAGCATATTTACTGTGCCGTTAAAATATGCTTCAGTGATAGCTATGAAAGAAATTAAACTTTTATAGGGTGACGTAATTGCCATTCTAATGAAATATTCAGAGCTGTATTGCAGGAATACACAGTTTGTGTTACAAGAAAATTCTCTTCCTCTGAGGGAAAGAGGTAATATCAATCTTCACTGGAAGGGAATATTCATCAAATTAATATGGCAATTTCTCACTCTTCCCATCATTAACCACTGCAAGTTGCAAATTAGGGTTTATTGGAATTTATAATGAAAAATGAAAAAGGATTAATGGCCTGAGGTATTCACAACTCATCTATATAGAGCTGGTCAAGATAGAGATGGTAGACACACTTTTATACCCATTATGTTGGTTCAATGTCCAAAGGCAATAATCAAAGTCCTCTCTCTCCCTGATAACTACATGTGCAGACTTGCACAAGAATCCTAACAGTTATTCATGTGCATATGAAAACTTGAAACACAAACAGACATAGTTAGGCTGCATTTCATTTGAATTCTAAAATATTCTGTCTGTGAATAACTATACAACCATGGAGTGATATTTTAGCTTATGTTCATTTTAGATTAGGTTCCAACACAAAAACCAATCTCTAACCAGTATCTAAATGAAAAAGAGGAATGTTGAAAAGTTAATGGTGAAAAAATGTAGTGTCAACGGGAAAGTGAAGTACCAGCTAATTTTAAAATATTAAAGAATACACTCCCTTCTTGTTGCAAACACATTCAACTGCTGTCAAATATGAAAGTTTTGTCAGCTACAAGTTAAGCTAAAGTGCGAAAAATTTGCCACATTGTGATCAATTAGTGCATTGGAAACATGACTGGTCCTCTCTATTTCTAGTGAAGTCTGAAAGAATCTGCTTTTGATTTCTCTGGAACAAATGATGAAAGAAATACTATAATACTGCTAGTGGACAAAGAACAGAGTAAATCCTTCCCAGCCTTTTTCCCTCTTTTACTGTAGTGATTCCCATTCCAAGTCTTTGATCAAGATGTGACACTGGTGTATTACCCACAAAGATTCATGTAGAATTATGCAGCACGCTTTTGGATTGCTTCAGATTCTTTTAATATTGCCCTGTATAAGGATCCCACACACAATAGGATTGGATGAACAAATGTTTGGTAAGCTGCTCTGTTAATTTTGTTGCGATACTTGAGATTGCTTTGGAAGAGTGGAGGGTAGGGAATTGTTAATGGCTGGAGCGCATTGTTAAAGAGAAATTGTGGCATTGGCAGAAAAGTGGGTCTGTCAAAATGCCGTAGCATTGGAATTTTGTATGCTGCAGAGTAGCAGAATATTCTTAGATAGTTGTAGGCCGTGGTATGACCACTGGTATTGCTGTTGTAGTAATGCATATCTCTTTTACCTCGTTGTTAATGTGGAATAAATTTTTTGGTATTAGGAGGAAGGAAGAGAGGTTGCAATCGAGGAAGAGAAAATAGATCATCAGTCTTCTAACGCATGGTCACTCCTTATAGAGTGCAATTATTCAGTGTTTGAATATGGGAGTCTGTTTATTTTTGATGTTCACTATGCTTGACTAATTATGTCTGGATGTGGACTTGGAGAAAAGTAAACAAGTGAAAACAAAAACCTGTAAAGCTGAATTGTAAGCATGAGAGTGGTGTTTTTGTGATTGCAAACTTATTTTAAAGCATTGTAAATAAAGTTTTTACCTCAAATAGAAACTAATGTCATCTCCGCATTTTTCAGTATTGTTGGTGTCTTTGCAACTGTGGATACAAAAGTTAGTCCTAACCATTCTCCATACTTTTTTCCTCAAAAATCAATAAAACAACCTTTAAGTGCCACAAATTAAAAGCATGAGGATTGTTTTCTAGATAATTTGGCGATATCAATAACTGCGTTTATACAATGATGCAGTAACACAATACAATACAACACAGGGTCAGGCCCTTTGGCTCACCAAGTCTGCACCGATTCTCAACCCATATTGAGACCTGCTACTTATTGCCCATGCACAGTATCTATCCCTCTGTTAGCCTCACGTTCATGTGTCTATCAAAATATGCCTTAAATGTTGCTAACATGCCTGCTTCCACCACCTCTGCTGACAGTACATTTAAGGCACCCACTACTTTCAATGTGAAACATTTTCTCCGCACTTTTCGTCCCCTCACCTTAAACCTGTGCCCTCATGCAGGTGACCTTTCCACCCTGGGAAAAAGCCTCAGACTATCCATCCGATCTATGCTTCACACAATTTTATAGACCTTTATCAAGTCGGTCCTCAGCCTCTGTTGTTCTACTGAAAACAATCCGAGTTTATTCAAATTTCCTCATAACTAAAAGCCTCCAAACCAGGCAACATCCTGGTAAATCTTCTCTGCACTGTCTCCAAAGCATCAACCTCTTTCTGCTTGTGTAGCGATCAGAACTGCACACAATATTCCAAGGTGGCCTAACTAAAGTTTTGTATAGTTGTAACATAAGTTTCCAAATTTTATATTTGATGTCCTGGCCCGTGTGCCTTCTTGACCACCTTATCCACCTATGTTGCCACTTTCTGGGATCTGAACTCATATGCCCAGGTCCCTCTGTATGTCAGTGTTCTTAAGGGTTCTGCCAGTTATTGTATAATTCGCACCTGAATTTGATCTTCCAAAATGCATCACCTTGCATTTTCCAGATTAAACTGTATCTCACATTCCTCTGCCCAAATCTGCAATCTATATATATTCTTCGATGGTCCTCCTTCCTATCTGCAATTCTGCCAGTTTTCGTGCCATCTACAAACTTACTAATCAGACCACATGTATTTTTGGTCCAGATTATTTATATATATTACAACTAACAAAGGTCCCAGCATTGATCCCTGTAGAAAATCACTAGTTACTGATCTCCATTCCAAAAGCATCCTTCCACCAAGCCAATTTTGTATCGACCTAGCCAGTTCACTCTGGATCCCATGACATTCTACTTTCTGTACCTGCCTGCCATGTGGTACGTTATCAAATGCCATACTAAAGTCCAAGTAGACAACATCCACTGCCCTTCCCTCATCAATTGTTCTTGCTACATCCTCAAAAAACTCTATCAAGTTGGTGAGAGATGACCATCGCTGCACAAATCCATGATACCTATCACCAACAAGTACTTTCACTTCCAAACGTGAATAAATCCTGCCTCTCAGCATCTTCTCCAATAGCTTCTCCACCACTGACGTCAGGCTCACCTGCCTGTAAATACCTGGATTATCTGTTTCCCTTCTCAAACAAAGGAACAACAATGGCCATTCTCCACGCCTCTGGAACCTCTGCTGAGGCCAAAGAGGATGCAAAGTTACCTGTTAAGGCCCCAGCTATTTCCTCCCTTACCTCCCACAGAATCCTGGGATAGCTCCTGTCTGGCCCTGGGGACTTATCTACCGTGATGTATTTTCAAGTCACCCAACACTTCCTCCTTCATTCCGTTGGCACGCCTGAGAATATTCACACACCTTTCCCTAACCTCAATATCTCTCATGTCCCTCTCTTTGCTAAATACTGATGTAAAATACTCACTAAGGATCTCACCTATTTCCTCTGGCACCACACTTAACCTCCCTCCTTTATCCTTGAGTGGGCTTACTCTTTCCCAAGTTACCCTCTTGTTCCTAATAGATATGTAAAATGCTGTGGATTCTCCTTAACCCTGCTGGCCCATTACATTTCATAGCCCCTTTTAGCCCTCCTAATTCCCCGTTTATGTAACTTGGAATGTGCAAAGCCAAATGCCTGCATAGTACAAGTTGTGACTTCTTGTATTTCAGGGTGTTCCATCACCTTATGAAAGCATTGCACATTTTGTCCAGCTGATGTGTCCTTCTAAGTAGAAAGTGATAAAGTTATGAAAATACCAGTCATGGGTGTACCACCAGGCACACATCAAACATGGATATACCAGAAATTGTTATACCAAACATTGATATGACAACATGGAAATGCCAGACATGGGTATACCAAATATGGACACACCAGGATGGTCATACCATGCATGAATATACCAAACATGGAAACATTAATATGCTGTGCCATCTTACTATCTGCCAGCAAAATCATTTTGAACTTCATCTCAATCCTGCCATACTTTCAGATGTTTTTTCAAAGTACCACGTTAAATTTCAGAATTACTAATTAGCCCAATATTACTTAATTCAGTGGTGATATTCCCACAACACCAGCTAAATGATTCTTTCTGTTTTGAAAGCATCAAAAGAAATAAAGAGAAGTAAAAGCAAATCCTACTCACACCTAATGGTAACATTGCAGGCAATGGTACGGTGACCCCAAAAGTATGCATTGTACATCTCATGTTAGTGATATCATGCAGAATTTTCTTTCCAGTTTTTAAACATTACATGACCTTCCAGTGTTGTGAATCCTGCAAAATCATTTAGTTTCACACAGTTAAAATAAGTTATTATTCCATGAAGAAAGTTGATGTTAGTGTCGATCAAATATTTGACAAATCATGCACCTTTGAATAGATAATGCATTTTTTTTGCTTAGGTGAAAATATCCATTTAATTTATGCATTTCTACAATTATCTAAAAACATTACTGTTGTTTTCTTAAAAGGTGTGATTTGGAGATTGCATTCCAGGGATACTAGGCATTACAATGCCAAAAGACCATAAGTTAGCATTAGGCCATATGGCCCATCAAGTCTTCTCTGCCATTCAATCATGGGGCCATGTTTCTCAATACCATTCTCCTGTCTTCTTCCAATAACCCTCAATCTCTTATCAATCAAGAACTTATCTACCTCTGTTTTAAATACACAGGGGCAGGCAATGGTCTATGGTATTATTGTTGGACTGTTAATCCAGAGACCCAGATAACGTTCTGGGGACCAGGTTTAAATCCTGCCATGGCAGATGGTGGAATTTGAATTCAATAAATATCTGGAATTAAGAATCTAATGATGACCGTGAATCCATTGTTGATTATCAGAAAAACCCACCTGGTTCATTAATGTCCTTTAGGGAAGGAAACTGCCACCCTTACCTGGTCTGGCCTACATGTGACTCCAAGACTCACAGCAATGTGGATGACTCTTAACTGCCCTTTGGGCAATTAGGGATGGGCAATAAATGCTGACTGGCAGAGAAGATACTGGAAAAGCAATGGTAGGAGTTTCTTGGGGTAATTCGGGAAGCACAATAAAAGTTCATCACAAAAATAGAAGAAATATAATAAGAAGAGGATGAGGCAAATATGACTAACAAGAGAAGTCAGTGACAGCATGAAGCAAAAGAAAAAGTATCCAATGTGGTGAAGGTTAGTAAGAAGCCAGAGGACTGAGAAACCTTTGAAGTGCCACACAACCATAGGGTGTGAATCTATGGAACTTATTGCTGCAGAGGGCTGTGGAAGCCAAGTCATTGAGTTTTTTTAATTCATTCATGGGATGAGGGCATCACTGGCAAGGCAGCATTTATTGCCGTCCCTAATTGCCCAGAGGACAGTTAAGAGTCATTTAATTAACAACTGTCCTTGGAGCACATTTATGAGTAGGATCTGTAAAATTATCCCAAAGTTCTTTGCAAAAGGAAATTAGAGATGTCAAGCAGTAGTAAGAAGGTTAGGAGCAGGGACTGAAAATGGATTTACACAAATTGACATTACATCCAGGTTTTCACATTAGATGTACAATTTGGATTGGGCATTAGTGGCCAATTTTGTAAATGACTGGCACCTTCACGAAACTAGATGAGTTTCAATCTGTTTGGAAAATGTAGCAAGACTCAGACTGAATCGAACTCTTGGCATTCTATTCCAGCTCAATGGAAAGAATCACACAGCATCACCTTACACTTGGTAACAGGGTGAATAGACATTCTGTTGGACCTAAGATTAGGCTTTAAAGTGACAAGGTAGATTTATTTTAAATATTAAAAGATTAAACAAGTAAATGAACAATTGTCAGTGTAATGCCATATATTTGCAAATTATACAACCTTGCCTATTCTTCTAAAAAAAAGCTTGTCCTAATGCAGTTTTCACGTAAATTGTTTTGTTAGACAGTCACTCATTTTTTATGCTGTGAACCATTGCCATAAAATGATAGCTCGCTTCGTCTCTCTGCTGGCATTAGATTGACTGACTTGTCAGTGGAAACCACATGCAGAAATGTCCAGTCACAGAAGACTTTTCCAAACAAACAGCAAATAATCAATAAAATTTCCCTTTTTACAGATCCTACTCATAAACATGCTCCAAGGACAGTTGTTAATTAAATCTACTGTTCCAGAATGTCATTCAGTAAGGGTTTTTGGAATCAAGTGGGAGAGTTTGATTTTCTTGCAAATATCTTGAATTGTCATCTCAACAGAGGGGAGGTGATGGCCTAGTGGTATTATCACTGGACTGTTAATCCAGAGACCCAGATAACATTCTGGGAAAGCAAGTTCAAATCCTGCCATGGCAGATGGTGGAATTTGAATTCAATGGAAATATCTGGAATTAAGAATCTAATGATGACCTTGAATCCATTGCAGATTGTTGGGGAAAAACCCACCTGGTTCACTAATGTCCTTTCAGGAAGGAAACTGCTATCCTTACCTGGTCTGGCTGACATGTGACTCCAGACCCACAGCAACATGGTTGAGTCTGAACTGTCCCCTGGGCAATTAGGGATGGGCAATAAATGCTGCCTAGCCAGCAATATCCTCATCCCATTAATGAATAAAAAAAGATTGATAGGTATACAAGTAAATCCTCTGCATCCATGAAATTTTGAATTTTCCTATCTGCACCAAGAAATAAGTAACAACAAAAGTCAGCGTCCGTGATCAAAACCACACATCTGCAATAGTTTTTAACCATTTTAGCCTATTTTTAATGGGCTCCACATTCGCAAATTGTATCATTTGCGGGGGTTCTCAGGAACAGAACCTTCACGGATATGGAGGAATGACTGTATATGTAATGTGAAATATACAAATCATGTATATCAAAATTTTACACATATATACATATGTAGCTATACCTTGAGGTACAATTATTAGCCTTATGGTGATGAAATTTGTACCTAGTTTAAAATTTACCCACTACTTAACTGCAATACAGTTTGGTGTCCAATAATTAAAAAAATCCAATAATTAATTAAACTAATGCGAAATGTTCAATTGTTATCAAATTGGGAAAGACGGCCAAAACCTGGTTAACTCAACTTTAAAAAGTTTGGAGTGGGGTAGCAAGGTAAGACATTTGGACAAAGGCTCCAGAAAGTCGTGCAAGGTGGATGAAGTTTTGAATCAGTTGTGAGCGGATCAAAAACTTGCTATAAGGTTGGGGTTAGGGTGAGCGTTAGCATTAGAGTTAACATTATGGTTAATGTTAGCTTATGTCAGAGGACCTCAATGGTGGTCTTGAATATTCAAGACCAAACTAGTTGTACTGCCTATCAAACTGCTGTGGATACCAACCCCATGTACATGTTAGAGATAATAATCTAGATCATTGTTTGTAAATTATTTACACATATGGTTTATTGTATTTTTTGAAATTAAAGTAACATTAATTCTCTTACCATTCTCATCAGATTTGCATTTCTACTAAACTAGGTGAATTTGTTCAGTGAGGAATCTGAGAAGTGATTATACGTATATTTGAAACCTGGCCTCATTGATCGATCTGTCACTGCAAGAAATGATTCATGGTATGTAACTTCTGGCTTAAGCGTCCACCTTGGCTCAGCAGGGTTGTGGGTAGAGATCCCACTTCAGAAACATAAACAGATAAATATAGCTAGTAAAGTAATTACGAAGTGCAGTGTTGTGTAAAGACTTTAGGACTCTGGAGAAACCTTGCGATGATGTCGATGACATGGTATGGGCGAAGTTACAGAGAAAGTAACACATGCAGAAGATTGATGTCTAGCCATGTGAACGTTAAAAACTCATGCAGAGAAACAAGGGGAGTAGACCTACTAGTGTTGAATGGTAACCAGTAAGGTTAGAGCCTAGTCTATCCCTGAATACCATGTATTGTCGTAATTAGTCTTGATATGTAATAAACAGTATTAAAAAGAAGCCCAAGCTTTAATACAGTTCTTGACCTTATCATCTCCTCCATTGGTGGGCATTGAATCCAAACTCATGGAACTGGGCATAAAGCTACATGACAAATGTTGCTGGACTGTTGGATATGCCAATTCTCAGCCCCATGTAGCTTCTCCAGTCGGTACTATGGAACTCACTGAAGAGGAGATGAGTTCTTCCAATGTCCTGGTCAACATTCATCCCTCAAAATCACTACATGCAAAAAAAAATTATCAAGTCATTTATCTCATTTCTGTTTGTGGAACCTAGCTGTGTGTAATTTGAATGTGGTGTTTGTCAGTGATGACAATTTGGAACTCTTTAATGGGCTGTGAAATGCTTTAGGCATCATGGAGGCATTATATAAATATAAGGTCTTTTGTTTCTCTTATTAGATCACCATGCTTTATTTTAGCTTGGACTTCAAAGAAAGGAGTGGTTTGTTCTCACTTGATCATGGGATAGAGGCTTTAGGGATTCTAGGAATTCTTTCTCACGTTTAAGAAGGATATGTGGTCCAAGTTATGAATGTTGCATGCAAACACTTAGCACTTATTGTTTTGGAACAATTTTAAATCGCTGGTGAGAAACACATTTTCTATTACTGTCCCAATCTGCTGACTGATTCATTTCACTTCTATTGCTATTTCTGTCTCTTGATAAACATTTAATTAGTCATTTTCAGCCTGATCCATGCAGGCTGTTACCATGGTTTGTTACAGCAGTTTAGGAGTACTTGGGATTTTTTTTTGGAGAAAGGACAGTGACCATTTCCAGTGTCAATGTCAATGGAACAAAATACTTCATTATTCACCGTGAGGATGTTCATATCCTAACACTTTGAGCAATGTCTCCCTCATGGGGAGTATGGGTTTGACCATAGAGACTAACTTTAGTGTGACCATGAGCTTAGAAAGTATTGGAAAGCAGCCTGACTCATCCCAGCAAGGTCATGACTTGAAGTCTGATTCATTGCTCTTTGTTTTTGTCAGAAAGGATTTTGTGTTTTTTTTTGTTTTCACTGCTGTGAACTATCAATGTAATTAATGCCTATAGAATAGACCTTGCTCAGCAGTGAGCTTTCCTACTCATTGTACAACTCACAACCTTCACAAGTATTGCCAGTGGGATGTTTTTTTGCAAACCATTGCTTATGACAGGTACAGTAACATTGTAGCTATGTTAATAGGCTAAAAACCAGAAGCCAGGACTAATGATCCAGAGACTAATTCAGATCCCATTGCAACAGCTAGGGAATCTCAATTCTGTTAATTAAATAAATCTGGAAAGGTGTATCCATTAAGAATACTTGATTGCTACACAAAAAACACTGGATCACTAATGATCTTTAAGGAAGGAAATTTACTGCCCTTACCCTGTGTAGCTTAAAAATATACCACATGGTGCTGAACTGCCCTCCGAAATGGTTGAAGAAGCTAATGAATTATATCAAAGTTGATTTATAAAGTGACAATAAGAACATAACTAGATGGACCAGCCAGCAGGATTGATACATTTAGCCCATTCAGTCCTAGCTATTCCATCTTGCTTCCAAACGTTGGAGTGTCACAAGATAGACTAGTGAAGAAACGATCCTGATACTTGCACAATCATCATTTCAATCAACATCTTTGACTCAACCAACAGCATCACACCAGCAGAACACCAGAGGTGAAAGGATGGTGGTGATCTGTGAGCGTTCAACGTTGACACCAGATCCCATGAAGTTTTGACAAATGGAACAATGAAATCCCCTGCTAAATTACCACTGACTTCCCCTCTAAAGCTGACGAATGAGTACTCCTCTCTATTGAACACTACTTACAAAGTGCAAAAGTGGGGGACCTCAATGCCAATTGGCAACAATGGCTTGTAAAATCATTACTGAATGAAGGGCTTGAGTGTGGAGGAAGTGACTCCTCCACCAAGTACATTTTACTGTCCTCCCTTTTTAGAATTCTGAAGAGAACATTTTCTCCATTACACCTAGGTCCACTCCTGAGACAACCTTTGACTTTTCCTAAGGTGTCTTTCTGTGCAAGTGCATGATCTGCAGCACCTATTCTTTTAACTCTTCCCTTCTCAACACCCAAGGTCCCACACAGTACTCGAAGAGAAAAATAGATGGATGGAAATGAACAGAAAATGAACACTCCCTTCATGTAAAATGGCAATTTACTTGTACTTCTTTGATGTTAGTACACTGCATTCTTTGCTCAGGATGTGGTCTAGTGAGATCAAATGTAGACTGCCAGGGTTTTCTTCTGGAATGCCTCCTTTCACTGCACAAATATGATTCTAATCTTCCTGTTACTCCTCATTTTAATTCTCCACCGGGCTCCCATTTTAACCTTTTTGTCCCTGGCCTGCTACAGGGTTCCAATGACATTTTACACAAGTTCACGGAAAAGCAGTTTATCTTTCAACTTGACACCGTACAGCATTCTGGGCTCCACATTTAGTTCAAAAATTTTAGAGCAAAGTCTCTGCTCCCATTCCTCCTTGTTTGGGGTTTTTACCCCTCTCGTTTCTTGCTTTATTCCCTCGGTTTGCATTCAGTGGGTTATTGTTTAGATATTCATATCTCATTGGACTTTGTTTTATTTCTTTACTGTATCTGTACCACTCCCTTTGTCTTCTGTACTGTGAAATGCTTTGTCCTGTAGTCTCTTCTACCTTCTACACTATCACAGAACTTCTGTTCTTCCTTCTCCCCTCCACTTTCTCAAAATCTATTAATCGTCTGGGCAGAATTTTGTGCTCTCCCTGTGTTATGTTTGGCAGTGCTTTTGGAGTGGTGGGTTGGCATTTATCAAGCAAGAAGGTAGGTGTGGGCTGCCTTGCCAACTTCCTGCTTCATCTGTGGAGGGAAAGCCTGTGGATTATCTCCTGAGAGCCAAGGCCCTCTCCTTCTTCTGATCAAATGCCCCCTCCACCTCATGACTGCCATCACAACCCAGATCCCATGACCCACTTCCCATCCTGATACACCCTTGCCTGGTTCCCTCCTCAAAGCAAGGTCTAGAAATAGAGGGCATAGTCTGAAAATTAGAGCCAGACCATCCAGGAGAGACGTTAGGAGACACTGACATACACAAAGGGTAGGAGATGTTTGGAAATCTCTTCCACAAATGGTGCTGTATGCTAGTTTGGTTGTTAATTTCAAATCTGAGATATATTTTTAAATTAAAACCAAAAGAACTGCGGATGTTGGAAATCAGAGACAAAAACAGAAATTGCTGGAAAAGCTCAACAGGTCTAGCAGTATCTGTGAAGAGAAATCACAGTTAATGTTTCAGATCTACTAACCCTTCCTCAGAACAGACAGATTTTTGTTAAGTAAAGGTATTAAAGGATATGAACCAAACATGGAGTTAGCCTACAGAACAGTCATGATCTTATTGAACGTTGGTACAGGCTTGAGGGGCTGAATGGCCTACTCCTGTTTCTACATCTTGGAATGGTACAGCACCAGTAGCAAACATTGCCTCCCTTTTGGCACTACTGATTACAGAAGTGTTGCCAGGCTCTGATTTTTTGGCAGCTCTTGGAGGTAAGACTTCTACTGCAGGGGATTAAGGGCCCTGGGTAAGGCCTGTATTTGGCCTGCTAAATGTCCAATTGACACCAGATGATATTCCAAAAGGAACCTGAGGTTTCCATCATGATTTGACCCTCTAAATTTCCTTGATCCTAATCACAGATTCTTAATTTGAAACATTAATTCTAGTCCCCTCTGCACTGGTGAGAATTTCCCTTTTGTTCTGGTTTTTGTTTTAGACTTGCGGCACTCTGCTTGAACTTCACAAACACTGTGGTCACAAGAGCAGTTCAGAGGCTGATTAAAGCAGGGAACGTGATTGACTTTCTCACACCCCAAAGCATTTTCACAATCTAGAAGGCACAAGTTAGAAGTGTGATGGAATACTCTTCACTTGCCAGGATCAGCGCAGATTCAATAACACTCATGGTATTGCTCAGCATCGTGCAGGATAAGGCAGCCTTCTTAATTATTAACCCTTCCAGCACTACAAGCATTCACCGCCTTCATTACCAATACACTGTTAAACTAGTGTTTAATATATAAAAGGTGTACTGTAGCAACTCACCACTGCTCCTTTAATAGCAACTTCCAAAGCTGAGACCCACACATTGGAAGGACAATGGGAAGATCACTGTCTGCTCATTCCCCTCTGTGTTAGATGCCATCCTGATTTGGAAATATACTGTTTTACCATTTTTGTTCAAAATCTTGCAGCTGTCTGCTTAACAGCACAGTGAAAGCAACTTCACCATGCAGATTGCAGCAGTTCAAGAAGACAGCACAAGGTAGTTAGGGATTTTGAGCAACACCCTTTGCGACCGACTGAAGAAAATTATTTCATTTTCAATTCACCTGGCAGTCTTGTATTTTCTAATTCAGTCTGGCAGCACCCACACTGATGTGTTGGAAGTGATGTCTTATTTCAACAATGTGGTGCATGTTTCACATCTCTGGGACAGATGGTACTCAGAGTGAGACAATCACAGAATCACAAAGTAAGGCTGCCTTCACTCATTAATTTTGAAGGAACTAGTGTCCTACCAAATTACTGCAAGAGCAATAGGTACAGATGAAAAGGATTCTATCAATGGAAGGCACAAGGAGCTCCACATTTCATCACTAGTTATGATGAAATATCCAACAGGAAATATATGCTAATATTTTTCTTTTCAGAAGCAAAACACTGTCAATACTGGAAATCTGAAATTAAAAAAAAGAGACAATGCTGGAAATCCTCAACAGCAGGTCTGGCATAGACACAGACATGAAACATTTCTGGGAATCAAATATTGTCAAATCAAAAAGCAGTTCCTGAGCTCACACAGGTGAGTGGAGAGGCTGCAAAAGCAGTTTTACCAGTGCCAACCCAACACAATACCATCACCAGGACTGCTTATCGATTAAGGACGGAGGCCTGCTCCTCCAGGAAGGATATAGGTGGTCTGTACTGAGGCTGAATGAAGGAGAAGAGGGGATTGCCATTTTGAGGTGCCTGGAATTATGGGTGAGTTTTTTTTTAATGTCCTGGGGTCACATATGCAGACTGTTGGGATTGTCAGTGGAGCTGAGGGGGCATGGAGTGACCAGAATGGTAAGCCCTCCTACCTGTTGGGAAACCGCTGAGACACTGCCTCAAATATACCTGGCAGTCTCCTGGTGACCAGATGACAGTCAATTGTTGGCCAGGGCATAAATTTGCCCTTAATCAGCCCTGTAATTGAATTAATTGGTTTATTTTCTCTAGTTGGCAGGCAGCACAAGAAGAATTCCCACTTCTGGGAATATCCCGTGGGAGAGGATACATTCTGCTGCTAATGAACACCTCCCTGGCTCTCATTCCATTTACAGTGGGCTAATAAAATTCCAGCCACTAATTCTGCTTCACTTTCTGCAAATGTTGTCAGACTTTCTGAGTATTTCAAGCATTTTCTGTTTTTAGTTCTCTTTCAGATGCTGACTGCCACTGCATTTTTGATGCAATTTTCTTTTCCTCACCAAAAATAGTTAAAGAATAAAAATATAGCACTTGGATATTTAGTTCCTGTGATCATGCAGTGGTTAATAGGTTTTTTTTTGAAGAGATGTAATGTGACCAGATTTGCAGATAGTACAGAATTAGATTGAAATATTGATACTTTAAACCAACATGTTCAGATGCATCATGATAGACCTCTGGAGTGGGTGGGACTTGATCTCAGGCCTCCTGGCTCAGAGATAGGGGCACCACCACAATGCCATTAGAGCCCCACCCACTTAATTTTTAAGACATTCTTTTTGATGCAATTCTAACCCATTTTAAATTAAAAGGTTTACGATTCCATGTGAATAGAAGAGACAGGAGTTTCATTTGAATGCATCAACTTGTTTGACAAAAGTAAATTATGAAACTTCCAATGGTTGATCAATTCCGTCTCATTTATCCAGTCTGCATCGTCATTTTTATGATGAACTTGGAAAGAGAGCATATTATTGTGAAAGCTAATGAACAATCTTGTGACTGCTTTCACTGACTGACACAGATCACATGATTCTACCATTAGTCATAAAGATCTGAATTAAAAGCTTTTTGCTTTGGTTCAAAAAATGCTTCCAAGTGCTAGGATATAGACAAGAAAACGGGCAAGTTGGAATGACAGCTTAAAATGGGATTGCAACTTATAATCGCCTGGGTAGAGGGCGAAATGATCTAACTCTAGTGTGTCTTGACACACTATCATCTTTTACTGTGATGTCTGTAAACACTATTTTCAACATTAGTAATGCAGAAAACATAGAGTCGGAGTTGGAATCAACATTTACATATTTAATGACTGTTATCCTTGATCTAAATTGTGTGACTGAAAATAATGATCAGAGTAAGCTCTTTTGGAATTGGTAGGTAATCTAATGAACCAAACACATTGCATCAGTGATTGATGGATTCATCCGAGATGGCGTTAGAAGGTTTATGAATAGCTGTGTGTATGTGGCAGATGGTTGTTTTGAAAGACAAATTTCTCCCAAACTATTTTATCTCTGTAAATTAATACACCATCACTCAGGGTGCTGACAATGAAAAGCAGCTGGCAAATACACTCAGTAAATCGGTGGGATAAGCATCTGTTTTTACTCTTTCATCAATAAAAACCAGGAGGGCAATGATTGTGAGTAGCTTGGATGTTTTGTGTTAAAATTAGTCAGGCTAATGTTTCAGGTTCGGTGCGCTTCCAACATCTTTGATGTGGAAATTAATTACTGCCACAAACAAATTAAGCACTACAGTCGGTCAGAAAAAAGGAGAATTAAGTTGTGAGAATAACTTGGCATCGGGATGTTACATTTTGGTTTGAAACCACACCCCATACTGGATGCAAAATGTCTGCACCTTTGGACAAAGCCAAACAAATTCTGTATCATTCTTTTCTAATGAATATAAAGCTGTGATGCGGTTTTATATTTCAGGCAAATTTTGTATGCATTGATACCTTATTTTCATGGAGAAGAATGCAGAATGAACCCATGGAGAGGGATAAATTAAAGGATTTTACATCAAAATGGCCCCTTCCTTTACTGATCCAGGTTTCTCTTATCATTGATGATCTTCATTACCTATTGTCTAATTACTGTTGATAGGTATTTGATATCAATTATTTCACTGTGTCAAATTATTTGGCTCTGAAATTCTTGGTTCAGTGAGAGTGGAGAAGATTTCCATTTCAGGAGGCCGGGTTTAGGACTGAACATAATACTAGCATTTTATTGTATGACCAACACCCGCTTTAGCTTTCAGTAAAGGGGTGGGACAGATCATCTTTCTGTATTTGTTACTGTGTGGGAGTTCCCAAGTTACTCCAGCAAATTCCACACAATCTGCCATTATGAAAAGGTTCTCAGGGAAGCTCATGTCTTAATCACAAACTCTGATTCCAGAATCTGTCCTGATGTCACTGTCATGACTCATTGCAAATATCAGGTCATCATCAAAGTCCAACCAATAGATATGTAAATGACCCCTATTTCACACTTTGTAGTAGATTGTAAGCTTTTGGGTAAGAACAGGCAGGGCTTATTGTATTACAATTAGCAAGTAGACCATAAGAAATAAGAACAGAAATAGTCTACTTGGCTTCTCAAGTCTGCTCCACCACCCAGGAGGATTGTGGCTGATCTGATATTCCTCATGTCCATTTTTATGCCTATTCCCTATTTCTCTTGATTCTTCTACTGATTGAGAATCTATCTTTCTCAGCCTTTTTATACATGAGGACTCTGCCCCACAGCTCTCTGTTAAAGGCAGCACTAGGTTGAAGCGTCATTCTGGATGGAGTTACAAGTCTCTGGAGTGAGAGTTGAACCCACAACCATCAGCTTCAGAAAGCAAGAGTTCTATTCACTGAACCAGAGACACTTCACCCTCTGAGGGAAGAAATTTATCCCCATCTCAGTCTTATAGAGAACACCTGTTTATTCTGAGAGAGGTTTTAGACTCTCCCATGAGAGGAAACATTATCTCAGCATTGACTCTGTCAAGTGTTTTAAGAATCCTATTTATTTCAATGAGATCAACTTTCATTTGTCTAAATTTCATTGAGTAGAATCACAACCTGCTGAGCCTTTGCTCATAAAAAAAATCCTTCCACATTAGGGATCAACCTAGTGAAACTTATCTGAAATCCCTCCAATGAAATAAGATCGATCCTTAAATAAGGGACCAAAACTGCCCATTGTACTCCAGATGTAGTCTCACCAACAGCTTGTACAGTTGTTGTAAGACTTCCCTACTCTTATATACTCCAATGCCCTTGAAATAAAGGTCAACATTCCACTAGCCTTCTTGATTACATGCTGCATCTGTGTGCTAACTTTCATTGTTTTGTGCACATGTACTCCCAAGGTGTTGCAACTTTTCCCTATGTACATTATAGTCTGTTGCTTTGTTTTCCTTTCCAAAATGATCAACTTTACATTTTCCCATATTTCAGATCATTTACGTGGTTGATAAATAATCTATCTCTTCAGACACATGTGAGAAGGTAATGGTGTCCCTTCTTCCTCAAGCAACTTTGTTACAACTGAGTATCTTAACAAACTAGATGTTAGTGTTTCAAGTTTCCATGGTAATTTCTAATGTGCCACAGATGACAGACGTACTGAATCTAATTTTATGTATTATCATGGTGAGATTTGACTTTAAATCTCAGGATTGTTGATCTAACATCCTTACGTAAAGGAATTCATTGGCCTAGCCTTTGCTGTACATCAAGGAATGGCCTTTACTATACCTCACCTATAACTGCCTGGAAATTTTTCAGTACAGATTTCTTTTACTCCAGTATGTTACTCTCAATGTGAGTCATCTTTCAGTAAAGAAAGAAGCAATGGATGCTACTCAACCAATCAAATTGAAGAATTCTGATTGAGACAATCTAAATCAAATCTCTAAATTATCATGCATCTTGTCCAGCACCCAATTCTGAGCTGAAATATTCCCAAATTAAATATTGAGGAGACTGAAGCCACTGTCTCCAAACTTCTGTTTCCTCAACACTGACTCCATCCCTCCATTAGTAACTACCTGCAGGTGTCCCAGTCTGTTGCTATGACCCCAAGATAAGTTTTCAGTCACACGTCTGCAGTACCATTAAGGGTTACCCATTTCTACCTCTGTTACAATACTCAACACTGTCCCTCTTTCAGTTCATCTGTTGCTGAAACTTTAAACTGTGTTTTTTGTTATCTCTACACTTGACTATGCCAACATAGTCCTGAGTAGACTCCCTTCTATATTCTACTCTTTGTAAGTTTCAAATAATACAAAATTTACTAGCACCAATACCAGTTCACCTTTCACCCTTGTGTGTACTGACCTACATTTGCTATGGGCTGAGCAACACCTTGATTTACAAGATTTTATTCTTATTTTCAAATTCAGCCAAGATCTTGACCCCTCCCTATGTCTGTCATCTGCTCCTGCCTCACAATCTCCTGAGTCTACATTCCTGAAATTCTAGCCTCTTGAGCACCATCCACTTTAATCACCGTGCTATTGGTGGGTGTGTTTTCAGCTCCACCTCTCTTTCCCCCTTTAAGATGCTCTATAAATCTATCTGTTTGTGCAAAGTTTTGGTTATCTACCATAATATTTCCTTTTAGGTGTGGATGTCAGATTTTACTTTATCATGTTCCTGTGAAGCTACTTGGGACATTTTGTTACATTAAAAATGCTGGCCCAGTCAGCAATGTCTATATACCACAAGCAAATTAAGGAAACATTTTTAATGGTGATCTCATTATTGAGAGTACAACAATATAGGACGAGTTTTGAATGATAAGTTTTATATTTGGTGATGAGAACATTGCAAACTGCTACCATTTGTTAAATCTTTTCTCCTTGACCAGCTAGAAGTTGTGGTACACATCGGTACCAATGACATAACTAGGCAAAGGGATGAGGACCTGAAAAGTGAATATAGGGAGTTGGGTTGGAAGCTAAAAGGCAGGATGAGCAGAGTAGTAATTTTAGGAATACTACTGGTGCCACGGGCTAGTGAGGCTAGGAATAGACAGCGAGTGCAGCTGAACGTGTGGCTACAGAGGTGGTGTAGGAAGGAGGGCTTCAGATATGTGGATCATTGGGATACCTTCAGGGGAAGGTGGGACCTGTACAAGAAGGATGGGTTGCACCCGAACTGGAGGGGCACCAATATCCTGGGCAGGAGGTTTGCTAGAGCTCTTCGGGAGGGTTTAAACTAGTTTGGCAGGGGGATGGGAACCCGAGCTACGGATCAGAGGATGGGGTAGCTGGTATACAGGCAGATATAGCATGCAGACAGTCTGTGAAGAAGGATAGACAGTTGATAGGGCGAAGTTGCAGTCAGTGTGACGGGTTGAAGTGTGTCTATTTTAACACAAGAAATGTCAGGAATAAGGGTGATGAACTTAGAGCATGGATCAGTACTTGAAGCTACAATGTTGTGGCCATTACGGAGACTTGGATATCACAGGGGCAGGAATGGTAGTTGGATGTTCTGGAGTTTAGATGTTTCAAAAGAAATAGGGATGGAGGTAAAAGAGGGGGAATGGCATTGCTAATCAAGGATGGTATCACAGCTGCAGAAAGGAAGGTCGTTGAGGAGGGTTTGTCGACTGAGTCAGTCTGGGTGGAAGTCAGAAACAGGAAAGGAGCAGTCACCTTATTGAGAGTTTTCTATAGAGCCCCCAATAGCAACAGAGATACTGAGGAACAGATTGGCAGGCAGATTTTGGAAATGTGCAGAAATAGTAGGGATTTTGTCAAGGGTGACTTCGACTTCCCTAACATTGACTGGAACCTCTGAAGTGCAAATGGTTTGGATGGAGCAGATTTTGTCAAGTGTGTCCAGGAAGGATTTTTGACTCAATATGTAGATAGGCTGATTAGAGGGGAGGCCATATTGGATTTCGTGCTTGGCAACGAACCAGGCCAGGTGTCAGATCTCTCAGTGGGAGAGCATTTTGGTGATAGTGATCACAACTCCCTGATCTTTACTTTAGTCATGGAGAGGGATAGGAGCAGACGGTATGGGGAAGTATTTTATTGAGCGAAGGGGAATTACAATGCTATTAGGCAGGAACAGCAGAGCATAAATTGGGAACAGATGTTCTCAGGAGAATGCATGGCAGAAATGTGGAAGTTGTTCAGGGAGCACTTGCTACGAGTGCTGGATAGGTTTGTCCCATTGAGGCAAGGAAGGGATGGTAACGTGAAGGAACCTTGGATGACAAGACATGTGGAACACCCAGTCAAGAGGAAGAAGGAAACTTACTTAAGGTTGAGGAAGCAAGGATCAGACAAGGCTCTAGAGGGTTACAAGGTAGCCAGGAAGGAACTGAATAATGGACTTAGGAGAGCTAGAAAGTGGCATGAAAATGCCTTGGTGGGTAGGATTAAGGAAAACCCCAAGGCGTTCCATACTTACGTGAGGATCAAGAGGATGGCCAGAGTGAGGGTAGGGCCAATCAGGAATAGTGGACGGCACTTGTTGCTGAAGTTGGAGGAAGTAGGGGAGGTCCTTAATGAATACTTTGCTTCAGTATTTACCAGTGAGGGGGACCTTGTAGTTTGTGAGGACAGCATGAAACAGGCAGATATGCTCGATCAGGTTGATGTTAGGAAGGAGGATGTGCTAGAAATTTTGAAAAACATGAGGATAGATAAGTCCCGTGGGCCAGATGGGATATATCCAAGGTTACTACGGGAAGCGAGGGAAGAGATTGCTGCCCCTTTGGCAATGATCTTTGCGTCCTCACTGTCCACTGGAGTAGTGCCAGAAGATTGGAGGGTGGCAAACGTCATTCTCTTGTTCGAGAAATGGAATAGGGATAATCCTGGAAATTACAGACCGGTCAGTCTTATTTCTGTAGTGGGCAAGTTATTGGAGAGGATTCTGAGAGATAGTATTTATGATTATTTGGAAAAGCATAGTTTGATTACAAATAGTCAGCATGGCTTTGAGAGGGGCAGGTCATGCCTCACAAGCCTTATTGAATTCTTTGAGGATGGGACAAAATATATTGATGAAGGTAGAGCAGTGGATGTGGCATATATGGATTTTAACAAGGCATTTGATAAGGTTCCCCATGGTAGGCTCATTCAGAAAGTAAGAAGGCATGGGATTCAGGGAAATTTGGCTAACTGGATATAAAATTGGCTGTCCAATAGAAGACAGAGGGTGGTAGTAGATGGAAAGTATTCAGCCTGGAGATTGTTGACCAGTGGTGTTCTGCAGGGATCTGTTCTGGGGCCTCTGCTTTTTGTGATCTTTATAAATGACTTGGATGAGGAAGTGGAAGGGTGGGTTAGTAAGTTTGCTGATGACACAAAGGTTGGTGGAGTTGTGGATAGTGTGGAGGGCTGTTGTAATGGGACATTGACAGGATGCAGAGCTGGGCAAAGAAGTGTCAGATGGAATTCAACCTGGAAAAATGTGAAGTGATTCATTTTGGAAGGTCGAATTTGAATGCAGAATATAGGGGGCTAATGGCAGGATTCTTGGCAATGTGGTGGAACAGAGGGATCTTGGGGTCCATGTTCATAGATTCCTCAAAGTTGTCACCCAAGTTGAAAGGGCTGTTAAGAAGGCATATGGTGCCATCATAGATTATCATAGAATCCCTACAGTGTGGAAACAGGCCCTTCGGCCCAACAAGTCCACACCGACACTCAAAACATCCCACCTCCCTATAAACCCACCTAAGCTACGCATCCCTGAACACCATGGGGCAATTTAGCATGGCCAATCTACCTAGCCTGCACATCTTTGGACAGTGGGAGGAAATCGGAGCACCTGGAGGAAACCCACACAGACAGTCGCCTGAGGGTGGAATTGAACCCATGTCCCTGGAGCTGTGCGGCAGCAGTGCTAACCTCTGAGCCACCGTGTCATCGTGTGTTGGCTTTCATTGGCAGGGGGATTGAGTTTAAGAGCCGCAAGATTATGCGGCAGCTCTATAAAATCCTGGTTAGACCACACTTGGAATATTGTGTTCAGTTCTGGTCACTGCATTATAGGAAAGATGTGGAAGCTTTAGAGAGGGTGCAGAGGAGATTTACGAGGATGCTGCCTGGAATGGAGGGCAGGTCTTATGAGGAAAGGTTGAGGGAGCTAGGGCTTTTCTCATTGAAGCGTAGAAGGATGAGAAGTGACTTGATAGAGGTGTGCAACATGATGAGAGGTGTAGATAGAGTGGATAGTCAGAGACGTTTTCCCAGGGCAGAAATGACTATTACGAGGGGGCAAAATTTTAAAGTGATTGGAGGAAGGTATAGGTGAGATGTCAGAGGTAGGTTCTTTACACAGAGAGTGGGTGGGTGCGTGGAATGTGTTGCCGGCGGTGGTAGTAGAGTTAGATACATTAGGGACATTTCAGCGACTCTTGGGTAGGCACATGGATGACAGTAAAATGAAGGGTATGCAGGGTAATTTTGATCTTAGAATAGGATAATAGGTTGGCACAACGTCATGGGCCGAAGGGCCTGTACTGTGCTGTACTGTTCTATGTCCATGACCTGTTTGTTCCACACCATGTTTTATTTATTCATTCACAGGATGTGGGTTTCACTGTCTAGGCAGCATTTTTTGCCCATCCCTCATTGCCCAGAGGGCAGTTGAGAGTCAACCACATTCTTATGGGTCTGGAGTCACATGTAGGCCATAACAGGTAAGGATGGCGGTTTCTTTCTTTAAAGGATGTTAGTGAACCAGATTGATTTTTCCTGACAATTGGCAATGGTTTCATGGTCATCATTAGACTTTTAATTCCAGATTTTTGTTGAATTCAAATTCTGGGGGATTTGAATCTGGACATTACCTGGGTCTTTTGATTAGTGGTCTAGCAATAATATGACTAGGTCATCACCTCGTCATGTCATCCTGTTTGTCTGGTAGTCTGTGTAAGGAAGAGGAAGAGGCCGTTCAATCCCTTGTGATTTTTTCCGCCATTCAAATGGATGGCTTATAAGGCCAACATTTTAAACATTTAAGATGCAACTAGTGAGTAAGTTCTGATCTTCTCATTCTGCTGTTTATTCCAAACCTCTTGGGGAGGATGTGACTGTAGCAAAAAACACAGTTTTATAATCCGATCATTAACAATGCAACGGGGTTAGGATAACTCTCAATGTCAACTGTAATTGCAGAACATTTCATAGTCTGTAATTTTGTTGCAAGGTACCAAGAAATTTTTTTCTTTGAAGATGTTTCTACATTCCTTTTTTAGATTCTGCAAACATTATGGTTATTCACCGTTCAAAAATCAAACAGGTTAGATGAATCCCTGAGAGTTCTACAGACAATTAGAACGTCAAAAGCTCTTTTATTTTTCATCGTTATATTTAACCCATGGTGAGGAAAATACATGAAAAAGATGGTTGAATACATTGTAGCAGAAGTGGAGTTCCAAAAAAATTACTGACAACAACATAACTAGTTAAGAAAACTTACATTTGTTTGATGATGAGCTGGCTTAATAGTGTTTGACAGACTGCAGAGGAAACACATTGAACAGCTTAATCTAGAAGCACTCCAAGATGTTGCACTCCATCATCTACAGAACTGCAGAGATATTATTGAGCTTTCAGTCTTCTGTGAGATAATGACCAACAATCATCTCAAGAGTTAGCAACAGTTGAGAATGATTATCACAGAAATATAAGATCTAGTGCAGTTGCACCTCTCTGTTCTGCACTAACCTGAAAGGCAATTGCAGATTGCAGTAGTTAAGTTATACATACTTTCTGCTGCTCTACCGGTGGATCTCTCTACTACAGTCTCCTATTACCCAAGATTCTGATTTCTGCATGCAGAATGTAATTAACTTTCGGTGACATAACCACAGCAATTGTGTCTCAGAGTGAGCCAGGGAAAGGCTCCTCAACGGTCTGCGACAACTGATCCAGAATTAAAGAATCACCAGACTCAAAACATTAACTCAGCTTTCTTCCCACAGATGGGGCCAGACCTGCTGAGTTTCACCAGCAATTTCTGTTTTTGTTCCAGAATTTTCTGGATTGTCTTAATCTGTATTCAGAAATTCTAATGTAAGAATATAATGGCAATTAACTCAGGAAGAATATTGAACTGATCCCGATGCACAAAGAAGATGCTTATTATAAATAAGGCACTATCAGAAATACAGAGGCAATAATTTAACATATATGTGCTGACAAAAATGCATGCATAGACAAGGTTCTATTGAATTCTAATTGAATGAAAGTTATTGGCCATTCACTCTAGTTTTTAGCAGATTAGAAGTTTTACTCTGAGGTAAAGCTTACATGTGCCATTGTATAATCCAATAGTTCTGAAAGATTTAATTTTGAAGCTGCATCAAGCTCCATCCAATCTGATAATGTCACACAGTCTTTGAGTGGAAAAAAAGCAGACTAGTACAAGATCCTGAAGGAGACAAGCATGCTATCTCTTGCCCCTGATAGACTTTGTAATTATGTCTAACTGTTTAATGTAACTTGTACCTATTGCTATTATGCAATTCACCACATCCTGTTGTCTAAAAGAAGTGCCTTTGCTCCTGACGACTCTGTAGTGGTTTATTCTCTATCAGTGCTGAATAGACGCGGCATAGGCTCAAAGATGCACTGTCAAAACATTATTCTTATCAGGTGCAAATGTATTTTTGAAAGGTATGAATTGTTATTGTGTCACAGTTCCAATTGGGAAAACTGCACCAATAATGGAGCCCCACTATTCTACAAGCTATCACAAATGTGTAACCACCCAATGGAATAACAAAGATGGCCAATTTACCACACAAACTGCTACTCAAGGCAAAATAAATTCTCAGAGATAGTAGGAACTGCCGATGCTGGAGAATCTGAGATAATAAGGTGTAGAGCTGGATGAACACAGCAGGCCAAGGAGCATGGTCTGCTGTGTTCTTCCAGCTCTACACTTTGTTATCTAAAATAAATTCTCACTAGGTTTTCTCATTTACAGGAGAGGCAAACAAAAATGAATTACTCATTACTACTATGAAACTTAAGTTATGCCCATTTAAAAACACCAAACACACACAGATAGCTTTACACAAATGTTATGGGTAGAAATAAAAGTCAAGAGGCTAGACAATAAGGGTTTGGTGAGTTGAGTCTCATTGTTTGTACTATTTTTTGGTAGTGATGGTGACATAATGTTGTCTGTAAAGCGATGATTAATCTTCAAATCAATAGCTGATCAGATGGACCTAGGCCTTTTCTTGTGTTAGAACTCTTTCTTTTCAGAATTCTCAAGTTCTATATTTTTTATTTACAAAGAGAGGTGGTGAGAGATGTTTCTTGTTTTCAAGCTTCTGGGTGTCTCTGAGTGCTGTGCATTCACAGGTCTGTAACAAACTGCAGATGGACCAATCCTTAGGTTGTTTTGTCAGTTTCTTCTTAACTCAAAAATCCTGCACTGCATTGTCTCCAAAAATGCCCACTTCATTGGTCTGAAGCTAACATAATCTAAAGTGTACACCATACAATCCAACTTGATCTCCAAGTTGTGAAAACCTTCTTTATATTTTTAGCTGTATAACAGTCCACTTTCCATTCTCTAGTTAATAGTCTAAAAGGCCGAGAAAAGGTAGTCTATTACAAGTGTCAGTTTGGAGAGAACAATGTTATTATTTCAATTTGCATTGTCATTTCTAGACAGTTTGTTTCATTAAAGTTACAGTATGCTCATTGTTAAAAAATTATTTTGCAAGTAGAATCAATTCCAGACATCACATTTCACAGCACTCAGGAGTTCCTTTGCACTTATCCATTGTATGATTAAACTTGACAAGCTAAGGACTTTTAAAATAGTTTCAGTGTGTGGTTATCACAGATCAGTTTTCAGAACTAATGAAATCTAGATAGTGCCAAAAGTGTACCGACACAGGATGTCAAATGCTATAAGGTTTGACGTCCTCACAACAGTTAAAAATCATTTCTCATTGTCGAAATTGCTTTTCGGTCTAGACATTTTTTTGTGTTTTATAAGGAACAATAAATAATGGATAATAAACCTTTGAATGACTCTGGGTGGTGAGCTACCCACACTGAACGGTTTATCATTTGTGTGCTATTGCTTTCTGCCTTTGTCTTCTGCTTATGTCAAATGTGTTTCATTGCTGTTTTATGTTGTAACTTCTATTATTCGGAATGGCTTTGGCTGTATACTGATATGGAACTGAGATGAATGGATGTTACTGTGTGTTCGGATATCCTATTTCAAACCAGGAAGTCCTCAGCTTGGATGAAGACTTTGCCATCGGCATATAATGTAAGAGAATTTTAAAAGGCTTCTTTTCAAATTGAGTAACAGCACAGTATTGAACACTTTAAACATTATATTGTCTCTCAACAGACTTTGCAGGATAATTTAAGTACTTGGTACTTGAAAACAAAAAAATGATCAAATTGTGAAGAAAGAATAAAAGCCAAGTCTATAGGTTTACCTGATTTATACAGATGAAGGATGAAAAAGATAAACATTGAATGCATTGTTCATTTACCGTCAA
This sequence comes from Rhincodon typus, assembly GCF_021869965.1. NCBI lineage: Eukaryota > Metazoa > Chordata > Chondrichthyes > Orectolobiformes > Rhincodontidae > Rhincodon > Rhincodon typus. The sequence continues at coordinate 13,538,258 of NC_063356.1, forward strand.
CTCATTGCAATCCTTGAAAAATAAGAAAATCAGATTTTTGGCAATAAATATAAATTTTCCGATTCAGCATGTTTACTTTTCACAAATTTAGTTATGGGAACCGTCAGTGACAGGGGTTTTAAACATTACTGTGATTCCAGGAGTGTTGTATCTAAAAATAAACTAGAATTAATTGTAATGAATTTCCCAGAAGGAAAACCTTAATTGTCTTGATACACTTAGAAAAAATTGATGCATGAAACGATGTCTTTTTTTCATGAAAATACTCTCTGTTTATTCAGGTAGCATTTAAGAATTATTGTTATTGTAGATTTTCTGTGGATAGTACCTGGGGAGTATGAAGTTGAAGAGAGTTAAAGTGTGGGGGAATAATTAGATTAGGATTGATACAATTCAGTCACTGTTTTAAAGTCATACATTCAGTGTTATTTTTATATCTGTGTTATGCTGTCCTACCTCCACATGATGATGTAAACCTCCCATGAAAACATATTGTATTAACACCATCTCAATTTGGCAAAGGGGATAAAATTATATGCTTGAATATTGCTCTAAAGAGAGAGCTGTAGCTGTAAATGTTTTGTCTTACACTCTCTTGGACAAACTCAAGAATGTTAAATATCAAACAGTATTTGGTTTGATATTCTTGAATTTGTTCCAATAAGTGGAAGATGAAATATTTCAGCAATCAGCCTTTTTTTTTCACTAACATTCCAGTACTGTGCTACCAAGTGATGATTATAGTTTGACAAGTTTGCACGTGCAGTTCTCATTATCAGTGTGGAAATAAAGATTCATAAGGGGAAAAGTTGACAGAAAGTGCACACAGGCATGGGATTTTAAAAATATACTATAGATAATTTAAAATTGGAACTGATTTGCTGAAAACCCCAGGCATTCACATTTCGGTTAAGTTGATGAAAAGGATCATCCCTCCCCCATATAAATCAGATAAACTTATACGTTTGGCCTTTTGTAGGAGCCAAATAACAGGTTGGTTGTTTACTTTAATTACAGCACTCTGCAATACTTAACAGAGGGCAGTGCATTTGTGTTTGAACAATTTAGGTGTTGGTTGCAGAGCTGGTGATGTTGCCTTGAAATTCAGGTTCTCTTACAGTGAAGAAGCAAACATATATTACTTGCTGTGATGTTTTCAATTTCAAGCCAACTCAGTTAATTCTAAAAGGAATTTGAATCACAATAATAAATGACTACATCTGAAAAGCTCAGAGACAGCACAATAGGTCCTGGAGTCCAACAGCTCCTCAGCCCTAGTTGTCTGTTATTTTCCTAATTTCACTCTTAATTGATCTAAAGGAAATGGTACAAATTTATACCTTTGCCAATGGAACAGTGAAATAAAATTAGTGAAACATCGTTTGTTTTAAGCATAAACCTAATTTTAAAAGTGTTCATTTTCTTTTGTGCTCAATAGAAATGACAGTCACTTCTGGAGATCTGGTTCTCCTATTATTATAGGTTCAGTTTCTTTCTGAAGAAATACTTAAACATGTTAGGCCCTCATAATGGGAAATAACAATGGCTCGAGAAATCAAGTCATGGATACCACTCTGTAGAGCCTCCTCTTTTTATGCCATACTATTCGTCTGGTTTAAACTTGACTCCAGCCTCATGCTACCTGTAGATGTTGTAGATGTAGAAGCAACTGCATCATCACAAAGAGCCAGTAACCTGAAAGAAACCTTGAAGTCAGAACCAATGCCTTCATCGACTCACCATAGCAGTTCCTGTAAACTTTTAATAAACATTCCCAGCCACCAATAGTTAATGGTTCTGAAAGAGTTAATGTTGGAGCCTGCATCTGATGATTTTGTACAGGCTTGAGTGGGAATAAGGCAGAGCATCTTAAGATCTCATGAAATGAAGAGCTATATCCACATAATCTTAGCAAACATCTCTAATAAACCAATGTATCTAGTCAGTTTGCTTTAATGCAATAAACTACAACTTGTTTAGATAAGAGCTTCTTCTTGTTAAGACTGAATATTGCTTTATACTCTACCACATTAAACCACATAGGTCCTTAGACCCAGTGAAGGAAAGAGGATAGGTCATAGCATCTTTCTATCTACAAATTCCACAGGAGTTGCTTAAGTTCATCCAGGAAGGTCATCTACAGTTTCTCCCACTGGAAGTTGGCAGTCAGTCATTTTCTTGCCTTGCTATAGATACTGGAGCAGCACGACATAGGAGCGGAATGCTTTGCAAAGACATGGAACATAAACAATGTACAAGTTTGTTTGGCTGACTCTGGTCTGGAGCATTTCATGGTTTGATTGATAATTTTAAAAGCTGGTTTGGAATGTTTGCTTGGTAGTGGCTTTATTTCTGCATTGTGGCCAAGAGGATGTTGTGATGATCAGTGACACGGGGAAGGTAAGGTAAACATCACTGTGGTGACTGTGGAATCGGAGCTGCATTCACCAATGCTGACATCAGATGAGCCAGTTATGTTCGGCCTGGTCTGAAAAAGGCTGTTGCCTCCTCCCTTTCTCTGTTCCTCCTCAGCTACCAAGGCAGCAAGGGCTGTGACCTCATGGCAGCCAGATAATGTTAGAGGCAGCAAATTGCAAGGAATCCTGTGCTGATGAGTATCTGGGACTGATCCTAGCAATGGAAGCGTTGTGTAAGTAGCACAATGTCCTGTAGGATGACATCACTTTACAGGCCATAGTTTTATGTTTGGGGTATTGGGTTGTCTGTAGGTATGTTTGTTGCCTGGTAACCACACTGTGCTTCTGGTGGTGACTCAAATATAGCTGATTCAGTGGATGGCTGCAGAATGAGGGGTTCATGATGTCTGCTGATTTAATGGAGGCTAATCTGCATTAAGTGTGGTCACTGGGCAGCCTGTCATTCAGGGAGTGGAATCTCTTCCAGTTGTCATACATCTCCAAGTTTCCATGTAGTATTTGCTAAGTGACCTGTGTGAAGTCAGTGACATCCTGCATTGTGTGCTTGCTTCATTCTCTCTCTGGTAAGACAGAACGGAATGTGTTCAGCTCTCTCTGTATACAGAGCTTCAGGCAACATCTGTGGCAAATATCACTTCGTCCAGCCTGGGAGTAGCTTGATACATAATGATACTTAGCCAAGGCCGTCCTTAAGCCACTGGCAATGCTATCTTCACCCTGCTTTGTGATTGCAGATCAGGCATAAGTAACATATTCCAGTCAGCACCTTCTTGGTGAAACATAGAAATCTAATCCATCGTTACACACTGAGATTGAGATAGGAGGACTTGAAACATGAACTCTTCTTTCTTCCCACAGATGCTGCTAGACCTGCTGGGTTTCTCCAGAAATTTCTGTTTTTGTTTGAGATATGAGAATTGCTGTCTGAAGAACCGAAGTGGATATGGCCTCTTGCTAAAGACCCTTCTTCTTGCCACCTCCACGCCAACCTACTCCACCTTTGAGCAGCTAGTTTTCCTCTGTGTCACCTCTACTTGACATGCAGTATGATAAGCTGGATAGAAGCAACTGCATCATTACAAAGAGACAGTAACCTGAGAGAAACCTTGAAGCCAGAACCAATGGCTTCATCGACTCACCATAGCAGTTCCTGTCGACCTTTAATAAACATTCGCAGCTGCCAAAAACTTCTACTTCCTGCAAAGCTTCCTGAAGAAATCCACCAGTATCTAACTTCAGTGTAGATGTTGATAGTGGGAAGGCCTTCCTGCAGCTGGGTTAAGAGAGTGCATTAATCAAGAAATTAGGTCAAAATAACACCACAGAAACCCAATCAGCATTAAGCTCAAAGTTCCAGTGCCATTCCCTAGCCCACGCTTACGCCCTTCCTAAAATGATATCTGATAGGAGAAGGACAAGATTTGTGCAAATACACCATGGATCCCATTTTACACACTACATGGTAACCACAGCAAAAACACACTGAATTATGTAGGCTTTAAGTGGATTAGCCTCTGTGTCTCTGGGAAGAAAGGCACTCCACTTACAACGTCCTCAACCAGGTCAACATCCCCAGCAGCGAGGCAATGACCACCCTTGATGGGCTGGGCACGTCGTCTGCTTGACTGACATGAGACTTCCCAAGCAGGTGCTCTACTCCCAGCTTTGAAATGGCACGTGAGCTCCAGGTGGACAGAGGAAGAGCTTCAGTGATATTCTCAAGGCCTCACTGGTAAAGTGCGGCATTTTTCACAGACAACTGGGAATTACTGGCCCAAGACTATCCAAAGTGGGTGAAGAATGTCTGGGAAGGTGTTCTGCATCTCGAGACTTGCCATTGGGAAAAGCAGAAGGCCAGGCAAAAATAGAGTAAGCGGTGCACTGCCACACCAACACTCCGCCCCACTCCTTCCCGTGACTACCTTCTGCCCCAAGTCTATTAGAGCCTGCAGAAGCTCCATCTGTCAGTACAGCCACCTACGGACTCCCCCTGGGAGTGGAAGAGAGTCATCTTCATCTGTGAGGGACTGCCAATGATGATGATGATGATAACCTCCATGCTGAGACATTGAAAACAGGAATTTCAATTAATTTAACCCGTAAGTATCTCAGTGTAATTTCAGGAGGCCAGTAAATCTCATGGACAATGCCAGAAGTGCCTCTGTCAAAAGCAGAAATGTGTAAACGTTTTGGCAGCAAAATGCATTAGAGTAAGAGATGCGAAATGAGGAAGGAAAAATGTGTGGCTTATTTAATCTCTTTTTGCAGTACAAATGAAAATAGGTTGAATGATTCAACATTTCAAGGACTGATTGATAGAGAAAAGGAAGAAGAGGAGAAAAATTGCTGCTACCTTGAAGGAAATACATTTATAAAATTCAATATAGAAATGGATTTGGTTTATGTGCTGAAGCTGTTACATTGTTAACATTCTCTGGACTTGATGTACTAAGAATTTCCCGCTTTGTCTCAAAATCAAAGACTTGAGCTCTCAGTCATTCACAAGGAAGTTCTAAGTCTTCTGTCGTTAAATAATTCAATTCATATTGTTTCCGATTTCTTTGACCAACTTAATAGCTTTTTACATAAAGGATAATTTTAATTATTTAATCACACAGTTAAATTGATCAACACTTGACTGGCATTTCATTAGCAGTTGAGGTAAATAGACTTTTACCCAATTGTTAATGTACATAAGGATATATAAACATAAGAAATAGAAACATGAATAGGCCATTTATCTCCTCAAGCCTGCTCTGCCACTCAATAAAATCATGGCTGATCTAAACCAAGTCTTTACTCTTCTTCTGTGCTATTTCCACATTGTCTGATACTTCTTATACTGCGGAAAACCTATCTACCTCTTCTCTAATACAGCAGACCAGGCAGCATCAGAGGAGCAGGAAAGCTGATGTTTCCGGTGAAGAAGGGTCCAGACCCGAAACTTCAGCTTTCCTGCTCCTCTGATGCTGCCTGACCTGCTGTGTTCATCCAGCTCTACACCTTGTTATCTCAGATTCTCCAGCATCGGCAGTTCCTACTACCTCTTCTTTAAATGCTTTCAGTGACCCAGTCTCCACCATGCTCTGGGTTAGGGAATTCTGGATACTCACTCCCCTCTGAGAGAAGAAATTCATGTTCAATAAAGTGAGTATCCTCCTTATTTTGAAGTTATGTCACCTAGATTGAGATTTTCCCCATGAGTGGAGACATCTTCTCAACAGCTAACCTTTTTAATTTTTTCAAATTTTCCTTCAATTGAAACCTGCTCCTCCACACGTATCAGTTTAAACCCCTATCTACAACCTTAATTATGCAAGTTGGCAGGACACTCGTCCCAGCATGATTCATCTTTTTAAAAATTCATTTGTGGGATGTGGGCATCATTGGTTGGCCAGCATTTCTTACCCATCCCTAATTGCCCTTGAGAAAGTGGTGGTGAGCTGCCTTCTTGAACCGCTGCAGTCCACGTGCTCTGGGTTGACCCACAATGCCATTAGGGAGGGAATTCCAGGATTTTGACTCAGCGACAGTAAAGGAACAGCGATATATTTCAAAGTCAGTATGGTGAGTGGCTTGGAGGGGAACTTGAAGGTGGTGATGTTTCCATATATCTGCTACCCTGTCCTTCTAGGTGGAAGTGGTTGTGGGTTTGGAAGGTGATTTCTGAGGATCTTTAGTGAACTTCTGCAGTGCATGTTGTAGATAGTAGACAATGCTGCTCCTGAGTTTCGTTGGTGGAGGGAATGGATGCTTGTGGATGTAATCCAATCAAGCGGGCTGCTTTGCCCTGGATGGGGTCAAGCTTCTTGAGTGTTATTGGAATTTCACTCAAACAGGCAAGTGGGGAGTATTCCATCACACTCCCGACGTGTGCCTTGTAGATGGTAGGCAGGCTTTGGTGAGTCAGGAGGTGAGTTATTTGCTGCAGTATTTCTAGCTTCTGATCTGCTCTTGTAGCCACTGTGTTTATATGGTGAGTCTAGTCGAGTTTCTGGTCAATGATAACCCCCAGGATGTTGATAGTGGGGGATTCAGTAATGGTAACACCACTGAATGTCAAGAGGTGGTAGCTAGATTGCCTCTTTTTGGTGATGGTCTTAGCCTGGCATTTGTGTGGCGCGAATGTCACTTGCCACTTGTCAGCCCAAGCCTGGATATTGTCCAGATCTTGTTGCATGTGAACATGGACGGCTTCAGTATCTGAGGAGTGACGAATGATGCTGAACATTGTGCAATCATCGGCAAATATCCCCACTTCTGACCTTATGATGGAAGAAAAGTCATTGATGAATCAGCTGAAGATGGTTCGGCCTAGGACACTACTCTGAGGAACTCCTGTAGAGGTGCCCTGGAGCTGAGATGATTGGTCTCCAACAACCACAACCATCTTCCTATGTGTCAGGTATGAATCAAACCACTGGAGAGTTTCCCCCCTCTAACCAATTGATGCCAGTTTTGCTAGGGCTCCTTGATGCCACTCTCAGTCGAATATAGCCTTGATGTCAAGGGCTGTTACTCTCACCTCACCTCTGGAATTCAGCTCTTTTGTCCATGTTTGAACTAAGGCTGTAATGAGGTCAGGAGCTGAGTGGCCCTGGCGGAACCCAAACTGGGCATCACTGAGCAGGTTATTGCTAAGCATGTGCTGCTTGATAACACTGTTGATACATTTTCCATGATGATTGAGAGTAATGTGATGGGGTGGTAATTGACTTGATTCGGTTTATCCTGCTTTTTGTGTACAGGACATACTTGGGCCATTTTCCACATTGTCGGGTAGAAGCAGTGTTGTAACTGTACTGGAACAGCTTGGCTAGAAGAACAGCAAGTTCTGGAGCACAAGTCTTCAGTACTATTGCTGGAATATTGTCAGGGCCTGTAGCCTTTGCAGTGTCCAGTGTCTCCAACCGTTTCTTGATATCATGTGGAATGAATCGAATTGGCTGAAGACTGGTATCTGTAATGCTGGGGACCACTGGAGGAGGCCAAGATGGGTCATTCAGTTGGCACTTCTGGCTGAAGATTGATGCGAATGCTTCAGCCTTTTCTTTTGCACTGATGTTTTGGGCTCTTCCATCATTGAGGATGGGGATATTTGTGGACCCTCCTCCTCTAATGCGTTGTTTAATTGTCCACCATAATTCATGACTGGATGTGGCAGGACTGCAGAGTTTTGATCTGATCCATTGGTTGTGTGTTCACTTAGCTCTGTCTGTTACTTGCTGCTTTCGCTGTTTGGCGTGCAAGTAGTCCTGTCTGGTGGTTTTACCAGGTTGAAACCTCATCTTCAGGTATGCCTGGTGCTGCTCCTGGCATGCCGTCCTGCACTCTCCATTGAACCAGGGTTGATCCCCTGGCTTGATGGTAATGGTTGAGTGAGGAATATGCCGGGCCATGAGGTTACAGATTCTGTTGGAATACAATTCTGCAGCTGTTGGTGGCCCAGAGAACCTCATGGATGCCCAGTTGTGAGTTGCTAGTCTGTCCCATTTAGCACAGTAATATTGTCACACAACACGATGGAGGTTGTTCTCAATGTGAAGGTGGGACTTCATCTCCACAAGGACTGTGCGATGGTCACTCTTACCGATACTGTCATGGACAGATGCAACTGCAGCTGGCAGCTTAGTAAGGATGAGGTCAAGTATGTTTTTCCCTCTTGTCGGTTCCCTCACCACCTGCTGCAGACCCAGTCTAGCAGCTATGTCCTTTAGGATCCGACCAGCTCGATCAGTAGTACTGCTGCTGAGCCACTCTTGGTGGTGGACATTGAAATCCCCCACCCACAGTACATTTTGTGCCCTAGCCATCCTCTGTGCTTCCTCTAAGTGTTGTTCAACATTGAGGAGTACTGATTCATCAGCTGAGGGAGGACGGTATGTGGTAATCAGCAGGAAGTTTCCTTGCCCATGTTTAACCTGAAGCCATGAAACTTCATGGGGCCCGGAGTCAACGTTGAGGACTCCTAGAGCAACTTCCGCCTGACTGTATACCACTGTGCCGCCCCCCTCTGCTGGGTCTGTCCTGCTGGTGGGAACGGGATATATCCAGGGATGGTGATGGTGGTGTCTGAGACAATGTAAGGTATGACTCTGTGAGTATGATTATGTGAGGCTGTTGCTTGTCTGGTCTGTGAGACAGCTGTCTCAATTTTGGCACTAACCCCCATATGTTAGTAAGGAGGACTTTGCAGGGTCGACAGGGCTGTTTCTGCCATTGGCTTTTCCGGTGTCTACACAATGCCACGTGATCTGTCTGGTTTCATTTCTTTGAGACTTTGTAGAAGACATTGAGACATCGGTACAACTGAGTGGCTAGGTAGACCATTTCAGAGGGCAACTGAGAGTCAACCACATTGCTGTGAGTCTGGAGTCACATGTGGGCCAGACCAGGTGAAGGTGACAGATTTCCTTCCCTGAAGGACATTAGTGAACCAGATAGATTTTTCCAACAATTGGCAATGATTTTATGGTGATCAGTAGATTCTTAATTCCAGGCACTTTTTAAAAATTTGATTCAATTTAATTGAATTCAAACTCCACCATCTGCTGTAGTGGGATTCAAACCCAGGTCCCCAAAGCATTAGCTGGGTTTCTGGTTTAATATTCTAGCGATAATACCTCTAGGACATTGCCTACCCTATGAAGCCTGTTTAAACAGGAAAAGTCTTTTCTTGCCCAGCACTGGTGCCAGTACTCCATGAACTCATTACTCTCACACCAGTCTCTGAGCCATTCATTTTCCTCTCTAACCTATTTACACTTCACCAATTTGCATGCAGCTTAGACAGTTACTTGGAAATTATTCCCTTCATGGTTCTACTTTTTTAATTTGCCCTCAACATCCTTGAAATCCTTCAGCAGGGCTACTTTCCTCATCCTAACTGTGTCATTGGTATCTATCTACATGGACCATGACTACTGGATCCTTCGCCTTTCACTCCAAGATCCTCTCCAGCCCAGAAAAGATGCACTGAACCTGGGCAGCAGGTAGGCAATAAAACCTTTCGGCTTTCTGTCTTTGCTATAGAGAACAGTATCTATCCCTGTAAATATGCAATCCACAATTACTGCTACATTTATCTTTTCTCCCCCACTTGAATAGTGCTTTGGATCATGTGGTATGGTCAGTTCACTCATCCTCCTTGGAGCCTGTGCTGTCATCCACAATGTAAGCTAAATCCTCATGCCAATTGCTCAAGAGCATAGGCTGAGTCTCCTCCAGCCTCCCGTCTATATTCCCTCCAACAGTTATAATGCAGCTCCTGGCAGTTCAAGGCGATCGTTCGATTCAAAATAATTTTGAAATTCAGTCATTAATATTTTAACTGTTTTAACATTTCATCGTTCACTAATTACACACTAAAATGTTATTTGGTAAAGAATGAATGTCCCTTTAATTGACTCTAATTAGTCTATGTAGCAGGGCGATGCAAGGTATAACTATATTGATCCATATCAGCCAGAGGCCAATTACAATAGGATGGATTGACAAATTGAAAACTTCCCCTTCCCACTTCTACAATCAATCCATTGAAATGTGCTTTCTGGTACCTGAGAAATTTCTGTGGGAATTTATCTTTTCTGGGTAGCAGAGAAAGGATCAAGGCCTATGAAAGACTATGTTATCTTGTATATGTTTTTAATTCATTCATTGGATGAGAGTGTTGTTGGCTAGGCCAGCATTTATTGCCCATCATTAATTGCCCAGAGGACAATTAACTAAGAGTCAACCGAATTGCTGTGGGTCCAGAGTCAAATGTTGACCAGACCAAATAAGGACAGCAGATTTCTTACCTTAAAGTACATTTGTGAACCAGTTGGGTTTTTACGAGAATGGTTGTCATTAGACCAGCTCTTTTTTTCCAGGTAGTTTTTAATTGACTTCAGACTTCACCACCAAGCATGGTGGGATTTGAACTCACGTCCCAACAACTTTGGCTGGGGGTTCCTGATTCCCAGTCCAGTGATAGTGTATATGAAGCTTCACAGATTGACTGTGGTACAAGTCAATGATCACATTTCTAAAAAAGCATGCAGTTAGAAACACAAAGATGCCAATGCCCATTCTCGAACCTTGAACAATATCTTATTTGTAACACCAGTGGCCTTTATAACGCTAGCATTTTCAGAATGCTGCATCTCACAAAACTAAATTTATTTTATGCTGATACATTGCATTGATCAAACTATAATTGAACTTCACATATTTACCAGACAAAGTATTTCTTGGAAAAACACCATACTTGATTGAAATTATGATAAAAGCAAATGGTGCACATGCTGGAAATCTGAAAGAAAGACAGAAAGAGCTGTAAGTCTAACAAGCCTGGTAACATTTGTTGTTGGAGAACTGCTCAGAAGAAAAAGAATATTTGACTCAAAACTTTAACTCTGTTTCCCCACAGAGGATGCCAGACCTGTTATGTTTTTCCGGAGCTTGCTGTTTTTATTTCATTTAAATCAGTTGTTGTAGGTCAGTCATCTCAGTTCCAGGACATCTCTGCAGGAGTTCCTCAGGGTATTGTCCTTGGTCAAACCATCTTTAGTTGCTTCTTCAATGACCTTCCCTCCATCATAAGGTCAGAATTGGGGATGTTCGCCAGTGATTGCACCATGTTCAGCACCATTCCTGACTCCTCAGATACTGAAGCAGTCCATGTCCAAATGCGACAAGATCTGGACAATATCCAGGCTTGCGCTGACAAGTGGTAAATAACATTTGCACCACACAAATGCCAGGCAATGACTATCTCCAATAAGAGACAATCTAATCGCCACCCATTGATATTCAATGGTGTTAACGTAACTGAATTCTCCACTATCAACATCTTGGGGATTACCATTGATCAGAAACTCAACTGGACTCACACATTAACACAGTGGCTACAAGAGCAGATCAGAGTCTAGGAATACTGCGGCAAGTAACTTACCTCCTGACTCCCCAAAGCCTGCGCATCATCTACAAGGCACAAGTCAGGAGTGTGATGGTATACTCTCAACTTGCCTGGATGGGTGCAGCTCCAACAACACTCAAGAAGCTTGACACCATCCAGGTCAAAACAGCCCCCTTGATTGAAAGTATATCCACAAGCATCCACTCCCTGTACAATCGACGCACAGTAGCAGCAGTCTGTATTGTCTACAAGACGTATTGCAGAAGTTAACCGAAGATCCCCAGATAGTGCCTTCCTAATCCATCTAGAAGGAGAAGAGCAACAGATACATGAGAACCCAACCATCTGCAAATTCCCCATCAAGCCACTCGCCATCCTGACTTGGAAATACAGTGCTATATTCCTTCACTATTACTGGGTCAAAGTACTGGAATTCTCTCCCTAAGGGCATTGTGCATCAAACTGCGGCATGTGGGATGGTTCATGACACCTTTGCAAGTGCAACTAGGGACAGGAAATAAGTGCTGACTAACCAGCGATGCCCACTCCCCACAAGTGAATGAAAAATAAATCAGGGGTATGATGGAATACTCCCACTGGCCTGGATGTACACAGCTCCATCAACACTCTAGAAATTTCACATCATCCAGGAAAAAGCAGCCTGGTTTATTTGCACCACATCTACAAGCATCCACTCCCTCCAACACCGATGTTCAGTAGCAGCAGTGTATGCCATCTACAAGATGCACTGTAGAAATTGACCAAAGATCCTTAGACAGCATCTTCCAAACCATGACTACTTCTATTGAGATGAACACGGGTGCAGCACATACAGGGAGGTGGTGGTCAACCCATGATGACAAATGGTGGAATTTGATTTCAATAAAAAATCTGGAATTAAGAATCTAAAGATGGCCAGGAAATTACTGCCACTGGTCAAGAAAAAAATACTATCTGGTCTACTAATGTCTTTTACGAAAGGAAACTGCCATCTTTACCTGGTCTGGCCAATGTGTGACCAAAGCAATGTGTGGTTGACTCTTAAATTCCCTCTGAGCAATTTGTGATGGGCAATTAATGCTGGCCTAACCAGTGATGCCCTCAACCTATGAATGAATTAAGAACAAAGTGCTCTCTGTTTGGTGATTCTTCAATTCCAAACAACTGCACCTCCCAGTCGCAAACCATTTCAACTCCCCCTCCCATTCCTCAGACGACATGTCCATCCTGGGCCTCCTGCAGTGCCACAACGATGCCACCCGAAGGTTGCAGGAACAGCAACTCATATTCCGCTTGGGAACCCTGCGGCCCAATGGTATCAATGTGGATTTCACAAGCTTCAAAATCTCCCCTCCCCCTACCGCATCCCAAAACCAGCCCAGCTCGTCCCCGCCTCCCTAACCTGTTCTTCCTCCCACCTATCCCCTCCTCCCACCTCAAGCCCCACCCCCATCTCCTACCTACTAACCTCATCCCGCCCCCTTGACCTGTCCATCCTCCCTGGACTGAACTATCCCCTTCCTAACTCCCCACCTACACTCACCTTTACTGGCTCCATCCCCGCCTCTTTGACCTGTTTGTTTCCTCTCCACCTATCCTCTCCTCTCTCCATCTTCTATCCGCCTCCCCCTCTCTCCCTATTTATTTCAGAACCCCCTTCCCCTCCCCCTTTTCTGATGAAGGGTCTAGGCCCGAAACGTCAGCCTTTCTGCTCCTCTGATGCTGCTTGGCCTGCTGTGTTCATCCAGCCCTGCACCTTGTTGTCTCAGATTCTCCAGCATCCTACTATCTCTAAAATTAATAACTCATGTAATTGGAAGTTGCAGGCAAAAACCTACTCGTTGCCACTCTATGTTATACAGTCATGTTGCATTGTATGTAATTCTTCAAATAAATGAGGCTCAGGCACTTTCTTTTTATCCTTTTTTTAATGACACTTTGTGGTTTTTAGCAACTAATTCTTTGAGATCTGCTTTTGTCCAAATATCAAATTAGGAACCAAAATAACTCATGTCACAACACAGTGTCACAGTTAACCACCATCTGATGTAATAAACAATAATTAAGAAATTGACTTAGCTAGCCTCTAAAATTAGAAATGCAAATTTAGCAAAAAGAAGGACTGACAAAAGAATAGCAGCGTACACTTGAGGCACAAAACTGAGCAAAATAAGAAAAAAAAGTATACAAGTTAAAGGAGGAGGAAAAAGTGATCTACTTCAGGATATTATTTTTAAACAACGTTGCTTCACTGTTCTTAATTAATCAACATACAAACCTTGTGCCAAAGGAAATAAAATGAAGTCCTTGTGTTTCCTGTCAATTTTCCATGAAATTTGCTCAATAGGGAGCAAAGGGTTGGATTTGGGCTTTGCTTGAAGTATTCTGAATTGAGTTACATATGAAGAAATGCTGCTGTATTCAGTGAGGAGGGCTATTAGATGCAGTGGAGTTGCACTTCACTGTGATGCAGCTCCTTCAGGAATGAGGGAGACATTTTGAAAAATATGTCAACAGTTAACACCCACTGAAGGCATTGATCTGCATTTTCATCCTTGGGGTGGATGGCGGGAATTGCAATAATTCCCAACTTGACCCGTTGCATTGAGAGGACGTGTCAGGAAAGTCGGGACTTGCATTCCAGGGGGTGGGGATACTAGTGTGGGCTGCAGTCTGGCCAACCAGTCTAGAGAATGACTCAAAGGCAGCCGCAGTGCCCTACCAGCTACTGAGTCAGGTCTTTATATATCTCAATCACATCCGTCCTCAGTCTCCTCCTGCTCCATGGAAACAAACCCAGTGTATCCGAAATAAAATAAAGAACTGCGGATGCTAGAGATCTGAAACGAAAACAGAAACAGCTGGAGAAACTGAACAAGTCCTGCAGCTTCTGTGGGAAGAAAGCAGAGTCAATGTCTTGAGTTCGGTGACTCTTAACTAAACTCATAACTAAAATCTCCAGCCAAAACAACTTGAAACAGTAAGTCTACTTCTGTCTCCACACATATTGCCAGGCCTGTTGAGTTTTGCCAGCATTTCCCATGTTTTTTCAGATTTACAGCATTTGCAATATTTTGTGTTATTTCCATTTTATTGATTGAAAGCAATAGGTTCAAGTTATGTTCATGAATTAAACATAATTACTGAGACTACTAGGAACTAGGGATGTCATATCCGTCAGGATCTCAAACTAGATTCCACTTTCTCCATTTCGTAGAAGAAATTGGGGCAACAAAGATATTATTACTTACTGTCATGTATGAACAGTACATAGTCAACACTAAGGGCCAAAGTGAAAAAAAAATCCATTGATAAATATGTAACAACATTAACTTAGGTAATGTAAAAACCTGTCAATTTGTGCAATTAAAGGATGAGTTCATTAGGAATGAGGGATCCAAAAGTGAAAACACACCTACTGAGAGAAGACAAAATTACACTAAGGAAAGTAATTGACCAGTGCAGAAATGCCAAGGTTGTGAATCAACAGCGAGTGTATATTAATGGCAGAATATAGTCCAGGCCTTGCATTAGGCTGACAGATACTCCAGGCACATAGGACAGAGCAATCAAAAAGGGCAGGATGCAAATTTTGCGGAAGACATCATTCAAGAAGTTCTGATGAAGAGTCACCAGACTCAAAATGCTAATTCTGCTTTCGTCCCCATAGATGCAGCCCGATCTGCTGAGTTTCTCCAGCAATTTTAGGTTTTGTTATACAAGAAAGCATGTTCAGCTCAGAGAAGGCACTGTTCTCAATGCAAAAAGCGAAATCATTTTGCATACAAGCCTATGACTAATAAGAAGCACAGCACCAGGTACAGATGGCCACTGGGGAGATAACAGTTGAAGATTCTGATGAATCACTGTACACTATGCAACAGGTTGGTTCAGTCAAGTCGATAGGTTAGAAATGATATGTGACTGTTGGAAAAGGAAAGTTTACAATGAAAGGTGCCCAAAATCAAGTACATAAGCCATGTACAGACAGTAAAACACCTTCGCTTAATCCTGAAAAGGTAAGAGCGGTAGCAGTAATGCAGCGACCATCAGAGTTAAAAGCAGTGCAAAGATTTATTAGATTCAACAAATATTTGTCAAGATTTTTGCATAATTTGTCATTGGTGTGTGAACCATTATGCCAATTTACATTCAAGGGTGTACAATGACATAGGTGTGAAGAACTACATTCATTAAAACCAAAGAATTAGTCACAGCAACAAACCACACCTTCACCAGCAAAAAAGCTACTGACCCTCATGTGTAAGTGAAAAAAATCAAGGTTTAATAGCAGAAAGCCAAATTTAGTTTGGACATGACAGTTAAACCATTGCCAGAGTTGAGTGTTGGAGAGCCGGTAAAGGTACAAGCATTCAACAGTCTCAATTAAAGCCAGCCCAAGAGGCAACTTGTGGCCTTTGGAGCAGTTGTCACCTCAGTTGCATGTGGTAGAAGTGAACAATCAGATATACCATTGCAACCACAGGCACATGCACACAACTGCAGAAGCTGTTTTGCAACTGCTCATGATTGATCTGGAAGAGGTGATTCCATCATCTACACAAATCATCAGCCATCAGACCCAGAGATTTTCAACAATCCAGAAACCAAAATAGAGCAAAGACAGCTACCACAGCAAAAACAAATGACGTAGGAATAACACTCTCTGGCAAAACAGCATCACCGAGATGAACAGTCAATGACAACAACATCTACTCATGTAATATGAAACCAGCATGAATTAAGCACTACATGTGCAATGCATGTGAATAGACTGATGGAAGTAACCAATTGCTAAGACAGAAGAACAATAATGCATTTAGTTGGTAATTTGGCTGACAAAAACTTATACAGTACTGCATGTTATTTGTTTAGTAATCAAAGGATGGATGTTTGGATTGAATTCCAATCATGTGCAATGTATGCCCTAGCCATAGTCATATGACTCTAACGTGAGGTACACACCCTGTAAGCAGACATCGCAAGTTTCACTTCAATAAAGACTTTGTGTTGAACATAGTATTGCTTTGTCCATTGAAGCAGTCCCTGTTCAAATGTAACAACATCTGGAAATATCCAGGCTTGTGCTGACAAATGGCAAGTAACATTCATGCCATACAAATGCCAGGCAAAGACTACCTCCAATGAGAAGCAATCTAACCACCACTCCTTGACATTCAATGGTGTTACCATCACTGAACTCCCCCACTATCAACATCCTGGGGGTTACCATTGATCAGACACTCAAATGGACTCACCACATAAACACAATGGCTACAAGAGCAGGTTAGAGCCTCGGAGTACTGCGGCAAATAACTCACCTCCTGACTCCTCAAAGCCTCTCTACCATCTACAAGGCACAAGTTAGGAGTGTGATGGAATACTCCCCACTTGCCTGGATGGGTGCAGCTCCAACAACAGTCAAGAAGCTTAACACCATCCAGCACAAAGCAGTCGCTTGATTGGCGCTATATCCACAAGCATCCAGTCCCTCCACCACCGATGCTCAGTAGCAGTAGTGTGCACTATCTACAAGACGCACTGCAGAAATTCACTAAAGATTCTCAGACAGCACCTTCCAAACACGTGACCACTTCCATCTAGAAGGATAAGAACAGCAGATACATGGAAACATCACCATTGGCAAGTTCCCCTCCAAACCACCCACCATCTTGACTTGGAAATATATTACCGTTCCTCCACTGTCTCTGGGTCAAAATCCTGGAATTTCCTGGCATTGTGGTCAACCTACAGCAGGTAGACTGAAGCAGTTCAAGAAGGCACCTCACCACCACCTTCTCAAGAGCAATTCGGAATGGGCAATAAATGCTGGCCCAGCCAGCAATGCCCACATCCCATGAATCAATAAAAAAAAGTAACACCCAGGACTTATGTTCAGTATGACAGGTGTGAGGCCCCTCTTAGGAATAGCAAAGGTGAGTAAAACCATTCAACTCTACAATCTTTCTGTTATACCTATGCACAATATGCTCATTCTTTACATTCCACTTTTTTTTTTCCTTTATTCATTCACGGGATGAGGGCGTCACTGGCTAGGCAGCATTTATTGCCCATCCCTAAGTGCGCAGACGGTAATTAAGAGGGCCTGGAGTCACATGTAGGCCAGACCAGGTAAGGATGGCAGTTTCCTTCCCTAAAGGGCATTAGTGAACCAGATGGTTTTTCCGACAATTGACAATTGTCATCATTAGACTGTTAATTCCAGATATTTATTGAATTCAAATTCCACCATCTGCTGTGGTGGGATTTGAACCTGGGTCCCCAGAACATTATCTGGGTCTCTGGATTAACAGTCCAGCGATAATACCACTAGGCCATTGCCTCCCCTTCTCTTTTCAATTACTATCTTTGCAAATCAAGATATCACATAATGCGCAAAATATCTGAGCAATAACATCCTTCAGATATATCTTGCTACAAGTTATTGAGCTGTGTCCTCTTTTATCTGTTGCTCCCTTGTTCCTCCCAGCCTTTTTCATCTGACTGCCATTGCTTTGTGCCTCATCCAAAATGGAGACCTCTCTGTATAGATTTTCCGAAAAAACAGTAAGCTTCAGAGAATTGGGAGATTCTTTATGAGGCATTTTGTAGGAAGATCCCAGATCTGTCAACGTGTCTCAGTATCTGCTTCAGTTGATCAATAAAGGATCTAGTTTTCTTTGGAACAAAAACAAAGTTGCTGGAAAAGCTCAGCAGGTCTGGCAGCATCTGTGAAGGAGAAAACAGAGTTAACGTTTCAGATCCGGTGACCCTTTCTCAGTTTTCTTTGGACTTGTTTTGCTTAGGTCATGGACCCGGGTTCAATTCCAGCCTCGGGTGATTATATGTGTGGAGTTTGCACATTCTCCTCGTCTCTGTGTGGGTTTCCTCTGGGTGCTCCGGTTTCCTCTCACAGTCCCACAGTCCAAAGGTGTGCAGGGTAGGTGGATTGGCCGTGCTAAATTGCCCATAGTGCCCAGGGATGTTTAGGTTAGGTGGGTTAGAGATGGTAAATGCAGGAGTATTGAGTCTGAGTGGGATGCTCTTCAGAGGGTCGGTGTGGACTTGTTGGGCTGAAGGGCCTGTTTGCACACTGTAGGGATTCTATGATTCTATGATACAGTGAGAGATATCATGAACATCCTTTGTATAATTTTCCTGGACATGTTTAGGTGTATAGAGTCATGAGGGGCATAGATAGGATGAATGCATATAATCTTTTTCCCAGGGATGGGGAATTGAAAACTAGAGGGCATAGGTTTAAGGTGAGAGAAGATAGATTTAAGAAGGACCTGAGGGGCAAGTTCTTCACTCAGAGGGTGGCACACATATGGAATGGGCTGCCAGAGAAAGTGATTGAGGCAGTACAGTAGTAACATTTAAAAAGCATTTGAATAGGTACATGGATGGGAAAGGTTTAAAGGGATATGGACCAAATGTGGGCAATTGGAACTAGCTGAGTGGGCACCATGGCCAGCATGGACCAGTTTGGGCTGAAGGGCCAATTTCCATGCTGTATTACTCTGACTGTAAGTCAATAATGGGAACATACTAGCCATTGCAAAGCAAATACACTATAATGGAGTCTTTTCTTTCATGATGGCTGCTGGCCTGGAGCTATGCTGTGAATACATGTGTAGCCAATGATGCAAAAGAAACTAGTTATTGCTGCACATCCTCAAGCTCACTCATGCTAACAGTTGAGGTCCATGGACCAGGGCTGAACTGACCAGATGATAGAGCAATGGCCAACCATCAAATACAGACGTGGCAGACTCTGATAAGTGGAACTGTGCCCCCATAACTGTTTGAAAAGAGCAAGGTGGGGAGAAATGAAGATTAGGTTATGATGTCGTTCACAGCCAATGGCAAAACATGGCTTTCTGAGTCCAGCATGCTTCTGGCTTTCTTGCAAAAGGCTGCATTGACCTTCCTTTTGTCAATCATTATGTAGTGACATCGGCTTGGAAATGTATGTGTATAGCCATCACATAAGGACACAGTCAGGCTCGGCTGTGATTCCATCCGTGATAAAGCAACATGCAATTATACTGTTTATGCTCATGTATGATAAATGACCATGTGGACTGATGTGTCATGAAGTCGATGGAACCACATTTCAGCTTGAGCTTCACCTTGAAGAAAGAAGGGAGAGAAAATGACAAACTTGGTTTCAATGAGCTGCTCTCAAGTTGACATCACCCCTCTCCTGTATCTTTAATTGAAGCTATAAATTTCAAAACAGGATTATGTCTCAACATTGTGTTTAAAATAAACTTGCTGTAGTCGGTTACAGTAAATGATACAGGGCCACCGTCTTGGAAAATTGCTCCTGACCATGAGATGGGATGAGCAACAAAACATACATTTTGTTAATTTATGGGTGCATTATGCTATTCTAATTCTATTTCCTGAATATTTATGACATTTCTGTCTGAACTGATTCATGGCACACCCTGAGTCTCACATTATAATTGAGTGAGCAATGGGCAGAGAGTTTAAATGATTATAGCGTGGCAAAAATATACTTGTGCAGACTCCCTGAGTAACAAATTCAAGTTTGAACGTCTTAAAAATTCTGAACTCACACATTCAAATTCATAATCTTGCTGAATTTACTAAAAACAAAAGTTAGAGATTATGGATGTTGGAAAAACTAGTCAGGTTAGGCAGCATCTGTGGAGAGGGAAATAGAGTTAACGACTCAAATCAATGATTTTTAAATTCTCTTTCAGTATCTATTACCACAGTATTATGGCTTTCATATTTGAATTTGTGTTATGGTTATCAATGGAACTTACAGGTGAAGCAATTAAATACAAGTTCACAATAAGGTGACACATCTGAGGGAGAGAATTCCAACAATAAAACTTTCCAGTTAAATTGCCATCCTCATTTATTTGAATATTTCTATTTTAGAGAGACCAATTTTAACTTGGATCGGAAATGGCATTGATGAGTCAACACGATCCCACCAAGGACATGTTTCTGTGATGCAAAGATTTGAAGTCTCCCACAGCCCACATACTCCTTTAGCTTCTTAATGATTTGTCCAGTTTCCGGTTATTGTCCAGTTATTATATTAACCTTTATTTATTGCAATGTAGTACATCCATTTAACAGCATAGATTGTTACTTTTAGTTGGTTCAGTTAACTAACTTAGATCAGTTCTTGGAACCCAACTTGACTGTTTTAAGCAAGTCTGAAAATAGGTTATCAGGTCGATCAATGCTTATCCCATCCCAGTTTTTGACATTATCTTCAGCTATCAATAGTGAAAGTAACCAAGGAAAAGAAAAACAAAGCCCAGGAGGCCATGGCAAACTATGATTAATCATTGTAAATTATTATGTAGCTTATTTAGTCTCTCATAACCCTCAATAGCCCTCACTACTGCATAGGATGTGCTGAAGGGCTAAAATTGTTGATATTTCACAGGTGCATGGCCTTGAATGAGTCCTGTGAATATTCCCATGCGTGCCGCAGACAGCACAATTAAGAACTTGTTTTCCTAATTAGTAAGCAGTTTTGGCTTCTGTATCTACTTTCTCTGTGCTGGCTGTTTGTTACCCTGTGTAAGAGAGAGAGAGAGTTTCATTCCAAGAATTGGACTTCACCTCGGACTGGCATCGCAAATGGTGCCGGAACAAACCTGAGGTTCCAGACCAGCCAATCGAGGGGTCCCTGACGCGCAGGAGGGCGTGAAGCTCATTGCTCTGTTTTCCTTCCTTTTTATCTTTGTTTGTTACGCAATACATGTTCATATTTAAGCAAATTGCGGTTGTTGAATCTTCTCTTAACTACAATTAACTGAATCTGAAAAGAACTGTTTGGATACACCCTGTGATTCAAGACATTTTTGGCGACGAGGCTGGGATTCAGGAAAATATTTAAGAGAAGGGAAGGCAACCTGATGCTCCAGAGACCTTCCATATTCCAGAATGGAATGCAGCAGACTCTGGATTCAGGTCTATAGCTAACTTGTTATCACAATTAGGACCCCGGCAAGAAAGGGGGATGGTTATAACTGGAAAAAGGGAGAAAGGAGGGTTATTCATACAGGCTGCTGTACACAAGTGCTTGCGAGAAGCAGGCTTCCCCAAAAGCAAGGACAGTGTACTGCAAATGAAATGGATATTGTTAACAGCTTTGCATTCTATGTGTAGAGATTTAGAAGAGTGTCAGACCAAGAACAGGCAGCTTGAGGCCACATCGACAGCAGTAGAATAGTATAACATCACCCTACGAAAGCAACTAAGACAGTGCAGGAGAGAGCTGAGAATGTAGAGGAGAAGCAGAATCAGACAGAATGCTGTCTGGCGACGTACATCAGAAAAAGAGAGCGAAACAGCGCAATTGGAAAGCTGACCCAGTCAAAATGCGCAAGTTATTAACCTCACTATAGGACCCCAAACATTAAGATGGAGACATTTGGTATTCATCTGATTCAGCCTATGAATGGACAGACGGGGAATGGGATGCTCCACCTCTGGAGCCATCCTCAGAAAAGGAACTATTATCACAACGCCTAATAACAAATAAGGCAAAACAAGCCAAAGGACAGAACCCACAAAATTCGAGCATAGTGACAGATTACTCTATGTCTGAATTGCAGGAATTGGGATCGTGCTTTAAGTCAAAATCAGGTGAACCTCTGGGCTCTTCGCTGATGTGGTCATGGAACCAGGGTATTGCCCATATTATGCTGAGCATCACAGAGTGAGGGAATTTCGGAGCACTAAGTGTTGATCCACATGTGAATAGTGTCTTTAGAAACATAGGGCTAACTGGATCATTGTGGAATGCACTTACACCAGCTGTAGGAAACAAATACCTTCTCCAGTAGATTGGGAAGGTGATATTGAAAAATGGAAGAGCATATCAGAAGGTATAAAATGTTTGAGGGATTTGCCTATGCAAGCGGGTATGTATTCTCCACTGTTTCAGGGTCCAGATCAGGAAACTTTCACAGCCGGAATGAGGAGCAGGCTAATGCGAAGTGGTCCGGGCTGGATGAGGGGTGCCCTGTTAGCCCTATTAGGGCCAGCCCAGGAACAGTCAGTGTGACAGGTATATTTGTTGTTAGGACAGTCAGAGGATGTGGAGTCTGGTAAGCGAAGAGAGAGGCCCACCCAAGCAAGTGACAAACAGGTACAACAAGTTAGAGATGGGGTGGGTTTGTAGGTGAAACAAAAGATAACCAGAAGGGAAATGTTTGCAACATTATTAAAAGCAGGAATAGAGAGGAGTAAGATAGACGGAATGCCTACGGATGCCATGTACAATATGTGGAGGACGCACTGCTCTCCAAAGTGTAAGGAGGTAAGAGAGACCAAATCAGATGTGGAGGGAGGAAAGGAAACCACTATATCCCTGTACCCTTGTCTGGAGGAGGTTGGGTAGTTGTGGAGAGCCAATCAGCCAATTGATTATGAGTGGGGCTGGGAATCAGGGGTCTGTGTAAGGGTGGGACGATGGCGATCTGAGACCTCATGTCCCTAACACTGTTTATTGGACAAAAGGCAATGTACAATGAGACATCGCATTATTAGACACGGGGGGCAGAAGTTACTATTATACATGGCAATCCACATAGACATGTAGGGCACAGAACGACTATTAACAGATTTGGTGGGGCGATAACGGCAGCAGTTAGAATATATATTAGAATGGCCTTGGGGAATGGATCCCCACGAGTAGTCCCAGTATTGATATCCAACATACCAGAAAACATTATCGGTACGGACTTATTAAGAGGTATTACCTTGCAAACACCATTGTGCAAGTTCTTTTTTGGCATACAAGCTGTGTTGGTTACTGTTGGCGAGGCAAAATGGGAACCCCACATTATTCCCCCACCCACATGGGTGTTTTCGATGAAACAGCAGTTTATTCCGGATGGGCACAAAGAAATTGGGGATACTATATGGGGCCTGTTAGCTGCGAGGATTGTGACACATGCAGTTTCTGTGTACAATAGCCATGTATGACCTGTAAAGAAACCTGATGGAAGTTAGTGAATGACAGTTGATTACTGTCAACTCAACAAATATGCTCCTCCACTGTCGGTGCCTGTGCCTGACTGTTATAGAAAGTTTGTCACAAAGGCCAGATGCCTGGTATGCCATTATTGATCTAGCAAATGCCTTTTGTCAATGCCCTGATAGTCCCGGAATCACAAGCTCAGTTTGCTTTTATGTGGAAAGGTCGCCAAGTTACCTTCTGTCGACTACACACACCTACATGGCCCAACGTTATGCCATGGGCGAGTAGCAAGAGACTTAGATATGTGTCCGGTGGCATTGGACATTATAATAATGAGATCTTGATCCGCGGAAATGGAAACCACTGTGACTGAGGCTCTAGCCACACTGGTACAACATATGTGAGACAGAGGCTGGAAAAAGATACAGGGACCAGCACAATCAGTGGGGTTTTGGGCATTCAGTGGACAAAAAGGGATAAGAGTCATCCTCGAAAAAGTATAGAATAAAATAAAAGAAATGGCTGTTTCAACTAGCAAGACTGAGGCACGGAAATTTACAGCTCTGCTTGGATATTGGCGCAGACATATACCTCACTTGACCATATTACTAAGAACTTTATATGCCATTACTGAAAAGAAAGCTCAGTTTGAATGGGGCGATGAGCAACAGTAATCATTAATGACTGCTAAAGAAGCTGTAGCATTAGCACATCCTCTGCCCCATCAGACACCTGGCATACCCTTTGAATTACAAGTATCAGTAGTACAAGATGTAGCCATATGGACCTTTTGGCAGAGGCAAAAGAGGAAAGCAATACCTCTGGGCTTCTGGTCCAGAAAACTGACTGAAACAGCAATGCATTACACACCATTTGAAAAGCAATTTCTGGTCTGCTACTGGGCCCTAATAGAAACCGAAGGGCACACAGATGAGGACAAAGCTCTCCTCAGATTTGAATTACCAATTCTGACGTGTGTGTTATCTGATGTTGTGACCCACAAGGTCAATAGAGTCCAACAAAGCTCCATTGTAAAATGGAAATGGTACGTAGCTGAGAAGGTAAAGGAAAGGGTTGCCAAACTCCATAAGCAAATAGCTGAACACCCACCAGGTGAATAAACTCCGAGTCCCAACCAGACCATACCTGCATCTCCCATTCAATGGGACATTCCACTCGTGTTCACTGATGGATCAGCCGCCTGGAAGAATGGCCAAAGGTAGTGGTGAATGGCTGTGTTTAACCTCTCCACACAAATGATTATCCATAGTGAAGGAGATGGGGGATTGAGTCAGTATGTCAAATTGGCAGCACTGGAAGAAGAGAGTCAATGTCTGCACATTTATACTGACTCATGGGCAGTGGCCAATAGAATGGCTATATGGATGCCAACCTGGCAGTCACATGACTGGAAGATTGATGGAAAACCCCTGTGGGGAACAGAACTATGGAAACAAACATGGGCAAAGGCACAGCGCATGAAAATCACTGTGTACCATGTCAACGCCCATATGAGGATGGTTCGGAATCTGCTGATCACGACAGTACCATGGACGGAATAGTAAAAGCCAGAACGGTTGAAGATACATCTGAAGAGTATCATATTGAGAAATGGTCTCATGAAAAGTCAGGACTCTTAGGGTATCATGGCACTGTGCAATGTTCAAGAGATCAAGGTTTGCATTTACCTGTCGACCAGGTGAAAGAAGTCATTGGCAAGTGTGAGATATGTCAAAAGTAAAACATGTATCACTGCTGCAAAAGCCGATGGCACAAATCAAGTGAGGAGATCAGCCTGCTGAAGTCTGGCAAATTGACTATGTTGGCCTTTTGCCATTACGAAAACAATATCAATATCTGTTAACCATGGTGGACACCTACTGGGCTAATGCTAGCTTTCCCGACAACCAAAGCAAATCAGAGTAACACTGTTAATGGCCTAGAACAGTTGATATCCTACTATGGTGAACCATTAGAAATACAATCAGATAATGGCTCACACTTTACAGGTCAATATGTGCAGCAATGGGCTGCAGGCAATGGGATGTTTTGGGTGTTCCACATTCCCTATTACCCTCAAGCAGCTGGCCTTGCAGAACGAATGAATGGATGATTAAAGCAACAAATTAAATTATTGACGCCTCATCATACGTTACAGGGGTGCTCAAAGTGTTGCAACAGGTATTGTATAATCTGAATAATTGGCCCCTGAAAGGAGGGATGCCCATTTGTAGAATGTTTCAAGGGGGTGGCCAGTTACATCTTTCCAATAAATTTGCAATGTCCGACGACCTCTGTACAGGGGAGAAATTCTGGGTACGCCACCCACAACACCCGCCAAAGCCTTATGAGAGACATGTCCATGGACAAGGTGATACCTATAGGAAATTGATAATGGGGCAGGAAGCACCAGAGTGCATAGACAGAGGGAAATTAATGAAAAGAGAGTGAGTTGTCAAAGATTGTAAACTGACAAGATATGATTTCTTCACAGAACCAAGCAAATTTATTATGCATGGATGCTGTTGTGGATGATTCATCAGTTGGCAGCTGCTATACCTAATCTCACGAAAAAGGCCACTGCAGTCAATAATTTGATGGTACACCCTATTGTTATAATATTGGTATTGATGATAGTTATTTTCATTGTAGTTTTTTTTCTGAGGTAGGTTACATACTCTTACTGTATGTCTTTGCGTGGCTATCACTGATTTACTTCTATATTTACAATTGTAACATGCGCTGTCAAATATCATCAGGGGTGCATTGTATAGGATGGGCCGATGGGCCAAAATTGTTGATGATATTCAACAGCTGCATGACCTTGAATGAGTCCTGTGAACATTCCCGTATGTGCCACAGATAGCACAATTAAAAACTAGCAAGCAGTTTTAGCCTCTCTATCTACTCTCTCTGTGCTGACTGTTTGTTACCCTGTATAAGAAAGAGAGGGAGTTTTGTTCCAAGAATTGGACTTCACCTTGGACCAGGATCGCAAATGGTGCTAGGAACAAACCTAAGTTTCCAGACCAGCCAATCGAGGAGTCCCCGACGTGCAGGAGGGCGTGAGACTCATTGCTTTCGTTTTCTTAATTTTTCATCTTTGTTTATTACTCAATAAATGTTTATAATTAAGCAAATTGCTGTTGTTGAGTCTTCTCTTAATTACATTTAACCAAATCCAAAAAGAACCGCTTGGATACACCCTGTGATCCAAGACAGCGACAAACATATGCTCATGTACTTCATAACCTTTAGCACTCCCTCCACTTTCATTACCTCTGGAAGTAAGCTTAGAATCATAGAATCCCTACAGTGTGAAAGTAGGCCATTTGGCCCATCAAGACCATCAATTCCACACCGATCCTCCGATGAACCACTCATGAACAAAACCAGCAACCGAGGTGAATAGCTGAAGGAAAAGATATTCATAGTTATTTTACACCTCTTGCTCACTGCCCAATCCCTGTAACCCTGCATTTCGCACGGCTAATCCTGCACACTACGGGCAATTTATTATGGCCAATCCACCTAACCTGCACATCTTTGGACTATGGGAAGAAACTGGAGCACCCTGGGGAAACCCACACAGACACAGGGAGAATGTACAAACTCCGCACAGAGGGTCATCCCAGTGTGGAATCAAACCTGGGTCCCTGGTGCTGTGAGGCAGCAGTACTAACCATTGAGCCACCGTGCTGCCCACTGTGCTGCCTACCATGCTGCTTCATTCATACATTCACCACCTGGGCATGAAAAGCGGATTGGGTGTCTGCCACATCCACCTAATGGTGTGAGCAAGAGGCATAAAATAATTATGAATATCTTTTCCTTTAGCTGTTTACCTCGGTTGCTGGTTGTTCGTTCATGGATGGTTCAGGAATTTGGGTGGCAGTGAGACTATTTGCAGGCAGCTTGCACTTCTTAAAGGTGTGGCACACTTTTCAATGTTGATTTTTAAAAACATTAATTCTTGACATATGACACTGGCAAGACCAGCATTTATTGGCTATCCTTAATTGCCTTTGAGTAGGTGGTGGTGAGCTGCCTTCCTGAACTGCTGCAGTCTATGTGGTGCGTAAGTACTCCCACAGTTAGGGACGGCTCATCAGGTCTTTAACCCAGCGACAGTGAAGCAACAGCGGTCAAGTTCCAAATCAAGGTGGCGTGTGAATGGAGAGGAACTTGTGTGTTCTCAGCTAGTTGCTACCATTGTCCTTCTAGGTGGTTGAGGTCACAGGTTTGGGGGTATTGCTGAAGGAGGCTTGGTGAGTAGCTACAATGCACCTTGAGTATGGAACTACAACTTAGATGTTGTCAGGGTCTGTAGCCTTTATGGTATCTGCATTCTATCATACTCTTGACAGGTGCATAATAGATTTTGGACAGTCACTGGAGAGTCAGGAAGACTGTTACTTATTGCACTATACTCAGCCTCTGCCTATATGCTAGTCCAGGTCAGTCTCTGGTCAATGGTAATCCCCAGGATTCCACTTGAAACAAAATTCTTCTAGTATTGCTGGGATCAAGGAAAGGCCAAAGGGCTTATATATTGTAGCTGTTGTAATGGTAAAGATTTGAATGATATTCTTGAATTTTATTTGTTTAGTCTCGGAGGTCAGGGTAAAATTATACACAAGTTTTTCTAATGTTTATGTTGGGTGAAGTATAAGCATACATCACACATGGATCTGTGGAGCAGAGTGAACTTGGCGGTGTTATCAAACTCCGTGGTTTCATTTTTTACATTATTTCACTTAATCAGAAAATACATACCTATGTTAAAAATGTTATCTTGCTCTGAGGCCACAGACTTGAATCTCAAACACAATTGTTATTCAAAAGATGTCCTGCCTCTGAACACAATCTTGTATAATTCTTTGTTGCAACAAAAATGCTAGAGCATAAATTATATTAATATGCGCTGACACCATGCTATGTTGAGTAGGTGGGAGGAACAGACAATATTAGTGAAAATAGCCTTTTATTTTCTTTGAAAATACATCCCTGATTGTTTGACTCAGATTCACATTGAACTAATAAACAACAGCTTAAAAGCACAAGACAGAAGCAAAGCACATTTTACCAAACCAATTGCATAATTTAAATTAGTTTAGCTTCTGCAAATGAAAATTATCAGGTAAGATCTAAAATTTTAATAATTCAAGTTATCATGAACTAATTCTGTTTAAAATTTCTAAGTTCACAAGAATGATGGAATATGGATGGTTGGAGAGAATTAAGACTAGGGCATTTCAATTGAGAGTTATAGATAAGAGTACAACGCAAGCCAAAGTGGATGAACCGAGGCAGTTCATTAATGATAAAGGAGACTTCAAGGTTCAAGGTCCAAATAATTGTAGAACATATAACTGCTGCATTTCTGTTAGGTTAGAAACTTGAATGGAAGGAATTTGATTCAATTTGGTCCACTGGACTCAAAGAATAGCATAGTCAATGTCATAACCATTCAGGACTCTGAAGTACTTTGGACAATTTAAACTTTCCATCCCAAAATGTGGTTTTCAGAAGAGAACTGCTGCAGACAAAATGATTGTGTAAGTAAATTCTATGGTGTCTGGCAAAATATGGGATTCATGAAATCTTGCCCCTTTAGTATGCCAGCGGAACTTCAATCAGAGAAAGAGATATAACAAGAAGAGACAATGAGGAGAGTGATTATTACTCCTCTCTCAGCAGAAGCTGATTTTTTTGAGTTTTGTCTTTCCAGGAACATAAAAGAAGGACAAAAAATGGACTGTAACCCTAGTTTGTGTGTGCTAGTGGAGGAGGTATGCTAGTGAACTGAAGGATTTGTGGGTCTGTGCACTAGTGTGCTGGGAATGCTAAGAAGGAGAACCACCCACTAGTCACCCCTGCATTGTAGTTAAAAAGAATCACTTACTCTGAGTGCCAGATGCTAGCTAGCTACAATCCAGTTAAAAGGCAACAGTCAACAGAAGGACTCTATCACTTTGAGTGCTATCAATCAACCACTATCCAAAGGAAAAAGAACTGAAGGATTTCAACTCACTGCAAAGCCAAGAAACTCAAAATCGATTCTTCAACTATCAATGTTCCATTTCCTACTTTCATGAATGGTACAGAAAGACAGATCTATGTAGCTTTTAGCATTTTTTGGGACTAATTTTGTATTTCTTACTGTGTGTGTGTATTGCATTATTAAATCCTTTTGCATTTAGTTCCTAATAGACTCACTCTTTTGATAACTGCAGAAAATCTGGTTAAATTGGCTTCTTTGAAAACATAAATTTATTTGGCTTGGGAGAAAGGCATTCACAAGAGAGGGATCCTTTTTAAACTAACCTTGCCATGACCAACTGACAGGTGTGTGAATAAAGAAGGGGAGCTGGGTTATCTGTGCTCACTCAGGTGTGTCTGTCTGGAACCGTAATAACTTGGGGAAGTGTGCCTGGGCTCTTGACTTAATAGAGGTCAATCAGTTTTATCATTGAAGGTGGAGCATTTGTTTCTTTAGAACTCTACAGAGGTATGAATGTGCATTCACTTGAACCTCGTCACTTCACCGTTTTTATTTCTAAACAATGTTGACTTTTCAATATATTAAACAAAAGCATATAAATAAAACAAAACAGAATTTAATTTAATTTATGTATTCATACTTACAACCTTCATCAGACGAACAGTGCTCTCCAGTTACCCTTCACTAGCATTGGTTTACAAATCTTTATCGATTTGCAAAACATCTCACGTTGCCACTTGATTTCACCTCAGTCACCTGCTATTGACTTCTGTTCCCTTCTGGCAATGGTCATCTGTTCAATCCCCTCCCCTTTCTCTCCCCAGGCAGGCTCCTGATGTGAATTGCTTTAGGACATTGTGCTATTTTAAAGGCACAAGTTAGTGTCCCATTACATCACTTCTTTTACATATTGGTTTTCATTTTCCATCCAGTGCAAATGTCACACAATTCACGGCAAATGCCCCATTCTCGGCTGCACTCAGATCTCGCTTTCTTTTTGTGAATATTTTATTTGTAAGAATGCTACAACATCTTCTTCCTTGTTGCTGTTGCCTTCTCCCAACTTTCCACTGAGGGGTAACTTTAATCTAACCCATTCAGAGGGGGAATGAGGGCACGTGATTTTCATTTCCCACTCGCTGAGTGTGCAATCCTATGCAAACAGCTTTCACCAACTGCTTCATGGTGTTTTGCAGTAACAAGTTAGCTGCCTCAATAAATTATATTTAGGAAACCATTAGACTCCTGATAGTATGACGTCATTTGTTTTCAGAATATCAATTATTGAGTTAAAGTAAGCAATATTAATTAAATAGCAGAGGAAAGCTTTCTTTTTAACAAAGAATTTTAATCACAACGTAATTTGAATTAAGCAATAATTTTGGTTTAGGTGGGATATATGAATATATCCATCCAAATTGAAATTGCACCCTTTAAAAATTACAATTGCTGAGTTTTGACAGTGTTGTTGTTTTTCGGTGCTGAGATTGTGATTTATATGTTCTTAAAATAATTCCACAGAGGCCAGTATCCTGTCCCCAAGTTACCTATTATTTACACAAGGAAAATCCTTGACATTGATCCAGCTCCCTCAGAGCCAGCTCTCACAGTGACAGGATGCCTGACACTCCTGTTCTTATCTCTCAGCCAGAGGTCCCAGATTGCACCAGATTACCAGCCAATCAGGGAACTCAAATTCTGTCAGGTCCATCTGGCTGAACTTGTTACAATCACTATATTCCTTTCTCCCTGAGTCTAAGGACATAAGCTGGTTCATTTGTATGTAGCTTCTCCCGGGGCATTTTAGCACTGGGTCAGGTTCTTCCAACTCTGCCTCTGATACAGGTGGCGTGTATTGCACAGTAACTCGCTTCTTGTGCTCGGAGCATCTTGGAAGAAATTCATACTCTTCTTCAGGTGGCAAAGGTATCGAGGTGGCAACATCTGCTGCGTCCATCTCAGATTCTGAGATATCTTCAATACTTGACAGAGAGTGAGAACCCAAGGTTTCTGGAGCAATCGGAAAGGCTGACAAGGAGCTGGGCATGTTTTGCTCCTGCACTATTTGCAAGTTTGCAGCTTTCATATGGTCCAAGTGCTTGTTCAGGACTGTCGCACCTCCTGAACTTTATACGTCACTGGGCATGACCTCGCATCGTCATGTTCTTACCCATAGAGGGTCATTCCTGTGGTTCCTACACCAAACTTCATCCCCTGAAGTAAACTATCTCTCACTTAGCAGAGTCTTTTGTCTGGTATTGGCGTTCATGATGCCATTTCACCCCCCGCTCCAGGTCTGGGAAGAACAGATTTGACCTGGTGTAAAGTCCTCTCCTCTTTAGGGACTCTGCTGGAGCTATCTCTGTAGTTGCATGACAGGTGACCCTATAATCAAATAGGAACCGGGACAGTTTTGTATCTAGTGAAGCTGTAAGCTGTTTCTTTAAGCCTGCCTTCAAAGCTTGGACTGCTCTTTCTGCCAGACCATTGTATGATAAATGGTATGGAGCAGTCCTGATATGTAGAATGGTATTTTTGGAATTTTTGGAAATATTCAAATTCCCTGCTGGTAAACGATGGCCCATTATCTGTGGCCAGCACTTCCAGGAGTCTATGTATTGCAAACAATGCGAACAGTTTCTCTATTGTTGTCCTTGTGTTTAACGAATGAACTCTATGTACGTCTAGCCACTTTGGGTGGGTGTCCATAATGACCAGGAACATGGACCCTATGAAAGGACCTGCATAGTTGACTTGTTTTGGAGTCCAGGGTTTACCTGGCCATTCCCACGAATGTGGGGGAGCTGCAGACGATAACTTTTATCCTGGTTGGCTCAATGCATCTGTATTTGCTACTTGGCTGCCCAAGTGGTATCCCAACTTGTAATTATACGCTCTTAGTATTACAGCCCACCACTGAATTCGGCCTAAAGCTCAGGTGGCACTGCCTTGTCCTCTTTAAGCAGACCTAGCAGGGATTTGTGCTCCATTATTATTACAAATTTGCACCCATAAAAGTATTGGTAGAACTTTCTGACTCATATGAACCAGGAGCAGGAATAGGCCATCTGGCCCCTCGAACCCGCTCCATCATTCAATAAGATCATGGCTGATCTTTTCATGCCTCAGTTTCACTTACCCACCGTCTCACCATAACCCTTAATTCCTTTACTGTTCAAAAAATTACCTATCTTAGCTTTAAAACCATTCAATGAGGAAGCCTCACTGGGCAGGGAATTCCACGGATTTCTCCTCAATTCAGTCCTAAATCCCCCTAATTTTGAGGCTGTGCCCCTTTGTTCAAGTTTCACCTACCAGTGGAAACATCCTCCCTGCTTCTATCTTATCTGTTCCCTTCATAATTTTACATGTTGCTGTAAGATCTCCCCTCATTCTTCTAAATTCCAAAGACTATAATCCCAGTCTACTCAGTCTCTCCTGATAAGTCAATCCTCTCAACTCCAGAATCAACCTAGTTAATCTCCTATGCACCGCCTCCAGTGCTAGTACATTCTTTTCCAAGTACAGAGACCAAAACTGCACGCAGTACTCCAGGTGTGGCCTCACCAGCACCCTATACAGCTGCAGCATAGCCTCCCTAGTTTTAAACTCAATCCCTCTTGCAATGAAGGACAAAATTCCATTTGCCTTCTTAATTACCCGTTGCACCTGCAAACTAACCTTCTGTGATTCATGCACAAAGACACCCAGGTCCCTCTGTGTATCAGCATGTTGCAATTTTATACTGTTCAAGTAATAGTCCCTTTTACTGTTATTCCTACCAAAATAGATGACTTCAAATTTATCAACATTGAATTCCATCTGCCAGACCTTTACCCTTTCACTTAAACTATCTATATCCCTCTGCAAACGTTCAGAGTCTACTGCACACCTTGTTTTACCACTCATCTTAGTCTCATCTGCAAGCTTTGACACACTACACGTGGTACCCAACTCTAAACCACTGATGTAAATTGTAAACAATTGCGGTCCCAACACAGATCCCTGGGGAACACCACTAGTCACTGATCGTCAACTAAAAAAGCACTCATTTATCCCCACTCTTTGCTTCCTGTTAGTTAAGCAATCCTTTATCTATGCTAATATATTGACCATAACAGTTTATACCTTTATCTTATGCAGCATCCTTCTGTGGGACATCTTGTTGAATGCCTTTTGGAAATCCAGATACACCACATCTACTGGATCCCCATTGTTCACCATGCTTGTAATGTCTTCATAGAATTCCAGTAAGTTAGTAAAGCATGACCTGCCTTTCATGAACCCATGCTGCGTCTGCCCAATGGGACAATTTCTATCTATCTATTTCTTCTTTGATGATAGATTCAAGCATTTTCCCCACTATAGAAGTTAAGAGGTTAAGCTAACCAGCCTATAATTTCCCATCTTTTGTCTACCTCCTGTTTTAAACAGTGGTGTTACATTGGCTATTTTCCAATCTGCTGGAACTGCCCCAGTGTCCAGCAAATTTTGGAAAATTACCGCAAGCGCATTTTCTATTTCTCCCGCTATCTCTTTTAGTTCCCTGGGATGCATTCCAACAGGGCCAGGAGACTTGTCTACCTTTAGCTCCATTAGCTTGCCCAACCACTACCTCTTTCACGATAATGATCGTGTCTAGGTCCTCAACTACCTTTGTCTTCTTGTCATCAATTACTGGTATATTATTCGTGTCCTCCACAGTGAAGACTGACACAAAATATCTGTCCAATGCCTCAGCTATTTCCTCATTCCTGTTATTAAATCCCCTTTCTCATCCTCTAAAGGACCAATGTTTACCTTGGCCACTCTTCTTCGTTTTACATATTTGTAGAAACTTCTGCTATCTGTCATTACATTCTGAGCTAGTTTACTCTCGTAATCTATCTTACTTTTCTTTATAGGTTTTTTGTGGCTTTCTGTTGATGTTTAAAGTTTTCTCAATCTTCCAGTTTCCCACTGGTCTTTGCCACTTTGTATGCCTTATCTTTCAATTTGATAGCATGCCTTATTTCCTTATATAGCCCAATGGCTGATTACCTTTTCCCTACATCCTTCCTTTTCTTTCACTGGTATATACCTCTACTGAGCACTTTGAAAAATTGCTTTGAAAGTCCTCCATTGTACCTCAACTCTCCCACCATAAAGTCTTTGCTTCCAGTCTACTTTAGCCAACTCCTACCTCATCTTATTGTTGTCTCCTTTGTTCAAGTACAGGACCCTGGTATTGGATTTTATCTTCTCATTTCCATCTGTATTCTAAATTCAACCCATTCCAAATATGACTGCCAAACCTTCCTTCTGTATCTGGGTGTATTTATGTTCTACATTAGCCAAAGTCCTGGATGCATACAGTATCGGGTGTTCCTCTCCATTATGCAACTACTATTCTGATGTTGTACGGGGAGGCTGCACATGTCATTACCAGATCTTGCCTGAGATCATAGTGTGCCACACCTTAGAGGATGACAGCTCCTTCTTCGCTTCTCTGAAAGCTATGGCTTGGCTACATGACCATTTCCAAAGCTGACCTTTTTTTTAAAAGCTGATGCAAAGTGCCAGATGGAGGCCAGGTTATGTGTGATCTTTCTGTAATAATTCACCAGCCCAAGGTAAGACCTAAACTCCGATACAGACATTGGAGCCCAGGCACCTTTGATCATCTTCAGTTTATCTTACAATGGGTGTAACCCAGTCTAGTAGAATCTGTAGACCGAGTTGGTCACTTGGGGTGCCTGGGACACACATTTTTCCCTTCGAAAGCATATGGCCCCTGGGAGAATCATCTAAGGACTTTTTTCAAGTTCTCCAGGTGCTCCTTATTGGTCTTCCTTGTTATTAGCACATCATTCAGATAAATGGTGACCTTGGATAAACCTTGTAAAATATTCTCCATTGTTCGCTGAAAAATTGCACAGGCTAATGATACCGTAGTTGGCAATCTAGTATATTGGTATAAACCCTTATTAATTATAGCATACTTCTGGAAATTATCATCTAACTGCAATTGCAGGTATACATGGCTCATGTCCAGCTGCATGAAGGACAGCTCCCCTGCTAGCTTTGTGTATAAATCCTCTATGTGAGAGATTGGGTATCTATCCAGCTGCAAAAAACAGTTTGTTTAAAAGGCCCACTGAAGTGAGTTGGCCCATCAGGCTTCACAATTGGTACGACCAGTGCTGCATGTTCTGTAACCTGAACTGGTTTGACAATTCCTTTGCATTCCAGCCTCCTGATTTCTGTCTCTACTTTTGCACATAAGGCAAATGGCACTGGGCAGGCCTTGCAGAAGTGTGGAATTGCTTCCTGGTCAACATGCAAGGTGACCCTGTCTCCTTTGATAAACACTAAACCTTCCTGAAAGACTTCTGGGTATTTAATTAGGACTTCACTCAGGCAACCCTTTTCTAATTGAGAAATGTTGAGACAATGCAGGTGAAACTTTCTGAACCAATTTTGCTCCACCAGGCTTGGGCCTGAGCCTTTTACTACAATCCATGGTAACTGAACCAGCTGCTTCTCATCAGAAGCCTGAACTAAAGTTGTACCTTCAACCTGTAAAGACTCTGCAGTGTAGGTTCTCAGTCTAGCTGAGGTCTTGTGCAAACTTAAGGCTTGGAGTCCAGAGCAAATTTTCTTAAAGACTGGTTCTGCAATCACTGAAACGTCCAATGTCAACCTCCATCAGAACCTAGTTACTATCTAATCAGACGTTTATTTTGATTGGTTCTGATTTGGATGTTACCAAGCAATTTAACTGTTCCAAACCAGATGTAAGACTTTCCAGATTGTGCACTCTCCAGGATACCGGCCTATGAGTTCTTTTTCTCTATTTAGGTCTGTTGGGACTTTTTTTCTGTCTCTATTCCACATACCAGCAGCAACCCACCATGGCTTGCCAGCCTTGATCCTGAAGAAAATTTTAACTGTTTGGCCAAGCCTTTACTTTGTTTTAAGGTTTTGCTGTTGACTGACATACAATCTCTCTATTCATCATATTTCCTGTGTGAGGCTATGCAATTGCCTTCACTCAAGTGGTGTTCCCCAAGCTCAGTCAGACTGGCAAGGGTGTCCACTTCCATTGGAATACCTACAACTCATATATTCCACTTGCTGCATTTTCTAATGATAAAGCCAATTGTAATGTCTGTTTGAAATCCGGTTGGGCTTCAGCTATTAGGCACATCATTTAGCCCACATCCCAAATGGACTCTATGCATGTCATTAAGCATTGAACAAAAATCACATACCTCTGCCAATTGTCTTAATGTAGTTAAAAATCCCAATATGAATTCCTTGGTTCTTGAATTACAGAGCAAAACCGATAGCATCTCAGAATTACAGGAGGTTTGGGGTTGTAAAATTCCTTAACTAAGTCTGTCAACTCTTGACAGGTTTTAGTATCTGGTGCCTCAAGAAAAATTAGGCTCCTAATAACTGAAAAAGCTGTGAGTCCACAAGCTGTCAGGAGAATTACTCGTTGCTTTTAAGCTGCTGCAATGTCATTTGTCTGGAAAAAATAATGCAGTCTCTCCACATACTGGGCCCCTTCTTCAACGGCAGGATCAAATGAGTCAAGCTTCCCAAATAACGGCACAATGTCAGAAATGCTTATTCCAACTCAAAGACGATTGCTGCGAGCGAATTCCTTCAGCAGCATGCTATTTTTCTCATCGCCACTAACATAAATCCACAGAGGCTGGTATCCCATCACCAAGTCACCCTTTATTTATATGTGGAGAGTCCTTGACACTGATCCAGCTCCCTTGGAGCCAGCTCTTGGAGTGAACAGGATGTCTGACACTCCTGTTTTTATCTGTCAGCCGGGGCTCCCTGATTAGGGCTGTTAACCTGGTCCAATCAGAGAACTCATAATTTATGAGGTCCACCTGGGTGACCTGGTTACAATCACTACAGTTCCAATGTAAGGTTTCTGAATCAGATTTCCTGCCCTCGTGTGCTAACCAAGTACATCTCACCATTTCATTGAACAACTGCCTCCCGGAGCATGTTCTGCAGTTTCAGAAGGTCCCAGTAAAAGTACAGAAACAGGCGGTCAATTGATTACACTGGAATTGAGATCAATTGTCTTTCTGTGCCTTGTTAGTTTCTCCTGAGGGTGAAACGTAAAAAGAAAAACAACTGTGGGGATTCATTTTCTCTCTCTATTCAGACCTCTGCAGTTTCCTGTGAGTTGGTACCAGCCCAAGTCTCGCCTCCTCATTGGGATGGGATGTCTTGTCTTATGTCTATTGGCATTCTTTTTGGCTTGAATACTTAAATGATTCAGTCTCAGGATTTGGGATGGGGCCATGGGAAGAAACAGTTGGAAGTCCCAATCGATTGTACTTTTGGTCCCTAGCCAAAGTCAGCAGAAGTTTATGGATATATTACTAATGTACTGCTTGGAACAAGGCATTAGTGATCCATTGCTAGCAATGGCAAGTTCTTAGCTTCCCTTTCATCAGCAATTATGTTTCCTTATTAGCCATACTAACTTCTTGAAGATAAAAGATTAGGAAATAAGCTGATCCAGACTTTTAATATGTTAAAAGGTTTCAATAGGTTAGATGGGAAGAGAATTTTTTACTTGAAGGACCAAACAAAACAAGCTCTTAAAATTAGAGCTAAGCTGCTGTGGAAGAATATCAAAAAGCAGTTCCTCATGCTAAAATGAGTAGAAATTTGAGATTTTGTTTTGTGGGAATATCAAGGTTTATATATTACATGTGGGTAGATGAAGCTGAGCTAGATCACGGCAGAGCAGGCTAGAAATCTAGCCAACTCCTACATTCTTATATTTTCTTGGAAATTTTAGATAAAGTTCTCAATGGTACTTGAACTGTTAACTCTAATATCTTTAGAATTAATGTCTGAATTCTTTTTTTGCTTTACTGCTTCTCAGACCATGCAGTTCATTTGCCCTATCTTCCTCTGCAGTTTGCTTTGCTTGCAGGTCTCTGTTGATTTCATTAGAATTAGATTGTGGAAGTGGATTAATGTAGGCTTTCACTGAGGCATTGTAGTTAGTTTCTTTATTTAGCCTTTTTTTCTATTGGTGAGGCTTTCCTTTTTACAGTTGATCATACAGCTTCTAGTGATGACATACCTTTTTTGGGGATTTTCCCTCTATTAATTTATGGGTCAGACCTTGTTGCAGCAAGGCTCCTAATGGCATTTGTGATTAGTCAGATTTGCTTCTGTACCCTCCACGTTCAAACATCAGCGAAAGTGTGAGCTGATAGTGGTGAAGTGAGGCAAACAGGATGAATGTGTTCTGGGCAAGTCATTGTATACATCGTTATCCAAACAGACTGAGGGAGTGAGCAACATACAGACTCAAAACCAAACGTGACTTAAGAATAGGTGAATTCAATGTAGAATCGAGATTGAGAAAGGAAATAACATAATAAAGAGAGAATAGAGGAAGATTGAATGGGGAGAAAGAAATAGGGATAGAAAGAAAAAGATGACAATAATTAAATTTAAAATTTCAACTTTTCAAAAACTCCTGCAAAAAAAACTGAAAGAACATCAACAATAATTAATTTTCAGTGCCAGAGAAGTTGCTTTTTAGTAATTATTATTGTGTTGTTAAAAGGACACAAATGTTACTAAAAACTAGCTCCAAATATACAAGGTTGAATCTATTTTGTGAATATTGTAACTACACGCTTTGCAATGCAAGTCAGTGGTAAGGCAGGTAACAAGATGCTGTTTAATGGAAACTAATGATAAATTGATGTTTCATGGTCAGCAATGTTTAGATATTCTTTTAACTGGACATTTGCTCTTCACCCTAAATTGCTGTTAAATGCCTAAATAATTGGGAGGGTCAATGCTTTATTGACGGCAAATTCCATAGATTCATAGAATCCCTACAATGTGGAAACAGGCCCAACAAGTCCACACTAACCCTCAGAGCACCCCACCCAGACACATTACCCTTTTCCCTGTAACCCATCTGCACATCCCTGAACACTATAGGCAATTCACTAAGCCTGCACATCTTTGGACTGAGGAAGGAAACTGGAGCACCCGGAGGAAACCCATGCAGACACAGGGAGAATGTGCAAACTTCACACAGACAGGTGCCCAAAAGTGAAATTGAACCTGGGTCCCTGGCGCTGTAAGGCAGCAGCGCTAACCACTGAGCCGCCCCAACAAGGGAGTGTCACTATTTCTGCCTAGCCATCTTAGTGAGTTCTTTTCTGCTAGTGACATGAAACTTGCCACAAAAGTAGCAATGGTTAAGCTAAATTTGCAAGCTAAAAATTATTGTATCATGCAAATGAACAATTTCACTGTTCTGAGGCAATATACAAGTAACTATGCAACGTAAATTAAAGCATTGAATACAAGACACAATGAATAAATCATGGGTTTAAAATATTTATTAGAATACATATCCAAGGCAATGAAATGATACAAATGTCAGGGGGAAGACTTCCTCAGAGCATCATTTCAACAAAATCATAAACGCATTTAAAAAAAACATATTTATGATTTAGCTACTGATGGTTGAGGCAATCTTCATTCACATTGAATGGTTTGATCCACTGCAGCCTGTGTGACAAATTCTTAGCTTGCTTTTAGTTGTACATTATATTAAAACAAAAACAAAGCAGCCACAATAGCTGTTTTGCTAACAGCAATGAATAACTGAGGAATTTGAACCAATTCAATCTTCAGGCCATGCTGAGTTGGATGATAGCAGCAAGGGTATAAGAAACAATGCAATACAGCAGACTGTACTTAAAACTAGGGAGGCAGGGGGAAATCAGTGAGGGCTACGGTTTGTTTGTTATCACTACCTAGCTCCTCCATAGGGAA
This sequence comes from Rhincodon typus, assembly GCF_021869965.1. NCBI lineage: Eukaryota > Metazoa > Chordata > Chondrichthyes > Orectolobiformes > Rhincodontidae > Rhincodon > Rhincodon typus. Next base: position 13,578,421 of record NC_063356.1, read on the forward strand.
GTGTATCCATTGGATGAAAATAAGTCTTGGTTCAGATCTAATGCCTCACTTGATTGAACAAACTCACTGCAATTCTCAACAACTGAGACATAAAAATGGGAATTGGGGGAAATTACTAGCAGCTGCCTGAGATCTACAGAAGTGTACTCTCATAACAATTGAAGGTGACCTTTGGGAGTGGAGAGAATGAGAGCATTTATGAAAAGAATACTGAATAGTTCAGGCACAAATTTATTGACATTTTCGATCTGTCTTATCAAATTCAAATTAGACTTAGTGATAGAATTTTATGAGTCCAAGGGGCAAGAGAGAGAAATCATTGGCCTTGACGCCATGCCCCTTATATCACACAAAGACACCACCCCACTCCTGTCTTTAACTCTCCCCCTTAAATCCTTCACCATTGGGAACTGCATCAAATTAAGATGGCAGCTCATTACCGCCTTTCTCAGGACCACCAGGATGTGCAATAAATGCTGGCCTGGCCAACAAGCCTACATCCCACTAACGAATAAAAAACAATTGGGTTTAAATTGAAATAGAAATTACAAGAATTGTTATTTTCTTTTCTTCAAAACTTATATTAAAAAGATAGTTAAAAAATTCTTCCACAGGCGACAACTGATGATAGGTCTATTGTCAATTTTAAATTTGAGATTCGTACATGTAGGTTGACCAAGCACATTAAAGGTTATGAGGTAAATGGGATGGAGGGTTGTGCACATGAAGTCAGGTCGATTGGCATCTTGCCACTCCCTAACGTGAATCTTACCAAACCACTTGTGAAAAGCATAATGGCCGGAGTGAGATGATCTCGATTTCGAGATGGACCTCACCACACTAGTTGCTTGATTCTGCCACCCATTTCCCTATAACCCACGTTGCTCTGACCCCTACAAAATTTTGCCCAAAGTGTTTTATCTCCAATGGTTCTAGCTAGAAAATCCTTTTAGATATCTCAAAAGTCCTCTTCAAGTACAATCGAAATGAATAACTTCTTCCAAAAGCAAAGAGCTAAATAGACAAAGAAGTTGTAGCTGAGGTTACTTGAATACTTAAAGCCAAGCTTGTTGTATATGTATCTGAAGGGGTTCATAATGAGGAGCACCATAAGGACCACAATTTCATGATGATGCTAAATGGAGTTATGGGAAGAACTGCTGAGGGCATTGAAGGAGTGAGACTGAACATCTGATTCTCCTCAAAGTCTCTGTACTATTTTGATAAAATCAATGTAACCTGTAACTAGTTGCCAACATGCAACAAATTATATCCTGTGCAGAATATCAGAGGGAGGCAGAGCATCAAAAGTGGTCTCCATCAAGCTCATATTTAAAAGCTACAGAGTAGGAGGCACTGGAGATCAGTTGTCTCTTAGTGTGCCTGGCCACCAGAATTGAGGAAATGAGGGTCCCTCAGCCATTTGGTGACAGGATCAAATATCAGAAACCTCCAAACTATATACAGTGACCTCCCAAAAGTGTAGATGAATGACAGGAGCACAGCCTTCTACATATTCCGGCCATCACCAGATCTGTTTCCAACTACATGCGAACAGACAAATTAACAACAGGAGTCAGTCATTCTATCACTTGAGCTTGCTCCACCATTTGAATGACTTCCAAAGCAAAATTTACAACAGTGGAAGTATGCTCCTCTCATTATCCTTCATTATATGCATCTACACTTGAAATATATGTTGAAGGTCTTGAATAGATATCTCTGTCTGCCCAAACCTACTCCTGTATAATAACCCTTACAACTAGACTTATGTCAGGAATGTCAGATCAGCCATGATCCTATTGAATAACAGACCCAACTTGAGGGGCTGAATGACCTACACCTGTTCCTATGGTTTTATAACCTTTCTTAATCGCCAATTTACCTTGAGTTCTGTCAATCATCAAACATCTACGCTTTAAAGACTTATAGTATTAAAACTCTGATTTTTGGAGAGATATTAATGAAGATCTGCTACCAAAATATTCCAGCACAAATACATTTTGATGTATCCAGTTATACAGTGTGTACAAAACGTTAAAGGTACAGCACAACACATCAGGCAGTATGGTCACACAAATGCTGTGAAAAATGATATGAGAGGCTAGAAAAGTCTTTGCATCATCACAATCTGGGCACAGACATTGGAGGGAAAAATAATCTCATTGAAGCTAAGGCTGATGCCATCTCCTGCCCTCTCTGCTGGTGAATCAGTCCTCCTCCAACCTTGAATATCACTCAGAGGAATCTTTGAGGGAAAGAATATAACCTATAGAAATATATAGAAATGATGCAGTATAGATACAGCAAGATACAGCATCTTGTCCACTCTGACACAAAGACACCCAGATGCCATTTCTAATACCATCTTCCTGCGCACAAACCATAGCCCTACAGCTTACAGCAATTGAAGTGCAGATCCAGGTCCTTTTTAAAAGAATTTTGAGTCTCTGCCTCCACCGCCAACTCAGGAAGTGAATTCCAGGTACCCACCATCCACTGCATAAAGAAGTTTTTCCTCATGTGTCCTCTAATCCTTCTGCCACTTAGCCTGAATCTACGACCTCAGGTTTTTGAACTCCCTGCCAAAGGAAACATGTTCCTCCTGTATACTCTATTTCTACCCCTCACAATTTTGTATATCTCAATCATGTCACCCCTCAGCCTTCTCTGTTCCAAGGAAACAACCTCAACCTCTCCAATCCCTCCTCATAGCTATAATACTCCAGCACTCTAGTAAACCTTCCCTGTGCTCTCTTCACAGCAATTATGTCCTTCTTGTAATGTGGCGACCAGAACTGCATACAATACTTCCATTATGGTCTCACCAGTGTCTTATATAGTTTTATCATTATATCCCTACTTTTGTAGTCTATACCTCTACCAGTGAAGGAGAGCATTCCATATGCCTTCTTTACAATCTTAACTACCTGTACTGCTACCTTCAGGGACCTGTAGACTTGCATGCCAGGATTTCTCAATTGTCAGTATATTCCCGTCATTTCATGTACTCCTTTTTAATGTTTGACCTCTGTAAATGTATTGCCTCACACTTATCAGAGTTGAACTCCACCTGCCACTTCCCATTCCGCCAACCCATCTATATCATTTTGGAGCTTACAGCTATCGTCTACATTATCCACTAGTGGCACATTTTTTTGCATTGTCCGCAAATTTTTCAATTGTGCCCTCCACATTCATGTTAATGGATAAAACAAACAGCAGGAGTCCCAACACCTGGGGAAGAAGAGGAAATTCTAAGCCAACCACCAAGAGAAATTCAGCAGTTGCACCAGAAACGAAGAAGATTGAGTCCTGAAGGATATGGCTGCTAGCTGATGCCTCCATCAAGTGTAAACAAACAAGTCACAGGGCAGTGTCTTCTCTCTGTAAGTAAATATAAGATAGAATAAAGATTGGCTCCAATGCTTCACATACTGTGTTCGTGGAGTCGAACCTTGGGTGTCCTGTATGGGATCCAATATTTCAAGACTGATCTTACCAATAAATTATATTACATCAAATAACTTTTCCAATTTGTAATCAAATATCCTAGCCCCTACAATTAGCCATTGGTAAAAGATTATGATTTCTGGATTCTTGGGCTAAAGTCACCTTAGTCCCACTCTCTCATTGTAGAGAAAGAGTGGTCATTGATGGCGAGTTTAGCCTGAAGGTTGCCACACCTCGGGCGAGGGGAGGGGTTGAGAAGACCAAGACCTTCAAGGTGACCTTAGCCGTTACAGGAATTGTGCCCGTGCTGTTGGTATCATGCTGCGTTGCGAACCAGCAATCCAAGCTAATCGATTCCCCCATCCTTGGAGTAAATGACCATTAGAAATGCCAAGCTCTTTTCATCTTCTGCAATTGAGGACAATTTGCAGTGTAAATACTGCACAATTTCTGCTTTACAATAAGTTATGCTAGAATTAAACATATTGAAAATCATTGTGGTATCCTTGAGCGGACCAAACTGATTTTTTGTAGTTGCATTGAATGTAGTCGCCATGGAGACCTGGTCGTGTAGCTTGGAGTTATGAGAAAATTTTTCACCATTACCAGCAGTCCCTCCTCCAGACTGTTTACAACATCTCATTTCACTGTACATGCTTTGCCAAACGCTATTATTTTGCAACAGAAGAACAAATATTCTTTCAAACACTTATAACAACTTGAATCTTTTCAGAATCTTAATTCAGGAATGATGAAAAAAGGGACTTTAGTAGAATTTTGTCATATTTAATGTGATGATTAAACATGTTTTGTTGTCCTTCCTGTGAAATAAAAGGTTAAAGTTTGCCCTTCTCAATACACAGAAAGAAAATTCCTTGCTTCTGGAACTTTAGAAATGCAACTGAGAATGTTGGATAGATGCAGCAAAAGTGCTGTCCTCAGAAAGCCTTAGCTTTTCAATGAGCTAAGAGAATATAGAGAAAGTAGGAAGGAGCACAAATGGAGAGTTAGGAATGCTAAAAGGACCTATAAAATGACCTTGGCCAGCAGGGTTAAGGGGAATCCCAAAGTATTTTATTCATATATTTGGAACAAGAGGGTAGCTAGGGAAACAGTAGGCCCACACAAGGATAAAGGAGGGAGGTTATGTGTGGTGACAGAGGAAATGGGTGTGATCCTTGATGAGTACTTTACATCAGTATTCACCAAAGAACGGGATGTGAGAGATGTTGAGATTAGGGAAAGGTATGTGAATGCTCTCAGGCAGGTCAAAAAAATGAGGGAGGAAGTGTTAGGAATCTTGAAATGCATTTAGGTAGACAAGTCCTCAGGGCCAGACGGGATCTATCCCAGGATACTGTGGGAGGGAAAGTAAGAAATAGCTGTGGCCATGTCAGATATCTTTGCATCCTTTTTAGCTGCAGGCAAAATCCCAGAAGATTGGAGAATAGCCAATGTTGTTCCTTTGGATGTTGTCTACACAGGCTTTAGAAAGGCATGATAAGGTACCTCATGGCAGGCAGGTACATAGAACATAGAACATAGAACATAGAACATTACAGCACAGTACAGGCCCTTCGGCCCTCGATGTTGCACCAACCTGTGAGACCAATCTGAAGCCCATCTAACCTAAACTATTCCATTATCATCCATATGTTTATCCAATGACCATTTAAATGCCCTTAAAGTGGGCGAGTCTACTATTTTTGCAGGAAGGGCATTCCACGCCCTTACTACTCTCTGACTAAAGAACCTACCTCTGACATCTGTCCTATATCTATCACCCCTCAATTTAAAGCTATGTCCCCTCGTGCTAGCCATCACCATCCGAGGAAAAAGGCTCCCACTGTCCACCCTATCTAATCCTCTGATCATCTTGTATGTCTCTATCAAGTCACCTCTTAACCTTCTTCTCTCTAACGAAAACAGCCTCAAGACCCTCAGCCTTTCCTCATAAGACCTTCCCTCCATACCAGGCAACATCCTGGTAAATCTCCTCTGCACCCTTTCCAATGCTTCCACATCCTTCCTATAATGCGGTGACCAGAACTGTACGCAATACTCCAAGTGCGGCCGCACCAGAGTTTTGTACAGCTGCAACATGACCTCATGGCTCCGAAACTCAATCCCTCTACCAATAAAACCTAACATACTGTACGCCTTCTTAACAACGCTATCAACCTGGGTGGCAACTTTCAGTGATCTATGCACATGGACACAGTGGAGGTGATGGCCTAGTGGTATTATCGCTGGACAGTTAATCCAGATAACAATGTGGGGGCCTGGGTTCGAATCCTGCCATGGCAGATGGTCAAATTTGAATTCAATAAAAATATCTGGAATTAAGAATCTAATGATGACCATTAACCCATTGTTGATTGTTGGAGGAAAAACCCATCTGGTTCACTAGTGCCCTTTAGGGAAGGAAACTGCTACCTTACTTTGTGTGACCCACAGCAAAGTGGTTGACTCTGAACAATGGACAATAAATGCTGCTTAGCTGGCGATGCCCTAATCCTGTGAATGAATTTTTTTCCTTTCAGTTGTTTCAGCGGCGGGAGTCCGGGAGGAAGCGCGAGGGCAGCCTGGGAAGGTGAGCTTTTCGATTATAAAAGTCTTACCTCGCGTGACTGCGGCCTTTCAGTTGTTTCAGCGGCGGGAGTCCGGGAGGAAGTGCGAGGGCAGCCTGGGAAGGTGAGCTTTTCGATTATAAAAGTCTTACCTCGCGTGACTCCATTTTTGGACTAAGTGAGGTAATATATTTGGGCGGTTGTTTTACCCGAAACACTACCTAGGTAGTGTCTCCCACCCATCCTCCTCCTCTAACCAAAAAAAAAGATTCTGAGCGCTGACTTGATAAGGCTACTAGTATTTTTTTTTAATTTGTCTGTTTGGGAATTCAGAACAGTGGGAATGGATGTTAGGGCAGCTGTATGCTCCTCCTGTAGAATGTGGGAGGTAAGGGTCACCACTAGTGTCCCCACTGACTTCATCTGCGGGAAGTGCACCCAACTCCAGCTCCTCGGAAACCGTGTTAGGGAACTGGAGCTGGAGCTGGATGAACTTCGGATCATTCGGGAGGCTGAGGGGGTAATTGAGAGGAGTTACGGGGAGGTAGTCACACCTCAGGTACAAGAAAAAAGTAGATGGGTTACAGTCAGGGGACGGAAAGGGAACAGGCAGACAGTGCAGGGATCCCCTGTGGCCATTCCCCTCAAAAACAAGTATACCGTTTTGGATACTGTTGGGGGGGATGACTTACCAGGGATAAGCCATGGGGTACAGGTCTCTGGCCCAGAGTCTGTCCCTGTTGCTCAGAAGGGAAGGGGGGAGAGGAGGAGAGCATTAGTCATTGGGGACTCCATAGTTAGGGGGACAGATAGGAGATTCTGTGGGAACGAGAGAGACTCGCGGTTGGTGTGTTGCCTCCCAGGTGCCAGGGTCCGTGATGTCTCGGATCGTGTTTTCGGGATCCTTAAGGGGGAGGGGGAACAGCCCCAAGTCGTGGTCCACATAGGCATCAACGACATAGGTAGGAAAAGGGATGGGGTCGTAAGGCAGAAATTCAAGGAGCTAGGGTGGAAGCTTAGAGCTAGAACAAACAAAGTTGTTATCTCTGGTTTGTTACCTGTGCCACGTGCTAGCAAGGCGAGGAATAGGGAGAGAGAGCAGTTGAACACGTGGCTACAGGGATGGTGCAGGAGGGAGGGATTCAGATACCTGGATAATTGGGGCTCATTCTGGGGTAGGTGGGACCTCTACAAACGGGATGGTCTACACCTGAACCAGAGGGGTACCAATATCCTGGGGGGGAAATTTGCCAATGCTCTTCAGGAGGGTTTAAATTAATTCAACAGGGGGATGGGAACCTGAATTGTAGCTCCAGTGTACAGGAGGTTGAGAGTAGTGAGGTCATAAATAAGGTTTCAAGGTCGCAGGAGTGTACCAGCAGGCAGGAAGGTGGTTTGAAGTGTGTCTACTTCAATGCCAGGAGCATCCGGAATAAGGTGGGTGAACTTGCAGCATGGGTTGGTACCTGGGACTTCGATGTTGTGGCCATTTCGGAGACATGGATAGAGCAGGGACAGGAATGGTTGTTGCAGGTTCCCTGGTTTAGATGTTTCAGTAAGATCAGGGAAGGTGGTAAAAGAGGGGGAGGTGTGGCATTGTTAGTCAAGGACAGTATTACAGTGGCAGAAAGGACATTTGATGACAACTCGTCAACTGAGGTAGTATGGGCTGAGGTTAGAACCAGGAAAGGAGAGGTCACCCTGTTGGGAGTTTTCTATAGGCCTCCGAAAAGTTCCAGAGATGTAGAGGAAAAGATTGCAAAGATGATTCTGGATAGGAGCGAAAGTAACAGGGTAGTTGTTATGGGGGACTTTAACTTTCCAAATATTGACTGGAAACGCTATAGTTCGAGTACTTCAGATGGGTCAGTTTTTGTCCAATGTTTGCAGGAGGGTTTCCTGACACAGTATGTAGATAGGCCAACAAGAGGCGAGGCCACATTGGATTTGGTACTGGGTAATGAACCAAGCCAGGTGTTAGATTTGGAGGTAGGTGAGCACTTTGGTGATAGTGACCACAATTCGGTTACGTTTACCTTAGCAATGGAAAGGGATCGATATATACCGCAGGGCAAGAGTTATAGCTGGGGGAAAGGCAATTATGAGGCGATGAGGCAAGATTTAGGATGCATAGGATGGAGAAGGAAACTGCAGGGGCTGGGCACAATTGAAATGTGGAGCTTGTTCAAGGAACAGCTACTGCGTGTCCTTGAGAAGTATGTACCTGTCAGGCAGGGAGGAAGTGGTTGAGCGAGGAAACCGTGGTTTACTAAAGAAGTTGAATCTCTTGTCAAGAGGAAGAAGGAGGCTTATGTAGAGATGAGGCGTGAAGGCTCAGTTAGGGCGCTTGAGAGTTACAAGTTAGCCAGGAAGGACCTAAAGAGAGAGCTAAGAAGAGCCAGGAGGGGACATGAGAAGTCTTTAGCAGGTAGGATCAAGGAAAACCCTAAAGCTTTCTATAGGTATGTCAGGAATAAAAGAATGACTAGAGTCAGATTAGGGCCAGTCAAGGACAGTAGTGGGAAGTTGTGCGTGGAGTCCGAAGAGATAGGAGAGGTGCTAAATGAATATTTTTCGTCAGTATTCACACAGGAAAAAGACAATGTAGTCGAGGAGAATACTGAGATACAGTCTATTAGACTAGACGGGATTGAGGTTCATAAGGAGGAGGTGTTAGCAATTCTGGAAGGTGTGAAAAAAGATAAGTCCCCTGGGCCGGATGGGATTTATCCTAGGATTCTCTGGGAAGCTAGAGAGGAGATTGCAGAGCCTTTGGCTTTGATCTTTATGTTGTCATTGTCTTCAGGAATAGTGCCAGAAGACTGGAGACTAGCAAATGTTGTCCCCTTGTTCAAGAAGGGGTTAGAGACAACCCTGGTAATTATAGACCAGTGAGCCTTACTTCGGTTGTGGGTAAAGTGTTGGAAAGGATTATAAGAGATAGGATTTATAATCATCTAGAAAGGAATAATTTGATTAGGGATAGTCAACACTGTTTTGTGAAGGGTAGGTCGTGCCTCACAAACCTTATTGAGTTCTTTGAGAAGGTGACCAAACAGGTGGATGAGGGTAAAGCGGTTGATGTGGTGTATTTGGATTTCAGTAAAGCGTTTGATAAGGTTAACCATGGTAGGCTATTGCAGAAAATACGGAGGCATGGGATTGAGGGTGATTTAGCGGTTTGGATCAGAAATTGGCTAACTGTAAGAAGACAGAGGGTGGTGGTTGATGGGAAATGTTCATCCTGGAGTTCAGTTACTAGTGGTGTACCTCAAGGATCTGTTTTGGGATCTGCTGTTTGTCATTTTTATAAATGACTTGGATGAGGACGTAGAAGGATGGGTTAGTAAATTTGCGGATGACACCAAAGTCGGTGGAGTTGTGGATAGTGCGGAAGGATGTTGCAGGTTACAGAGGGACATAGATAAGCTGCAGAGCTGGGCTGAGAGGTGGCAAATGGAGTTTAATACGGAAAAGTGTGAGGTGATTCACTTTGGAAGGAGTAACAGGAATACAGAGTACTGGGCTAACGGTAAGATTCTTGGTAGTGTGGATGAGCAGAGAGATCTCGGTGTCCAGAAGGGAGAGTCACATGGGATGTGGAGTGCGCTGGCTAGATGGATACAAAACTGGCTTGGTCACAGAAGACAAAAAGTGGTGATGGAAGGATGCTTTTTGGTTGGAGATCAATAACTAGTGGTGTTTCGCAGGGAACAGTGCTGGGACCTTTCTTGTTTGTAATATATATAAGTGATGTGCAAGAAAATGTAGGTTGTCTGATTAGTAAGTTTGTGGATGACACCAAAATTGGTGGAGTTTGGTGGAGGATTGTCAAAGGATACAGCTGAATATAGAGTGAAGATTTGGGCAGAGAAATGGTAGATGAAATTTAATCCAGACAAACGCAAGGTGATCCATTTTGGAAGATCAAATTCAGGCGTGAATTGTACAATAAATGGCAGAACCCTTCAGATCATTGACATACAGAGGGATCTGGGTGCACAGATCCACAGATCCCTGAAAAAGGTAAAATAGGTGGATAAGGTGTTCAAGAAGGCATATGCTTGGCTTTGACAAAAGTTTACAAATCATGTTACAGCTGCACAAAACTTTAGTCAGGCCACATGTGGAATATTGCGTGCAGTTCTGGTTGCCACACTACCGGAAGGATGTGAATGATTTGGAGAGGATGCAGAGGTGGTTTATCAGGATGTTGCCTAGTCTAGAGAGTTTTAGTTATGACGACAGGTTGGATAAACTTGGATTGTTTTCACTGGAAAGACAGAAGCTGAGGGGCAACCTGCTGGAGGTCTACAAAATTATGAGAGACATGGATAGGGTGGATACTCAGAGGCATTTTCCCAGGGTGAAAAGGTCAACTACAAGAGGGCACAGGTTCAAGGTGAAAGTGGTAAAGTTTGGGAAAATTTTTTCACAGAGGGTGGCAGGTGCCTGGAATTTCCTTCTTTATTCATTCGTGGGATGGGGTCATCGCTGGCTAGGCAGCATTCATTGCCCATCCCTAATTGTCCAGAGGACAGCTCAGAGTCAACCACATTCTATGGGTCTGGAGTCACATGCAGGCCACACCAGGTAAGGATGGCAGTTTCTTTCCCTAAAGGATGTTAGTGAACCAGATGGGTTTTTCCAACAATTGGCAATGGATTCATGGTCATTGTTAGATTCTTAATTCCATAGATTTTTTTTTCCCCCATTGAATTCAAATTCCACCATCTGCTATGGCAGGATTTGAACCTGGGTCCCCGGATTAACAGTCCAGTCATAATACCACTCGGCCATCGCCTCTCCCTAATGACAATGCACTGCCAGTGAAGGTGTTGGAAGCAGGCTTGTTAACAACATTTAAGGCATATCTTGATAGACACATGAATGTGAGGTGAACAGATGGATAGAAACCATGCATGGGCAATAAGAACTAACGCATGTGTGTCCTCATCAAAAGCCTTCAAAAAATCCAAATATATCATTTCACATCTGCCTCTGTCAATGCTACAAATAATATCTTCAAGAATTGACAAATCTGTCAAACATATTTCCTTTCATTAATCTAAGTTCACGCTGCCCAGTTTTACCATTATTTTCACACACTTTCTCACTCTCCCTCACATGCGCACGCGCGAACACACACACACACAGCACAACACACACACGTATAAATCTATGGGGTGAATTTATATTTGCAGATACATTCTATTTTGTTCAAAAAGCACACAATTTATGGACAGTCAGTCAATGTGGCGTTTTACAAATTCCTACTGCAGAAATAAAACTAGTCTGACTCCAAATCAAAACACAAACAGATTCTAAACAAGGCCTCTCACCTAACATGCATTGTCAGACCTAAAATGTCACCTCTTCTTTACACTGATAAAGCCTTTAGTTCTCTCAGGGCAGTGACTTGAAATAAATTTGGAGATTTACATATACATATTAATCAAATAAAACCTTTTAACTGATTAAAGATTTAACAGCATCTTTGGTTTGTTTAATACATCCTCATCAGTTGTGTGACCCTTTGATCTTTTACTTATAAATTCTGTGTTCTGTGTTCTTCTTTATCACTTCATCTGGTGAAGGGGCTATGCTCTGAAAGCTTGTGTTTTCAAATAAATATGTTGGATTATAACCTGGTGTCATGTGACTTCTGACTATTATTTTTAAAACATCCAGTTATCACATCCTTTGTAATAGATTCTAACATTTTTCCTACTACAATTATCAAACTAACAGGTCGGTTGTTCGCCATTCACTTGTTTGTCCCCTTTATTCTCATCTGCAGGAGCTGTTCCAGTATCTATAGCATTTTGAAAGATAACCACCAATGCATTAATTCACTCTTGAACCAACACTCTGGGCTGCAACTCATCAGGTCCTGGGGATTTATCCATCATCAGACCAGTTACCTTTATGAGTACTACCTCTTTACAAATATTAATTTATTTTAGTTGCTAGTTTCACAAGTCTGGAGATTTCCTGCATCTTTTTCAGTGAAATCAGATGCACACTCATGGTTTTCGTTTCTTAGCTACTTCCCTGTACTCCACTATAAATTCTGTTGTCTACACCCGTAAAGGACAAACATTTGTCCTAAATAATCTTTTCATTTTCACATACCTAAAGAAGCTTTTACAGTGCCATATCAGTTTGCATTAATATTCTATTTTCCCTTGATCAGTTTCTTGGTCTTCCTTTGTTGGATTCTATATTTCTCCTATCCATAGACTTACCACTTTCTGATTAGACAGTTTTAAACTTTATCCTTTATCTTACACATTATTAATCAGTAATGGTGTCTTCATCCCTTTTTAAATACCATGACTGCAGAGCTGGGAAGGATATGGCTTAAAGGTATTATCACTGAACTGTTATTCCGGAGACCCGGATAATAATAAAGGCAGGGACATGGGTTCAAATATCGCTATGGCAGATGGTGGAATTTGAATTCAATAAAAAAAATCTGGAATTAAGAGTCTAATGATGACCATGAATCTGTTGTTGATTGTTGAAAAAACCTATCTGGTTCATTAATGTCCTTCAGGGAAGGAAGCTGCTAGCTTTACCTGGTCTGGTCTACATGTGATTCCAGATCTACAGCAAAGTAATTGACTCCTAACTGCCCTCTGGGCAATTAAGGATAGGCAAATAGTGATGCCCTCATTCGTGAATGAATAAATAAAAGTTTATAGACTATTTCTGTCCTGTGAGTGAATTTGTCCATGACTAAAGGAGATGTATTTCTAAGTTTGAATTATAGTTTAATTGTTAACCAGTTTTTCCAATTGTTTTAGGACTATATTTTGCTTTGAATAAATGGATTATTTTTGAATTCATTTAAAAATGCCTGGTAAAAGTAATTTCTGTTCTGAATAATACTTTACAAAGAAATCAATCTGGTGTTTGCAATATCACATTCATACAACTGGAAGAATAGTGGAGATTGGTTATTGGCACATTTCTCCCATCGTGGTCCCTCTCGCTTTTAAAATAGCTTCCACAGTAACTATTACCAAGATGAGCACTGCTATTGGGTGTGAAAAATTCATCAGTTGCAGCTATAATAGCTGCATGCGCCCAAGTTACCACAATATTGTAATCAGCATCTGTACATTTGCCACATCATAATGATACATTTTTGTGGCAGCTGTGATTAGTATGGGAGCTGCAAGTGCTTGCAAAACACATGAGGCTTATCTCCTTAGTGCTGTCTCTACCTCAAGCTGCCGCTGAGCTGTTAGGTTTCCACAAGACACAGGCAAATCTCTGGCTGATGAGAGGTAAATTCTGATTTGTATCTCTTGCCAAACCTTGAGATTAGATCTGCAATACACATTCAGTATTACAGGGAGCACTTTCATGATTTATACTCAATGAATCATTTAATGAATAAATGGAGTGTCTCTAATGAAATATTCAGCAGAAGATTCCATTGTATACTAAGCATTTTTAAAACCATTCTTATCAAATGATTAAGATTTAGTGATATTTATTATTAATTATCTGAAATGATCTGGATTTGTTTTGTTTCAAATTAGGCAGGTTTTATTAAACAGTATTTTGTCACATATTAAGGGTGCATACTTTCCAATGTGGATTCATTTTTCTACCTATTCTTAAGTGTTATAAGTTAGATAAATAAATACTTAAGGCACATAATGAACAGCATTTAATATTACAGCACATCTGTTGCAGTATTTCCATACCATTTTTGGGCTTGGTTCCATCTATGACAAAACACAGACACCATTTCAGTGTTACAGAAGCACATAGAAACATTTCAATAAAAGATTGATGACGATCTGGCAGTCTTGCTTCCAGTTGCTGCATTGCAATCATCTTATGGAATGTAATTGCTCCAACAAAAATCCCCGCAAAGTCTGGGGGATAATTATTTCACTCAGGGAAATTGAAATACATTCAGGATATCCCTAAGGTAATTGTTTCTATTATAGCATAGAAACATGCCATTTGGGTTTGGCCCAACAATGTCATGCCAGTGTTAATGCTTCACATGAGGCTTCTCCCAGCTCGCTCTGTCTCATTCTATCTGAATAGCTATCTATTCATTTCGTTTATGTTTTTGTCTAGTTTCCCTTGAATATGTCTATGCTATTTGCCTCAAGTACAAGATCCACATTGGAACCATTGAATTTCCTATTTGATTCACTAGTGATTAGCTTATATTTCTGGCCTCCCTGCCTCTTGTTCAAATTGAAATTGGATGGACATTTGAGACAAATAAATTTGCAGGACCACATGAATTGAGCAAAGGAATGAAACTAATTAAATTACTCAACAGACAGTAACTCAATGAACTAAAAGGCCTCCTTCTGTGTTTTAATGACTCTATGAATGTAATTGAAGATTTTTCCTTTACGTGTACACTGTCAAAGCCTATTCCTGGAAAGAAAACTGCATTTTTGATGAACTTCTTGAAGAACGCAAGTTGAATCTATGGACATGTTGGATTCTTATCCTTTATGTGCTTTGTGTTTCCTGAGCAATCATGCACTTAGATAGACTACTGTGAAAGAAAATGGTACGAATGGGGATTAGCTGTTGTGCCAGATCATTTATATATTCGCACATAACAATTGGGTAATTGGCACTGAACAGAATATGGCACAAACAGATATTAGCACACTGATACATGGTTGAAATAACAGGGACAATACAAATAATTATTAATATATAATTAAATGTCACATTAAAGCCTTTGGAAACCCTTCTGTTTTGAGTTGCAAACTTGAGCCAGACAAGGTTAAAATAAGGCACGGTGGAGACCTTAGAAATGGCACACAAAACCTATTTACATGACAACTTTGAATAATTTATATCGTTTTAAAATTTTTTATGAACCAGGTTGGCCCAGGCAATTGAAGAATCAGCCCATGCAAGCTTCCTACTGTGTACTTCCAAACACTGTCTTCTGGAACCTCTTGATGTTCATCTCCCTCAAATATTCACAAAGATGAGATATCACATCATGCTACAAATTGTTTGCAATGGAAGAAACTGATGTGAGATTTCCCAGAGAAAGTATTAACGTGCTTCAGGCACTAAGACCATTATAAAGCAACCAATATCAGATACTGATATTTAGTTCTAAGGAAGGATCACTTGACCCTAAGTGTTAGCTCAGATTTCTCTCCACAGATCCTGCCAGACCTGTTGAACTTTTCCAGCAATTTCTACTTTTGTCCCTGATTTACAGCATCTGCAGTCTTTTGGTTTTTACAATGTCAGATACTGATATCGTGTTTGGAAACAGTTAGCATAAGATATGTTATTCCTTGTTGACCTTTTTCAACATTAAGAAAGTAATCCAGCCAAATTTGACAAGATAGGTCAAATTTTTATTTTCTCCTGCAATTTAGTTAGGTATGTTTGAATTTACATTTTGTGGGAACTTTCTACAGCAATGATCTAATTGTTGATCTCTCTAATATTCTAATAAAATGCATGTGAGGGTAATTTAACTGGTCACATGCTCCTAGTGACATGGTTTCTTGGGTCAAACACTACTGTCAGTATGATATGATCTGAGTCTATATGTTAGCTCATGTAACATATACCACAAACATTGGTGTCTTGTTGGGACAGATGTCTTGAAGTTTATTAACAACACTATATATACTGTTTTGATATCTCAGACTTACACATATTACTGACTCTGCTTACATTACAGTTACAGAACAAACTGACTGCTCACACTGTATTGCACTGGGAAGGGAGTAACTGAAAGTGAGGATCTTTATATCAGAGCATCACATGTTGTGATGTATTGTAACTATCTTAAAGGTACACTGCCTGTCTGGTCTGGAGCCTTAACAATAACACAATACCTAGCCGGGAACTTTGCTCAAGAATATTGTGGATTGGGGATTTGTTACCACAATGCTGTAATATTAAATTTGAACTGCTGTCCCTTAAAACAATCATTCACACCTGAAGTTGTTTAATTGGAAAATTTTACATGTATGTCTTTGATAGATATTTTTTCTTTTTTTAATCACCTGAAAATAGTATTTTGAATGAAATGCCAAAGCAAAGTTTCATATCTCTCATCATGTGATGTTATAGATGGAATAACATTGCTTGAAGCAGAGCAAGGAGTTGCCCTGTTGGATAAATCAATATTTCTTCCTTAATCAATGCCACCGAAACAAAACCTTTATCCTGAGTGCTTTTGGTTGGATGTTACTGACACAAACTTGGCGGGGAGGTGATGGCCTAGTGGTATTATTGCTGGACTGTTAATCCAGAGACCCAGATAATGTTCTGGAGACTGAGGTTCGAATCTCACCAAGGCAGATGGTGGAATTTGAACTTAAAAAAATCTGGAAGTCTAATGTTGACCATGATTTCATCATCAATTGTCAGGAAAAACCCATCTGGTTTACGAATGACTTTCAGGGAAGAACATCTGCTATCCTTACCTGGTTTGGCCTATGTATGACAACAGATCCACAGCAATGTGATTGACTCTGAACTACCCTCTGGGCAATTAGGGATGGGCAGTAAATGCTGGCTGAGCCAGTGATGCCCTCATCACATGAATGAATAAAAAAAACTTGCTGATAGCTTTGTAAAGAATCTGTTGTGGCATTTTACATTAAAGTTACTTAGAAACATAGATATTAGGAGCAGGAGTAGACCATTCACACCTTCGAGCCTGCTCCACCATTCAATATGATCATGGCTGATCATCCAGCTTTGTACCCCAGTTTTGCTTTCTCCCTATTTGCTTTGATCATTTTAGACCTAACAACTATTGTCTAATTCTTTCTTGAAAATATTCAATGTTTTGGCCTCAACCACTTTCCATGGCAAAGAACGCATCAAATTTCTCCTCATCTTCGTCCTAAATAGTCTACTTTATATCCTTAGATTGGGACCTTTGATTCTGGACTCCCTAGTCATTAGGGACATCCTGCCTGCATTTATCCTATCTATTCTTCTAAACTCCAGTGAATATAGTCCTAACTGATCCAGTGTCTTTATGATACACATTTTATGAACTGCTTTTAGAAATTACAATGACACATGAAGACAATGTGAACAGTGAACACCTATTACTTATATTCCTGATTTGAAGTCTGCTCAGGAATTACCATTAGAGATGGCTTGCAGCATCAAAACAAACTGTATAAATCTGATACCAAATGCCTTGAACTTATCTTAAAGCTGTCTTTAACTGTAATGTCAGAGAAGAAGTTCTAGGATATTGATGCCTGCCTGTAATCTGCTGTTTATTACATACGATGGCTTAAAGCTGCAATGGGTGCTGTGTGTTACTGTAATTCAGGCTAATGTAAGAGTGTGAAATGTTTTATGATTAGATTCCTCAGTGATCAGCATCAGATTGTTAGGAAAGGAGATTGGCATACCCTAACACACATAAAACATAATTTAGTTCATTTAATTTTAAAAATGTTGGCATAATCAGCAATGATCCAGGGAAAAATTATATTTTACTCCACCATCTTTGTCTTCCAAATTGGATAAGCAAAAGCAGTACAGATCTGACCGAGATGCAAGTTAGTGCAAAAGAATGTCATGACCTATTTCAACATCAGGCTACCCCAAAAGAGTACAAGACCATACATGCAGCAAGTTGGGGAGTAGTGGTTTGGGGAGAGGAGAAAGGTTTACTATGTGGGAACAGCCGAGTTGCAATAACTTCAATAGAAAGACTACCTGATAAACTTTGCGATTTATACTTCACTGCCAATGGCTGTTAAAATCACAATGGTTCTCACTTTGTAAGCGTTTGGTTTCTTTTAAATACTTAAAGGGGGAAATAAACACTTGAAGTAAAAAAATAGCTGCAGGGAAAGGAAGGTAATTGGGAATAATTGGACTTTTCTTAACACAGGCAGATTTGCTTCAGTGGCATAATACAATAATTCAGCGATTCCTTCCAGGCTGTCACAAGGAATATTTACAGTATCACTGAGTTCAGTGCTCACAGATGTATGAGGAAGAAGACAAATGTTTATCATGCAGAACCAACACCTTTATAATGTTTGTTACTAAACAGAAGCAGTACAAGATGTCTGCCTAATTTTATTACACTGCTAAGTCTCCAGATGTAGAAGAGGTGATTGATAGATTACAAACTTTTAACTGTTTAGGTCCAAGTCTATGATGTTACTGTTCACATGAACAGAAAGCATTAAGCTCTCTTAATGTCTACCCGGTCTGAGACCAACAGATTCATACAAGCTGATGCTCAGTTCAACAGTAGCTTGTAAGATTGTTTATTTTCTGTTAGCCATGGGAAAAGAGTGGTTTGTCAGCCCTGACTCATGACATCATTGGAAGAACGTTAGTGCCAATACAATGAGATCCACACAAACAGCAGGGTCATCACTGACACCCTGAAGGGAAGTTATAAATGTCCAGACAGAACTTACATTGCTGTACAAAGGTATTTTTAGCACTGTGCGTGTTGCCTGAAATTGCTTTGTTGAAAGGCCTAAAAGAAAAGGAAAATAGACAAAGAGTTCAGAATCATAAAAATGGGAAACTTTAGTTTTGCTGAAAATGAGAAAGTGGTTTCTAAAACATTACCGTTGCTTGGAAGGTTGGTACAGTCTGCTCTAATGCAAGGTTCAATTATGTAAGTGCCTGAGGGGTCATTTAAGGATCGGCACCGAATAAATCAGTTCAAAGACCAATCAGATGTATAATCCTCAGTACAGATCTTCCAATCCGCGTCAGTGTCTGGTTCTTACTGTCGTCATTATTCGGTGCAATCATACTCTCACTACAGTGGACATATTCAATGCATTAAAAATGTTGCATATTATTGATAAAAGGATACATTTTGTCAAAGCTTTTCATCTTGTTCATTTGCAAGAATACCAGTTTAAAGGGAAAACCATTATTTATACAGCATAGGAGGGCACAGTGTTTCACAGAGCTAAGGACCCACGTTTGATGCCAGCCTTGGGCGACTGTCTGTGTGAGTTTACACATTCTCCCCGCGTCTGTGTGGGTTTCTGCCACGTGCACCAGTTTTCTCCCACAGTCCAAATATGTGCAGGTTAGGTGGATGGCCATGCTAAATTGCCCCACAGTGTCCAGGGATGTACGGACTAGGTGGATTGGTCATGGTAAATGTGGGTGTGGGGAGTGTGTGGGTCTGTGTGAGTTGCTCTTTGGAGGGTCAGTGCAGACTGGACAGGCTGAAACATCTTTCTGCACCGTCATAATTCCATGATTCTAAAGTGCTGATTTGTTGACAAGTGGATTCTGATTGAGAGAGAGGCATTGCCAGTTAATTGCCAAAGTTGTTTTATAGTCAGTGAAACAGACCCTTTGGTCCAACTTGTCCATGCTGACCATAATCCCAAACTAAACTGATCCCACCTGCCTGCGCTTTGCTGAATATCTCCAAACATTTCTTATTCATGTACCTATTGAAATGTCTTTTAAATGTTGTAGCTCTACCTGCATCCTCTGGATGTTCATTCCACACATGAACTACTCACAGTGTAAAAAAGTTGCCTTCATGTCTTTTTTTTAACTCTTTCTCTACTCACCTTAAAAATATGCCCCCTGGTCTTGAAATACCCCACCCTAGGGAAAAGACACCTTCCATTCAATTTACTTATTACCCCTCATGATTTTATAAACCTCTTTAAGGTCACCGCTCAACCTCCTATGATCTAATGAAAAAAGTCCCAGCCTACCAGCCTCTGCTTATAACTCAAACCCTCCATGCCTGGCAACTTCCTGGTAAATCTTTTTCTGAACCCTCCAGCTAAATAATATCCTTCCTACAACAGGGCAACCAGAACTGGATACAGTATTCCAGAAGAGACCTCACCAATATCCTGTACAACCTCAACATGTCGTCCCAACTCCTATACTCAAAGGTCTGAGCAATGATGACAAGCGTGCTAAATGCCTTCTTAGCCATCCCGTCAACACGTGATGCAAACTTCAAAGAATGGTGTACCTGAACCCCTAGGTCTCTCTGTTCTACAACACTGTCCAAGGCCCCACTTTTAATTGTATATGTCCTGCCCTTGTTTGTTTAACCAAAACACAATACTTTGTATTTATCCAAATTTATCTCCACCTGCCACTCCTCATCCCACAGATCCAATTGATCAAGATCTCTTCGTAATCTTAGATAACCTTCTTCATTGTCCACTATACCACCAATTTTGGTGTCATCCACAAACTTACTAACCTTCTATATTCTCATCTAAATCATTTATATAAGTGAAATGAAAAGTGGACCCAGCACCAAACCCTGTGGGACTCGTGTGGTAACAGGCTTCCAGTCCAAAAAACCCTCCACCACCATTCTCGTTTTCCTGTCGTTAACCCAATTTTGTATCCAATTGGCAAGGTCATCCTGAATCCCATGTGATCTAACTTTACCAATTGGCCTACCATGTAGGACCTTGTCAAAGGCTTTACTAAAGTCCAAGTAAACGAAGTCTACCATTCTAACCTCAGGCAGATGGACTCTGATTGATCAAGGCATTACTCTGAGAAATGAATGGGGGAATGGCTGACCTTTATTTCATTGAATTGAAACAGTCACATTGTGTGTACATGTTATTTCTAAGCATATACATGCTTAGACAGTCTGGTTGAAGACACAACAAATTTCTTTCTGCTTTGTGCTTTCAGCCACCCCCACTCATGATAGGTGTGCCAGATATTTTAGGATAGTGGTTCAATAATATTGCACCTCCTCTCCCTGATGTCTCTGAAAGCATTGTCCAATTGCTGTCTCATACAAATGGCTCACCTCCTTTTTTCCCCACCTAATTCCACTGCAATCTGGCTGAGTAAACAGCCAGTTAGCCTTTCCTTGTTCTATTTTAGGGGTATCTGTCACCTGAGTAGAGTTTCCAGCTAATTAAAAGCTTTATTATTCATAATGCATTAGCTTGGAGAGACGAGGCCTCAGCGGTTTGTTGCTAGACTATTAATCCAAAGACCCAGGTAGTATTCTGGAGATTTGGGGTCAAATCCCATCATTGTAAATGATGAAGTTTGAATTCAATAAAAATCTGGTATTAAGAGTCCAATGATGACTGTGAAACCATTGGGCAACTATGTATGGACAATAAATGCTAGCCTAGCCAATGACACTCGCATCTTGTGAATAAATACAAAAAAAGCATTAAGAATGTGAGATAAAACTTGCATGCCCGTCTTAAAACATTTTAATGCCTATAAACATTGCGGTTTCTCATTATTTCCTCTTGAGCGATGTACCAACAATTTCTAAACTAGTCCCCTCACCCCCCCCAGTTTGCTTAACATCCAAGCTACCTCTGAAAAATACAATACAACACAATATCCTATTACTGTCATGTGTACTCTATTGTAGGAGTACAGTGAAAAGCTTTTACAATGTCTGCCTTCTTATGGCAACATCGAGGGTAGAAGTACCTAGGTACAATTCTTGGATACAGCAGAGGAATAGAAGCAGTTGCTTAATTACAGAGTTGAAAATAAGTTAAAAATAGGAAAATATTAAGGGGGTTAACATTACGGTGTTCTAGGGTAAGCTCTAAGATAAGGATTGTCCCCTCACACCGGTCTCTGTCCAGGACTCGCTGCCTGCTCACTGCTCCAGCGCTCCTTCCCCGCACTGCTTCAGGCTCGTAGCCCATGTGCTGCTCCAGGGCTCCTTCCCCGCGCTG
>NC_063356.1:13600541-13638325 GCF_021869965.1 Rhincodon typus
GCCACAACGATGCCACCCGAAGGTTGCAGGAACAGCAACTCATATTCCGCTTGGGAACCCTGCAGCCCAATGGTATCAATGTGGATTTCACAAGCTTCAAAATCTCCCCTCCCCCTACCGCATCCCAAAACCAGTCCAGCTCGTCCCTGCCTCCCTAACCTGTTCTTCCTCCCACCTATCCCCTCCTCCCACCTCAAGCCGCACCTCCATCTCCTACCGACCAACCTCATCCCGCCCCCTTGACCTGTCCGTCCTCCCTGGACTGACCTATCCCCTTCCTAACTCCCTACCTACACTCACCTTTCCTGGCCCCATCCCCGCCTCTTCGACCTGTTTGTTTCCTCTCCACCTATCCTCTCCTCTATCCCTCTTCTATCCGCCTCCCACTCTCTCCCTATTTATTTCAAAACCCCCTTCCCCTCCCCCTTTTCTGATGAAGGGTCTAGGCCCGAAACGTCAGCCTCTCTGCTCCTATGATGCTGCTTGGCCTGCTGTGTTCGTCCAGCCCTGCACCTTGTTGTCTCGGATTCTCCAGCATCTGCAGTTCCTACTATCCATGTAGGATTAGACTGCTTTTCCATAACTCAGTTTGACGCTTAGTGGCTCATTTTGGATCAGAGAGAGAGAGATGGCTGTGCACCAGCTCTTCAATTTACATTGTTTAAGATGGATCTCCTGCCCTAACAACAGAATAGCAGGCAGATAGTTTCCCTTGTGTACAGACATCAGTCTCCTACAATATCACCAATGAAACGTCAAATGTGAAGAAACTTGAAAGCAACATTGCTGAACCAGTGAAGAGATGACGCGTTGTTAATGCACATCAGATTTCAAACTATCAAGTCTTTCCTATGTGGGTAACTCATAATTCAGTCTTTTCATGCTCTAGTTGCATTCCTGTATTGAAGCTTTTTAGTTTTCTACAGTTTCACACCAAAGCTAGGCGTTGATCACCCTTACAATTAGCCTTGAATATTAATGTGCAAGTAACTCTTAAGTTAATCATTTAATTTCAATCTATCAATTTGTACTATTACTTCTGAAATATTTATTCCCTGATGTTACTCACATTAATTTCTTTTTATAAATCACCGCTTATTATCATAGCCTCATTTTTGTTTGGAAATATGGCCATTCTGTAAAATTATGCATTGGTGAGCACACTGAATATGATAAGACAGCTCCACTATCACATTCAGGGATAGTTTGAACTGCCGATGCTGGAGAATCTGAGATAACAAGGTGTAGAGCTGGATGAACACAGCAGGCCAAGCAGCATCAGAGGAGCAGGAAAGCTGATGTTTCGGGACCCCGAATGTGACACATTTAAGCACCTGCCAGTCAATGATGCAGTGAGTTGTTCCAAACATCAAGTTGGGCCTCACTGGGCTTCTCACATGATTCTGCCACAATTCACATTGCTCAGGTCGCGATAACATTCCATCTATGCAGCATGCATAGAAAATCTGCAGAGGGAAATAGATAGTCTTAGTGAGCGGGCAAAGGTCTGGCAGATGGAGTACAATGTTGATAAGTGTGAGGTCATCTGTTTTGGTAGGAATAACAGCAAAATGGACTACGTTTTAAATGGTAAAAAATAGCAGTACGCTGCTGTGCAGAGGAACTTGGGTGTCCTTGTGCATGAATCGCTAAAAGTAGGATTGCAGGTGCAGCAGGTGATTAAAAAGGCAAATGGAATTTTGTCTGCCATTGCTAGAGGGATGGAGTTTAAAAACAGGGAGGCTATGCTGCAGCTGTATTGGGTCCTGGTGAGGCCACACCTGGAGTACTGTGTGCAGTTTTGGTCTCCTTACTTGAGAAGAGATATACTAGCACTGGAGGGGGTGCAGAGGAGATTCACTCGGTTGATTCCAGAGTTGAGAGGGTTGGATTATGAGGAGAGACTGAGTAGACTGGGATTATACTCATTGGAATTCAGAAGAATGAGGGGAGATCTTATAGAAACATATAAGATTATGAAGGGAATAGATAAGGTGGAGGCAGGGAGGTTGTTTCCGCTAGCAGGTGAAACTAGGACTAGAGGGCATAGCCTCAAAATAAAGGGAAGCAGATGTAGGACTGAGGTCAGGAGGAACTTCTTCACCCAAAGGGTTGTGAATCTGTGGAATTCCCTGCCCAGTGAAGCGGTTGAAGCTACCTGGCTGAATATTTTTAAGGCAAGGCTAGATAAATTTTTGAACAGTAAAGGAATTAAGGGTTATGGTGAGTGGGTGGGTGAGTGGAGCTGAGTCTCGAAAAGATCAGCCATGATCTTATTAAATGGCGGGGCAGGCTCGAGGGGCCAGATGGCCTAATCCTGCTCCTAGTTCTTATGTTCTTATGTTCTTATGTGCCCTGTAACCTGCTCACACATGTTTTGGTGTTGAAATAGCTCCACAGCAGCTGGTATCCCATCATCATCACCCCTTTAGTTACACATCAACAGTCCTTGACTTTAGTACTATGTCTTCAGAGTCACGCACCAGAATATCAGTATCTCTGACACTCACCCTTTTTATCTGTCAGCCAGAACTTCTTGATTGGGCCAGATTAACAGCTCCAATCAGGGAACTCATTTTTTATGATGTACAGCTGGCTGACCTTATTACAGTCACTGACATTGATGTGGTGCAGTGTGTACAGCAACATGTCTGCCCCGTTGACGGCTGATAGCACAGGACTGTGCCAAGCTGCTGTCGTTCCTATGCACTAAAAAGCAATGCAAGCCTGACAGCCTCCGAGTAAGGTGAGTGGTAAGAAATGAAATAAAAGTCATAAGATACATCCTCTGTAAGTGCATGAAACATGTTCCTGCACTCAAAATGACCCGGCGGTAGCTTGCAAATCATAGGTGTTCCTGAGCTCCAAGGGGAATTTCTGAAGGGCCGAGTGATCTCTGAGCTGGTCCAAGAGTTGGTCATATTGATATGTCGAGGCTGGGCTCTTTGCTAATACTAACTTGTGTGAATGAAGACTGGAAGAAGACAGAGTCCATGGAATATGCAGGAGGGATGTGATGAAGAGAGCTGGATGAAAGCCCAAACAAGGTGCAAGATGTTGCGACCAGGTAACTGCTCTGACTTTCATGTTGGGAATTATGATGTGGAGGTGCCGGTGTCAGACTGGGGTGGACAAGGTCAGAAATCACACGATACCAGGTTAAAGTCCAACAGGTTTATTTGAAAACACAAGTTTTTGGAGGCTGCGAAAAGCTTGTGCTTTCAAATAAACCTATAGGAATTTAACCTGGTGTGGTGTGATTTCTGACCATGTTGGGAATTGGCACTATCTAGTTGGGGAAGGACAGGAGCACTGTGATCTGTGTGGAAATGTGGCATGTTTAGTTAATAATGAGATGCAAATGCATAGAAATGAGTTGATTCATTAGCAAGATTCTGAACTCGTCTTTTAATTCTTAAGAGGAAAATCAGAAATGTTCTTTTCTGATTTTTTACATTTTTGCTTTATTTTCCCAACTTTCTCACCATTGCCTAGGCTGCTCTAGGGAGGGGAAATTTCTGCCTAATGTTCTTTCCAACAGCAATCTTAAAACCCAGATGGTGTGTGAATTCCATGGTTAACTCTGACAGAGTGCTTCTTCTGGCATCATTTGGAGGCAAACTTCACAATTCTGACTTCTTTGTTAGCCTGCAGAAGTCAGCAGTCTACTTTCAATCCTTGATTCAGCACTGACCTTCCTTTTAACTTAGGGGGATACATTAGGCACACTTTCATCCTATTAATGTGGCTTAACACCAATTGTGGGGGCATTAGCATGCATATATGGTGTCAGTGTCCCATTAGATATTTTGATGCTAATGGTTTATGTAGGTACAATTTCCCATATTGAAAAGTCCTTTGTTCGGAAGATCAACTCAAGCTTAATGGGTCTGACTGAATTAGTGAAACTCTTCCAATAAAGTTAATAAGCAAGAAAAGTACATATCCTTAGAGTTACTGTGTGAAAAATAGACACATGGATTTTTGATTGCAAAATTACTGGAGTTAAAATTGGATTTCCTTTGCAAGTAGCAAAATAGATATCTTTTATACATTACACCAGAAAGAACAACATAGAACATAGAACATAGAACATTACAGCGCAGTACAGGCCCTTCGGCCCTCGATGTTGCGCCCACCTGTGAAACCAATCTGAAGCCCATCTAACCTAAACTATTCCATTATCATCCATATGTTTATCCAATGACCATTTAAATGCCCTTAAAGTGGGCGAGTCTACTATTTTTGCAGGCAGGGCATTCCACACCCTTACTACTCTCTGACTAAAGAACCTACCTCTGACATCTGTCCTATATCTATCACCCCTCAATTTAAAGCTATGTCCCCTCGTGCTAGCCATCACCATCCGAGGAAAAAGGCTCCCACTGTCCACCCTATCTAATCCTCTGATCATCTTGTATGTCTCTATCAAGTCACCTCTTAACCTTCTTCTCTCTAATGAAAACAGCCTCAAAACCCTCAGCCTTTCCTCATAAGACCTTCCCTCCATACCAGGCAACATCCTGGTAAATCTCCTCTGCACCCTTTCCAATGCTTCCACATCCTTCCTATAATGCGGTGACCAGAACTGTATGCAATACTCCAAGTGCGGCCACACCAGAGTTTTGTACAGCTGCAACATGACCTCATGGCTCCGAAACTCAATCCCTCTACCAATAAAACCTAACATACTGTACGCCTTCTTAACAACGCTATCAACCTGGGTGGCAACTTTCAGTGATCTATGCACACCACAAACACAGTCCTGTCAATGCTGCAAAATCTTACTAACCATTGTCTGGGCACTAGTGCCAAAATGTGGAGAGCTGCCTCACAGACTACGCAAATAACAGCCTGACATAGTCATATTCACAGAATTATACCTAACATGCAACGTCCTAGGCAATACCATCACCATCCCTGGGTATGTCCTGTCCCACAGGCAGGCCGGACAAAGCAGAGGGGGCAGCATAATGGTACACAGTCAGGAGAGAGTTTTCCTGGGAATCCTCAACATTGACTCTTGAATTTTCATGGTATCAAGTTAAACATAGGCAAGGAAAAGTCCTGCAGATCACCATGCACTACTCCTCCTCAGCTGATGAATTAACTTTCATTTAATTCATTTGTGGGATGTGGGCATCGCTGGCTGGTCCAGCACTTATTGCCCATCCCTAGCCCTGGAGAAGATGGTGATGTGCTGCTTTCTTGAACCACTGCAGTCCATATGCAGCAGGTAGTCCCACAATGCAATTAGTAAGTGAGTTCCAGGATTTTTACCCAGTGACAGTGACAGTCTCAATATCAGTCTCATTGAACTTCACTTGGAAGAAGCACTGTGGGTGGCTAGGGTGCAGAATATACTCTGCGCAGGGCACACAGATCTAGCAACTGAAGACTGGGCATTCATGAGATACTGTGGACCACTTGCAGCAGAATTGTACTCAAATACAATGGGCAACCTCAGGGCTTGGTATATCCTCAGCTCTGCTATTTACATGAAGCCAGGGGATCAACTCTGGTTCAATGAAGGGAGCAGCAGGACATGACAGGAGCAGCACCAGACTTACCTGAAAATGAGGTTTTAACCTGGCAATGGGATAAAGCACACAAGTAAGTAGTGAGTGATAGACAAAGCTAATCAATTAAATTAGCTTTAGATTAGAACTGTTGGTCCTGGCGAAGGGTCCTGACCCGAAACGTTAGCTCTCCTGCTCCTCTAATGCTGCCTGACCTGCTGTGTTCCTCCAGCTCCAAGCCATATCGACTCTGACTCCGATATCTGCAGTTCTTGCTATCTCTGAGTGAGATGAGAGTGACTGCTCTTGAAGCATTTGACCGAATGTGGCATCAAAGAGCCCTTTAATTGGAGTCAATGCCTGTGGAGCCAATCCTGCCCTGATTTGCCCAACAAAACTGCAGCAGCTCGCATTTATCTAAATTAAACTCCATCTGCCCCTCCTTGGCCCATTTGCCCATCCAATCAAGGTCCACTTGGAATGTGGCATTCTTGCAGTTGTCCTGATGAGTTCAAGATGAAAAACTTCAGCAACAAGTCTCACTGTTCAGTCATATGGGGCAACAGAGCACCTTACTCTCTTTCCTGAAGAAGGGTCCAGACCCAAAACATCAGCCTTCCTGCTCCTTTGATGCTGCTTGGCCTGCTGTGTTCATCCAGCTCTACACCTTGTTATCTCAGATTCTCCAGCATTGGTGGTTCCTACTATCTCTTATTCTCGTTGTAGTTTGTGTTACCTTTGATTTAATGCAGTGGTGTGTTACTCGCAGTTCATCACCTGAAGAGAACCAAAACGGTTTGGCTCAGGGACATCAAGCAATATTTTTAGGATTAATAATCTCAGCATAAAACCAGTCATGGAGACATGTTAATTTTAATGAGAACCAGAAACACAGTTAGAATATTACGGTGGAACTTCACTCTGCATTACTTAGCACTCGGATAGGGCCACTACTGAATCAGGAACGTGAGAGAAGAGTATGTTTTGTCTCTATCATTGCAATGAATATATTATCTCTAAACATTCTTTCAGGAACTGATTCATCATTTTATAGTGAAGCTGAAGCATCCTGAGTATCTGTAACCTACATCTGGCATATCCAACTGGATGCCACCACCAGACACATATTGACTTCTTTGACAGTCTTCCGCCAAGGACCATTCCCTCTAGGACACCCCGGTCCACTCTTCCTTCACTCCCAACACACCTCCACAGCCCCACTGCACCATCCTCTCCAACCGCAGTATTAAAATTCCCAGGATAAGAATATCCAATAAGAACCCATAAAAATTGTCAGCAGGCTGCTACAGAATCACACGTACTCAAATATGTTTCTCTCCATTGGTGAATTGTGAAGTGTTAAAAGCAACCAAGCATAGACCATGGTGATATGACACTGCAGCAAACCATAGAATCGAAGTTCAGAATAATTACAAGCAAAGAACACTTTCTTCAGGGCAAAGGAGTGGCCATGGGTATCCACATAGGCCCCATTTATGCCTGTTTCCTTATGAGGTACGTGGAACATTCCTTCTTCCAGGCCTATTCCGGCCCCCATCCACAACTCTTTCTCCGATACATCGATGATATCATCAGTGCTGTTTCTTTCTCTTGTCTGGAACTGGAAAAGTTTATCAATTCACTTCCAATTTCCACCCCTCTCTGATCTTTCATCTAATCCATCTCTGACTCCTCCCCTCCCTTCCTCGGCATCTCTGTTTCCATTTCTGGGGATAAGTTGGCTACCAATATCCGCTACAAACCCGCTGACTCCCACAGCTACATGGCCTATATATCCTCATATCCTGCTTCCAGTAAAGACTCTATTCCATTCCCCCAGTTCCTCTGTCTACGTTGCATCTGTTCTGATGATGCCAACTTCGACAGGGGGTCTCCGAAATGTCCACCTTTTTCCTCAATTGAGGATTCCCCAGCACCGTAGGGACAGGGTCCTCAGCCAGATCCGACCCATCTTCCACACATCAGCCCTCATCCCTCTCTTCCCTCCCACAGCGATAGGCTTTGCCCCGTCCTCACCTACCGTTCCACCAGCATCCACATCCAGAGGACCATTAGCTGCCATTTCTGCCACCTCCAGCTGGATGCCACCATCAGACACATATTCCCCTCCTTTGTCAGACTTCTGCCAAGGGCCAGTCCCTCCAGGACACCCTGGTCCACTCTTCCTTCACTCCCAACACACCCCCACAGCCCTACTGCACCTTCCCCTCCAACCGCAGGAGGTGTAACACCTGTCCGTTTACTTCCTCCCCCCTCAGTATCTTAGGGCCCAAGCACAACTTCCAGGTGAAGCAGCATTTTACCTGTACTTCACTCAATCTAGTCTACTGCTTTTGCTTCTCACAATGTGGTCTCCTCTACACTGGGGAACTGAAGCGTAGACCAGGTGACCACTCTGCACAAGTCTGTGCTTTGTCCGTAAAAAGGACCCTGCGATTCCAGTTGCCTGTCACTTCAACTCACCACCTTGTTCTCTGGCCAACATCTTTGTCTCAGGCTTGCTGTAGTGCTGCTGTGAAACTCAGCGCATGCTGGAAGAACAGCACCTCAATTTCTGCTTGGGAACTTTACAGCCTTCTGGACTCAATATCAAGTTCAACAATTATAGGGCTCAAGGCCCCTTCTGCCCCGTCCTTGCCCCTACCCCCACACACCAGGCCTTGTTATCTGGTGGTTGGCTATTACACACTATCCATTATTGGTTAATAATAGTCCCCATTAGCAGCTATTCATTCTCTTAGGCTGACCATTATCTATTCCTTTGTCTGTCCATCTGTTCTTCTCTCTTCTTGAGGTCTATCCCCACCTATCATTTAGTCCTTACCTCCTCCCCGACTCTTCCTTCTGCATAAAAAAAAACCTTGTTCCTAGCTATCATCAGTTCTGAAGAAGTTTTACTGGACTCAAAACATTAACTCTGATTTCTCTCCATAGATGCTGCCACAGTTGCTGAGCTTTTCCAGCAATTTCAGTTTTTGTTGCAGCAAAGAACAAGCCTATTTTGCTCCTTGAGCTTGTGCCATTCTCTGTAAGAAAAGGTTAGCGAGCCCCACACCCCCACCCACCCCTCATAGCTGTGCTATTTTTTATTCATCAAGCATAAAGGATGTTAGCAAATCACATGGATTTTTATGGCAACATATCAGCCTTATTGTCACTTTTAGTGACAGCAGCTATTTTGCGCAAACTTTTCTAAACTGAATTCACATTGTCAGAGTGCCATGGTGGAACTTGAGTTTGCGTTGTCTAGATTGCTCATTCAGTGATGTCAATCCAACCCTGCTGTACCAAGTCATAAAATCCCTACAGTGGGGAAGCAGGCCTTTTGGCCCATCGAGTCCACACTGACCCTCTGAAGACCATCCCTTAAACCCTGCATTTCCCACGGCTTACCCACCTAGCCTGCACATCCCTGGGCACTATGGGCAATTTAGCATGGCCAATCCACCTAGCCTGCACATCTTTGGATGGTGGGAGGAAACCGGAGCACTTAGTGGAAACCCATACAGACACAGGGGGAATGTGAAAACTCCACACAGCCAGTCGCCCGAGGGTGGAATTGAACCTGGGGTCCTGGCGCTGTGAGGCAGCAGTGCTAGCCACTGAGACACTGCGCTACCTTGACATGTTGTGTTCTTTTGCACCACCATCAACCAATCAGATCCACCCTGTTGTTAATTTGTGGTGAACGCACTTTGCAATGTTCAGATTGAAGGAAAAATTTGTTCACTTTTTTTCATGATGTAATAAGAGCTCAGCCTCCTCCCAACTTTAAAAGTGCTGTGTGGCCACCACTGCCCTCGGTGTGACGAATTTAGTTTTGTTGCACACTATTCTCCCCTGCTGAATCCTAAGCTCCTGTGTTTTAATCTAATATCTCAATTGGGAAAGAAAAAACAACCAATGCAAATGTTTTGCCATTGGCACACATCACCACAGCAAAACATCACAAATTACCTCCTTTTAATATTGAATCTCTTCCATAATTTTCATCTTTTTAATAGCTAAAAATTATTCTGCAGTGGTGAGTGATCCCACTGGGAGTGGATAGAAGATTACAGGATCCACACTTATGATTTTCGGCCTTGGCAGCAGGGCAGGAACATCTCAGATAAAAATGCTTTGATCATTTTGAACACACAAGTTGCTCCTCCCTGCCTTTTTCCACTGGAACTTGGCAATGCTTGTAAGGGTGAGGTCTCCAAGGCTGGAACCTAATGACCATTCCTTTAACATTTTGTACTTTTTCAATCTGTTCACTCATTGCAAGGTTAGTTAAAGTGGGACTTCATGAGTTGATCAAGATTTGTTAAGAAAAAGAAAAATATTCTATTTCATGAGCATAACCATTTCTTGTCACTTAATTTTATACGTTTAATAATGCGCTTTGCAGAATTTAGAGAAAAAAAATTACAAAACCCACACCCCACAATCCTGCTCCCCTCCCAACAGAGATTCATCTTCTACTTCCACTTCTTCATTACACTCCCTCATTGGTTTGCTTGAAGCCTATCCTGCTGTCAACTTCATGATTACCACTCTAAGAAACAGTAGATTCACTCTAGTACATGACCCCAGTACTGGCCTATACATTTTATAACTTATGTCAAAGTGACTCCCGAAAGTGCTTCCTTCTTTCAAGGGATGTGGGCATCACTGCTTTGGAAACATTTGTTGCCCATCTCTAATTGTCCTTCAGAAGATGGTGATGAAACAATTTCTTAGACTACTGCTGAACATATTTAAGGTGGTTGGAGGAAGGTATAGGGGAGATGTCAGAGATAGGTTCTTCACACAGAGAGTGGTGGGTGTGTGGAATGTGCTGCCGGCAGCGGTAGTGGAGTCAGATACTTTAGAGACTTTTAAGTCTTGGATAGGCACATGGAGGATAGTAAAATGTAGGGTATGCAGGGTAGACTGATCTCAGTAGGATAATAGGTCGGCATAACATCATGGGCCGAAGGGCCTGTACTGTGCTCTACTGTTCTATGTTCTATGTTCTATATTGCATAGCCCAGACATAGCGCTGTTAGAAATGGAAAGAATTATCAGGTGGCGATTAAAGTTTTAATGGTCGCACTGCTCCTTTGTTAGGTGAAGTTATCAGCGCTCTGAAAGCTTGTGACTTCAAATAAACCTATTGGACTAAAATCTGGTGTCATGTGACTTCTGACCCTGTCCATCCAGTCTAACACCCGCACCACCACATCATGGCTAAAATTTTCAGCTGAATGAATTTTATTCAGCTGTAAGAAAACACCACAAACAAATGGAGGTAGCAAGAACTGCAGATGCTGGAGTCAGAGATAACACAGTGCGGAGCTGGAGGAACACAGCAGGCCAGGTAGCATCAGATGAGCAGGAATGGAATTGGTTTAGAACATAGAACATAGAACTGTGACCACAGGAACAGGCCCTACAGCCCACAATGTTGTACCGAAAATGAAGCCAAATTAAACTAATCCCTTCTGCCTGCCCTTGGTCCATTACCCCCCATTCCTTGCATATTCATGTGCTTGTCTAAAGCCCTTATAGAAAATGAACTCAGTTCATATTTATGGAGAAGTGGGGACAACACACCTTGCCTGGATAATGACAGAGTAGACTTGTTTCTGCCTGGTATCAAACCAGAGACATTTCACGCCTGAGGCAAACATGATAATGACAACACTACAGAAACACAGTGCAAATAATTACAAACAATCCTAAGGTGATCTTTGAAAGATTCTGCCTCATTACGCATTAACAGATACCCAGTTGGATCAACAATATGGCATTCGATTTCTGAACTGCTACCTCACTATATGGGTTTCAACCTCTGCTGTTTGTTGTTGAGGTGTAGGATATTATAATTTGGAAGTTCTTGGCTTCTTTTTATCTCCCGCCCAGAGAGTAAGTGGAAAACTTGTCAGAAAATAAGTAGTATGACTGATGCATCTCTCTGCCAATTATGTAGGCTTTATTCCTAAAGCTTACATCTAACTATAGGAGAAAATTGGAAAGTTGTGTTGTGATAGGGTTGGACTCTCCCATAATGAACTTTGTTCCTTTCATTTTTACTCAAGTCATTTAGTAGATTAGCTTTGCTGCAGAAGCAGAGCCAAGTTTTGCTGAGAAAGAGTAGAGAGGCATACTGTAAGTAAGTGCTTAAGTATGATCGGAGAATATTTTTACCATATTTGGGGCTCTATTCAATCTCTTGCCAAGATTGGAAAAGTACATTTGATGAATCAGTCTGGGAAGACTGAAGTACAACATTGATGTTGCTTTATTTTCAGCAATCCAAAGTAATTCTCTCCGTAGCGAAACAAAAACTGAAATTGTTGGAGAAACGCAGCAGGTCTGGCAGAATCTATGGAGAGAAAGCAGAGATGACATTTCAGAGCCAACTAGGAAAAGGTCGGTGATTATGCTGAAGATGGTGTGAAGGAAGGAGAAATAAACGATAAGTTGAGTTGGAGATAGCAGTTAGGCAGATAAAGGATTGGATAAATGTCAGTCTGGGAGAATTAACAGCTGCTAAAGGGGACCAATAGTATTGGATAATGGATTGGTTAGTGAATCTGTTCACTGTCTTCTTGTATCATCATGGGTGGCAAGCGACAGACAGAAATAACATCTGTCCACGCCAAAAAGAAATAACTCCTTCAGGATGAGAGCTCACTAAGTGACTGTAGGTGATGTAGATGATAGTATAAATATACAAAGTGATATTGATATATTATGTGAGTGGGAAAAACAGCAATAGATAGCATTCAATGTATGCAAGTGTGAAGTTATCCATTTGGATTGTTCAGGGGAGACATTAGGAAGCACTCTATACAGAAAGTGTGATAGATATTTGGAATTCTCTTCCACAAATGGCAGTGGATGCTGGATCACTTGTTAATTTTAAATCTGAAATCGACATGCATTTGTTACGCAAAGATATTAAGGGATATTGGCCAAAGACAGGTATATGGCGTGAGGACAGTTCAGCCATGATCTTATTGAATGGTGGAACAGGCTCGAGAGGCTGAATGGCTTCTTGCTATTCCCACTTCTCCTGCAGCCTCATCGTCTGCTTCAATAGTGATCCACAGTTGAGGAAAATGTGGAAATGATGTTTCCTTTTGGGGGTGAGTTCAGAACTATGGGACATCCTTTAGGACAGAGATGAGGAGAATTTATTTTTTTCTGAGAATTTTGTGCAACATTTGAACTTACTGCCTCAGAAGGCAGTGGGGGTGGGGTCATTGAATATTGTTCAGGCAGAGATTGTTAGATTCTTGTTTGGCAAAGGAATCAAAGTCTTTTAGGGCTAGGTGAGAATTTGAAACACTAACAGATCAGCCATGATCTTGTTAAATGGCAGAGCAGACTTGAGGGGCCGAATGGCCCACTTCTGCTCCTAATTTGTACATTTATATATCCTATAAGCAGCTGTAGGATGTAGCTATGTCTCTGCATAATGTAGGGTGGAGAAAAAGCAATCTTTTGTTTTCTGTTTTTCATTGTTAGCTAACAGTTACAGCATATGGATTCCACATCAGGTTAGACCTCTCAGACACCTTCTGTTCGCCACCCTGTGGTGCAACATCTTGTTCACATTCCTGAACCCCAGACTTGAGGAATAAGCAGCTGGGCTACATTTAAGCAGTTGCCAGTCTCCATGGAAAAGTAAACACATAGGTCTCAGTGTTATTGGGAGTGAGGCTTGGCAGCTGCTGGGGCCGTTGGTGGGGCGACTAACATGATGAGGTGTTTGTTTTTTTATGTATTGAACATTAGTAAGTTCCTTCCAGAGTCTTTGTGTCATGCTAAACGAGGAGCTGAGCTGCAGTAGGAGTAACACCATTTATTTTATTATTTACTGTTCTTGTCATTTAATTGCAATTGATGGTGTTTTATAGAACAGTGTTTCTCCAGATTATTCTAAAGAGAACCATAAAGATTCCATCATAAACCTTCAGTACATCAGCAAATGTTTCAACAGGATGATTTTATGTCTCTTTCTTTACAATTTGTCACAATGCGCATTTTTAATGGCTGGGAAGGAGGAAATGGAATGATGATTCATTATGACAACAGGTACGAAGCAAAGTGGGGTGGGGTTTGGTGACCTGACAGAGGTCATTAACATTATGAAAGCTTTTAATAGAGAGGATAGTGTTGATATTGAGATATGTTTCCTTTTCTGGGGAAGAGCATAACTAGATGCCATCTATATGAGACGATTATCAAGAGATCCATGAGGAAGTTCAAAAGAAAAGTCTTCACCAAAGAGTAGTAAGAATGTGAATGCTTATCACAGAGCATGGATGAAGTGTATAACACAGATGCATTTAAGAGGAACCAACACAAGTATCTGGGAGAAGGGAATAAAAGTTTACAAGGGGAGGCAATGACCTAGTGGTATTATCGCTGGACTGTTAATCCAGAGATCCAGGTAATGTCCTAGGGACCTGGATTTGAATCCCACCATGGCAGATGGTGGAATTTGAATTCAATGAAAATCCGGAATTAAGAATCTAATGACGACCTTGAATCCATTGTTGATTGTCAGGAAAAACCCAACTGGTTCACTGATGTTCTTTAGGGAGGGAAGACTGTCATCCTTACCTGATCTGACTACACATGAATCCAGATCCACAGCAATTGCTTGACTTTTAACTGCCCCCTGGGCAATTAGGGATGGACCATAAATGCCCTCATCCTGTGAATGAATGAAAAAAAGACAATGGTTGGTTTAGCTGAGAATAGATGTGAGGAGGCTTGAGTAGAGCATTAACACTGACATGAACTGGTTGGGAGAAAAGATCCTGTGCTGTATATCTTAGGAAATCCCACATCGAACTGAAAATTACTGAAAATTAAAATAAGAGGAACATAATACCTGGACACTGTTGCATTGTTCACTTGTACCCTGGTGTGAGAATGCCATTACGATATCAATGAAGTTCTTCATAAATTAAATGGAAACATTGGTGTCTTCAAATCTAATTTGTGTGCAAAGTGATGTAAAATACCCAGTGAATTGGTGTTATGAAGTCCATTATATGTTACCAATATTTAACAACTTGGGGCCTAAAGCTGCACATTGCTTGACTGCACAACTGTGGGAGCAATTGCAGCACTCATATGAAACCCAGATTCACAACAGGACACAGGCCACAGGTGAGTGATGGTGGGTTGGGAGTTGCTGGGTGGGGTTTGGCATTATTGGCATTGGCTGGTGCTAAGCAGCAATGTTCCCCTCCTAACCCTTTTCAAGAAGCTGTGTCCTTTCATCAGGCACTGGGTGTCCATTTAAAGGCTTCAATTGGTGGAAAGGTGGGAAGGCTGTCCAAGAGCTTTCCTGCTCTGAACATAATCAGGGTAAAAGTGGGAAGGGGTTGGCATTCTACCCACCACCATCTTGCCTGATTACACTCTGCCCTTACCACTAAATTTGCCATGGGTATGAAATTCCACTGTTGATGTCTCTTTAACTAATTGCATTACAGACTGACTACCAAATTGGCCCTTACTGCAATAATGACTACAATTCATATGATAGTGATCTAATTGCATTTAAATGCGATGGTGGGATTTTAACCCATACCAGAGCCTTCTGGATTACTAGTCCAAAGAGTCATACTGTCATAAAGGTCTTCAGCATAGATAAAGGCCCTTCACCTCACTAAGTCTGCACTGGTCTAAAGCAACCACCTAACTATTCTGGTACAATTTCCCAGCACATAGCATATAGCTTTGTATGCCTTAGCATCACAAATATTTGTATAAATACTTCTTAAATGTTACAAGGCTCTCTACCTCTACCACCTTTACAGGCAGGGTGTTCCAGATTCCCACTACCCTCTGAGTGAAAATAATTTTCCTCACATCTCTAAACCTCCTACTACTTACCTTAAATCTATGCCCCCTGGTCTTTGATCCCTCCACCAAAGGGAAAAGTTCCTTCCTGTCTACGCTGTCTATGCCCCTCATATGCCCAATAACATTAGAACAATTCCATTGCCACCCACTTTAGATGCAAATGGATCATGGTGCTATACTGACCAGGAACAATCTACAGTTTGATTCTCAGGCAGCAGAGCGAAGTAACGTCAGTCAGCTAGGCACCTGCTTTAAATCGAGTCATTGCTTTTGCACGAGGGAGTAGAAAATATTTTAACCTGCGACCTTGTTTATGATAGCCCTTTGCTCGAAGCTACTGTCATGGTGTAGGCTGGGTAAAAACAACACTGATCCCTGCTATGATTCCCTCTGCAGTCAGATGCCCTATACTGACTCTTGTCATCCAGTCCCATTCATAAATCTGCAGCAAGCCTTATGTTTGCTTTGGGGAATACAGGTCTGTCAGAATCCATGAAAATGTCACTGCCTGAAGATGAAGGGGGAGAATTGGAAAAGAAAAGATGAAAAATAATAATTTGAAATTGCCAACCTTTGACACAAAGAATAACGGTCGCCGCATTCAGCCATGTTGTTGCTTTTTCCAAGAAGCACTGAACAAGCTACCTTCCAAAAATGGTAATTTTCTCAAAACAATGTTATGATCCAAAGCAGCTATAAAAATCAGTTTACCTAAAGGAACACTATGCCAGGACTCGGAATTACATAATATCCTTTTCATGAAATGATTCCACAAACCTTAAGTAAATTGGTGATTGCAGAAATGTCAAGAGGATACTCAATGGCAGCAATTAAATAATTTCTCTCACTACATTACTTGCTTTTCTCTAATTCCAATTGCAGCTCATCATCTGTTCCTTAATCATCTGGTAAAACCGCCCTATAATCAGCTACTTTGCCATGACATATCTTTCTTCCTGGGAATTATAGTTAGTTATGATGAGCTGTTCAAACTGGGATGTTCCTCTGGGCTGGACCAAGATGGGACAGGATCAAGGGCTGTAAACTTCTCCTGAAATATCCTTCCTTCCTCCATCTCCTTTTAACCATAACTCTGTAACAAAATAGAGACAACAGTAAGTGAGTAGCATGTGATTAAAATGAATTGCTCTTGTGGGCTTGATTTTCAGAGAACTGTTCAGATGTTGGGAGTGCTAGGAGCATGCTGCAGTCTATTATGTAAGAGGACATGAAGAAATTTGAACAGTTATTAAACTTCAGCAAAATTTCATAGGCTGTAAATTTCATTGTCCTCCCACAAGAGAATGTTTTCTTTCTTTTAATTTTTATGAAGTTGTTTTAGTAAAGTTCTTTTTATCATACCAGGCTGTTAATGGCTCAGTTATAAGTTGTAACCAGATTTGATGCTCTGTTGCTGCAAGAAAATGCAAACCATGTTTTCAAAGATAACCTGAGTGTTTGTACAGGGGGGAAAAAATCATCGTACAATTGGGCTTAGGAAAAGATTTTTGGCATGCATTCTTTGCCTTACATGTGATAACGTGCCAGTAAGTTACTTCACCTGCATCGCTGTCCCAGACATTTGGGCTGATATTACTGCTGCCTTGCTGTGTCACTTAGCACAGACACAAAGTCAGGAACCTCATAGTTGTCAACTTACAGAATCACAGAAGTGTTGTGGTATAGAAAGAACCATTTGGTTCATCGTTCGACGACTGGCTCTTCAAACATGAACCATTCTGGAGAGCCAATTTTTTATTTTGCCCCCATAGTCTTGTACATTACTTTTATCCAAATAATCATCCAACGTGCTTTTGAATGCCTCAAATACCCCTTGAAATGAGAGATGAGGCTTTGGAGACAAGATGCTGGCACAGTGGAAAATGTCATTGACCTTCTTGCCACAATGCTGATCATTCCTCCAGACAGCTTTAACCCAGGGGGGCACCCTCTAATCAGGCTGACATTGTCTGCTGTCTTGGCCTTCACTGCTCTCCCTGGGGGAGAAAGAAGTCTCCTATTGGCACTATACCATTTAGCAGGACCTCCAGGACCCTGCTGGCAAAGTAGGGGCACTGAATGCTTCCTGTCTGCAATGTCAGAGGCAAATGTCAGCAACCTTGGGCAGGGCAGCTCTGGACTGACAGTTCTTGTTTGGTGCACAATGAGCTTCTAAAGATATGAAGAACTGCTGATGCTGGAGTCTGAGATAACACAGTGTGGAGCTGGGGGAACACAGCAGGCCAGGCAGCAACATAGTGTGGAGCTGGAAGAACACAGCATCTGCTGCCTGGCCTGCTGTGTTCCTCCAGCTCCAGACTGGGCAACTAAAGATGACATGGAGTGTAAGGGAAGCTGGTGAATTTTGGGATATCTGCTGAGTGGCAAGTTGTTTTTGGAATGGCATGTAGGAAGATGGGGCAGAAATTGAACATGAGATATGTCAGAAGTATATATAGTAAGAAAACTTTATGGGTGTCATGGTGAGAAACTCTTCAAAAAACTTAGACGCAGTCCAGACTTAACCAAAAAAAAATTGAGTTTAGCACAACATTTCATGACTGATATATCTTTTCTTCAGAACTCAGATTTTCAGCATCCACAGTAATTTGCTTTTAAATAACCTCTTTATTAAAGTCTAAAGTTATCTCCCTTCTTCAGTAGGAACTGTTTGCATCTCGTTCAACTGAGACTTCGGCAAGACTGACATTGGAAGGTCTTTCAAGCTGTGGGTCTTTTCCCCAGTCCAAAAAAAGAAACAAGCTCTTCTAACTGAAGCCTAATGTATAACTGTTTATTCTATTCACTCTAGAACTCATTCAATAACAAAATACCCTAAACTCCAGGAAATTTCTCTATCCTACTGTGTTTTAAAAGAAGTTACCATGGCTACAGAAATACCGTCAAGTTAATCATTAGATCACTACACAGACCAAACGCACATGTCACTATTTCAAAATTCAAAGACTAGCATAATTGATATCAAAATATATATATCAAAATCATCTTACATCAAATCTCCCTCCAAAGAAGATTGAAAACACATCTTTGACAGGTAATTTCATGACATATCAAAAATTACTTTAATACTACTGCCACATCACATTAACAGTGACTATATTGACATTGAACATGTAATGTGTTACACAGCAAACATATCTTATAGAAGTCCATGGACATCGCATCACTTTGTATCCTTCAAACATTCTCTCGATAAAGCTGTATTTTATTGTTTCCATGTATTATTTCAATTTACGGATAAGACTGAATATTCTTTTTAGCTTCTTCACATTGGGCTGGTGTTGTGGTACTTCCTGATTTCTGAATGAATCAGAAGGCGAAAATGATCTTGAGTATTCAGAACTGTAATCAGAGACAACTATTAATCCAAGGCACGGACCCTCACCCATGGCATACACAAGGACAATTGCATTCTTCCATTCTTTCTCACGGAATCTACTACTTTAGCTTCAGACAAAAAGTGGAAAGGTTTGAACAAACCAAAACAAAATTACCACCTGCATAAGAAATGTATTGGGTTTTGCCTGTCGGTACAAAACCATAAGCCTTTGCAATATGCTTCAGTAAGAGAGAGAACAGTAAGGAAGATTAACAATAACTGCAGAAATATTTGTAAATATCGAATATGCCTTTGGCTTGTCTACAATATTAACACAATCTGAAGATAAAGTGAAATTGTGCTCCATTAGAAATAAATAGTTGTATTTTTATTTAAACTGTGAATCTGGCTGAACACCCAGCAGTGGATATATGAGTTTGTGAGAAAATTAATCTCTTTAACATGGGGGAAAAATCCATTCTTTTCTAGGAAAAATATTCACTTTTTCATTCCTATGCAAAGTGCGATCTAATTTAAACTTACAGAATACTGAATGGCCTGGACAGAGTGGATGTTGGGAAGATGCTTCCATTGGTAGGAGAGTCTAGGACCTGAGGGCACAGCCTTAGAGTAAAGGGAAGACCTTTTAGAACAGAGATAAGGAGAAACTTCTTCAGCCAGAGAGTAGTGAATCTATGGAATTCACTGCCACAGAAGGCTGTGGAGGCCAGGTCATTGAGGACATTTAAGACTGAGATAGATAGGTTCTTGATTATCAAGGGGATCAAGGGTTACGGGGAGAAAGCAGGAGAATGGGTTTGAGAAACTTATCAGCAATGATTGAATGGTGGAGCAGACTCTATGGGCCAAATGGCCTAATTTCTGCTCCTATGTCTTATGGTCTTATGGACCAGATCAAATCTCCTCAGAATATTCGGAAGATAGTCTAGACCCCAATGTTTTCTTATTTTAAAGGTAAATGTAAGATGTTGTGTTGCAAGTGCAATTCAATTGGTCAAACTACTGGATATAAAGCAAAACACACTTTATTCATCTACAACAGTTAAAAAAACAACACAAGAAAGAAAGAATTGGAACAACATAACTCTATTTGGAAAACCTAACAGAATAATAGATACAGTAACTATTACCAATTAACTGTTCCAGTATAGTAACATCCCATAAACACACCATTGGCAAAAGGCAAATTCAGAAAATAGATTGTCTCACATGCAACTCCAAGAGCCCAGGAGGGAAACATCAAGAGAAAGTTCTGTGAGAAAGTTTAGCAGCCAGGAAAGAATTACTGCAGCTTTCAATCCTGCTGAGACCCCAGCAACAACTGCTGCTGAAAATCCTGTTTCTATGAGATAGCGACCCCACCCACTCAGGCTGCTACTATTGTTCCAACTTAAAAAAAACCCAAGGCCTCACAAGCTGTTTACTCTAGTGATGATTCTGGTAGACTGCTCAGTACTTCTGCCTTAAAACCTCTCTTCAAAACAGAACCCAGGACAAAATAACTTCTTAAAGCCACAGTATCATCACAACAGAAACTTCCATTCAGGTTACAGAAGATAGGTTGCTTTGGGCAACTCTAAGTTCCTTTTCAAAAAAACAAAGAAATTCATTGAATGTGGTCACTAGTTAGGCATTTGTTGCCCAGACAGCAGTAAAGACTCAACCACATTGTTGTAGCTTAGGGGGTCACATATGGACTTGACCAGGCAAGGACAGCAGATTGCCCTCCCTGAAGAATATTAGTGAACCAGACAATGCCCACCATTAGGATAGCTTTTTCATTCCAAGTTTTTATTAAATTCAAATTTCACCATTTGCTATAGTGCAATTCAAATCAATGACCTCAGAACATTAGCCTGGGGTACTGGATTACATTGACACTACACCGTCTTGTCTCCCAAATTCTGAACTTGATCTTTATCTCAAAAAAAAGGTCTATGACTGGCAACACTAAGCATCATATTTCAAAGGTGCACTGCATCAGTATCCTGCAGTTATAAATCCAATGAATGATACCTGAAAATGGAATTAAAAAGTTAGCATTTGTTCAATTGAGTTGTCATGATATGAGGTCATTTGGAATTATTTGGAAACCTGGTGCTTTCTGTAGCTACATGAAATCT
Organism: Rhincodon typus; assembly: GCF_021869965.1. Taxonomy (NCBI): domain Eukaryota; kingdom Metazoa; phylum Chordata; class Chondrichthyes; order Orectolobiformes; family Rhincodontidae; genus Rhincodon; species Rhincodon typus. The sequence continues at coordinate 13,621,424 of NC_063356.1, forward strand.
TCCAGAGCCTTTCATTTGAATGGGAAATTCTCCATTTGAGCTCTTCATTTCTTGAACAATATTCCATATTATAATTTCACCTAATTAATGCAGAAATGACTAACACTGACTAAAGGAGCACTTGTAGTGTAAGCTGTCAAGTTGACTATTAAATTTAAAGTGTACAAAACTGTGCATTAATTTGGAGGCATTTATTTGTGTTCTCTTCTGCATCTTCTTGTGAAGGAAGAACAGTCATACAAACATGTTAAAGGAACCAGCTCTAATTATGAAAGAACATTTTTTTTTAGAAAGCTGAAAATATTGAATGAAAAGACTAAAGCAATGAAATGAGACACCTCAGCTTTCAAAGGGGGAAGTCAAACCCAAAGTGATCTTGGATTGGATTGCTAATGTTATTTGGTGCTTACATCCTGCAGCTATATTGTTAGATATATCTCTGCAAGGTCAGGAACATGAACTGGCTAATATTATCAATCTTGTCTCACAACCAGAATGAAACTTATCTCTAAGATGGTATGTGGGTGTAGATTCCTTATGCTGCTGATTTGTTTATTCAATCTGATGGCTAAACAGAATGCATTGCACAACTACACAGAACATTATTTAAATGAAACCTTGACATAGTTTCTTGTCAACTTGCCAAATCCCCAAGAATGGCACCTAAAATGGAGTAGAACAGCATGAATCTTGGAACTTTTAATCACCTGCGATGAAAATAAGCTTATAGGCAGAACCCCTACCTCACTTATCAAGCAATTGATGCTTTCACTACATAATTTGATAATAAGGTAATTTATTAGGTGTCAATAATGATCATTGGAGAAGTTAGGTATTGACAGGCTCATGCTTTAATGAAAATCTAATGGGCTTAGCACCATCTGGCTGTTCCAGACTATGCCTTTGACCACTCCTTCATGATACATTGCAGAACAGATGGAGTGAGTAGTTGAAATTCTGGTCTTCCAAAAATGTGTGTCTCCACCATGAGATATCACGCTCCTAACTTACATAATCTCTGATTGCTTCATAAAGTACATCCCTTTTGATGCTATACTTACAATTGTAAGTGCAAGGTATTCTTGATACAAATGTATTTTTGACCACAACAAAATGCAACAATAGGTTTCTTTGTATGATTTACCTGATGCCCCCAGGTGAAATAGTTTTTAAAGGAAGTATGAAGTATATAAAATATTCTAAATATTTGGAAAAATCACTAACTTACTTATTCAAGATAAATTACATAATAAGATGCCCATCAATCTACTGCTCAATGTGTTGTGTCTCAGTATACAAGAAATTAATATCAAAGTGTATCTGAAAGTTACAATGCCAGTTCATTACAATATTTTAGACTATGTTTCAAGAATACTCCTAATGACAATAGGCTCCAGGTATTTAAGTTTAAAACATCTGTTTATCTGTGTTAAATAGAGATTAATGAAACCAGGATTGCATCATGGAACGGGAACAGATTACAAATTCAGGTAGCATCACAAGAATAATGCTTGAGAGATTAATTTTGAAATAACCACAAATCTGAAATACATTCCCAATATTTTGTTACTTTAAAAATATCTGGAAGCTATATTCATGAATAAAGATACCATGCCATGTAACACTAATATTCGATTCCTAGCCTCTGCTGATTCTGTTCATTTCAAACAGACAGTATTTGATTTTTCTAACAAGGGTAATTATTCACCGGGACATGGGTGTCACTGCTAGGCCAGCATTCATTTCCTATCCCTAATTGCCCTTGGGAAGCTTGTGAACTGCCTTTTTGAGCTGATGCAGTCCATCTGGTGTCGGTACATCTACAGAGCTGTTAAGAAAATGTTCCAGAACTTTGACCCAGCCATAGTGTCTGAGTTGGTGCCAGGTCTTCAGTCTGGTTTCATTCAGTTAGAATCCTTCAGTGGTTTGAAACAACTGAATGGCTTCTTAGACCAACGCAGAGGGCATTTAAGAGTCAAGTACATTGCTGTTCACCTGGAATCACATATAGACCAGACCAGGTAACAAGATTTCCTTCTATAAATGACATTAGTGAAGAAATGAGGCTTTTTTTGACAATTGGCAATGGCTTCAATACTGAGACTTTTAATGTTAGTTTTTAATTCCAGGTTCATCAATTAAATTTAAGTTCCACCAGCTGCTATGATGGGATTTGAACTCATGTTCCCAGACCATATCAGACTCAGTCTTTGGATTACTAGGCCAAGGTAATAGAAGGAAATGCTATCAGTATTTCTGCACCTGATCACATTCCTGTGGGAAAGTGATTGTGACAGCATCAAGCGTCATTGAAATAAGATTCATTTGTGCTGACTTTCATGGTTGATTGACTGTCATAACCTGGGTTCCCTCATGAAGAACGCCTACATAACTAAGAGTTGTCAACACCCTGTGGAACTTATAACCCAAAGCAAAACATGGCTCCTTCAGGAAAGAAGTGGAAGAATAATTGGAAGGAAAATGAAAAGAGCTGGTTTTACTGAAATAATGCAAAATATTGCAAGTCACAATGCTGAGTGGATATCTTGATCCAAAGAAACAAAACGAATGAATGTACCACTTCAAATAAGCACTGTGCATGGGTGGTGGTAATTTGACTTTTTATCTGATTGCATAATCCAAAGAATGCCTTAAATGCTTTAGACAGAAAGATTAGATGCAGTGTGGTAATATTCTCATTAAAAGCGCTGGGCTTTTTGAATTTCTGAGCACATTCATCATGTGATATTGCAGATTTAATAGCTTCAATAAGTCTCCCGTGTTGTAATAAATGTGAAATCTTCTCAAAATGGAGGAATACTCTCTTAAATCAAGATTTGGTGCTAGCTCATTTGACACGAATGACTGACAGAAATTAAATAGCAAATGTCAACACCCACATTACTTATGCACTGCTGGCTGCACATTTCCTGATATATTTCAATGACTTTTTTTCTTCCTCTTCCGAATGGAACACAATGATCGATGGAGATCACGGTTTCTAAGTATTTATAGATGTTTCTTACTAATGGCTATGACCTTGACCGCAAGACACAATGCACAACGAAAAGCCATGCTAGACTGTCGGTGTTGTAAGTTAATGCCAGGCATAACATGTCAGAATGTGCTGTACAGCCAAGGTATTTCATGTTCTCAGAATACAAAGCTGGGGTCAAACACATGTCAGCTCACTTATCTCAACACAGCTTCTTCAATACCATTTATACTCATGATGCGCCTTTTTCTATAAGATAACATCTCACAGTTGCTGCCATTTATGTTGTTTACAATTAACCAGCAGTTAACCCTACACAGGTTAGGCTGCATTCAACTGCAAAATTACCAAGATATTTGTCTTTCACAAGAGGAGCAATATGCCATTCACCTTGCCAGCCTATCCCAGCATTTAACTAAGTTACAGCTGATCTTCATCTTAACTAATCGACCCTCCATACTTCTAATTAATCTCAGTTTTGAAATGTTTAATCAATCTAAACTGTAACAATACCTTTGGGGCACAGAGTTTCAGACTGCCAACATCATTCAAGTGAATGTGTACTTGTTTGTATATTCCCTATTCCAAATGATCTGAAGGGAGAACAGGGCAATAGACTTCATATGGCCAGTTACTCAGCCAGGGCTGAAACTGGGTATGGTAGGTGCATGGACAATCCACATGCTTTAATTTCAATGGATGTTTGACTTCATTTTATGCACAAGTATGTCGTACAGTAGTGTTTTGATGTCACGATGACCCTTAAATGTAAATTACAACTTCCAAATGATCATAACATGTTACCTCATTGTAAATAAGCAATGATCAAATTTAAAATATCCAGCTCCACCCTTCTTGGTCATGAGTTCACTTACCCCCTGCCACCCAAGGAATCAGGTATTGAACCATCGACTCAGTTATTTGTAATTCTCATGCGTTTGTGATGATTTGACTATGTCGTTGTCATGAAGTTGTGTCTTGCCAACCGGAGAGACAGAAATAGGGCCTGGACTGTGGCAATGAAAAACAAATCAAATGTTGGCAGAGTGGTGTTCATGGAAAGGACCATTTGGCAATAATCCTGACACAAACAGGCATGATGGCAGTTCAACTGAAAGGACTGTGGTCTGGCTGAAATTTAATCGACAATACTACAATTATTGAAAGTGGATAAAGTAAACTTTGACCCTATAATTTAAGCTCAGGACATTCAGTATATTAGCGTTGATGTAATGAGTGATGTAAAATCCCTACAGTGTGGAAACAGGCCATTTGGCCCAACAAATCTACACTGACACTCTGAAGAGCATCTCACCTAGACCCATCCCTCTAATATTCCATTTCCTATGGCTAACACACCTAATCTACACATTCCTGAACACTATGGGCAATTTAGCATGGTTAATCCACCTAACCTGCACATCTGTGGAGCATGGGAGAAAACCAGAGCACCCAGGGGAAACCCGCGCAGAATGCACAAACTCCACACAGACGGTCACCTGAGGGTGGAATTGAAACGCAGTCACTGGTGCTGTGAGGCACCTGTACTAACCACTGAGCCACCATGCTACCCTGAAATGTGGGAGTAACATCTACATTTCTAAAAACTATGGCTTGAAATTATTTGTTGTAAGCTTAAACAGATTTACCAGTATTGATAAGATTAAATTCAGTTTTAACATTAAAGTCTCCTCTTATTAGAAACTTGTTAAGGCTCAATCAATCTAAAACAGACATATGTTTAGAGAGTATTCGAATAGAGTGAAAGATAGGAACAATCCCATTGCTAAAAAATAGTATAAGCAGTTTATTTTGAAATGATTGATCTTAATTTTTTCTTGCTCTCTCCATCAGGGTAAATGGTGTCTCAATATCTATTCCCTTCGTACTTACCATCATGAATAACCCTACACTAATTATGTTTCCAACTTTAATCTATAAATGTGCAGTTTGGATGACATGCAGTCATTAATTATGGCACTTCAAGTAACTCATTAAGGAAAATTCTATTGCTGCGCTCAATAACCATTAAGAGCCACTGAAACCAAAACAATAAGAAGTGAAGATTTGCATGGAACGTGTCTTAATAGCGCAAACGATTATTTTACAAGATATTAAAAAAATCCAATTTTCAGCTGCAGATAACAGATTTGGACAGGTAGGTGGATAACTCACTACATTTTGTATTTTTAATCAAGCAGTTTTTCCAATGGGGTTTCATAGGTATATTAACAGTTTAATACTGACAGTGTAGATCTGATGTCCTGTTAAGAATTGTATGGTTTAATCCTGGCTTGGTGGCTGCAGCCCTAATCTATTAACAGTGGAAAACATCTCTGTACACACCCAGTCCCATTTATGTTGACCAATATCAATGCTATTATCAGTCTGCCAAAACACGCTTTTCTTTAAAATTCCTCCATTCCTTTCAATCTCACCCAACCTAAGATCTCAGCTGTTCACTCTTCCAAACAGTGTGTCCCCTCTTTCCCTGTCTTTAGATACATTGATATTTCCAAAGGATTACTTTTCAAAACTTGTTAATCCCTCTTATTCAGCTTGTTACATCTCCCTGCGTTTTCTAAAAGATTTATCAAAGTCTTCTTCATGCCTTTGAGCTACCTCCCCCTATGTGGTGCGTTAGTACTGTTCCTACTTCTGAGCCAGGAGGCCCAGGTCCACAGTTGGGGAGTAGAGATTCAATTTACTTTGGAAGTTTGGTTGGGTGACCCCTGGTGGTGTTTGCTGTCTAAAGGGGGTTCGGACATGCTAAGTGTGTCCTGCCCAGAAACAGGTAGCACCCTTCTCAGCTTAAACTCCCACAAGGCTGAGGGTGGAAGGCAGGGTTGGGGTGGAAAGTCCTTCCACCTCTGGAGAGTCTTGATAAGAATCTACTAATGAGCCTTGTTGTGGTTCCTACTCTGGCCACCTGTGAGGAAGGGACCCCCAGAGCGAGGTCAACGTCCCTCACCCCCATCCCCACCCCCAACCCATCACATTGCTGATGGTGCTGAGCACCAGTGGCTAGTACGGTGAAGGGCACGTCTCCAGCAGACACTGAGAGTGAGAGACCTGCCTCTCCATGGCAGCTGTCAACTTGTCCTTGGAGGCAGCCAGCCCCTCACGTGCTCATATGCCGTGGGCAACGAGATTATCATGGCAATTGTGAAGTCCTGCAACTTCCACGTCAGAATGCCCAGTCTCTGACAAAGCTGCCTGCTGCTCCTGTGCTTGCTTATGCATTTCAATCAGTAGCCAGCACCACTAGTCCTCTCTTCCTGGAGCTAAGCTGATGCCCAGTTTCTGGCAGTCGTGCAGGTTTTCTGGGCCATTTCTTCCTTGGCCAGCTGTACAGATGTGATGTGCTCCTTATCCTAATCTAACTGATATAGTCACCAACTGAGCTGAAGGAGGGTGCAGGAGCAGTCCTACCAATTCATGCTCTGAACCATCCGTGCTGTCTTCTTAAAGTTGGAGGAAGATATGTTTTCTGGTTTCTCTTTGTCGCTGAGACCATGTTGAGGATGCTTGTTCCTGCAGGACACAAAAGTGTGAATGTATCAAAAGCAAAGGGTAGAATTCTATTCTGTTGTTCTCTATAAGAACTGCGAATTAGGCATTTCCAGACCTGGAGAAACCATTCTTCCTAATAGGTGACTGAAATGGATGTGAGCGTACTGATTTGCAAAGCCAAAGGGGTGGAAAATTCCTTCTGGGCATTTAAAACTTGACAGCAACTTGAGAGCTCAGCCAACAAGGCTATCCCATTTCTGGGGAATTTAGGGCTTGCACAATCACACTTAGGAATTGAACCCCCTCATGAATAATTTCTTGCTGAGAAAATAAGCAGAAAGTTAGAGAAGTCTATTCCAGAGAAGGAAGGAAAGAGAGAGAGAGAAATTAAATGAAAAGTTCTAGCACATTTATTCCACACCATTTCGTGATTGCATAAAACTGTAATTTTTTCTAGGCCATTTATGGATTATTGAAGCCTACAGTATTTACAGCTGTTCTGAACAAGCCTGCATTTTTCAGATCTTCTTATTTCAAATGATAAACCTTTCATTGGATTGTAATCCACTTTGTAAAGTGTTAATTTGACTTTAATTGAACAAAGATTGCTGCAACACCCACATAGGAAACTTCAGATATTTTTGAAAGACTGAGTGCTGTTTTGCCTTAAAAGTGGAACAAAATTCGAAAGGGAGGAATTTTATTTCAAAGTCCCTCTGCTGCACATTGGAAATCAAAGCATTTGACATCTCCCTGACATCTACAGTTGACCTGGAAATTGATGACTTTGGGGACCACATCACCAACTGAATAGTCTACATTTGGGAGCTTTTTCTCTGTACACTATAGACTGAGTTTTGTTGAAGAAGCAATGACCATAACAGTGGGCTGAAAATCCACGGTCAACCTTACTTCTTCCAGAAGCCCTGATTTATGGAATTAAGCAATTAACTGCCCAGTATTTGTTCTTTATGGCCAGGGGTCTTGCCTTCCAAAGCTGCCAATGGGTGAGCTGGCAGGTAGCCAGTCTAAACAGTGTCCCCCACAGAGTAAGTGGGCAAGGAGTGCTGAGACTTTGAGAAGAAACTGTTGGTCGAGGTGATTGGAGAGTGGGGAAGTTGGGTGTATTTATTTAGCCTTGTCTGTGGGGCGCCGGATCAGATAGCTCCCACTCTCTGGGCCCTCGTGGAGGCCCCAACATATACACCCACTACCCACACTCCACCCTCACCTGGTTTTACTGGGTGGTCTCCCCATAGGCCCTGGCTGCTGGTAGAATGCCAATGGTAGCAGACAAAGGCAAAGGATGCCATAATTGTAATGAGACTGGACTAGTAATCCTGTGGCCTAGCAATGCTCTGAGACATGGGTTCAAATGCCACCGAGGCAGTTGTGGGAATTTAAAGGGATTGAACGCTAGTCAGTAATGGTGGCTGTGAAATGACCATTGATTGTCCTAAAAGCCCTTCTCATTCATTAATTTCATTTAGGGAAGGAAATCTGTCAAAAACTCAAGCATAGGGCAGCATTATTTTGATACAAAATACAGTAGAGTAGTAGTAATAGAGAACTCTACAGTCAGGAGCACAGACAGATGTTAATGTGCCAAGAATATCACAGATATAGTGAAGGTGGATACTTTGGAGAGGTCAGCCAGCAAGGCCATCTGGGTAGAGCTCAGGAATAGGAAGGGTGCAGTCACTTTGGTGTCGTACGACAGACCTCCCAACAGCCAGTGGGAGAAAGAGGAACAGATATGTGGGCAGATTGTGAAAAAAATGCAAAAACAACAGGGTTATTGTGGTAAGTGGTTTTAATTTCCCCTATATTGTCTGGGGCTTCCTTTGTGCCAAAGACTTGGATGGGGGAATTTATTAGGTGTGTCTGGTAGAGTTTCTTGAAGCAATATCTAAATAATCCAACCAGGGAAGGGGCATATGAGACATGACATTGGAGAATGAGCGTGGCCAGGAGGTTGAAGTTTCAGAGGGGGAGCGTTTAAGGAACAGTGACCATAATTCCATAAGTTTTAAGTTACTAATGGTTAAGGATATGAGTAGTCCTCAGGTGAAAGTACTAAATTGGGAGGGAGGCAAACTATGACAACATTAGACAGGAACTAGGGAATGTAGACTGGGGTTGGCTATTTGAGGGTAAATCCACATCTGGCATGTGGAATCTTTTAAAGGCCAGTTGTTTTGAATTCAGAACCGTGATGTTCCTGTGAAAATGAGGGATAAGGATGGTAAGATTCAGGAACCTTGGACAACAAGAGAAATTGTGAACTTTGTTAAAAAGGAAAAGGAGGCATGTGTAAGGTTTAGGAAACTGAAGACAAACAGATCCCTTAAGAATATAAAGAAAGCAGGAAAGAACTTAAACAAGGATATGCAATGAATTGCCAGAAGAAGTGGTAGAGGCTGGTACAATTACAACATTTAAAAGGCATCTGGATGGGTATATGAATAGGAAGGGTTTACAGGGATATGGGCCAAATGCTGGCAAATGGGACTAGATTAAGTTAGGACACCTGGTCAGAATGGGCACGTTGGACGGAAGGGTCTGTTTCCATGCTGTACATCCCTGTGACTTTATGACTGTAAAGAGTTAGGTGGGCTAAGAGGGGCCATGAAATGTCTTTTGCAAACAGGATTACAGAAAATTTCAAGGCATTTTATATGGCATGGTGGCACAATGGTTAGCATTGCTGCCTTACAGTCTCAGGGACCTGGGTTTGATTCCACCCTCAAGCGACTGTCTATGTGGAGTTTGCACATTCTCCCCGTGTCTGCGTGGGTTTCCTCCGGGTGCTCCGGTTTCCTCCCACAGTCCAAAGGTGTGCAGGCTAGGTGGACTGGCCATACTAAATTGCCCATGGTGTTCAGGGATGTGTAGATTAGGTGTGTTAGCCATGGGAAATGCAGGATTGAAGGGAAAGGGTTGGGCGATGGGTCTGGAGGGATGCTCTTCGGAGGATCGTGTGGACTTGTTGGGCCGAAGGGTCAGTTTCCAACCTGTAGGGATTTGATGATATGATATAAAGGAGCGAAAGGGTAGATCCACAAAGGACAATGGAGGGAATTTATGTGTGAAGCTGGAAGGAGGTCCTTAATGAATACTTTGTAGTCACAAAGGATAAGGACATGATCGATGGTGAGTCTGGATGTTGTCTAGGGGAATGTTGATAATACTAGGGTATGTTGATACAAAAAAGAGGAGTGTGTTTTAAAAAAACATTAAGGTAGACAAGTCCCCAGGATCTGATGGGATCTATCCCAGAATAGAGGGAGGTGAGTGAGGAAATTGTTTGAATCTTGTACCGAAATCTTTGCATCCTCTGTAGTCACAGGAGAGAACCCAGAGGACTGGAAAATAGCCAATGGTCTTCCTTTGTTTAAGAAGGGCAACAGGGATAATTCAGGAACTTACAGGCCAGTAAGCCTTATGTCAGTGGGAAAATTATTGGAGAAGCTTCTTAGGGACAGGATTTACTCATATGTGGCAAAATATGGACTTATTAGCTTTAGGTAGCATGGCTTTGCGTGACGAATGCCACAAATTTAATTGAATTATTTTGAGGAAGTGACAAAGATGTTTGATGAAGGTGAAGTGATAGATACTGTCTACATTGACTTCAGGAAGGCCTTTGAAAAGGTTCCTCATGGCAGGCTGATACAGAAGGTGAAATCCATAGTATCTATGGTGAGTTGGTAAGATGGATAAACAAGTGGCTTGGTCATACAAGGCAGAGAGTAACGGTGGAAGGGTGTTTCTCTGACTGATAATCTGTGACCAGTGGTGTTCCGCAGGGATCAGTGCTGGAACCACTGTATTATATATAAATAATTTTGGAGGAGAATATAGGTGGTCTGACTAAAAGTTTCTAAAAGTGGTTGGAACGGTGGCTCAGTGGTTAACACTGCTGCCTCTCAACGCCAGGGACCCAGGATTGATTTCATTGTCGGGTGACTGTGTAGAGTTTGCACATTCTTCCCATGTCTGCGTGGGTTTCTGCTGGGTGCTCCGGTTTTCTCCCATAAAGCTGTGCAGGTTAGGTGGATTGGCCATGCTAAATTACCTACAGCGTTCAGGGATGTGAAAGTTAGGTGCATTAGCCATGGGAAATGCAGGGTTACAGGGATAAGGTAGGAGGATGGGTCTGGGTGGGATGCTCTTTGGAGGGTTGGTGTGGACTTGGTGGGCTGAATGGCCTGCTTCCACACTGTGGGGATTTTATGTAAAAGTTAAGGTTCTAAACTGGAGGAAGTCCAATATTATTTCAAAATTTATTGGGGTGGGGGGGTGGTGGGAGTGGTGGTGGGTGGATGTTTGCAGGTAAAGGGATGGCTGGAAAGTGGGAAGCCTTCAAAAATGAGATGACAGGAGAGTCCAGAGACAATATCTTCCTGTTAGAGTAAAGGGCAAGGCTGGTGGGTGTACAGAATGCTGGATGACTACAGAAATTGAGGGTTTGGTCAAGAATAAGAAGGAAGCTTAGATAGCAGGGATCGAGTGATTCCCTAGCAGAGTATAAAGGTAGTAGGAGTATACTTAAGAGGGAATCAAAAGGGCAGAAAAGGGACAAGAGGTAAATAGGGTTAAGGAGAATCCAAAAGGAATCTACCAGTACATTAAGGACAAAAGGGTAACTAGGGAGAAAATACAGCCCCTTAAAGACTAGCAAGGCCGATTATGCGTGGAACCGCAGATGCTGGGGGAGCTACTAAACATGTATTTTGCATCAATGTTTACAATGGAGAAGGATATGGAAAATAGAGAACGTGGGGAAATAAATAGTGACATCTTGAAAAATGTCCATATTACAGAGGAGGAGGTGTTGAATGTCTTAAAATGCAAAAAGGTGGATAAATCCCAGGGACCTGATCAGGTGTACCCTAGAACTGTGTGGCAAGCTAGGGAAGTGATAGCTTGGCCCCTTGCTGAGATATTTGTATTATTGATAGCCACAGGTGAGGTGCTGGAAGACTGGAGGTTGGCTAATGTGGTGCCACTATTTTAAAAAAGTGGTAAGGAAAAGCCAGGGAACTGTAGACCTGTGAGCCTGACATCAATGGTGGGCAAGTTGGAGGGAATCATGAGGGACAGGATTTACATGTATTTGGAAAAGCAAGGACTGGGTAGGGATAGACAACATGGCTTTGTGCTTGGGAAATCGTGTCACACTGACGTGATTGAGCTTTTTGAAGTAACAAAGGATTGATGAGGCAAGAGCGGAAGATGTGATCTATGTGGACTTCAGTAAGGCGTTTGACGAGGTTCCTCATGGTAGATTGGTTAGCAAGGTTAGAGCACATGGAATAGAGGGAGAACTATCCATTTGGATACAGAACAGGCTTGAAGGTAGAAGACAGACGGTGGTGGTGGAGTGTTGCCTTTTAGACTGGAGGCCTGTGACCAGAGGTGAGCCACAAGGATCAGTACTGGGTGCACTGCTTTTTGTCATTTATATAAATGATTTGGACATGAACATAGGACATATGGTTCATAAATTTGCAGATGACATCAAAATTGGAGGTGTAGTGGACAGTGAAAAAGGTTACCTCAGAATACAACAAGATCTTGATCAAATGGTCCAATGGGTTGAGGAGTGGCAGGTGGGCTTTAATTTCGATGAATGTGAGGTGCTGCATTTTGGAAAGGCAAACCAGGGCAGGACTTGTACACTTAATGATAAAGTCCTGGGGAGTGTTGCTGAACAAAGAGACCTTGGAGTGCAGGTTTCATCGTTCATTGAAAGTGGAGTTACTGGTAGACGGGATAGTGAAGAAGGTATTTGGTATGCTTGCCTTTATTGGTCAGTGCATTGAGTATAGGGGTTGGGAGGCCATGTTGCGGCTGTACAGGACAGGCTACTATAGGAATACTGTGTGCAATTCTGGTCTCCCAGCTATAGGAAGGATGTTGTGAAACTTGGAAGGGTTCAGAAGAGATTTAGAAGGATGTTGGTAGTGTAGGAGGGCTTGAGCTATAGGGAGAGGCTGAACAGACAGGGGCTATCTTCCCTGGAGCATCAGAGGCTGAGGTGTGAGCTTATAGAGGTTTATGAAATCATGAGGGGCATAGATAGGGTAAATAGACAAGGTTTTTTCCCTGGGTTGGGGAGAGTCAAAAACTAGAGGATATAGGTTTAAGTTCATAGAGTCATTGGGTCTGTTTCTCTGCTGTATGACTTTTCGGTCCAACCAGTTCATGCTTAACATAATTCCAAACTAAACTAGCCTCACTTGCCTGCTCCTGGCCCATATCCCTCCAAACCTTTCCTCATCATGAATTATCCAAATGTCTTTTAAACATTGTAATTGTACCTGCATCCACCACTTTTCAGGAAGTTCATACCAAATGTGAACCACCCTCTGTGTAAAATATTTGCCTCTTCTGTCTTTCTTAAGTCTCTCTCCTCTTACTTTAAACATGTGCCCCCAATCTTGAAACCCCCATCCTAGGGAAGGGACAACTACCTTGAACTCTATCTAAACCTCTCATTATTTTTTAATCTTCTATCAGGACCCCCTCTCAGCCTCCTGTTCTCCAGTGAGACAAGTCCCAGCCTATCCAGCCTTTCCTTATAACTCAAACCTTTCATACCCGGCAACAGCCTGGTAAATGGAGGAGGCGATGACCTAGTGGTATTATCGCTGGATTGTTCATCCAGAGACCCAGACAATGTTCTGGGGACCCGAGTCTGAATCCTGCCATGGCAGATGGTGGAATTTGAATTCAATAAATATCTGGGATTGAGAGTTTAATAATGACCATGAATCCATTGTCGATTGTTGGGAAAACCCTTATGTCCTTTAAGGAAGGAAACTGCCATCCTTACCTGGTCTGGCTTATATTTGACTCCAGACCCACGGTAATGTGGTTGACTCTTAATTGCAATTACGGATGGGCGATAAATGCCACCTAGACAGCGATGCCCACATTCTGAATGAATAAAAAAAAATCTCTTCTGACCCCTCTCCAGCTTGATAATATCCTTCCTGTAACTGGGCAACCAGAATTGGACACAGTATTCCAGTAGAGGCTTCACCAATGTCCTATACAACCTCAACATGACTTCCCAACTCCTCAACTCAAAGGACTGAGCAATGAAGGTAAGCATGCTAAATGTATTTTTAACCATCCTGTCCATATGTGACGCAAACTTCAAAGAATTATGTATCTGTACCCCTAGGTCCCTCTGTTCTATAATACAGTCCAAGGCCCTACCATTAATTGTATAAGCCTTACCCTTGTTCATTGTACCAAAATGCAATATCTTGCATTTATCCATATTGAACTCCAGCTGCCATTTTTCAGCCCATTGACCCATTTGATGAAGATCCCTCTGTAATCTTAGAAAAACCTTCTTCACAGTCTACTATGCCACCAATTTTATTGTTGTCCACAAACATACTAACCATGTCTTCTATATTCTCATCTAAATCATTTATATAAATGACAAACAAAAGAGGACCCAGAACTGATCCCTGTGGAACACCGCTGGTCACAGGCCTCCAGTTCGAAAAGCAACACCCCACCATTGTTCTCTGTCTCCTGCCGTTAAGCCAATTATGTATCCAATTGGCAAGTTCACCCTGAATCCCATGTGACCTAACTTTGCTACTTAGTCCACCATGCGGAACCATGGCAAAGGCTTTACCAAAATCCAAATAAACAACGTTTACTGCTCTGCCATCATCAATCTTTTTGGTAATTTCCTCAAAAAAATCAAGTTTGAGAGACATGATTTTTCTCACACAAAACCATGCTGACTACCCCTAATCAATTTTTTTCCTCTCTAAATGTCCATAAGTCCTATCTTTTGTAATCATCTCTAACAATTTACCCACAACCGAAGTCAGATGCACAGTTCCCCAATTTCTCCTTACAACCTTTCTTAAACAAAGATACAACATTAGCCCCCCTACAGGTAGTTAGAGATGATGCAAATATATCTTCAAGGGGTCTCGTAATTTCCTCCCTTACTTCCCACAACATCCTGGGATACATTAGATCAGGTTCCAGATAATTATCTATCTTTACATTCTTTAAGACCTCCTGAACTTCCTCTCCTGTAATGTGAAATTTTTAAAAACATCAAAGTTTATTTCGCTACATTCTCTACAGTAAAAGTGATGTGAAATATTCATTTAGTATCTCTCCCATCTCCTGCGTTTGGCACAAAGACAACCTCCTTGATTTTTCAGAGGCCCTACCCTCTCTCTAGTTACACTCTTGTTCTTAATGTATTTGTAGAATCTCTTTGGATTATCCTTAACCTTACCTACCAATGCTATCTCATATCCCCTCTTTGCCTTCCTGCTTTCTCTTTTAAGAATGCTCCTACGCTCTTTGTATTGTTTAAGAGATTCAATTGAATGAAGTTTTCTATATCTAAAATAAGATTTTCTTTTATTCTTGACTAGAACTTCAATATCTTTATTCATCCATTGTTCCTTAATCTGACCAGCCTTACTCTTCACTCTAACAGGAACGAAATGCCTCTGAACTCTTGTCATCACACTTGTGAACGCCTCCCACTTGTCAGACGTCCTTTTACCTGCGAACAGTCTACTCCACTCAACTTTTGAAAGTTCTTGTCTCATACCATTAAAATTTGTCTTACTCCAATTAACAACTATAACTTTTCTAGAAGGCTTATCCTTTTCCATAACCATTTTGAAACTAATAGAATTATGATCGCCGGACTGACAGTGTTCCCCCACTTTTACTTCAGCCACCTGCCCTGCCTTATTGCCCAACAGAACGTCTAGTTTTGCTCCTTTTCTAGTAGAAGCATCCACATACCGATAAAGAAAATTTTCTTGAACACATTTGACAAATTCTTCACCATCCAAACCTTTAACACTATGGTAGTCCCAGGCAATGTTTGGAAAATTGAAATCCACCATTATTATAACCTTATTGTGCTTACATGTACGTGATATCTCCCAACATATTTTTTTCTCAATTTCCCTCTTACTATTGGAAGCCTATAGTACAGTCCCATCAAAGTGGTCTTTCTTTCCTTATTTGTAATTTCTATCCATATATTTTAACTGGAAGAATTTTCAGAAATAGCTTCCATAGTTACACCAGTAATCTATTCCTTAATCAAAAACGCCCCCCCCCGCCCCCCTTCCCTTCCTTGCCTCCTTTTCTATCCTTCTTATAGTATCTAAAACCTGGGACATTGAGCTGCCAGTCGTGTTCATCTCTCAACCAAGTTTCTATAATAGCTATGATGTCCCAATCCCATGTTCTTAAATATGCCCTGAGTTCATCAGCCTTTCCTGTAAGACCCCTTGCATTGAAATAAATGCAGTTTAGTTCTTCAGAGTTACTACATCCTCTGATTCTCTAGTCTTTCTCTCTAATTGACGTGCTTTTCTCACATTCAGAATCTTCCACACCAATCCTTCTGTTTACACTGCTACTTAGAATTCCTCCACTCCCCCTCTCTATCAGAATAAAGTCCTTTATTGGAATGAGCAAATGTCCCTGCTAAGATATTTGTCCCTTTCCAGCTGAGGTTAGATCCATCCTTTTTGAACTGGTCTTTTCTACGTCAAAAGACATTCCAATTGTCCAAAAATGTGAATCTCTGGACAATACACCATCTCTTCAGCCATTGGTTTACCTCCTTTAACCTGTTGTTCCTTCCCTCATTTGAGTTTGGCATTGGGAGTAAACCAGAAATAACTACTTTTAAGTTTTATTTTTAGATTTTCTACCTAATCTCTAAAATTCACTCTGCGCTGGTTTAGTATTTTCCCTAAAAACGTGTCCAATAATTTCTGGCTTCCCAATCTCACCTTTAACATTATGCTGGAAATGTTTAGAAATGTTCTTTATCCTAGCATCAGGAATGCAACAAACCATCCTAAATTTACACTCACTGCCAGAGAATCTCCTTTGTCTGTCCCTGACAGGAGAGTCCCCTATAACAATAATTCTATTAAATCTTGTCAAACGCTGCCTAACATAAGAACCATTCCAAGTATTCAATAACTGACTGCCCCTTCCATTTTCCTCAGAGAGACTATCCCATTCTACTGTTCCAAAAGCTGGATATCTATTTGATAGAGGAATAGCCACCAGAGACTTTTGAACTACCTTTGTTACCTTTCTGAAAAGTCACCCATCTATTTGTCTGATCCTGCTGCGTAATAAGTTTTCTAAATCTACTAGCCATCTCAATCTTGTATATGGCCTTCTAACATTAAGCTTAAAAAATGTTTCAATAACACCTTATATATATAAAATACATTACATTTCATTACCTACAGAAAATAATGTTAAAATGGAAAAAATTTAAAAATATATATCAAACATATCAAACTGAAATAAAATCAATCACCTAGCTGATTAACTGAATAATAAAAAAAATC
>NC_063356.1:13638825-13655319 GCF_021869965.1 Rhincodon typus
GCGGGTTTTATGGTGAGGTTGGGATTGGAGCGGAGGGAGCGGAGGGCAGCACGTTCTGCGGGGGAGAGGTTGGAGTGGGTGAGAGGGGTGGAGAGGTTGAGGCGATTGATGTCTCGACGGCAGTTGGAGATGAAGAGGTCGAGGGAGGGTAGGAGGCCTTGGGGTGGTGTCCAGGAGGAGGTGGTGTGTTGGAAGCGGGAGAAGGGGTCAGTAGAGGGAGGGTTAGGTTCACGGTTAAAGAAGTAAGCGTGGAGGCGGAGGCGGCGGAAAAACTGCTCTATGTCCAAGCGTGAGCGGTATTCGTTGATCTGTGGGTGGAGGGGGACA
This sequence comes from Rhincodon typus, assembly GCF_021869965.1. Taxonomy (NCBI): domain Eukaryota; kingdom Metazoa; phylum Chordata; class Chondrichthyes; order Orectolobiformes; family Rhincodontidae; genus Rhincodon; species Rhincodon typus. The sequence goes on from NC_063356.1 coordinate 13,639,153, forward strand.
AAGGTGAGCCCTTTACATTGATGACTGTATCGGTGCCGCCTCGTGCTCCCACGAGGAGCTCGAACAGTTCATACACTTCACTAACACCTTCCACCCCAACCTTAAATTTACCTGGACCATCTCTAACACCTCTCTCCCCTTCCTGGACCTCTCTGTCTCCATATCGGACAACCACCTCGAAACCGATATTCATTTCAAGCCCACCGACTCCCACAGCTACCTAGAATACTCCTCCTCCCACCCACCTTCCTGCAAAAATGCTATCCCCTATTCCCAATTCCTTCGCCTCCGCCGCATCTGCTCCCAGGATGAGGCATTCCACTCCCGTACATCTCAGTTGTCCTCGTTTTTCAAGGACCGTAACTTCCCCTCCTCGGTGGTCGAGAACGCCCTCAACCGTGTCTCCCACATCTCCCGCACCTCATCCCTCACACCCCGTCCACGCAATAAGAACCAAAAAAGAATCCCCCTCATCCTCACGTATCACCCCACCAACCTCCGGATCCAACGCATCATCCTCCGACACTTCCGCCATCTGCAATCCGACCCCACCACCAAAGACCTCTTTCCCTCCCCACCCTTATCTGCTTTCCTGAGGGACAACTCTCTCCGTGACTCCCTTGTCCGCTCCACACTCCCCTCCAGCTCCACCACACCCGGCACTTTTCCCTGCAACCGCAGGAAGTGCTACACCTGCCCCCATACCTCCTCCCTCACCCCCATCCCAGGCCCCAAGAAGACTTTCCACATCAAGCAGATGTTCACCTGCACATCTGCCAATGTGGTATACTGCATCCGTTGTACCCGGTGTGGCTTCCTCTACATCGGGGAAACCAAGCGGAGACTCGGGGACCGCTTTGCAGAACACCTACGCTTGGTTCGCAATAAACAACTGCACCTCCCAGTCGCGAACCATTTCAACTCCCCCTCCCATTCCTCAGACGACATGTCCATCCTGGGCCTCCTGCAGTGCCACAACGATGCCACCCGAAGGTTGCAGGAACAACAACTCATATTCCGCTTGGGAACCCTGCAGCCCAGTGGTATCAATGTGGATTTCACAAGTTTCAAAATCTCCCCTCCCCCTACCGCATCCCAAAACCAGCCCAGCTCGTCCCCGCCTCCCTAACCTGTTCTTCCTCCCACCTATCCCCTCCTCCCACCTCAAGCCGCACCTCCATCTCCTACCGACCAACCTCATCTCGCCCCCTTGACCTGTCCGTCCTCCCTGGACTGACCTATCCCCTTCCTAACTCCCTACCTACACTCACCTTTACTGGCTCCATCCCCGCCTCTTCGACCTGTTTGTTTCCTCTCCACCTATCCTCTCCTCTATCCCTCTTCTATCCACCTCCCACTCTCTCCCTTTTTATTTCAAAACCCCCTTCCCCTCCCCCTTTTCTGATGAAGGGTCTAGGCCCGAAACGTCAGCCTCTCTGCTCCTATGATGCTGCTTGGCCTGCTGTGTTCATCCAGCCCTGCACCTTGCTGTCTTGGATTCTCCAGCATCTGCAGTTCCTACTATATCTGACTTAATTCGTTGTTTTTTTGTTTTTTTTGAATGTTAATGAATAAAATGAATAAAGGTATTATATTAGTGAAATATAATTTCAGAAATAACTATAAAAAAAAACCCCTTTAACTAAGCCTGCAATCCCAGAAGCAGCTGCAAGATCCATGTTGCATGCAGACACATTTTTAGATCTGCCTGGTGCTGCTCCTGGCATGCCTTCCTGCATTCTTCATTAAACCAGAGTTCACTCCCTGGTCTGGTGGTAATGGTAGAGTGGTGTTGCCATAATATTGCAGATTGTGTTGGAGTACACTTCTGTTGCTGCTGGAGGCCCTCAGTGCCCAGTTTTAAGTTGCTATCTCTGTGAGAAGGGAAAGATTTGAAAGGGATCTAAGGGACAACTTTTTCATGCAGAGGGTGGTGCGTGTATGGAATGAGCTGCCAGAGGAAGTGGTAGATTCTGGTACAATTACTACATTCAAAAAGCATCTGGATGGGTACATGAATAGGGAGGGTTGAAAGGGACATGGGCCAAATACTGGCAAATAGGACAAGATTTCGTTGGGATATCTGGTCGACATGGACAAGTTGGACTGTTTCTGTGCTGTACATCTCCATGAATCTATGACACAAAGACTGGGAGAGCTATGGATAGTAAGGAGGATTGCCAGAGGATACAGCAGGTTATATAAAGGCTAGAGACTTGGGTGGAGAAATAGCAGGTGGAAGTTAGCCTGGCCAAATGTGAGGTGATGCATTTTGGAACATCTAATGCAGGAGAGAAGTGTATAGTAAATGATAGAACGCTTTGAAGCATCAACGTACAGAGTGATCTAGGTATCCAGGTCCACATTCCCTGAAAATGTCAACACAAGTGGACAAGTTTCTCAAGTAGGCATATGCCATGATCGCTTTCATCAGTCAGCACACAGAGTATAAAAATCAGCAAGTCATATCGCAGCTGTATATAAATTTAATTGGGCCACGTTTGGAATATTGCATATTGTTCTGATTGCCAGAGCAACAGAAGAATGTGAAGGCTTTGAAGAGGGTACAGAAAAGCTTTACCAGGATGTTGCCTGTTTTGGAGGGTATTAGCTATGAGGAGAGATTGGACAAACTTGGTTTGTTTACACTTGAACATCGGAGGCTGAGAGATGATGGAAGAAGCTTACAAAATTATGAGACACATGAATAGAATGGATAGTTGGTGTTTTTCCCAGGGTAGGAATATCAATTACTAGGGACGTAGATTTAAGGTAAAAGGAGGAAAGTTTAAAGGAGATGTGTGACGCAAGATTTTGTTTCACACAGAGGGTGTTAATGCCTGGAATGTAATGCCAGAGGATGTGGTGGAGGTAGATACAATAGTAATGTTTAAGAGACATCTTGATGGATACATACTTAGGCAGAGTATAGAGGGCTACAGACTGTGTAGCTGCAAAAGGTTTTTAGTTTCAAAAGATGCCATTTGCTGGCAGAGCCTTGGTGGGCTGAAAGACCTGTTCGTGCTGTACTGTTCTTTGTTATTTATTTTCCTCACCTTGTCTGGTTTACAAATAACTCCAGACCCACAGCCACATTGTTGACTCTTAAATGCCCTCTGAAATGGACTGGTAAGAACCTCAGCCCATGAATAAATAAATAAACTAACTTTAACCCCAACCATCCCTCCCCTGTTCTCCCACTCTGATCTCAAAGACCTTTGGCAAGTGCATCCTATGTGAGATCTACAGTGACAGACTTACATTTTTTTTTAGGTGCAACATTGAGAATGAATATTCACCCATGTTTAGAACTGAACTAAGATTGGTATAAGAGACATATTTTGGATGTTAGTTCTATCATTGCAAAGCCCTAGAAGAAAGAAATGTCCAGGACAAAATAAGCCATTCGGCCCATCTTGTCTGTGCTAGCTTTTCCCACAGCAAGTAAGAACTATTCTTACTGCTTTGTATTCCTGCCCCACACTTTACTTCAAACTTTCTTCTCTTAAATGTGTAATATTTTCTGCCTAAAGAATGGCTGAAGCTACTTTGTACTAAGTGCACACATGGTGTCCTTCACTAACAGGAATCTAATGACAAGCCAAAAACATATTTTACCTACGGCACTACTGAATGATGTGATATATGAGTTTGAGTGCCTGTTTGATGCCAGAAATGTAGGCTGCTCGTCCCAATGACTGCAGACTGCATCAAAAAACAAAATGCATTGGCCATTTGCAGTGGGCAGCATGCCAATCATACTCTGTCAGCCTGTGTTTGCAAGCCTCAGAACAGTATGACTACTATTATGTGTGATTCTGTCATTGGAATAAATAAATAATCATCTCTTCACAAAAGCATTTGGCTCGCTTCATAGGTCAGAGCATTGAGTACAGGAGTTGGGATGTTAAGTTACAGTAAGGCCACATTTGAAGTATTGATACAATTCTGGTTTCCCTGTTGCAGGATGGATGTTATTAAACTGGAAAAAAATATTTACAATAATATTACTGAGAATGGATGGTTTGAGTTATAAGGAGAGGCTGGAGATAGGCTGGGACATTTTTCCCTGGAGTGCGGGAGGCTGAGAGGTGACCTTATAAAGGTTTATAGACTAATGGGATGCATAGATAAGGTGAATAGTCAGGGTAGGAGAGTCCAAAACTAGGTCTAGGGTGAGAAGGAAAAGATTTAAAAGGGACCAAAGGGGCAACTTTTTCACACAGACGGCTATGGAACCGGCCATCAGAGGAAGTGGTAGAGGTGAGTACAATTGAAAGACATTTGGACAGGTACATGGATAGGAACGTCTAGAGGAAAATGGGCTAAACATGCAAAAATGGGATGAGATCAGTTTAAGAAACCTGGTTGGCATGGATGACTTGAACTGAAGAATCTATGTCTGTACTGCATGATGCTATGACTCTAATCGAGACTGCGCTCTGAATTGCACAGGAATTCAATTTAAGATGCAGTGTAATGCACTGTGCACATCAGAAGCTGCATTTGTTGATAGAGTGAACCCAATTTATGTCATCTAAAGGAATTCTTATGAACATTACTTAATTTTCATTGTTAAAAAAAGGTCATGGGAAATGCCAATCACTGCTGCATTCCCATAGTAACATTCTAACCAATCAGAATCTACATGCCTGGCCTGAGAACTAAGACTGACACTTTACTGTTCCTGCTGCATCTCCCCACCATAAAGGGCCCAATTAATCAGCTTGTTTTCAACCAAACAATCAAGCTGCTTCTTACGTTATATAAATTGCTGGCTGTTCCTGAAAGTCTGTATCTGCAGATTCTTGTGGTGCAGCTGTATTGTACCTATCTCTGAATCAGAAGGCTTGGATTTAATGTCACCTGCTCTGGAGGTGTGTAATAACATTATTGAACAGGTTAATTAGATAATGTCTTTTCCTTGTGTCCTAGTCCTGATGATTGCAAAATGTAAAGCTCCGAATGTTGTCTCTTTTTAGCAATGATAAAGTTCTGAAATTTCTCCTTTGGCAGAGCATTCCATGCATCTGCAACTATCTGCATAAAATCATTCATTTAACAAATCCCTTTAATGCCTCGGTAGAAATTTTAAATTGATATCTCTGAGTCACTGACTATCAGCCAGAGGATATGGATTAATCCTACTGACCATATGAAAATCCTTCATAATTTAAAAGAAACGTTGACTAAATTTCCTCTTTGACTTTCTTGCCCAAGTAATGATAGGCTCATGTAACTCAGTTCCGTCCTCATAACCACAGATTTTTATCCTGGGAGCACAGATTAGAAATTTTGCCTTAGATTTTCTGATCATTGAGTTGAGTAGTTAGAAAATGAGGGGCAATGTGCACCTGAATTTTGATTCACTTTTCTGCTGAGTGAGATTCTGTCTGGCAACAGAAATTCAAAGCAGTGAACGGTTTACAGCTAATATATATTAAATACTTCTAGTGCACGATTGAGAGATTTTTTAGGTTAAAAAGTGAAGGTGAGATGTTTTTAAAAAGTGAGGGAGTCCAAGTAGTGGTTTCTTGGTGTCATTCTCACAGCAGTTTGTCTTAAATCACAGAGCAATCTGTCTGTACAGGACCTGCTTTCTGACATTAAGTAAGGAAGCATTTGATACGAGGCAAGATAAATTCAGCAGTGCCAGCCTTTCATAAACTTAATAAACTTTGTGCCTAAAGGAGTAAAGACACTGATGGTGATTGCAACAGTTTCTAATCTGTCTTCTGCATCCCTGGTAGCAAACTCTTGCCAAATTCTGGTCATGATTAAGGGGGATAATTGTCTGGCAATAGGTGTAGCTGATGTGATAGATGCTGGCTCATATATTGTAACGTTGTTTGTGCTAAATAGCAGCTGTTCACTTTCATTATTTTCACCTCATTATTGATATCAATGAATGTGTTTAAATGCATTACATACACGTCCACTGATCATCCGTAATCGCTACCACTTAGAAGGTTGTAAACAGCAGACATATGGGAAACCATTAACTGCAAGCTCCTCTCCATGTCACACACCATCCTGAATAACCTTTGAATCACTCCACAGAGGCTGGTATCCTGTCACCAAGTTACTCATTATTTACATGTGGAAAGTCCTTGATACTGATATATCTCCCCAGAGCCAGCTCTCAGAGTGAACTGGATGTCTGACAGAGATAGTAGGAACTGCAGATGCTGGAGAATCCGAGACAACAAGGTGCAGGGCTGGATGAACACAGCAGGCCAAGCAGCATCATAGGAGCAGAGAGGCTGACGTTTCGGGCCTAGACCCTTCATCAGATGTCTGACACCCCTGTTTTATTTGTTAGCCAGAGTTCTTTGTTCGGACCATGTTTACAGCCCTAATAAGGGAACTCATATTCTATGAGGTCCACCTGGCTGACCTTGTTGCTATCACTACAGCCTTCCCTCACTGTCACTGGATCACTGGTGCTGGAACTCTCTTCCCAACAACATTGTGAGTGTACCTACACCATGTGAACTGTAGTAGTTCAAGAAGGCAGCTCATCACCACTTCTCAAAGATAATTAGGGATGGGCAAAAAATGCTGGCCTAGCCAATGACATCCACATCCCATGATTTTTTAAAAGTTAATTCATGCTCCCTAGGGATGTACTGAGGACAGTAGAGGGGGCTTGGTGCTAAAGTCTCAGCCACACCCTTGAGGACATGCATGACGCCTTTTTCAGCTGGCTCTACGCGCAATGGTTGGAAGGATGGAGAAGTGCACAAAATTATCAGCTTGCAGACAATGTGGCAGCTGAAATGTTATGAATCAATTGTCAAGGAGAGTGAAAAAACAGGTAAAGCTGCCTTGATAGGGAAGTACTTCATATGCTGGAAGCATTCTGGAAGAGTGGTGGGCGTGTGGAATGCACTGCCGGCAGTGGTAGCAGAGTCAGATACTTTAGAGACTTTTAAGTGACTCTTGGATAGGCACATGGAGGATAGTAAAATGTAGGGTATGCAGGGTAGATTGATCTTAAAAGGATAATAGGTCAGCTCAACATCGTGGGCCGCAGGGCCTGTACTGTGCTGTACTGTTCTATGTTCTATTCAGTTCGGTATTTGTGATACGTGCTTCCATTAATGTCTTAGTCACATGTTATTTCTGTGCCATATTTGCAGATGAGGTCTCAGCTGTAAAATCTGCAAAGTTCTTTTAAGATGTTAATTTTGTGAAGGCTTGCTCACAAAAGCTCATCCTGTTTCCATGAGAACTATTTACTACTTTTACTGATGTTCAACCTATGAACATTAAGTAATCAAGTTTAACTTTAAATGCAGGCTTTAAATTGGGAATGCAATGCAGTCTTAGATTGACTGGTTAGGAATGTGAGATCATTGTGAATATTTGTTGTATGAGCAATCTTCACTACCGTATTGCTCACAAAGGGATAGGTTTGGTGCCACCATCATCAATTAGGGCAGGGATTTACAGGAACAAAGAAACCAAAAGAACTGCAGATGTTGGAAATCAGAAACAAAACAGAAATTGCTGGAAAATGTCAGCAGGTCTGGCAGCACCTATGGAGAGAAAGCAAAATTAACGTTTCAGGTTGAGTGACCCTTCTTCAGAACTGATGGTAGCTAGGAAAAGGATGGCACTTATGCAGAAGATGGGTGGGTGGAATGGAGAGGAGTAAACAATAAGTGTAGATAGAGAGCAAAAAGAGAGACAAATAGTTGGACAGACGAAGGACTGAGTAAAGGTCAGCCTGGGAGAATGAATAGCTGCTAATGTGGACTATTAGTTGCTGACAATGGGTAGCATGTGGAGCAGCCCCTGTGAGGATAAGACCTGGTGTGTGAAGGTAGGGGTAAGCACATGGGAGAAAGTGGTCAAGCCCTAAAATAGTTGATCTTGATACTGAGTCCAGAAGGCTGCAGAGTTCACCAGCGGAAAATGAGATGCTGTTCTTCCAGCATGTAATAGAGCCTTCTTGCCAGATATGGTAGAGATAAACCGCATGCTAATCTAAGGAGAAGAGATTGTTGTCTCAAACAAAATGTGGTTTTTGGAAGAACAGCAACTAAGGACAAGTTACACTGAAATGAGAGACATTTTTACAGAGATGAGGAGGGCCTGGGTGATAGGTCTCTCTACTTTGAGATCTAAAGCTATTCTCCTTCAAGTCCACATAACCAACATTCCATTTTCTTTTTGGTGTACAGACCTCCAAGGTCAGAAACTGGAAGTCACCTGATGGAACCTCAGAACAGCCACATCCCGAGAGAGAATGCGGCATGGGACTTTATTACAATGACTGGCGCTGACGGTACTAACAGTATTAGCTCTTTCAAACCATTATGTGCCTATACAATCTAGAGTCAACACCACAGCTGATCAAACCTCTCAGGCCTTCTCTGCCATTAAAGTAAGATCATGGTTAAATCGTCACATCAACTCCACTTTTCTGCACTTTCACTACATCCACTGATTCCTGTGGGGTCCAAAATCTATTCATTTGAGTTTTGAATGCACTCAAAAAAGGGCATCTGGCCTCTAGGGGTGGGGAATGTCAAAGATTCATAACTTTAGAGGAAGAAATTTGTCCTCATCTCAGCCCTTCATGGTTCACAATTTGTACTGTGACTATGACTCCCAAGCTCTCTGCCTAGGGAAAATAACCTTTCAGATTCTATCCTGTCAAGGCATCTAAGGATTTTATACATTGAGATCTTCCCTTTCATTCAATTAACTCCAGAGAATACAGAATATAGATTAGAGGAGGATATAGATGGGTTGGTCAGATGGGCTGATCAAAGAAAAATGGAATTCAATCCAGATAAGTGTTTTGTGCTGCACTTGGGCAGGACAAATGAAGCAAGGGAATACATGATGAGCGGTAGGATTCTGAGAAGCACCGAGGATCAGAGGGACCTTGGTATTCATGTATACCACTTACTTAAGGTATCAGAACAGGTGAATAAAATGGTCAGGAAGACATGTGGAAAACTTGCCTTTATTAGTCAACGCAAAGAGTTTGAGAACAGGGAGATTCTGCTGGAACTGTATAAAATGTTGGTTAGGCTACAGCGAGATTATTATGTGCAGTTCTGAAATTCACATTATAGGAGGGATGTGATAGCACTAGAGACGGTGTAGAGGATATTTACCAGGATGTCACCTAGACTGGAGAGTTTCAGTTATGAAGAAAGCTTGGACTGACTGGGGTTGTTTTTCTTAGAGCAGAGTATATTGAGAGGGGACATAATTGAGACGGATAAAATTATGAGAGGCATAGATAGGATAGACAGGAAAGGACATTTCCCCTTGATGGAGGAATCAATGACAGAGGGTATGGATTTAAGGTAAGGAGCAAGAGGTTTAGAGGAGATGCGAGGAAAAACATTTTCATCCAGAGAATGATGGGAATCTGGAACTCACTGCCTGTAAGGGTGGTCGAGGCAGAAACCCTCATAACATTTAAGTCATTTTCAGATGTACATTTGTGATGCCGAAGCATACAAGGCTATGGGCCAAGTGCTGGAAAATGGAATTAGAATAATTAGGTGTCTGTTTTTGACCAGAGTGGATGCGATGGGCTGAAGGGAATTTTTTCTGCGCTGTAGATCCCTTTGACTCCAATATGGGTTCATTCTACTAACATTCAGCTCAGAGGAATCAATCTTGTGAATCTTTGCTGCACCCCCATGCCCCCAAAGGCGAGTATATCCTTCCATTGGCAACGAGACCAGACTGTACGCAGAGCAAATAACAATTGAAACAAAATGTTCGGCTGGAGCATTCTCCTCCAGTTTAGAGCCAATGGAGAAACTAACTAGCCTGCATAACAATCATGATGATTCTATTTTCCTTTTAAAGTCAATGTCATCGATAAATCGCCTGAACTTGGTAGAGAGAACTCAGCTGCTGACCTTAACCCTTCTGCAGTAAGTGGAACAGCGAAAAACGTCACCGACATCTGGGAGCCTTTACGTTGAACTAAAAATTCAAGGGCACTTGCAGATGGGTGTGATGGTCAATTAACCCATGTCTATTTGAAATCATGCAGGCAGCAAGCACATTTTGTGCTGTCTGTTCAATTGGTGATACATAGCCCAGTGCTAAACATGCATGTCTCAGTAGGGGGGACAGGTCTAGTAACACTTTAAGTGAGCCTGCACTACTTAAAACTAAGTTTCATCTCTTTAGGAGAAGGTATTTTTGCCGCAGCAGGTACTTGTTGGAAGTCTCTGGAAACAGTGTTTGATCAACGTGGTGGCAGATTATGATGCACCTGAAACTCTGGCATGCTGCTAATAAAAATGCATCCAGGTGTCCACTGCCAGCCTGGCAGAGGCCTTTGCACAGTCCTTGAGTCCCACCCAGCCTGTCCAGCAAATAGCAGGCAATGTCATGAGAACTGTTTTGTGGGCCCAATCCTGAAAACATTTGATGGCTGGTGCCTTTAAATCCCTTACAAATAAACTGCTGAACCACTGACATCACCTGATACATTCCACAGTCATTGCTGCTCTACTCTATATCAAGCTGATTTGAAACCACACATAGACTGACACCTCACTCTCACAGGGTTAGGCGTTAGGGTTAGGGTTAGTTCCTGGGAGTCAGTCAGTGTGAGGGGGAGGTTTCCACTTCCTGGGGCGATGGCCTAGTGGTATTATCGCTGGACTAATAATCCAGAGACACAGATAATGTTCTAGGGACCCATGTTCGAATCCTGCCATGGCAGATGGTGGAATTTGAATTCAATAAATATCTGGAATTAAGAGTCTAATGATGATTGTGAATCGATTGTTGGGAAAAACCCGTCTGGTTCACTAGTGTCCTATAGGGAAGGAAACTACCATCCTTACCTGGTCTGGCCTACATGAGACTCCAGACCCACAGCAATGTGCTTGACTTTTAACTGCGCTCTGGGCAATTAGGGATGGGTAATAAATGCTACCTAGCCAGTCACACCCTCATTCTGCGAATGAATAAAGAAAAATATTTCATAGAATCCCCATAGTGTGGAAACAGGCCATTTGTCCCTACAAGTCCATACCAATCCTCTGAAGAGCATCCTACCCCGACCCATTCCCCTACTCAGTCCCTGCAACACTGCATTTCCCACAGCTAATGTACCTAACCTACACATCCCTGAACTGTATGGGCAATTTAGCACGGCCAATCCACCCTAACTTGCACATCTTTTGACTGTAGGAAGAAACCGGAGCACCTTACGGAAACCCATGCAGACATGGGCAGAACGTGATATTTTAGGGTGAAGTTATTCAAAATCATCCTGCAAGCACATCAGCGGGCTTTCCTAATGAAAGTTTTCCATCAGCCATGCTGTAGTCGCTTATAGAGTCATAGAATCGTACAGCACGGAAACAGACAGTTCATTCCAACCAGTCCATGCCGGCCATGTTCCCAAACTAAACTGGTCCCACCTGCCTGCACTTGGCCTATAGCTCCAAACATTTCCTATTCATGTACTTATCCAAATACTATTTAAACGTTGTAACTATACCCACATCCACCACTTCTTCTGAAAATTCATTCCACACACGAACCACCCCCTGTATAAGAAAGTTGCTCCTCGTGTCTTTTTAAAATCTTTCTCCTCTCATCTTTAAAATATTCCCTCTTGTCTTGAAATCCCTCACTCTGGGGAAAAAGTACACCTGCTGTTCATCTTATCTATACCACTCACAATTCCATAATCCTCTGTAAGGTCACCTCTCAATCTCCTATGCTCCAATGAAAAACGTCCCAGCCTATCCAGCCTCTCCTTATAACTCAAACTCACCCCATCCTTGGAAACATCCTGGTAAATCTTTTCTGAACCATCTCCAATATAATAATATGCTTTCTATAACAGGGTGACCAGAACTGGACACAGCAGTTTTGAAAAGCACTACACTGGAACATGAGGACAGACAGTACAGGCACTGAGGGAATGCACAGGGGGATTTAATGAACTTTGTATTGATTATTGAATGAAGCTGATATGGAATGTGGTTTTTGGTGGCTTTAATTTCAACATGGTCAGCATTAGTGTCATTTCTAACTGCGGGATGGTAGGGTACGGGACAGTGGCTCAATCAGGGCTGAAATTCTGTTCTCAGAGACAAAAGCTGAATGAGGAGATTATGCATAACTCCACTGGAGAATGGATATGCTGGCTGCCTCCTCTTTCCCTTCTCTTCCTTTTACTCCTGCTCCCAAGATTGTCTCTAAATCCTTGGTGCTGAGCAATGTGACACTGCGATGAACAAGTCATGGAGATACAGCAGAGCACCATGAAGCAGGGTATCTGCTCTGGTGAATTCCGAAATACTCCTCCAGACTGATCGAGTCAGTGGAACTGTTGTTTCAGCAGCCGCATGGTCTCCTAAAAGATGTCTCTTCTTGCAGCATGACTCTCACTGTACGCACGCTGAATGTTACATGGTTGTGGAGTAGACTTTTAAGCCAGGAGTAGAGGGATAGCCCTTGTTTCCTGGCAGCCACCCTGTGTAGCAACACTTAGTGTAATCTTCGCCAACTGGCACATGAAGGATAGTAAAATGTAGGGTGTGCAGGGTAGATTGATTTTAGTAGGATAATAGGTTGGCAAAACATCATGGGCCGAAGGGCCTGTGCTGTGCTGTACTGTTAAATGTTCAAATCAACTCCTCAAAACACCAATTACTTCTGCAAACTCACACCAGTGGAAAGTAATCATCAATGAACCTGCAAATGGTTGATGATCTCCTTAAATAGCACTGGTAGGCGTATCCTTCATCCTGTTGGATGTAGGTTCAGCTCTGTTTATTTAAGGGCATTAGCTTAAGTAAAAGGTTTGAAAATGACAGCAAAAGCACTAAACAATGATCTGCCTATTCTGCAAACCTTCAGCACTTGCTCTATTAGCTAGGACATTGCCTTCATCAATTTGATGTTCAGTGTATTGCCCACTGGAAATCTATATGCACAACCTAGATGCCACTCTTTGAAAACAAAACTACACTCCTGCTGTTAAAACTATGAGTGCCATAGAGCTCAGCTTTGCAGCTAAGGTATATTTGAATTCTGAATATTAGTGTTTACCTCTTCTGCTTTAGAACTGAAACGGAACACAATGTTCAATGGAGAGCACCTCAACCTAACTCTTTCTAGACTGCAAGAATTCAAAATGAGAGTCAGCAGCAACATTAGGGGTCTGAAGTACCAATACTCTTCCTGAGCATGATATTGAATTACATGCCTTTGAAATGTCAAGCTCACAATACCCAGGATGTAAAGACTACCTAGAGTTCAGGCATGAACAGAGGAACATTTCCATGACATTTTCCATTCATTCCACACTGCAAAATTTAACAAGCTGAAACCAAACTTTTGATAAATCACATAGTCAACAGCTTCCATGCATTTTCTCCTAACCACGGGAAATGGGATTATTTTTATCCCTTTTCAGGGATCATGCTGTTTCCACTCACACAGACAGCAGACAATCCGCTCTGATGTAATTAATAGTCAAAGTTTGAGGGAAATTAACCGTTTTTTCCGAAGATTTTTGATGGCCATTAGCTGAGTCTGGACAGGCTCCAAGCAGTTTGGTATCGTTCAGCTTTTACAAAACTTGCTGCCTTCACAGAACTGAAAGTGAACACATTAAACAGTCGCAGCAGCTGGATTGACTTCAGCACTTAGAAATAGCTAGAATAGGAGTGGGATGAAAATAAATGTTGTCTTTTAAAAGGCCATCTGTCATTGTCTGTTGGACATTACTTTTGAGAATCAAATGTCATCCAAACCATATGACAGCCTAATCATTAACATCATAAAATACATATGGGGGAGCATTGAAGTCGTTGCAAAATGTCAACTTAGAATAAAATCATTCTCTGCCAGGAAAGCAAAGTCTCAGAATCTTAGGGTGAGACATTAGGACCTAAAATCATGCCCTACCATAAACACAAACGGATCGTCAGGAACCAGATGGTTAAGGTTTTGAAACAGAACTGGATTTGCTCTCTCCCCATGATAACCCAACATCATAATTTATCTCTTTCCATATCATTTCATTACAGCAAACTGGTGTTTAAGTTAATTGGCAAAAGAATCGGGGGAGTGATGAAGGAGCTTTGATGAAACATACGTGAGTTATTATATTCTGGAATGTACTCTCTGACAAGGCAGATTCCACAATAACTTCCAAAGGGAATTGATTATATATTTGAAAAGGAAAATAATTGTAGGGCTATAGACAAAGAGTAGGGAAGTGGGACTGAATGAATAGCTTTTTCAAAGGGCTGGCACAGTGTAATGGACTCAGTATCCTCTGAGCTGTGCAATGCAGCAATTGTGTAAATATTGTAATCAGAAAGAATGAGAGATGGATGGCTGAAACATTTATTTATGGGGAAAGAGGCATTGTAGGCATATTCTAAAGAGAAGGGATCTTGTACAAACCTATAAAATTCTAACAGGACTAGACAGGGTAAACGCAGGAAGGATGTTCCTGATGACCAAACAACAGGGGTTACAGTCTAAGGATATGAGCTAGGACTGAGATAAGAAGAAATTTCTTCACCCAGAGAACAGTGAGCCTGTGGAATTCTCTGGCACTGAAAGCGTTTTAGGCCAAAACATTGAATGTTTTCAAAAAGGAGATAGATATAGTTCTTAGTGCTAAAGGGTTAAAAAGTACACGATGAAATGGTAACAGGGTCTTAGTAGAATGATCTGCCATGATGACATTGAATGGCAGAGCAAGCTCGAAGGGCTGAATGCCTGTTCCTATTTTCTATGTTTCTATGTGTGAAGGTATGTGTGTGGTAATTGCCAACATGTGGTCTGGGCTAGGACTCATTGAGGTAGTTTGCTGTTTCTAAACCTCCTTTGTCTATATTGGGTCTCGGGTTTGTCTAATTATGAATGGAAGGATGGACCTCTGGTGAGTCTAAACAGAAGCACCGCGTGTTACAGTTGGCAAGATGGTTCATTTATTGATATCCATAAGTACAGTTATCATTACAAGTGAGATATAATGACAAAGGGCTCTCATGGGGCAGGACCCAAACATCTCCAGGCAAAGACAATGTGACATTGTCAGATTGGTTGGAGCTAAATGTAACATGGACATTAACTCCTTCAGACCTATTGTTGGGTACAACAGTGTGCTCTTGCTGTCTGCAGATACTGAGTTCCTACCTCATTCATGGGAATGTATGGAAAATACATGGGGAAAGCTGCAAACGCTCAGATCAGAGGAGAAACAGAAGTCAACTCAGTCAGTTATGATCTAGGGACCATCCCCTTTAATAATTTTCTAAATTATCTTAAGAATTTTGTACTGGATGATTCAGAAGCAATCCAAAGGATATGTTTCCAAGCATTTGAATGCTACAAATATATGTATTTGTAAGTTATTTCAGAGAGAAATTCACTTTGTGGAAGGAACGCAAAAGGGAAATGAAGCTGGTCCTGTGCAGAATCTCTGAGACCATGGCATAGAAACAATTTGGGTCTAAATGCTAATGTGATCACCCAAAGTTCTTCTGTTCTGCTAGTTTTTTCAGAATTTAATTTAAGGGAGTTAACACCTGCTCTAACATAACACACATGAATTCCATAGAGCACATTAATAACTGAGGTTTAATTTCTGGATTCAAGCCAAGATAAACTGTCAGTGTTTGGAAAAGCATGTTCTATTCAAACCTCCATCGCGGTATCAGCCTATCTTACAGCATAAGGATGTATCTTTTGTGTGTATTGCACTGTGATGCAAACTTAACAGGCTCAAATGGATCTGGTGAAGGTCATGATGTATTGTGTGAACCGTGATCTTTGAGACTCTGGTATGGGGTGAAAGGTGAGACCGGCTGTGCTATTTTGCTGCAAACAACATCCAAACTGGCCAATTCTGGGCTTACTGTCCAATTAAGATCATTGGCGCTACCTACTTAATCAGTTGGCTGGCAGTTCTGACACACCAGCAGTGTTGCTGGGATAGGTGGTCACTCCTGAGGCTGAAAAGTGATCTCAGTTTTCAACAAAGGGCCAAGAGTCAGAAGCCAACCACCCTGAGATCTGTGTGGCCATCTCTTTAGGCCATGCAGATTCAAACTGTGGCATGCCATGGTGAAGCAATATTGAGACTGATTTATGTACCGTACATGCATGCCAATTACTGGAAAACTATGTTTTATT
>NC_063356.1:13655819-13686819 GCF_021869965.1 Rhincodon typus
TCCCTCTATACATTGATGCTATTAAGGGTTCGGCTATTTACTGGATTCTTTCCTCCTGCATTAGATCTTCCAAACTGCATCACTTCATATTTGTCTGGATTAAATTCCATCTGCCATTTTTTCACCCAATTTTCCAACCTATCTATATCCCATTGTTTCCTCTGATAGTCCTCCTCATTATCTACAGCTTCCTCAATCTTTTGTGTGATTGGCAAACTTACTAATCAGGCCATCTTCATTCTCCTCCAAGTCATTGATATATGTTAAAACAACTAGAACACCACTGGTCATAGATCTCAGAGAAACACCCTTCCACTGCCACTCTTTGTCTTCTATGACAAAGTCAGTTGCGTATCCATCTTACCAGCTCACCACAGATCCCATGTGACTTGACCTTCTGTATCAGCTTGCCATGGAGGACATTGTCAAAGGCCTTGCTAATGTCAATATTGACAACATTATTGTCTTGCCCTCACCAATCATTTTTGTCACTTCCTCACAAAACTCAATCAAGTTCATGAGCTACAATCTCCCCATACAAAACCATGCTGCCTGTAACTAATAGTTCCACATTTTTCCAAATGTGAGTAAATCATTTATCTAAAAATCTTCTCCAATAATTTCCCTATCACTGACTTAAAGTTCACAAACTCGAAATTTCCCAGAATATCCCTGTAGCCCGCCTTAAACAAAGGAACAATATTGGCTAATCTCCGGTTCTCTGGTATGTCTCCTGTGACTAAAGAGAATACAAAGGTTTTGTACAGGGCTTCAACAATTTCCTTATCTGCCTCCCTCCATGTTCTGGAATAGATTCCATCAGGCCGTGGGGACATGCCTATCTTAGTGCTTTTTAAAACACCCAACACCACTTCCTTATTTATGTCAACATGTCCCAGAATATCAACTTACCCCTCCCAAGACTCATCATCTGCCATGTCCTTCTCCTTTTTAAATACCGAAGCAAAGTTTGCATTAAGGACACCATCCACTTCCTCCAGCCCCATGCATAAATTCCTTCCTTAGTCCTTCAGTGGACCCATCCTTTCTCTAACTACCTTTTTGCTCCTTATACATTTAGAAAATGGAATTTTCCCTAATCCTGTTTGCCAAAGACATTTCATGGCCAGTTTTAGCCCTCCTAATTCCTTGTTTGACTTATTTGCTGCTATCTTTGTATTCTTCAAGGGCTCTATCTGTTTTCAGTTTCCTGAACCTTACATATGCCTCCTTTTCCTTTTTATCTAAGCTCACAATTTCTCTTGTCATCCAAGGTTCCCAAATCTTGCCATTCTTATCCTTCATTTTCACAGGAACACACTGGTCCTGAACTCTAATCAACTGGCCTTTAAAAGGTTCCCACATGCTAGATGTGGATTTAGCCTCAAAGAGTCTACATTCCCCAGTTTCCATCAAAGACTGTGGTAGTTGACTTTACCTAAATTTACTACTTTCACCCGATTTCTACTCTTATCCTTCTCCAAACTTATAAAATTACAGTCACTGTTCCCAAAATGCTCCTTCATTGAAACTTCAATCACCTGGCTGGACTCATTCCCCAATACCAGATTTAGTATGGTCCCTTCCCTAATCAGACTTTTTGCATATTGTTTCAAAAAACCATCCTGGTCACACCTAACAAACTCTCCCCCATCCAAACCCCTGGCACTAATTGAGTCCCAGTTGAGAAAGGGGAAGTTAAAATAACCTACCACAACAACCCTATTGCTTTTACATTTGTCCATAATCTGTTCGCACATCTGTTCCTGTGTCACCCACTGGTTGTTGGGAGGCCTGTTTTACAATCCCACTGTTCCTACTCCTAAACTCTACCCATTTGGCCTTGCTGAATGAATCCACCAAGGTGCACTCCCTCAGCATTGCTGTGATAGTCTCCTTAATCAGGAATGCAATTCCTCCTTTTACATGTCTCTATAACACGCCTGGAACATTCAACTGCCAGAACATTCTATTGCCAGTCTTGTCCTTCTCTCAAACAAGTCTGTGTAATAGCTACAACACCATAGTTATGTGTATTAATCCAAGCTCTAAAATCATCTGCCTTACCCCTGATACTCCTCGCATTAGAACAAATATAGCTCAGACTGCCAAAACAGCCAGATTGTAACTTGCCAGAGGATATCATGAAGTGACTTGTTCCAGGCATTTTTGGAAACTTTACCCAGAGACAATAAGAAACTTTGCAAATCCTCATCAATGATAGGAGAAAGGGTGGATGATAGTACAAAATGTAAATAAAAACAGCCTTGGCTGAGGAAGTAGAAATCCTTAAATAGCTGCAAAATATGTCTGTCCCTATTAAAGACATTTGTTCAGTTTATTCAAAAACAAAGAATTTAAAAATATTGATGTGCCACATTTTTTAAAATGGAAAGGATTGCTATTTATTGCACAATTCAAAATATATCAAGGGACTATCTTGTTCTCTCATCTTGCTGCTTTTTCAAATAGAACATTCTTGCTCAAATTACTAAAACAATATCAAAGGGATATACTTTGGGGAAAGGTTCTGTACAGGCCACATCCTTGAATTGACAATTGCAAAGCTGTACTTGCTTTTTATTTTAAAAAATTCAAATGTCCTCCTCTTCTTGATGAAGGACAAAAATTGTTCTCAAGGTACAGGTGATATTGGCAAGACTGCATTAATTGTCCCTTCCTATTTGTACAGAGAAGGTGATTATAGTTTTTCAGTATGAAGCCATTACACCGATAATGCTCCCATGTGTTGGTGATGAAGTTCTTAGAGAACTCCAGGATATTATTGCAACAAAAAGGATAGTGTTTAACTTGGAGGTGATGGAATTCTCATGTAATTGCAGCTCTCATCATTCAAGGTGATAGGAAATACAATGGGAAGGAGGTGTTGTTGAAATAACATTGATTGGTTGCGGCAATGTATCTTCTGGATTGTATGTACTGTGACCCCAGTGAGCTGATGGTGGATATGAATAGTAAAACCATCGGCAAGGTCACTGATCTGAACTCAACAGGTTTTTGTCTACATCTGTCCAGGTAAGTGTAGGTACACATTATATGGTTAGCTTCTTGGTAAGGATTTAGACTCAGGGGATTACCTTCTTGATCATAGGTGTCCAACTTCTTTCTTACTGCCACAGCCATGACACTGACCTGACACTTCAAGTTAGTTTCTTTTCATTGGTGACATTCAAGATTTTGTTGGAGGGAACCTATTGATGGTAGTGCTGCACTGAAGGACCAGGATAGAGTTTGGGCTTTCTCCCATTCAAGGTGCTCATTATCTAGTATTTATGTGGAATGTCCTTTACCTTTCACTGGCTATCCCTGGCCTCAGTGCTTTGATTCAGCTTCTGATATCAGCTGGCATGGGCTGCTACTTTCACAGAAAAGTTGTGAACTGGACACTGGAATTGTCTGCAAGAACAGCATTACTTATGATCTTACAAGTAAAGTAAGGTCATTTCTGGAGTAGCTTAAGATAGTTGGCCGAGGACGTTTCTGTGGGGAATCAATCTTGGCTTGTCTCAGCTGCAGTAGTGCCCTGAAATTTCTGAGACAGGGCCAAACCTAATTCCCACTTGACTCACTGTTTTCCAATTTCAGTGAGCTGATCTAAATTGGGAATTGGACCTTGCAATTACTTATGCAAAACAGCATAATCCCATTTCAAGCAACAACCAGCAATATCTGAATGTTTTCTACATCTAGTTTCATGTTAAGCTATTTTCAGAAAACTCTAGACAAAACACTGATCCCTAAAATTGGGCCCTGCTGCATCGATCTTTTGTTCATAAAACTAACACAGCTGGGTTTCATTTTTAAACAGTCCTCTGAAATAGTCCACTAGGTTCTTCACTTGTCAATCAATCTCTCACATTTCTGGAGGTGGCAAGTGGGTATTCTTGTTGCTTGAGCTGGGGTGATGAATATTGGCAAGCCATTAGCTAGCCAGAATAAGCAAAGCACAGCTCAATACTGCATTCCATCCTTATGCATGAGATTCTGGAATAACAGTTCAGTTTTCTCTCCTTATCTTGGCCTCAAGACACTAGGGAAAGTTTTACATCTGTAAAGGTTTTCAGTGATTTGGACTGTTGTGTAAGGCAGTTAGTACTTGAACAGGTTAACTGATATCACAAGATAAGTGACAAAAAGGACTGTTCCTGGGAAGAGCTCACCATTGTCATAAGGAATTGTCTAAGAGTTACAGAGAGCCCTTGACTTTTTTTAAGAATCATTCAATGGATGAAGGCATTGCTGGCTAGGTCAGTATTTATTGCCTATCCCTAATTGCCCAGAGGGCAGTTAAGAGTTAACCACATTGCTTTGGGTCTGGAGTCACTTGTAGACCAGAACAGATAAAGGTGGCATTTTCATTCCCTGAAGGATATTAGTGAACCAGATGTCTTTTACAACAATCAACAATGAATTCATGGTCATTACATGATTTTTAATTCCAGATTTATTTTTATTGAATTCAAAAACATCCAATTAAATTCCACCATGGCAGGATTCGAACCTGATTACCCAGAATATTACCTGGTCTTTGGCTTAACAGTCCAGTGATAACGTCACCTCCCTTAAACAGATTGCTCTGGGTGGTAACAACTCGTAACTATTTTGTTAACAGGAACCTACACTTACATTGAGACGGATATCTCACAATAGACATTTATGTATCTTAGACATAAATAACACATAATGAACCTCGGCTGCTTAATCAAGTCACAGTCTATATTCTGCCTAAGACATTGTATGGGTACTCCTGCCCAAATAATATCAGTAGCTCGTCTAATGCCAGCACGAGGGATTGGCTGTGACGAACCTAACCAAATATCCCAGGTTGGTTCCAGCATTGTTTCCAATATGCTAATAGTGCTGGCATGCAACATTACAATATGCGTGCAGTGGTAGGATTGGAAGATTTCATGTTACCACAATGTTACAATATGATGAACATGATACAGACTACAATTAGACAGTTCTATGAAAGCCATAGGAGAAAAAGAAACTGAGAAAGAATTCCAGCCAACAAATTGTGAGGGTAATTTAATACTGAACAGCTTAACAGCACACAGAGCCTGTCAGCTTCTGTGTAAACAGCAGCCAGCAAAGATTGCAGGAGCTGTGACTGCTCTTTGCCCACCTGTAAAAACTCAAATCACTCAGGAACAGTGAAAAATATTGAAAAACACTGCTGAACACCAAGCAGAGTCTCAAGTGGAATAATCCAATTTGTAATCCTGGGATACAGCAGTTGATATTGGAAACATGATATCAGATAAGTCCCTTAAGTGGAAAGTCTTGCATTTGAAGTGAAAATTCTAGGCTGAAAAGCTAACAGAAGGCTTCAAAGCTACAATTAAGTGGCCAAACATTGTTAAATCATTTTAAACATTGGTAAAGCCTGTATGAAAATTGTTTATCGAAGAAGGACATTTATGAAGAAACTTGTTTCAAATTAACAGTATTAATCAATTACTGAAGATGGGAAAAATTGAAGGCAGAAGAGTTTATTAAAACAGCATTTTGAAGGGCAAAATATTTGTATTGCGTATGTGAAATTAT
The DNA here is from genome assembly GCF_021869965.1 of Rhincodon typus. Taxonomy (NCBI): domain Eukaryota; kingdom Metazoa; phylum Chordata; class Chondrichthyes; order Orectolobiformes; family Rhincodontidae; genus Rhincodon; species Rhincodon typus. The sequence continues at coordinate 13,661,391 of NC_063356.1, forward strand.
TGCTTTAAGATGTGAGATCACAGTATTGCTGTGTTTTTTTGAGGTAAAATGGTGCTAAAAACTCAGAGAAGATTTGGGAAAGGCAAAAATCCTCCATAACAGTGGAGAAAGGTTGTGAAAATCCAAGAAGAAAATACCCTGAGAAAAAACATGTTTTCCTCCATTTTGTACAAATATTTAAAATGCACCACCAATAGGCTGGATTACAGATCATGTTTTAAAGTGGCAAATTGTAAAAGAGACAAATACCATTGACAATATTGCTGTGAAGTTGTGTAGAGTATTTGTGGACTGGGAGCAGGATGTTAGAGTTTGGTGTTTGTAAGATAGTGGTGTTTGTAAAATGCGAGGGGGGAAAGCCGTGTGTGGTCCCTTTAAAAGATGTTTTTTTTTCTATGCTTAAAGATTCAAAAATGATGTCTGTGGGCCGTAGTTGTGGGTTTGCGGGCACCAGCGTTGAAACATTTGTATCAAATGGCTATATAATTAGTAGGCCAAGCAGCAGCTTCGTTTTGTTATCAAGACAACAAGTTTTGAATTTAGCCAATTAATTTTAATCAGGCACACATATCAAAAACCAATTAAATTTAAATCTGATGGTTTTGACAACATAGGACCAATCCTATTGTAAGAAATATTGATATGTCATCAAGCGTATAAAAGTAGAGGCAGATGGGCAAAGACAGGAGAACGAACTGCCATCTGCAAGAGTTAACAGCTGTCAGCTCTCAAGAGACTTGTAAGCTCTCGCAGTCTTCTCCAAGTTTTGGAAAAAGCACCATCTAAATCCAAGCTACCTACGGCACAACTAGTTATTATTCCTGACAGAATAATTCAATGGGAAGGCATTCCTGACAGAACGTTTGAAGGAGAAGGCACGGAACATCCTGGAAGACACGTAACCCAGCTGTACTTTCAAAAGACTACGTTCTTCTTTCAAATTTTATTTTATATAACTGGAATTTATATTTATTGGAACAGCATACCATTAGAATCTTGTTTTATTCGGAATAGTTAGCAGTGAGAAGGGGTTTATTCGGTTTGTTAATAGTTTAGGTAATTTGTTCACTGTTAGAGTTAGATAAGTAAATTGTTACTTTTTGATTGTAAAGTGAGTGTCAGGGATTTATTTTATTTGACCACTAAAAGTTGCTGAAAGCAGATTACACCACTTTTTGCAGTCCTTTTACAGATTATAGGGCGAGGTGCTCCTAGTTGAGTCTTTCGGTTTTTAGTTCTCAGAAGGGGGTCTACCTCGACTTTTAAACAATATCATGAGAAAGTTTTACAATTATTTTAAATCAAGTACCAATTCCATTATAGAGAGGGCAAGATTTAACAGAACAATATAGTTTCCTAGAGAACCAGTTGACAACTTTTGCAAAAACCTTTACACATTGTCAGAATTTCCTGATTATGATTATTTATTAATTTATTTTTATATTATTGTTTATTAATAATCATTATTATCATAATTAAAGAACTAATTTGAGACAGAACTGTTGTCGGAATTTTTGATATGTGACTTTCAGGTATGCTACAATCAAAAGAGGATCCATACTGGAAAGAACTATTCAGGTAATGGTACAAGGAAAAACCCAAAAACAACACAAGGGATGATGGAAATAGAAAGCCAACCTAGTTCAAGAATATCATCAAACTTCTTCAACAATCTAAGTAATAAAAGCAACTTGATAAACCAATACTTGATGTCTTTAGGTCCTTTGATGCTTGAAGTTGCTTTTCCAAATGTGGTATTTAAAACAAAAACACATAAACAGAGACATTGATAACACAGTGTGGAGCTGGAGGAACACAGCGGGCCAGGCAGCATCAGAGGAGCAGGAAAGCTGACGTTTCTGAAGAAGGGTCCTGACCCGAAACGTCAACTTTCCTGCTCTTCTGATGCTGTCTGGCCTGCTATGTCCTCCCAGTTCTACATTGTGTTATCTCTGACTCCAGCATCTGCAGTTATTACTATCTCTAAACAGAGACATTCACAAGGTTTATATAGCTTTGGTAAGAAAATGTGACATTTCCAGGGAATGTATAAAAGTCAAAACCAACCATTCAACCACAGAATTAATAATGCTGACGGACACAAAGACCTTGCCATAAATAGCTTTCGAAGAAAACCTAGAATATCCAGACTCAACTTTCATGCAACAAATGTATATGATGAGCTTTACTGTTTAATCAAGTTTGAACCTTACTACTGCGTAAGGCATCCTTTCCCCAAGGTGTCAGCAGCTTTACTAATTCCTCAACAAGGACTGGCTGCAGCTAATCAATCAAAGATCTCCCAGTCATTCTGGTACAAACTGTAATGATTGTACTGAGGTCAGACAGGTGGACCTCAGATTATGTGTTCTCTGATTGGGGCTGTTAATCTGGCCCAGTCAGGGAGTCCTGGCTGACAGACAAAAGAGCAGTTTCAGACATCCTGACACTCTGACAGCTGGCTCTGAGGGAGTTGGACCGGTGTCAAGGACTTTCCACGGGTAAATAAAGTTTGACTTGATGACGGGATGCCAGCCTTTGTGGAGTTATTTCAGAAACCAACATTTACAATGTGCAGTACTGTAAAGCAATGTTTTGTATTAGCCAGGGAACTATGTAGCTTCAGTACTACTGTGGGTCAGTCCACTACTGGTAAGGTCCCCAGTCTAGAACATGGGAGCGAGTTAATTGGTGTTTATTCACTGCCAGTGATGATCCCATTTACTTCGAGAGTCAATGTCAGGACTGCTATAAGGTCAGGGACCTCATTACAAACCAGTGGGCCTTGAATCATCCCTCTGCCTCCAATTTCAACCGCAACCTGCAGGTGTAATTTGTTGGAAAAATTGGTTTAAGGACATATCTATTTACATTTTATACTAAAGCTTCATCATATCTTTTACATTCAAATCAAAATATTGTAATCACAAAGAGATCAAGCATATGTAATATATAAAAGTCTGGAAATCTTTCTTTGTTAAACTAATCCACATTTCTGCAATGCAAAGAATCTCCAACAGATCTGCAGTAAAACGTAAACATGCCAAAATAGAGCTTTTTCATTTTTAACACAGATAAGCAAAGTTTAAATCTTGCATATTGTAATGCCTTAATTGCAAACATTCATTCTGAAAATCTTTGGACATATAATGATTCTTAAGGATATTAAAACTGACAAGCAACCCAATGGAGAGATTGCAACCAAATTTGTGTCTGTTGTAAGAGCAGTTAATTAGTTGAAATTTAACATCAGTACAGAGATGTCATTAACCCGGTGTGCTTCAACAGCAAAATGTATAAGATAATTCATGTCTGACAGGCTCTGAGCGTTGCAACTCCATCCTGGCTACCGTATCTATTCCCCAATTATATCATTGTTCCTTTCTTTCAAACAATAAGTACCAACATGTTGAAATTCATTTATTCATTTTCTAAGCAGTGAACAATTGTTAATTAAATTCTATTGATTTCAGAGTTATTCTTTCACTGATTACAACATTGCTATAGCCCAAGATAATTCTGGATGTTAGTCATATCCACTGTCAAATCTATCACACAGCAATTTCTTTGGTGGGGGTATGAGAAGATAATGATTATGTTACTAGACTAGTATTTCCAGAGGCCTTGACTATTAATCCACATGCATGGTGTCAAATCCCACCACAATGGTTGGGGAACTTTAACTTCAATGAATTAAATAAATCTGTAATAAACCATTATAATCACTCATGATAACAAAAACAGAAGTTGCTGGAAAAGCTCAGCAGTTCTGGCAGCATCTGTGAAGAGAAGTCAAAGTTAATGTTTCGGGTCCGATGACCCTTCCTCAGAACAATCTAAGGAAGGGTCACCGAACCTGAAACATTAACTCTGATTTCTCTTCACAGGTGCTGTCAGACCTGTTGAGCTTTTCTAGCAACTTCTGTTTTTGTTTCTGATTTACAACATCCGCGGTTCTTTTGGTTTTTATCAGTGATGATGACTGTGTAACAGCTGGATTGCATTTAAAAACCTATCTGAATCATTAATGCTTTTACAGCAGAAAATCTCTGTTATTATCAGGTTACCTACTCCCTCCAAACCTATTTGGAGATTTGATAGAAACTTCCAATATCAGAAGGGGATCTTGTCTGATTTAGATAAGGAGATGCTATTGTCATTGGCAGAAGAATTGAGAACCAGAGGATACTGATCTAAGGTAGAAGTACAATAGGATCTATAGCGAACTGAAGAATAAGTCTCTGAGGCTGTGAATGGTTAGGGATCTGGGATGAACTGTCTGAGATTGGAGATACAGTCATTTCAATTGTGGCTTTCAAAAGTGAATTGGGAACTTACCCAAATAGGAAGTAATTGCAGGACTACAGGGCAACTGTGAGAAGGAGGGAACAATTGCATTCCTCTCATGGAAAACCAAAAGAGATAGAATAGCCCCATTTTCACATGGCTTCCTTCTGTTCTGTAACCTTTCTAACCTTTAGCTTATACCCTCAAAACAAGGTGTCAGGGTTATTGGACAATGGTTTGTCCCATTCCTTGTGTCTGAAGTGATATCAGACAGGTGAGCTGATTGCTTCCACTCTGACTATAAGTTCCCAATGTTTGTGTGTGAGGTCTTAGTGCAGTACTTTGAGCACTTGGGTATATCAATAGCTTCAAAAAGCCAATCGTCCAGGTACTCCACAGAGTGCCAACCATCAGTGAATTGCCACCCCACCAGTTTTTCTTGTATTCTCTGTATTTTTTGCCATGTCTTCCAAGCCTGACTTCTCTAGAATTGCAAAACATGTCATCCATTGAAGAGCTCTGTCAGAGCAGAGTGGTCAGGATAAAGATGGGATCCACCTGTTATTTGCAGCATCAGAAGCCATACAGTAATTATTAATAACAAAATCAGAAGTTGTTGGAAAAACTCAGGTCAAGCAGCATCTGTGGAGAGAAAGCAGAGTTAACATCTCAGGTCCAGTGACCCTTCTTCAGAACTGTTTCATAATTATGAATATCCAGTGCTAACATTGGTAAATGGGTGTGTAGATGGATGATTGAATGGTAAGGGTCAGACTGTGGATGAGTGAGGTAAATGTGTAAGTGGATTGGGGGTGATGTAACAGAATAAGGGTGGCAGCTGGGTGAGGTGGCAGGTGGAGAAGTGGCCAAATATATAGGTAGGTGAGGTGGGTATAAAAATAAATGGGGATTGACAGGGCTAGTTCAGTCAGGTAGCATTGGAAGGAGTAGTCAGATTGGGAACAAGTCAAGATAGGTTGGGGGAGGCCAGTGATGGAGGTGGGGGGTAACCAAGTCAAATCAGTGGGGTCTTGAGTTCAGATTAGGACTGATCAAGTGGTTCAAGCTTGTCACATCTGGTCAGAGAGTGTCGTCACATAGTTAGGGTTTAGCATGGCTCTGAGGGGTGGTTGGGTCAAGTGATGGAATCAGTGGGATAATTAAGCTGTCAAGGTGGGGAGTCAGGGTGGCTGTGTGAGTGATTTTGGATAACTGTAGCTATCTGGGTGTTAGACTAAATCTTACTCTGTCTAATGTTTCCTGGAGAACTCACAAGTAAGTGCCATGAACTGTTTGACTTCTGCAACTGAAACTCAGAGATTGTGCAGATTCCTGGGAAGCAGGATAATTCCCAAGACATCAGCACTTTGGGACTTCCACCAGGTCCTAAAGTGCACCTTGAGAGCTCAGTGCAGTCTCCAACAGTCATCGAATTCCAACTGTGCAGAAAGAGGCCTTTCAGCCCAACGCTCTGAAGAGCATCCTACCCAGACCTAGACCCCAACCCCATTATTGTAACCTCGGATGGGGTTTTAAAACTATGGCTAACCTACCTACCAATCCACCTAATCTGCACATCTTTGGACTGTGAGAGGAAACCGGAACACCAGGTGAAAACCCACACTGACGCAAGGGGAAACATGCAAACAGACTATCACCCAAGGCCGGAATTGAACCAGGGTCCCTGATGCTGTGAGGCAGCAGTGCCAACTACTGAGCCATTGCACACTAGGCAAGAGGGTAGAAGATCTGGACCAATGAATGCAGTAATAATCAGCAATTTTAATACTAAATTATTCGTCACACAAAGTAACAAGGGCAGAAGTACAAAAGCTGGACAGTGCGTGAATACTTTGAGCAGCTGACTACTAGTCTCTACGTTCTGACTGATGTTTATCCATGCTCCCTAAGACTGTTCGGGAAAAACTTTGAAACACATGGGATTTCCACCTGACCCAGACAAGATAGATCATCAGCCAGTCATTGATACTGTAAATCCTATTCACCATTTATTTCTAATGTTTAGCTTCTTCTTGATTCTGTTCAGCAGTTTTCAGCAGAAATACTTTTAGGAAGTTGTAGTGAATCTGTTTAAAGACAATAGGGCCACGGCACAGAAATATTCACAAATCAACTCAAAAAGAGACCACCAGACATTAGAAAACTGAAAAATTCATGTTGATTAGCACAGTGAGTTCTTAACGTCAGTGTTAAAGTACTTATACCAAGGGGTGAAGTTCATCTTTGGAAGAAAAATACAGGAATAGCTAATTCTGAACTACGATATAGAATTGCACACATGAAAATAACATTCCAAAGACATATAGATTGTCCCAATTTCATTAGGAGATCATGAGAGACAAACAAGCATTTCCCATTTTTCAATTAAAGAGGAATGTTGGCCTTTATAAAGGAAGGAGAGACATAATCCAATTCACATCAATGTCACTCTTGCCTTGAGAAAAAAGACAGTAATTCACCAAAACATATCAAAAAAGATCAAGATATATCTTCCCTGTAATAAAGACAAAGAACTGCGGAATCTGGAAATGTGAAACAGAAACCTGCAGATCTCACAGCATCTATTAAGAGAAAAACAGAACTACTGTTTGAGCCTGGTGACCCTTCATCAGAACAGGCAATATCTGGGAAAGTGGAGAACGGAATGGATTACATGGAGACAGAGCTGAGAGAGAAAACAAAGGATAGGCAACAAAGAGGTAACTGATGAAAAGCCGAGTCTCAGAGAAATACTAGACAGCGTGTTTATGAGGAATGTGAATAGTTGAAAATAGATTGACTGTGCAGGGAGCAACCCAAACAACACAGGACCAAAGGGTTTTGGGGAGGATAACCGACATAGAAGAAGGTGTTCACTCTCTGAAATTATTCAACTTAATGTTGAGAGCTGAAGGCTGTAAGGTACCTGGACAGAAGATGAAGTGTTGTTCCTCCAGCTGGAGTTGAGCCTCACTGGATCCCTGCAGCAGGCCTGAGACAGAAATGTTGTAATGGGAACACAGTGGGTATATTGAAGTGGCAGGCAAATGGAAGCTCAGGGTCATTTTTATGGACCAACCGTAGGTGTTCAGCAAAGTGGTCATCCAGTCGGCATCTTATCTTCCAAGTGTAGAGGAGACCACATTGTGAGCAGCAAATACAGTAGACTAGATTGAGTGAAGTGCAGGAAAATCACTACTTCACCTGGAAGATGTGCCTCAGGCCTTGAATGATGAGGAGGGAGTATTGCACTTGATGCCATTGTATTGGAAGGTGCTGTGGGGATGTTGAGAGATATTGGGAGTGGGTTAGAGTTTCCTGGAGGGAACAGACCCAGTGGAATGTTGACAAAGGATAGAAGGAGAATATGTGTCTGGTGGTAGCATCTTACTAGAGGTAGCAGAAATGGTGTCTTATGATCCTTTGAATACAGAGGATGGTGGGGTGTGTAGTGAAGACCAGCATTGTTGTGGGAGTGAAGAGATGGGGTGAGGACAGAAGCGCAGGAAATGTATCAGATACGCTGAGAGTCCTGTCAACCATAGTGATGGGGAATCCTCGATTAAGAAAAAAGGTGGACATTTCTGAGGATACCTACAGAACTGATGCAATGGAGAAAATGTCCCTCAAGTGGGATGCCAGCACATCCCCAGGTTGTATCGACTGTACCCCATACAGCCAACCCATAGTCTACACAGGAAATGAGGTAAAACAGCTCTGCTGAATAGCGCTTAGCAGCAATTGTAACCTCACAAGCTCGGGGCCACATCACTAAGCCACGGATAACTCTGGATTTGATGGTCAGAGGAGACTCCTCCATTGATCTGGAAGCATCCACTTACAGCAGCGGGGGAGCGGGAGGCAGGGTGCTGGCAGCAAATTGCATCAAAATCATTCCTCATGACGATGGATCAGAAACCCAGTGTACATTTAACTTCTAATTCCAAGACGTGTTTTGTAAAAGAGAATTGTTAGAGACTAGCAGAAGACTGTTAATGTAAATTCAGAGCTGTCTGGTAAATCTTATGTGTGATTCATGAAATATTGTACCTGTAGTGTCAGGGAAACTTCAAACAGAGAGAGAAAGAAATGTCACAGAAAGACATAATGATGGGGCTGACTATGCCTGTTTAAACTGAAATGTAATCATGCACAAATGTCCTTCCTAGCTTACTGTAGTTATGTGACCATTATCATGACCTGCAAACTCTGGAGGCAGACTTCTCAAGCTTCAGTTCAATGAAGTCCTCACGATGAACATACTACTGTGTTGCACAGACAAAACAATCTACCCACCCCCATGCAGAAAGCCATCTTTTGCAAATTTTTTTAGTATTTGATCCTTCTAAAAATATCAAAAAAGAAGGGTTAAAGATCGATTGCAAACATGGTTTCTAGTGGAAGAAGGTACATTAGTGGAAGAAGGTGTGCTAGTGAAATGAGTTTCATGTGTACTAACCTGGGTTTGAACATTAGTGTGCTATTAAGGTCACAGTCAATGAATGGCCCAACTGTACATTGCAGGTAAAAATACTTTCTCACTCCAAGATCTAGATGCCAACCATGATAAAAGAAAACAGGACAAAAGGAATTCAAATGACTGCAAACCCAAAAATCCCAAAATTGACTATTCACCCATCAACCTTCCATTATCTGCTCTTCACTGCCAACCCAAAGGGACTGATCTATAAATCTTTTTAACTTTTATCATTTTCTGGACTCACTTCTTACACATGATCTATGTGTGCGTGTATTGCACTATTAAATTATTTTTGTGTTTATTGACCAATAGACCCACTCTTTTGTCAACTCAAGAAAGCCTGGTTAAATTGACTCATCTTAAATAATAAATTAATTTTCAAGAGACCCTTTCTATATTAAACTTGTTGCGATAAACTGAGGGAGCAGGTGAATGAAGAAGGGGAGTCGGTTCCAGTCTCCTCACTCAGAGGCTCATTGAATTGGAGTATCTGTTAGGAATCATAACAACCTGGGGAACCTTACCCAGGATCTGACCAGAACAAATTGGGGTTGGTAATAACAAAGTATAATTGACTGCCTGCCATGTTGAGCAGACAGCCAATCTTTTCTGATGAAGGGTCTAGGCCTGAAACGTCAGCCTCTCTGCTCCTATGATGCTGCTTGGCCTGCTGTGTTCATCCAGCCCTGCACCTTGTTGTCTCGTATTCACCAGCATCTGCAGTTCCTACTATCTCAGATTCTCAGGCCGCTTCTGTGCCAAAGTGGCACTGTTAATTTTTTCCAACTGCATTGGGTCTATCCTCAATATCTTTAGACCAAAACATTCAGTCCAATGTATCATTATAGGACATCATTTCTGTGCTTTTAGTCAGCGCTCAGACATTGCAATTCTTAAAGAGTTAACATGGGCCTGTGTCCCTCAGTAAATTGGTTTGACCCAAAGTCCTTCATGCAGCCATAATTGTAATAAATTTACGATGTTGCTTTAAGTTGTCTGTGCTACTTCACCAAACTGTTATAACAGTTAATCAGACTGGAATTTTTCTACCGCAATTTATAGTTGGCATCATGGATGTTCTTTCGCAGCAGTAGTTTCACTTTCAAAGACAATGAAATTTACTGGAGTGAATAAATATGAGATTAGTGAACCTCCAACTGATGAACTGGTGTGAAGACAGCACAGCAGTGTGGTTTAACTGATTCCATTAGCAGAACACAACTCACCTCTAATCCTCCCTCCCAATGCAGATTATTACTGGCTCCCACATTGAATGGGTTTCTTATTTCAATCAGTGTTGCAAGGCAGCATCTTCTGCAATATCATAGCAATATACCGGTGGAAGCTACAGCTTTATTACCAATGTAATTCTTCACCCAAAGATCTGGAAAATCTATTCACCCATCACTCATTTTATACTGTGTTATGAACAAAATCTAGGATTTTAGGAAGTGTTCAAACCAGGAATGTAAACAGTGCTGTCAATAAAGAATGTGGTTAAATAAAGTTTCTTTTGAAGTATTCCCATTTTCCCAATGCCAATTTGCTCAAGAGTGCCAATCTGCCCCCAAAAAAGTAGATCCCAGCCTAGATGAGTCAGTCATTTTAATGACAGTTCAAAGTCCTTAATTAATAGCCAATTGCCAATGGTAGCAAGTTGTTTCACTGAATAGTGGATACTAAAAGATGAGGGTAATATCAACAGATATCTGACTGCACATGCTAACAGGAATATCTAAATAAAGGGAATTATCAACCAAAACACTGGGGTGTAGTAAATGAAATATTCCTAATCAAAAGTGCATAACATCTATGGGAAAATCGTTATGATCACTACTCAACAGGAAACATTGACCAGAATTTTACAGGCACATGGGTGTTGGATTGTTAGGATTGGGTCAGTATGGGGAGTCGTGTTAGCTCCTTAAAGTAATCCTGCCACTAGGACCTTTTCCCAGCAGTAATCCGTGACTCTAAGGACGTCGATAGCCAAGCAAAATAATGAAATACCCAATTAAAGACATGGAGTTTCTGCTATTTTTCTGATAATGAAGCAGTTGCCCTGCTGCATGGAGAAGCCATCAGCTCAATAGAGGTAAGCCACAGCCTCACAGAAGCCAGGGAGATCATCAGAGCTAGCTGTAGGCCCACATGTCCCCAGTAATCTCCCCTAAATGGGATTTCACTCCAACACTTGGTGCTGAGAGTTGTTCATTTTTCTTAACTTATCTGCTGGAAGATGAAGAGCTCTTGCCTCTCTCAGCAGTGACCACCTCCCTCCAAACTTCTAGGCCTTAAATAGAGTCAGAATTGCCAGCGATATCAAAAGCTTGCCTGCAGTCCTGTACTGGACAATTACTACAGCCTTTTTAGAAAGCTGCCAGCCCTGTTACCATTAAGTGTGGCCTCAGGATGTGACTTTCCCTGTGACTTTGTGGTATCAGTACCTGTGGTAAAGTTCAGGCCATAAACATCAACATTTTTAACTGAGTAGCCAGTTTCTGTCCTGTATATTCTATGCTATGTAATTCAGTACATTGTTGCATTCATTGCTGTAGCACCTGAATAGAAATCATGAAGAGTGTCACACAATAGATTACTTATAAAAGTGCAATGAATTAGATCAGAATTGCCAAGACTTAACTGGTTCATCATGCAGTGGCTGATGTGATTGGATGGAGGCTTATAGATACTTCACAGTTTTCTGATCTTATGGTCAACAATAGTTCTCCAGGAGCATTATGGAATAGCTTAATATGGCTTTCTAACCTGGCAACTGTAACATACACTAGTTGGTCAAAAGATAGTGCCCTCTGTTCACAAACCAAAAAATAACCCTCCATGATGTAGGAATTGATCAATAATTGTGTAACAGCTTAAGGGACAGACTGAGAGAAGTCAGTGTTTGAAATACCAACAACCTTGGTGAGTTTTCCCAAGACTCCATTACTGCAGAGAGTGAATCTTTTGCTTAAAGGCACACTTTTAAAGTAGTATATCTCATTCTGTCTAACAATGGACCCCTTATTGATGTATCTTATGTAGATAGAACTATTCATTGCTTCAAAGCTTGTGTCTTAAAATGACTCTTTGATGCACACTTGAATAAAGAAAATAGAATTGAAATACAGCACCCGATCCATGCATGTAGCCAGTGTACTGAGAAGGCTCCATTATAATCATTTATCTTGGATACACATCCGAAAAGAGGGCACTTAGAATCAAAGGAAATGTGAACTCTATCCATAATGACAGTGTGCTGACACTGAGGAAATATCCTATACTGTATACAAATGTGAGAGAGCATATTGTCTGTTTAGAATTTGTATTTGCAATCATTCACACGCTAAACTATCAAATTATTATATTTATTGCCTTGTCTTTGATGCAAAAAAGATTAACAACAAATATTTCTGTCAGCCCAGGCTAAGCCTTGAGATCGAGAGGAAAGAAATTTTAAGATTTAAACTCTGTTCCATTTATATTTTTGCATTTGCAGTAAACTTCAGTCTCATCCAGCTCTAATGCTGTCCAAAATAACTGTGCTCATCAAAGTCTGCCCTCTTGAAAATTCATGATTTCAATTGCTCTACTATTGTTGGTCATGCCTTCAATTCCATAGGCCCTAAACTCTGGAATTCCCTCCCTAAACCTCTTTCACTCTCTATCTTTGATTTGTCATTTAAGTTGCTCCTTAAAACCTATCTCTTTGCCCAAGCTTTTGGTCGCATGCTCTATTATCCCCTCACAAGGTTTGGTGGTTATTGTCACCTTATAATGCTCCTTGTGAACATGTTGGAACATTTTTATTGCATTCAAGGCACAACACAACTGGAATCATTCAATTGCAGTTGATTCAACAATGGTTCAATGAGCAGTAAATGTAAATAATGAAATTCACTGTAACAAATCACATGAGAAACTTTCTCTTTGTAATCTGCTCTTGTTTCTATGCAATTAAAAATAATAATACCAAAGAGTGCTTGTATTATTTTTTGAGTGCATTGATCTTAGTTTTAATGTACAGTCATGTTGGGAGGTGGAATTTTCCAGTGTTTTCTCAGCCCTTCTTTGGTGGTGACTCAAAGATCTGTTCAGTTTACTTTAAACTTCCTTTGCTTTTATCTAACATCAAGAAATGATTTTCTGTACTTTATTGTATCATTAAAGAATTGTACCAAATGGAAAGTTTAATTTACCCTTGGAGTGAAAGCAAAGCATGTAATCATGTTATATTTTCAGTTTTGGGGATGAAACCAATCCTGTTGCCTTCAAAGGGTTCATTTATAGAACATAGTTATAATTTAACTAAGGAAGTAAAAGGGCTGTAATTGATACTGTAACACATGCAGTGACATGAAACATTAAACCCACTGAACCTTTGAATTAATTGGTTTTTCAAAGGACTAGCAACCAAGATGGTTAAGAATAGCATTTTCTTTGCTGCTGCAGGGAAATTTGGGTGAAGCAGCGTAGCTGGTAACACAAAACACCACCAAGGTTGTTAGAAAGTAGCAGACATTAGAAAATATTTTAGGAAGTAATTCTCAGGTGCTACAGAGTATATACTTCAAAAGGTTGCAATATGAAGACTGAGCTAGGAAATAAGTCCAGCCTTTGTGAGGCCATGAATAAAGAATTAGTTTGACTGGCATAGGAGATAGATTAGTGAGTCTTGATAAAGTTAATTGTATATCGAACGATTGCCAGCCCGCACTTTGTCACATCTGTTATTATAAAGAACCACTGTTAAGTCAATTTGTGGAGAGCAAAAGGAATAATGATTGGGGTCCACATCCACAATTTGCAAATTCTCAAAGGATTGCAATCGCATTGCATATCGTGAAGATTAAGAGGAATGTTTAATATTGTAATGGTAATCATCACATTTTAGGATTTCTAACATTTCCATACATATCGATGCTCTTTAACGAATAAAAGTTGATAATGGCAAAAGTTAATTAAACTGGTACTCAAAGGGTTAAATTTACAAGAAAGTAGAGCTGGCAGATAAATGCTGATTTTTCAGGTGCACCATGGAGACCAGTATCCTGCAGACCATGAAAGATCATTTGCCATTTCACTGATCATTCACACATTTTGCTGCTGTAATAATCATATTTCCTCAGCAATGACAGATTAGGCTGATGACTAAAGGCTGGCTTCAGCATCAAGGCTTTCAAAAAACATAGCGAGAGACAGGCTTTTAGGCGAATGACACCAGCTTCAAGGGCAGTGAGTATTGTTGGAGGCAAATGTACAAGGGGGCTTAGGCGAGGCAAATGATTTTGGAATGCTGGCAGACATTTGTGAGAACTCTTGTTGAAATGAGCACAATGCACTACAATGGAAAATATGGAATGTTCTTTAATTGATATTCATACTGTAAGAAAGTTTTAACAAATTAATCGAGGGAATCTAATATACATTTTGCTCAATAAATCAACCTCTCTGTGAATGAAAGCAGTTTAATGATTTCAATTCTAGCCTAACATTATCTTGTGTTAGAGATAGTAGGAACTGCAGATGCTGGAGAATCCGAGACAACAAGGTGCAGGGCTGGATGAACACAGCAGGCCAAGCAGCATCATAGGAGCAGAGAGGCTGATGATTCGGGCCTAGACCCTTGTGTTAACTCATTTCACCTCCAAAGAGAATGTCAAGCAGAAGATACCAGATTTTGTTCCTGAAAGGAAAAAGCACTGTAAATACATCTTTGAATCACTCTATCATACAGGTAGGTTCAGGGTAATGTGTATCAACCCCGATAAAATCAGATTTCAGATAAATTAAGAAAGCATGTGACATCACTAAACCTGGCAATACAGCTGTAGCGGAACCAAATTATAGCAACCATCTTAGTTTCAAGAGAAAAAGAGACCCCTGCATCACTCCCCTGTGGTTGTTTTGACAACTTTCTCTTCTGGCAGCCCAATTGGATATTCGAGGAGCAACATGGAACTCTCCTGGGTGCTCTGGCTTCCCTAAATCTTATGACATAGGGATAGCAAGGCAATTCAAATTCATCCTCACTATCACTGGATTTAAAACACAGAGAATTTAAAATATTCAGTGGCTCTCAGAATTTGCCCCATTGTTCCTAAACAGACTCTGTGAATAACAGATGAAGTTTATAATTTAAACAAAAATTAATAATTTATTATTAATGCTGTAACTTAGAGTCATACTCCATGGAAACAGACCCTTCGGTCCAACCAGTCTATGCGCACAACATTCCCAAACTAAACTAATCCCACCTGCTTACGCTGGGCCCATATCCCTCCAAACATTTCCCATTCGTGTACTTATCCAAATGTCTTTTAAACATTGCATCCAACACTTCTTCTGAAAGTTCATACCACACAGGAATGATTCTCTGTGTAAGAAAGTTGCCCCTCATGTCTTTATTAAATCTTTCTCCTCTCACCTTGAAAATATGCCCCTAGTTTTGAAATCCCCCATCCTATGGAAAAGACACCTGCTATTCACCCTATTTATACCCCTTATGATCTTATAAAACTCTATAAGGTCACCCCTCAACCTCCCATACTCCAGTGAAAAAAGTCCCAGCCTATCCAGCCTCTCCATTTAACTCAAACCCTCCATTCCTGGCAATATCCTGGTAAATCTTTTCTGAACCCTCTCCTGCTTAATAATATCCTTCTTATAACAGGGCAACTAGAACTGGACACAGAACGCCAGAAGAGGCCTCACCAACGTCCTGAACAACCTTAATATGACGTTCCAACTCCTACACTCAAAGGTCTGAGCAATGAAGGCAACCATGCTAAACACCTTCTTAACCACCCTGTCTACATGTGACATAAATTTCAAAGAATTATGTATCTGAACCACTAGGTCTCTTTGTTCTACAACACTACCCAAGGCCCAACATTTAACTTTAGCAGAACAAAGCTAAACAATAAGGTAACCTAATTAATATCTATAATTTAAATCCAAACTTTTTGATCATAACTCCACCTACACTCAAACGACAGATACAGTTCAGGGATAAATTTAGAAGAAAATGCAAGAATTGTGATTTGCTAGTTCAATTAATGGATTTCAAACAATTACCGCCAAGCCTTCATGCAATAATTCTTTAACTGGACAGAAATCTAATGAAAGTTAATAACAACCAATCCTGAATCCTCCAAAATTCAATCTGCACCTGCCAAAACCAGTCAGTTTTCATATTTTTTTAAAATCAATGTTCTCTGCAATTGGCTGATTCCTCCCTTGACTGACCAGCTCACCATCCAACTACCTGCCAGCCCTAGACATGGCAATACATAGTGTCGAATCATCCACAGCACTCCTTACATTAGTTATTAGTTTGCCTTATCTTCCAGTCCAGTCACCAATTACAAACATGTGCGTTAAAGATTCAACCAACCCTAAGCCCAACTCACAGTTTTACCAAAAAGAAATGAGAAAAATAAAAGCAATGAGGGTCTCTACAAACTACTGCAGTAAGAAATGCAGATGAACTTATTCATCTCAGCCCTGGACCAGGATGCTGCAGTTCTTCCCAACTATTCAATGGTAGTTAATACAACAGGGATCCGATCCCAGTGCATTAAGACAGACAAACCCGTAAGTTTGGTGACTTTGCTATTTTGTGATAGGGTTAGTGTTATCTTGGAGATCATCAATTAATGTACATTGTTGTGTTGTGAGTGAGGTGAATATGGGGTAATGTTTTAATAGGCTCTGTGTCACTGCTATCTGTATGATTGATCTGTTTGTATACCAGTCATAGATTGCTTTGCAGATTTATTCTCTCCTGACTATTTGCTAAAGCGTTACTTTGAATAGAACCTTCACAATTAACCTGTCACATTGATATCTATAATACTGATTAATCTCATGTCTTGAATCTGCCTGTGCTCTACTGACTGACCAAGCAAACAAGTGCAGCTTTTTCCAGAGAAGATCTGTAACCATGGTTACCGTTGGCTGGCCCTCTTTTTTTGATCCGCTGTCCCTCATTCCCCAAGAAAGGGTGAGTGTAGGAGTCAGATGTGGGGGCATTCCTGTTTCTCAGGCAACTTTAATTTTCTGGTATTTTCTAGCCATGTGACAGTATGCAATCTCAGTAGATGCTTTGTCCATGGAAGACATTGCAAGATCAACGTAGATGGTGAAGGCTATTTGACCCATTCAAATCCCAACACAGAAAGAACTTGCAGTTTTCCCTGCAATGAAATCCAACCTTTCCTCAAATGGACAGCAGGGAGTTTACTTTCCATTCACAACATGAAATTCCATTTTGATGCATTGCATAGTACAGGACAGGACTGTTTAGCTCACTGCAACAACTCTCTAAAAGAGTTATCTGCTTAATTCTGTTTCTCGGTAGCATTCTACATATTGATTTCAGTTGACAACACATTGTATGAAAGAAAATGTCTTAGCATCCATCCCAAACATGTCCTTTGCCAATTACCTTTCTGCTAGTTCTGATTATGTCGTTCTTTCTAATTCGTTACTTTCCAAGGCTGAAAAGCCAAAAGTTTTCCATTCTTTTCTTCCAACTCACTCATCTTGCAGCCGAATAGGATCCTTGCTCAGCAATCACAGGGGAAGGAGTCACTTGGACACACCTCTTGATCTCCCCAGCACATCCTGCCGACCCCCTGCAATCTGCCCTCAAATGCCTAGTTCAGGAGCGTGGGACCCTAGTGTCATCCTCAACCATTACCCCATCATCCAATTCGGCACAAACTGAGAATCATTGGGATTATTTCTAAGAGTTGTTAATTATTATTAATTAACTGGGTGTGAATGATTGTGTAACGCCAAGCATTACCTTCCTTTTAACATAATTTTTGAATTTTTTCTTGTTTAAAGAGCTCACTGACATAACTACTTCAAAACAGTTATTTCCTTGACCAGGAACTACGGAAAATCTTCAAACATTCCTTGACTTTTTTTCTTTCTGATATAAATTACTGGGTAGATTATAAGTCTGAATGTTTACCAGTTCAACAAGTTATATAAGGATGATCAAAGCAGCTCAGAATTTGCTTGTGTCTTTCGTATACCTTTGTGGAAGTAATAATTATCCCATCATTCCAACTGCTTTGCCCAACCAGAAACTGTGACACTTTGCACTATTCACCAATGGGGCATATTTCATTTCAACTTTTATTATCTGAGAATTCCTTTAATGTTGCATTTCATCGCATGGGCATGACCACTTCCATCTAGACCTTCGGAGGCTGAGGGATGACTTTATACAGTTTCATAAAATCAAGAGGAGCATGGATAGGCTGAATAAACAAAGTCTTTTTCTCAGGGTAGGGGAGTCCAAAACTAAAGGACATGGGTTTAAGGTGTGAGGGGAAAGATTTAAAAAGGACCTAAGAGGTGACTTTTTCACACAAGAGGGTGGAGAATGTATGGAACAAGATACTGGAGGAGGTGGTGGAGGTGGGTATAATTGCAATATTTAAAAGGCACATGGATGGGTGCATGAACAGGAAACGTTTAGAGGGATATGGGCTAACTGCTGGCAAATGGAACTAGATCAGCTTGAGAATATCTGGCCAGTGTAGATAAGTTGGGCTGAAGGTTCTGTTTCCATGCTGGATGACTATATGACTCTATGATAGCAATGAGCTTTTCAGTTCTTCCACAGAGAAATGATTATGACTGAAATCTAACAAGAAAATATTTAAAGGATCTAATGAGTAAAAGGAGGGAAATTTACTAAAACAGTGCATCTGACCAAAAATATCACAGTCACCTTGGGGCAGCTGAATAGTTTGTATTTAGTAAGGCATGAAAAGAAGCATTCAAGATATCTCAATATATTTCAAAAATGTTTTGAGATGATAAAAATGATAATGAACTAAAAAAAAACAAGGTTTTTTCCCCTGAGATAGTAGGAACTGCAGATGCTGGCGAACCTGAGATAACAAGATGTAGAGCTGGATGAACACAGCAGTCTTCTTCAGAAGGGTCCAGACCTGAAACGTCAGCTTTCCTGCTCCTCTGATGCTGCTTGGCCTGCTGTGTTCATCCAGCTCCACACCTTGTTATCTCAGGTTTTTTCCCCTTATTGTTCCATTGGAGGTCACTCACAACGCCAGGTTTTGTTGCCCATCTTCAGCAAATTGCTTACTAAGTTATCTCAAAACCAAACAGGACCAGGTAAGGATGGTGCATTTCACCACTAAAGAAAACTAGCAAACCTACCACTGCCACTACTATTGAGACAAGCTATAGATTCTTCTAGCTGTACTGGTGGGATTTGAACCAAACTTATCAGAATATTAGCCTAGGCTTGTCATTTTCCCTAGTCAGCTGATATTACCATCATGCTACTATTTCCCTCACACTTTATTCTGTTTACAAAGTATTTTTTGCAACTTCAGGACATTCCAAAGCACAGTGATGTTCCATGAGTTACTCATGAACTGTAGTCACTGTTGCTTTGGGGACACATGCAGCATCAATGAAATGAATAACAAGAAGGTATAGTTTTAGTAAATTGGTTGAAGTATATATTTTAGGTACTTAAGAAATTTGCCTTCTTCAAATAGTGCGCTGGATAGTGCGTAGATTGAAAGAATGGGTCACCCTTAGCACTCCTTCAGGAATGTACTAATGTGTTACCTTATGGTATGTGCTGACCTTGGACCTACAACCTTCTGACTCAGAAATAAGAATCTGCCACCAACCCATACTGACACCACAATGGTAGAAGTCATGTACAATATATTAACCTTAATGATAGATTTTAATTATTATATTATGGATACCTCAATCAGAATTTTGATCTCAAAATGACAATATGAAAAGTAAACTATATCTTCAACCTCATCCACATCTTGCATTTTCATTATCTATATTGTAAAGTTGTTGGCTGGATATCCTAATTCTAACATTTCTAACTATAGTCTTGAATATTCACTTTACTGTGTCAGTTTGAATTAGAACACAGTACTCTCATCTGAGCCATGCCCTTTTTCCTTTGCTGTCACATTGTTCTGCTGGATTGACTTTGCTTTGTTTGTACAAATTGCTGCCTGTAAGCATAGGATTTTCTGAAGAAGGGTCTAGGCCCGAAACGTCAGCCTTCCTGCTCCTCATATGCTGCTTGGCCTGCTGAGTTCATCCAGCTCTACACCTTGTTATCTCAGCATAAGTCCACTGTTAGGCATTCCTTCTCCAAGCAGACAAGACCAAATCTCTCGCATTGTCCATCATTGTTCATTTTTCCAATATTAAGGTGGGGGCGGGTGGGGGCGGGTGGGGGCGGGTGGGCGGACATTCTTATAGTTGTTGGTTGCATTGTCACCAGCAGCTTGAACATCTGTCTTGTATCTCAGTGACACTGAGTGTGATTTTAATAATTCATGCTTTCAACAGAGTGCATCACCCACTTGTTAGGCGTGCATTTCAGAAATTCAGGAAAATCATGGGTAATCCATGCCCCACTTAAAGTGAAAACTGACACAATCACTGCTCCATTAGGGTCTGACTAGGGAATTGCATAGTCAAGCGCAGCTTCCTCTAACTTTATCATAACTGGTACAGTAACACTTTACCAGACCCACATTCATCTTATTCCACCAACAAGTGTCCACTGTTTGTTAGCATTTAGGCAATTTCTCATTTGTACTCATGTCTTTGCAGTATCATGATGTTGCCATCATTACAATCACAAAATCTGAGTCACTGTTTGACGATAGATCGACACTTTAATGTTGTTATTCTTTGAAAATTAATGTCACTGTAAACCAATATTTTCAATATTTTTACATCAGAAACATAAATAAAACAGGCATAAACCTATGACTAAGGTTTTACTGTACTTTTTAACACCTGAATACTGAAGAATTCTGACAGCTCCTTTTTGCCATTTGAGATATACAACGCCTATCTTTGTGATTTGATAGGAGTTGTGATACAGTCAAGGAGCGACATTACATAAACATTAAGCATTTGGAACACTCATCCTGCCAGGACTGAACTCAATGGGTGAATCAGGATTTTCTCAATTTTTATTCCGTTATGAAAAGAAAGTTCAAAAACAGTTCATCCACTTCACCAACACCTTCCACCCCAACCTTAAGTTTACCTGGACCATCTCTAATACCTCTCTCTCCTTCCTGGACCTCTCTGTCTCCATCTCTGGCAACCACCTAGAAACCGATATCCATTTCAAGCCCACCGACTCCCACAACTACCTAGAATACTCCTCCTCCCACCCACTGTCCTGCAAAAATGCCATCCCCTATTCCCAATTCCTTCGCCTCCACCACATCTGCTCCCAGGATGAGGCATGCCGCTCCCGTACATCTCAGTTGTCCTCGTTTTTCAAGGACCGTAACTTCCCCCACTCAGTGGTCGAGAACGCCCTCAACCATGTCTCCCACATCTCCTGCAACTCATCCCTCACACCCCATCCACGCAATAAGAACCAAAAAAGAATCCCCCTCGTCCTCACGTACCACCCCACCAACCTCCGGATCCAACGCATCATCCTCCGACACTTCCGCCATCTGCAATCCGACCCCACCACCAAAGACATTTTTCCCTCCCCACCCTTATCTGCTTTCCGAAGGGACAACTCTCTCCGTGACTCCCTTGTCCGCTCCACACTCCCCTCCAGCTCCACCACACCCGGCACTTTTCCCTGCAACCGCAGGAAGTGCTACACCTGCCCCCATACCTCCTCCCTCATCCCCATCCCAGGCCCCAAGAAGACTTTCCACATCAAGCAGATGTTCACCTGCACATCTACCAATGTGGTATACTGCATCCGCTGTACCCGTTGTAGTCTCCTCTACATCGGGGAAACCAAGCGGAGGCTCGGGGACCGCTTTGCAGAACACCTACACTCGGTTCTCAAGAAACAACTGCACCATTTCAACTCCCCCTCCCATTCCTCAGACGACATGTCCATCCTGGGCCTCCTGCAGTGCCACAACAATGCCACCCAAAGGTTGCAGGAACAGCAACTCATATTCCACTTGGGAACCCTGCAGCCCAATGGTATCAATGTGGATTTCACAAGTTTCAAAATCTCCCCTCCCCCTACCGCATCCCAAAACCAGCCCAGCTCGTCCCCGCCTCCATAACCTGTTCTTCCTCCCAGCTATCCCCTCCTCCCACCTCAAGCCGCATCCCTATCTCCTACCTCCTAACCTCATCCCGCCCCCTTGGCCTGTCCGTCCTCCCTAGACTGACCTATCCCCTCCCTAACTCCCCACCTACACTCACCTTTACTGGCTCCATCCCCCCTCTTTGACCTGTTTGTTTCCTCTCCACCTATCTTCTCCTCTATCCATCTTCTATCCGCCTCCCCCTCTCTCCCTATTTATTTCAGAACCCCCTTCCCCTCCACCTTTTCTGATGAAGGGCCTAGGCCCGAAACGTCAGCCTTCCTGCTCCTATGATGCTGCTTGGCCTGCTGTGTTCATCCAGCCCTGCATCTTGTTGTCTCGGATTCTCCAGCATCTGCAGTTCCTACTATCTCTGATTCAAAAAATACCCTGGATGGATGAGGCATTGTCATTGATACTAATTAAATAGCAATATTGCTGGTTGAGAAATGTAGAATTTGCTTCAGGTGGGGTTTCATTATCACTGAATAACTTGCATTGACTGAGTTCATCAGCATCAAAAATTGACACTTCTACCACGTGGACTTCTGATTTCACATAAAACCCACGGAATCGGGGAAATGAATCACAATTCGCAAAAAATCAGAAAATGTGTTCTATGCCTTCAGCAATAAACCAGGAACACTATTCAACTCATGGAAGTAGTTCAATCCTAAATCCCTTCAATTGGATTCAGAAAGTCCCTGTGACTATTTATCTCAGTAGCCAAATTATGGATACAAGCAAATGTAAAATATAAGTCTGTATCAGCTTCTGTATGGCAGAAAAGCCCATTCTTATTATTCTGGTTGTCTAACTTTGGCCTTACAGAGCACTAACTTTTTCAAATACTTCACACCAGGAAAGAGATTTCAAGTTGCATTACAAAAGTATAGGGGTGAATTTTATCCCACTATCTATTAGGATGAAGGGAGGGGGCACACATAAAATAAAACAGGTGGCCAGCCCATTACCGTCCAGCCCACCACTTGCATTGTCTCTTGAAGTATGGAAACAGGGATTCACCATTTTGGCTCAGTCCAGCTAGCAAGCGTGTTCCAAATCTTTACTGTTTACGGTAATATCTCTCCTTGACTGTATCACAACTTTCATCAAACCACAACGATAGGGTGTTAAACAGCCCTCTCTTATGGCCATTCAGAACCTTCTGTTTCCAATTAATAGCCACTCAAGGACCTCCTCAAGAATAATACTGGATGTACGGGAAAACAGAACAAAAGTGGCCTGTACATAACCGTGACAGCTCGGACTCAAAGGTGGGAGGTAAGGTGGGTGGGTACTGTGGGACAGATTACCTCCTTTAGAGGGAAGCCTTGTGCGCATTGTGGCCACCCTAGCTCAAGCAAGTTGATACTGGCCTTTCTGCCTCCACTGTCCAGCGTCTACCATCCTTTCTCACCCCACTCTCCACCCTCACTCCTCTCCCTAGCAGCCCCAAACTCCCTGACCAGAATCCCCAGGATTACCCTAGATCTGAGAACTGTCTTCCTTCTTCTCAAGACCATGTGTAGTTCCAGCATTGGCAACTAGTTTTCTTAATCTGATTGGCTGACAGCTCCAGAAGTTGGAACTTCCTGTGCCGAGCAATGCCTCACTCACATTTTGTTAAGGGTGCTGCTAGCAGACTGATGTGCTACATTTAACGAACAGAAGTTTGACTATGGTTGTAGTACTCGCCATTAAATTCATCCTTACAGTCATCACGTAGAAATATACATTATCTGCTAGACCTGTTTATATTAATAAAGTATCCAAACTTCAGAATTATTGATTGTGTAACTGTGATGTTACACAAAGTGCTCAGAGCTAGAAATTTCTAAAGCACTGATTGGCCTTGACTTCATTGGTCAGAACGTTGAGTATAGGATGTTGTTAAACTTGAAAGGGCACAGAAAAGATTTATAAGGATGTTGCTGGGACTGGAAGCTTTGAGTTATGGGGGAGACTGAATAAGCTTGGGCTTCCTTCCACTGGAACAAAAACAGAAATTGCTGGAAAACCTCAGCAGGTCTGGCAGCATCTATGAAGAGAAAATCAGAGTTAATGTTTCGGGACGGGTAACCCTTCCTCAGAACTGAGGCACTCAGAACTTCCTCAGAACTCTTCCCTGGCACGTCGGAGGCTGAGTGGTGAACTTAGAAAGGTTTATAAAATCACGAGGGGCATGGATGGGGTGAATAGCCAGGGGAGTCCAAAACTAGAGGGCATAGGTTTAAGGTGAGAGGGAAAAGATTTAAAGAGGACCTGAAAAGTAAGTTTTTCATGCATGTTTGGATTGAGCTGCCAAAGGAAGTGGCGGAGGTGATTGATTGATTGATTGATTTATTGTCATGTGTACACCTAAATACAGTGTTTATGAGCAATACAGTCAGATCATAGTAAGCAGGGACATACAGATCATAAGGTGAAAGAAAAACTTGGACAGAGGTAAACTGGTTACATCGCACAGGCGTATGCTATGCAAGATCAATATTAGCAAGATCAGCATTGTTTGAAGTTACAGAATCCATTCATCAGTCTAATAACAGCAGGGAAGAAGCTGTTCCTGAACCTGCTGGTGTATTTGTTCAAGCTTCTGTATCTTCTGCCTGATAGAAGAGGTTGTAGGAGAACATTGTTGAGGTGTGATGGGTTTGTTGATGTTGGCAGCTTTTCTGTGACAACAGGCTATGTAACTGGAGTCCATGGATGGAAGGTTACCTTCCATGATGGTCTGGGCTATGCACACAACCTTTCTTACAATCCTGGGTAGAGCAATTGCCATGCCAAGTCATTATGCACCTGGACAGTAGGCTTTCAAAAAAGCATCTGAATGGGTATATGAATAGGAAGGGTTTGAGGGATATGGGCCAAATGCTGGCAAATGGGATTAGGTCAGATTGGGATGTCTGGTCGGCATGGGCGAGTTGGACCAAAGGGTCTGTTTCCGTGCTGCAGCTGAAATAATGTGGACAGCTCCAAGCACCATACTTCAGGAAAGCCTTACAAAAGGATACAGAAGAGGATGCCATTCATGGTGAGGAATTTCAATTCTGAGAAAAAGTGGGAAAATTTCAGGTGTAATGGCAAATGTCACTGCTGCAATGGGGGTGGTCATCACCACCAAGACAACCCTCCATTGATTGATGAGCATCCATGTGTCAACCGTCACTGGCACGACCCTGCATTTATCCCTGAGTACTAGAGAGCTCTGCCCCACTAATCAACACCTGACCACTGGCTCATTGTTCATGGAAATGGAAAGAGGCCTTCAAAAAGCCACCTAAGTGGTTCAGTTGAGCTCTGGGTGGAGGGTCATCTGCCACTTTCCCCATCACTGATGGGATTGTGGAGGGAAAACTGCTCATTTGCTATGTTATGTTATTCATCACTTTACAGAGCCCCTTACCTATCCCACCATAACCCCTTGTAGAGCTGGCAAATTCCAGTCCAATGAACCTGCCAGTCTGCAGCTAGTTCACGGTGAGTAGGATAATTTATTTTAAATGAAAATGATATAGACTACAGTCCAGTGCATCCTGAA
>NC_063356.1:13687319-13711594 GCF_021869965.1 Rhincodon typus
GCCTCCCTAACCTGTTCTTCCTCCCACCTATCCCCTCCTCCCACCTCAAGCCCCACCCCCATCTCCAACCTACTAACTTCATCCCGCCCCCTTGACCTGTCCGTCTCCCTGGACTGACCTATCTCCTCCCTACCTCCCCACCTACACTCACCTTTACTGGCTCCATCCCCGCCTCTTTGACCGGTCTGTCTCCTCTGCACCTATCTTCTCCTCTATCCATCTTCTATCCGCCTCCCCCTCTCTCCCTATTTATTTCAGAACCCCCTTCCCCTCCCCCTTTTCTGAAGAAGGGTCTAGGCCTGAAACGTCAGCCTTCCTGCTCCTATGATGCTGCTTGGCCTGCTGTGTTCATCCAGCTCTACACCATGTGATCTCAGATTCTCCAGCATCTGCAGTTCCTACTATCACTGCATTTGGAGAGATTGCCTTTATGAGTAACCTTCTCACCATTCCAGTCTTTTACTGAGAACTGAGAGGAAGGTCACTCCGCCTTGTAAATCACAATACTTTATTGTAAGCAGAAGAATGCACTTTATTGCAGGCAGAAGAATGTTTTCCTGGCAATTAACAATTGTTTTAATTTACATAGAAACAATGAGAGATGGTATTTCAGGTACACACTGTTAAGGAAGAGTTACCAAAAGTGACAGTGAAGTCAAAAATAGTCATGGAAAACAGAGTTAAATTTAGTCCTATTTCAGCAAAACAGCTAATTAAATCAAATTATGCTGTCGATTGGCCAATCAGCCCTGCCAGTGTTTATAGTCACATATGCCCTCTCCCCCTTTATCTTGGCCCATAATATTAGGGGTGCAATTGTCCAAGGCCCTGACTGATGTGGGAGATCATGTGAATTTTGGGAGAATCACATAAAGCCTTTCTTGATGTGAAGACTGACAAGCCCATCTTCAACAAGGGCCTAGATGTCGAGATAAGATTCTCACCAGCGAGCGGCGAGAGGCCTATTAATGAGAATTATCGCTCATTATCACCTTGGCATTACTCTCTAATCTCAGCTCATGAACATGCAGTCTCCCATTCTCCCACCCACCAGATAGAAACCAGATGTCAAGAATTCTCAACGTGAAAGTCAGAGTGGGTGACTCCAGCTCATTGCTTGCTCCTCAGGAACTCTATCTTGGGCTGACAGTGCCAAAGTCTCAGGGCATGCTTCATTAGCTGCCTGACCTGCTGTGTTCCTCCAGCTCCACACTTTGTTATGTAGTTCAGTGACCTTGCCTGCTTTGCTATGGTGAGTATTTTCATCTGGATTCCGCAACTTCACATTCTCTTTATCTCTGTACCCACCTCCCACCGAGGCTCATGCTAGACCACTCTCACTAGTGCATGAAGCATCTTGCCTCACTCACTTAAGGGTGGCACAGTGGCTCAGTGGTTAGCATTCCTGCCTCACAGTGCTAGGGACCAGGGATTGATCCCAATCTTGGACGATTGTCTGTGTGGAGTTTGCACATTTGCCCCATGTCTGCATGGGTTTCCTCCCACAGTCCAAAGGTGTGTGGGTTAGATAGATTGACCATGATAAATTGTCCTGTTGTGTCCAGTGATGTGTAGGTCATGTGGATTAGCAGTCTTTCTGGGTGGCATCTGACATATGCCAGTTCCCTTATACTATGCTTCTGGACTTCAATGATGCATTTTTGAGCACACTGGCACCCGCAAGGAAAGTCTAGTAACAGGAATGGGCATCTAGCTCACAGAGTGGACAAGGGAGTACCTCAGCGCTGCATGGTCATGCTGTTGGCATTCATTCACTTGGCAGGTCACAGCATTCCTGCCTTGCTTTGCGTTTTGGTGCTTTGTCTCTCAGGGCACCTTAAAGGCTCACGGTCATTCTGTCTTCTCTTGTGGTTTGGCGCACACACAAAGTCAAGGAACTTGTCATGGCTGACAGTAACCATTGGTCAAGGGGATAGACATTACGTTGAATGGTACTGCAGTCAAGCAACCACAGAACCAGAGTTGGACATTCTAAATTAACCCACAGCCAGAGACATTGGCCCCGACAGAAAATTGGCCAAACTAAACAACTGCTATTTGTTCCAGAGAACAGTGGGAAACAAGGTCAAAGAGATCAGAAAGGCTCATGGGGAACCAATTAGCTCACGGCTTGTGTATTGGAAAAGTATCAATCAGACTTTCTGCCACCTTGACTTCCAGCCAGTGTCTGAGGATGTGCACTTTATACCTCCCTGGTGTAACAGCAGTGAAGGGTGCTGGCATGACCCCATTGGTTGCTTTGAACTCAGCTCAAAAACCCATTGCACAAAAGCCACGGAACATTCTGAAAGGTCTGGGGCAAGGGGTTTGAAAACATATACCTGGAAGCTAAACCCCCTATTGAAAACTCGCGTAAAACCCCTTGTGATGAATGCACTACAAAAATGTGGTTAATGACAGTTTGAGAAATGTAACTGCAAGCAGAGTGAGGCCTTTCAGAATACAGTGTATTGTATAGAAAAAGAAAACTGATTTGATTCATCCTCTCTGTAATAACAAATCTGAAATGTTATGTCCCTTTACAAACATAAATGATAACGCATATTTTTGGAGGAAGGAAAAACCACTTAGTCTGGTTTGAGATCATGGCCTGGTCAGTGCAGTGTCTACATTCCAGCGAAATGTCCAGCAACACAGGATGTAGTTCAGTGAGATAGCTAGAACTGCAGGTGCTGGAGTCAAAGGTAACACAGTGAGGAGCTGGAGGAACACAGCAGGCCACATAGCATCAAAGGGATAGGAAAGCTAATGTTTCGGGACCTGACCTGAAACGTCAGCTTTCCTGTTCCTCTGATGCTGCCTGACCTGCTGTGTTCCTCCAGCTCCACACTTTGTTATGTAGTTCAGTGACCTTGCCTGCTTTGCTATGGTGAGTATTTTCATCTGGATTCTGCAACTTCACATTCTCTTTATCTCTGCACCCACCTCCTGCCGAGCCTCATGCTAGACCACTCTCACTAGTGCATGAAGCATCTTGCCTCACTCACTTAAGGGTGGCACAGTGGCTCAGTGGTTAGCATTTCTGCCTCACAATGCCAGGGACCAGGGATCGATCCCAACCTTGGACAACTGTCTGTGTGGAGTTTGCACATTTGCCCCATGTCTGCGTGGGTTTCCTCCCACAGTCCAAAGATGTGTGGGTTAGGTGGATTGACGATGATAAATTGTCCCGTCGTGTCCAGCGATGTGTAGGCCAGGTGGATTAGCAGTGTTTCTGGATAGGGTGCTCTCTGGAGGGTTGGTATGGGCTCCATGGGCCAAATAGCCTGTTTCCATGCTCACAAATGGGACCTCGCAACCTCTTGGTGGGTCCTGAAAATAGACTTCGTGGGTGTTAATGTGTGGTTTCCTCCTCTGGCTGAGTGCCTATTAACACCAGCTCTGTCTGTTTGTGGGGAAGAGGTACCTGGAGTAGGCTCAAGTTCTCTTGTCCCTGGTTGTCTTGCTGTTGGAGTTGTGGTCCTGTGGTTAGAGTAATGGGTTACAGGGAGAAAGTGGGAGAATGGGATTGAGATCATCAATCATAGAATCCCTACTGCGTGGAAACAGGACGTTTGGCCCAACAAGTCCACACTGACCCCCAGAGCATCCCACCCAGACTCATCCCCCCCCCCACCTAATCTACGCATCCCTGAACACCACAGGCAATTTAGCATGGCTAATCCACCTAACCTGCACATCTTTGGACTGTGGGAGGAAACCAGAGCACCCGGAGGAAACCCATGCAGACACGGGGAGAATGTGCAAACTCCACACAGACAGTTGCCCGAGGGTGGAATTGAACCCAGGTCCCTGGTGGTGTGAGGCAGCAGCGCCAATCACTGAGCCATGACTGAATGGCGGAGCAGACTCGATGGGCTGAATGGCCTAATTTCTGCTCCTAAGTCTTATGGTCTTATGGTCTAATGGAATGCAGTTCTGTGCACATATCTAGCAGATCCTGAGAGTGCTCGATCTCGCTCTCTAAGACCATGTTTACTTGATATTCATAGGGATTGGGGGCTGTGGTAAAGTCAGCAACTGATGCCCACTTTGGGCATTCAGATTGGATAGGGACTTGGGGATGTGTGGAGCGTATGGGTTTAATTGGGGGGTGGCGGGGTGCGGCGTGGTGAGCTATGAGGAAGGGGGATTTGGTGTTTCACAAACATGGAAAGGTTGAGCCTGTGACTCTGTGTTTGAGTAACAATTGCAGTTACCTTCGAATGCTGCAAATAACAAATGCAGGATGCAGAGAAGAGTAGCTACAGACTACCTAACTGTTCATGGAAGTAGCCAGATAGTCACAAATCTGAGACAGTGGGGACATGAATGCATTGTTGCAACCCTGCAGCCCCTGTGTTTGGTTTCTCATTGACCCCTGATGAACACGCCTGTTACTCCTGTATCTCCTTATGGATGTGTATGATGTCCTGAATTGCTGACACCGCCTGGTCCTCTCCTATCAGGTGTGGAGTAGGTACCTGGTCTCTTAGAGAGATGTGGCATTGATATGTTCACCAGCATGTGGTCCCAACTCACATTTAAATTAAATTCTCACCAAAGTGTTTGTATCAGAGCTTTTAGCGGTTTGGGGTGGAGAAGGCTGTCATGCTGGTGTTTCCTCTGGGGCATCTGTGTTCAATTCCTCAGAGGTGGAGGAGGGCACATCTTGCTGGGTAACCCTCTTGGCCTTGACCACTATGGACATCCCACTGGGACCTGCAGGCGACAAGAGAGAGGAAGCGGGTCATGAATTCTGAGTAGAAGCTGTGGCACATTAACAATAAATTCACAGTGGGGGTAATGGGAGGGGCAGCACAGCAATGAACCATGATTCTTACTTGGTTGCTGGGTTCTGCAGCTGCAATGGCTATCAGGGCCAACATTCTCTCATTGTAAGGGATGAGGAGATGAATATCTCTCATCCCACTACCTAACCTAGCTCTTCTCCTATGACAGGCCGCCTTCTCCTCTAACAAGAAAAAAAGGAGGGGATTGAATAAGGTGGAAGTGGGTGGCATAGCTGTTAGTGCTGATGAGGAGAAGGTGCTTTGATATCCTGAGTGAGTGAATAGGTAACACAGAGGCAACAAGAAAGAAAATGGGACATGAACACTGAATAGAAGCTGAGCACATTAATAATAAATTTGCAGCGGGGGTAATGGGAGAGCAGCAGTTTGCAGTTACATTTGTCAAATTGTCATTTACCACATTTTTGTAGTGCATTCATCACAAGGGGTTTTACATGTTTTTGAGTCCTCTCACTAAATGGTGTGAATAACTGAGACAGTTGGCTTCTCTGTTGAATCCTGGTTACAGACGCTCTAAGCTTTCATTCTGTTTCAATGATGAGTCATCATTGACTTGAAGCAATAGCTCTGTTTCTCTTTAAGATACTGCCTGAGTTGCTTAGCATTTTCTATTTCTCCTTCAGATTTCCCACATTTTCTTCTTGTTATGCTGCATTTGTCATCATGTAATCCTGGACAGCAGGCCAGTCTGCAACACATGGGCATTAGCATTTCTTTGCACTGGAATACCAACTCATTTAAGGCAAAAAAAGAATAGAACATCTGCTACTGAGTCAATGGTTCACCAGTTGTAGATGATGTTTGCCTTGATCGATGTCCCTGGGAATAGACCACAGAACACAGATTCCTACAGCATGTGGCTGCTTGGGGTGAACATTGACAAAAACCATCTCTCCTCTCTGAGTTGATGGTCCTCTAGCAACAGTGAGGAAGGGGAAGGAGAAGGTAAAACCGAAAGACCAGCTTTTTCTATTTTCTACATACAAATCCTTAATATTTGCATCTCCATAACTTGGAGCCTCATGTTAACTGATGAAATCTTAATGCTTCGAATTTTTCTTTTCAGTTCATTCCTGTTGTTTGGTCACGTTACTGATCTGGATTACCTCCTGATGTTGCGTGATTTCTCTCATTACTTGTAACCCTATCCAGTCTATTCCACTGGCTTGTGGATTTGTTTCCTGGCAGGTTGCTTCATAAACTACTTGGTGCTCCCAGTGGCATCATGATTTTCTGAAACCAAGTGCTGACCTGTTGATTGAAGTCCCTAAATCCAGATAATTGAAAGAAGCAAGGAATAGATCGGCATGTTTTGCTACCGCACAGCCCCTATTTAACAACTGGATTATTTTAGCATAAAATCAGAACTGAGATTATTCAAGGACAATTACCATTTCTGCTGGTGTTTGATGAATAAAATAAAGTTAAATTTATTCAGTTGACAAACGTTAGCCTGTCATAATCTGCCATCAGTTGCAAGATTTTAAGATCACAGTTTTCCCTAGCACTTTTGTGTTGGCAAATGTAGAAAAGTCAATTCAGTAAAATTTGATCTTCCAATTTATTAGATCTTAATTGAGGAATTTCTACTGTGATAGTTCCGAAACTCAAATACAATACAGTTTTATCCTTCCACCTAAAAGGCCATTAAGACTATTAAATTGTCTACAGCCATGATTTAGCTTGGATTTAGCACCTTACCAGGTTAACTTTGTACTCATGGCTACTATTTACTGCTCAGTATCATTGGGAGAAAGAAGACACTTACATCAGCACTATTTGCAGTTATTGATCCCATGGGCACCATCCCTCTGCAGAAACTATTATTCCAAAGGCAGCTTTTAGAGTTTACTTGATGAGCAATTTACTCCTTCCACAGGTTATTGAGGTTACTGAACCCTTCAGCTCAAGCATCAGCAGTTCATCGCTACTTCATTCTCACACAGACTTGAAAAAGATATTAGACTCAGATATAGGGACAGAAAGAGAGGAGTGGAACACATTAATAATGTATTAACATTAAATATCTCCAAGGGCTCCACTTTTTCTTTTGAGTGTAATGACATAGAAATAGGAGTTCAATGGCTTGACTCTATCAATTAGATCATAACTGATTTGTGCTTCACTCCCCCATATGCACACTTCTGATCCATGTCACAACACCTTTATCTTACAAAATTGGTCAACCTCAGTGTTGAAAATTTCAGTTGACCGAGTGAAGCATCAAGGGAACTAAATAGCAATGTTTACAAATTGCTGAGCTACTTGAAAAGGTATGAAACATGACTAAGAACGCTAATGGATTCAAAACAGAAATTGCTGGAGAAACTGAATGGGTCTTGTAGCATTTGTGAAGAGAAAATAGAATAAACATTTCGAGTCCAGTGACACTTCTTCAGAACTTCAGAACTAATATTGAGACAGGAATAGCTGCTAAAAAGAGTAAAATAAACCCTTCAAATCAAATACATCTTAAAGTGAAGGACTGTTGAGTATCCTTCTTTTCCTACATTCAAATTTGGAAGGAAATGTCTAAGAGCAATGTTGGGGTTGTGCACTTTAAATGAAGTAAAATGTCTTGGAGCAGAGCTTCTGGTTTTGTGTTGAGTGTGTGATTCATGACTGAAGGACTAAGCATCAGTGCTTCAGTATGTAGGCCAGGTACTCCTGCTAAGAAAGGAGACGCTGCCTTGATGATCAATTAAGCCAAGGAAACATGAATTGCCAAAGTATTGAATGGTCCGGCTTGGAAACATTCAGTGAGTCTGCCCTCCGGCCACCAAGAGTCAGAAATACGCCATTCCCTGCAAAACTAGCCAGCCAGAGTAATCACCACCATCCCCACCCCCAACCCGGGAACAAAAGGGATCTGTGCTTATCAATGTGCATTTTGTGACATGAAACTCATCCCATCTCTCTAACACCCATTTTAACATAACTTAGCAAAGGCATGTTTTAATCAGTCACTGATTTGTTCAGAGAGAGTAGCTAGATCCTTGGAGGCCCAGTTTAACCCTGTTTTAATCTCCCACCCCCTCAATAATATGACCATAACTCAATGCCATTGATATTCAGCTCGAAGACAAACTACCCGACCATGCTGCTGCATCGCCATGATAAAAAAGTGCCGAGCCTGTCACCTAATATTTAGAGACCATTTGACCCCAGCTGTTTTTTTACATTCTATAAAGTCTTCCTCTTACTGGAACATAGGAGGTTGAGAGGCGACCTTATGGAAGTTTATAAAATAATGAGGGCTACAGATAGAGTTAATGGTAGTTGTCTTTTCCCTAGGATGGGAAATTTCAAGACAAGGGGGCTCATTTTTAAGGTCAGAGAAGAGAGATTTAAAAAAGACATGAGGGGCAATTTTTTTACACAGAGGGTGTTTCATGTATGGAATGAACTTCCTGAGGAAGTGATGGATGTGGGTACAATTTCAACATTTAAAAGACATTTGGATATGTGCATGAATAGGAAAGGTTTGGAGGGATATGGGCTGGGGCAGACAGGTGAGACTAGTTTAGTTTGGGGGGATTATGGTCGATGTGGACTGTTTGGACTGAAGGGTCTGTTTCTGTGCTGTATGACTATGATTCTGTTTCTGAAGAATGTTCTCAGGACTTGAAATGTCAACTCTGTTTCTCTGTCCATAGATGTTGCCAGACCTGCTGAGTTTCTCCAACAATTTCTGTTTTTGTTTCAGTTCTTCCGCATTTGCAGTAATTTATTTTACTTTAAAGCCAATTGAATTTTGCCTTTTATCTTGAAGGCTTTGGGCAAAATCTTTCCAAGCCATGAATGACGTGGGCCATAACATTTTGGGAGAAGTGCACAAAAGGTTGAGAGACTTTCTCCATGCTTTGGCTGACAAGTCTCATTTTCCACCAAGTCCCTGACGGTGAGATGAGATTCTCACATGTGAGTAGCAAGAGGCCTATTAACAGGGATTATCCCTCATTATCACCCTCATTAACTTAATCTCACCTCATTAATAAACACTCTCCTGTTGTACCACTGATCAGATAGAAACTTGATGCTTAAATCTATGATTGGTGCCTGTTCAGAGGGAGTATGCGCTGTTCATTGGCACAATAAA
The DNA here is from genome assembly GCF_021869965.1 of Rhincodon typus. NCBI lineage: Eukaryota > Metazoa > Chordata > Chondrichthyes > Orectolobiformes > Rhincodontidae > Rhincodon > Rhincodon typus. The sequence continues at coordinate 13,696,233 of NC_063356.1, forward strand.
GGCCTTTGGAAACATATGGACACCACAGGGGCTGAGGTGTATCATCACAGGATTCTCGGCAGTGCAGAGGAACAGAGGGATCTTGGGGTCCATGTCCATAGATCCCTCAAAGTTGCGACCCAAGTTGATAAGTTTGTAAAGAAGGCGTATAGTGTGTTGGCTTTCATTGGCAGGGAAATTGAGTTTAAGAGCCGTGAGATTATGCTGCAGGTCTATAAAACTCTGGTTAGACCTCACTTGGAATATTGTATTCACTTCTGGTCACCTCATTACAGGAAAGATGTGGAAGCTTTAGAGAGGGTGCAGAGGAGATGTACTAGAATGCTGCCTGGACTGGAGGGCAGGTCTTATGAGGAAAGGTTGAGGGAGCTAGGGCTTTTTTCATTGGAGCGAAGAAGGATGGGAGGTAACTTGATAGAGGCTTACAAGATGATGAGAGGCATAGATAGAGTGGATAGTCAGAGTCTTTTTCCCAGGGCGGAAATGACTATTACGAGGGGGCATAATTTTAAGGTTATTGGAGGAAAGTATAGGGGAGATTTCAGAGGTAGGTTCTCCACACAGAGAGCGGTGGGGCGTGTGGAACGCACTGCCGGCAGTGGTAGTGGAGTCAGATACTTTAGAGACTTTTAAGTGACTCTTAGATGGGCATACGGAAGATAGTAAAATGTAGGGTATGCAGGGTAGATTGATCTTAGTAGGATAATAGGTCAGCACAACATCGTGGGCCGAAGGGCCTGGCCTGTACTGTGCTGTACTGTCCTATGTTCTATGTTTATCACTGTGGACAATGCTGCTTTGATTTCATAAGTTTGTGTTCCAGTTTTGCAAGTTTTTGTTAAATTTTGTTTTTGCTACAATGCCCTACCAGGGGCAGTTGAACCCAATCAAAGTCGCATTTTAAAAGAGGAGAACCTAGATGCTGGGAATTCTCAACATCGATGTCAGAGCAGGTTCCTGGTGTCTCTAGCTCGCTGCTTGCTCTTCCAGACCTCTATCTTACACAACCATCAAGATTGTCTTTTGGCATGTTCTATAGACAGTAAAGTGTGTGCTCCATGTCCAAAGGCATCCTGAACCAAAATTGAAAGGCTCACGGTACTTCAAGTCTTTTTGTTTCACCTTGATAAATTTTATTTGTTTAGAACATTTACAAAAATACGATGTGGTTTAGTGCAAACACTAAACCAGTCAGCTTGTAATGGCTGTCAGCAATAAAGGGAGTGGACGTGTTGTTAAATAGAACAGCGCTGTGTCAAACTTACACCCCAAAGCTTATGCCAGTAATCTATACGGCAAATATACTGTGTGTGCATCAACCAAATAGCCACATCTCAAAGTCAAAGGGAAACAGACCCTTTTAAGTGAAAGGGGATTGCCATCAGTCAGTGGGTCCCAGTGTAGTCAATCAAGGGTAGGGTCCAAGATCACTGCAGGGGTTTGGACATGCTCAGATGTCTGTCTGTGGGGATCAGGATCAGGGAGTGCCTCCCACGAAAGCCTGAAGAATGGGCCATGATCAGTGCTTTGGTCAGAGTTAGAGCAACCAGGCAGGGGATTGGTGGATTGTCAGTGGGGGAGAACAGTCATCAGTCAGAGGTCTGCTCAGACAACAGGCAGGTCTGCCCTGAGTCTGTCAGGAGAATGGAACATGGTCAGTCCTGGACATCAGTGGAACGAAGCTTGGTGGGGATGCAGTGTGTATCAGGGGACATTGCTGCAGTAGGACTATTCGGGACTCAACATTGGGAATTGGAGACAACACTTGGAAGGCAGCAGGGACAAGGATGGTAAAGGGAGGAAAGTCAGTATTAAAGATGGGTTAGGTGGGTGATGGTGTGGAGGTTGGTAGTGCATGGGAGGACATGGAATGCTGGGGAAGAGGGCTAATTGGTGGCACTGTGGCCTCAATGGGGGACCTGTGAATCACGGTGGTGGGTGTGATTTAACCGTAGTGATAGGGAACTGGGTCTGACGTTGGGAGTTAAAATTGTGGTTCAAGGTGATGGGTGTGAACATGTCAAAGTTCAGTTGAGGTGAACTGTCCAGGATAGTAAGGGGTATTCTGAGGGTGAAGATCCAGTGACCAGGCCAAGCCTAACACTTCATAGATCATAAAACCCCTACAGTGTGGAAACAGGCCCTTTGGCCCAACAAGCCCACACTGACCCTCAAAGTGTCCCACCCAGACCCACCCTGCTGAAACATCCCTGGACACTACGGGCAACTTAGCATAGTCAATCCACCTAACCTGCCCATCTTTGGACTGTGGGAGGAAACTGGAACACCCGGAGGAAACCCTCGCAGACACAGGGAGAATGTGCAAACTCCACACAGACAGTCGCCCGAAGCTGGAATTTTACCCAGGTGCCTGGCGCTGTGAGACAGCAGTGCTAACCACTGAGCCACCGTGCCGCCCAACTTGTGGTGTCTAGCGTGACCTGTGTTGTCTTCTATGATCTGCTGATTGCTAAAAGCGACTTATGAATGGGAAATGGCTGTGACCGTACCCCGAGTGGGTGCAGTCAGTGTCTGTTTGCTGTCCAAAAACAGAGGTTCCACTTTTGAATGACAGTTGGCCCTTCAAGGACCAAGTACATCAACTGCACACTTGCAGAGTACAGGTTAAGTCATTTGCAATTATATCATCCTGTATGTGAAACATGTGTAGTGAACAACTGTGTGGGTTAAAATGCTGGTTACAAGCAACATTGACCATGTCATTAATCTTTGCAAATTGCAGATTGTCATCTCCATGAAGCAGAAGTAATCACAAACACCTTAACAGAGGTACTTGCGGGCCACAAAGCAAAAAGCTATTTTAAGATATCTTAACTGGTGCATTCAGTATGATAGAATGCAGCAGCATCAGATGATATAGGTTAGAGAGGATTTAATTGATATCCGGTTCCAGTAGATCGAAGCTGGGTGGCAGTGATCCATCACCGACTGTAAAATCATTGGTGTTAGCAGCTCATTTGATTTCTGAGAAATACAGCTCCTGACTGTTTGACGTCTGTTCACTTTTGGTGAATGCAAATAAAAGTGAATATTTTGATGCAATTGAAGATTTTCCTGATTGTTCCATATTGGACAATGATAAGATGCTGGGCTTTCATGGTCATTGGGGAAAGAATATCGATGAGTTTATGAGGGCTTGTGGCTAAGAACAGGTGAGAGATGTGTGGCTTAGAGCTTAAACAGCAATAACTGTACATGAACACCAACTGGCTACAAAAAGACACGACCAATACTCATTCATCTCAATCCACATGGACAAGGAAAACCACCACTTCAACTGGGACAACACCAAGATCCTGGGACAGGCTAGGCAGAGACAGGCACAAGAATTCCTAGAAGCCTGGCACTCCACGAAGCATGCTATTAATAAACACATTGAACTCGACCCCATATACATTCCACTACGAAGGAAAACCGGAAGTGAGGCAATCCAGCTCAACGGACCCCAGAGTTTAAAAACCAAGCGGGAAAACACATTGGCGATTCATCGGAGGCTGCACTGAGGATGTTACCAAGCATGGTAACGAAACATCTGCGAAACCAGAAACCAGCTCGGCGAGCCAACCAACCCCAACAACCTCAAGTGTAGGAGAAAGAATGTTCAGCTGAATATGCAAGGAAGGATGAACCTGGCCACCTGTGTACTATGAGAAGCAGTAGTTTGTGGGAGCTGTGCCACTACATTTATGATGAAGAGCAATTCTGGGCTGCTAAGACTGGACCAGGTACACGGCTGGGATTTCTAGCTGGGACGCCAGTATTTACTGGGCTCTCCTGGAAGCAGCAACAATGGTGAGAGGTAGAATAAGGCAACTGTTGACAAGACAGGCAACATAGGGATGTGGTAGGCAGTTAATGAGGTGGGTTTGGTATGATTGTGTGAGAAAACTCACAAGGCCACACGGAGAGCAACCCTCCATGGCAATTGACAAACATGACATTTAGCCGAAATATGGGAAGATTCAGCCCTTTGGAAGCAGAAGTGATGCTCCAACTATAACTGTTTAAAGCCTAGGCTGGACCACATGCATTTGCAGTGCTGCTTTCAGTATTAGTTGCCAAACCTTATTAAAGATATATTGGTCTTGGAATAGATACACGACATATTTACCAATAACAAAGCTTAAAAGGTGAAAAGCATGAGAACAGGTTGCATTAATTCGGTTTAAATTCTCTTGCATTTAGAAGCCTGAGGGCTGATCGAACTGAAATGAATGATTTAGGATAGTCAAGAGGGAAATTATTTTCACTGGTGAGGAAATCCCAATCACTGGACATGGTCATAAAATTACAGCGAATTCATACAGTAAAATCAAAAAGCAGCAAAGATTAATGAATATTTGTCTTTCTCTGCCTCTAAAGGTTGCAGATATTGGAACAATCAGAATTTTTATGACTGAGACCGAACTGTTTCTTGGGTAAAGGCATCAAGGGACATTGAACAAAAGTGGGTTGATGGAGTTGAGACACAGATGAGCTATGATCAAACTGAATTGGAAAGAAACTTGAGAAGGTGAAGACCTTATTCTTGATCTTATGTTTTTATGATACCCAGTTCTAACTATCTTTTTGTACTCCTTTCATATCTCTCTCTCTCTCTCTGGGTTCTGATTCCACCCCATCCACTCACCTGTCCCCTTCTCCTACCACAATCCATAACTTTGTCTTGAGCATAAATAACATTTTTTCCTAGCTGCTAATGGTTCTGATGAAGAGTCACTGGACTTGAAATTTTAACTCTATGAATAGAGTTATGAATACAAAGGGTTTAGAGGGATATGGGCCAAGTGCTCGCAAATAAGAATAGATTATATTAGGATACCTGTTTGGCATGGACGAGTTGGACCAAAGGGTCTGTTTCCATGCTGTAAAGCTTTATGACTCTATGACTTCGCTTTCTTCTCACAGATGCTGCTAGACTTGTTGCATTTCCCCTGCAGTTTCTGTTTTTGTCTCTTCCCTCACACTTAACTTATTTACTTACCCTTTGAGAGCAGCGGTCAAAGTAGCTGTGAGGACCTTTACACTTCAGAAAGTGGCAGCTGACTGCAGTGGAAAGGGGGCACGGTTTCCTTTCTCTGACAGCTCTCTCATGGCGCAGCACAATCGGATGGAAGTACATCGCTGCATTTCCTTAGGAGCCCTGAGCAGAATCTCCTCCCAGGGAATATAGAACTCCCTTTATTTGTTCAAATAAAAAGAGAGGCCAGAGTGACAACATGAATGAAATTGCCACTCCTCAGAAAATCCTTCCTTAAAGATTTGAACATGTTGTGGGGAAGCTTCCTGAAGCGACCTCTTGTTTTCCTTTGTGCCTCATAGCAACATGTTCCCAGCCTAACTGCCTCTCCCACTGGACCAACCATCAGGCTCTGGGGTGACAGGAAGGGGACCTCGTAATTAATCATCTCTGATAAGACCATGTAGGACAGAAGCTTGGCAAAATCCTGACCTCATAAAAATCATTAAAGGAGGCAACGTTCTGCCACCCACTGACTTTCTATTCGTCCGATCCCACGGTTCTCTTCGCTCGCTTACAGGGTGACATCCTTCGGGAAGTTTTGTTGATTTGAGTTAAAGTTTCCCGACGAACCCAACTCATTGTCAGAGTCGTAGAGTTGTAGAGCACGGAAACAGACAATTCAGTCCAACGCGTCCGTGCTGACCAGATATCCTAAATCAATCTAGACCCATTGCCAGCATTTGGCCGATATCCCTCTAAACCCTTCCTATTCATATACCCATCCAGATACCTTTTAAATGTTGTAATTGTGCCAGCCTGCACCATCTCCTCTGGCAGTTCATTCCATACACACACCACCATCTGCGAGAAAACATTGCCCCTTACGTCTGTTTCAAATCTTCCACTCTCAAATTGAACCTATGCTGTCTAGGTTTAGATTCCCTTACCCTGGGAAAAAGACCTTGGCTATTCACCTTATCCTGTACTCGTCCCTACATTGGAAGTTGATTTTCTTCTTTTTCTGGGTTCCAGAAACTGATGGATGCAAACCACAACAAGTAAGCCAAGGCCAGTCTGGAACACATACAGGAAGATTGTTTCTCTGTACAGCCCATCTTCTTGCTCAGTAATCATACCAGTCTGGTTGACCACAGCATCACAGTACATGTTGCCGGTGGTATCCCTCAGAACTGATTTGTTGCAATTTGGATTGGTGTCTGTAAGGAGCAGAGTTTCAAAATGCTTCAAATATTGGCTCTGTTATCAGATGAAATGAATGAAAGGGAGGAAGTTTGCATATTGGGAACTCTTGGCCGTCCTTTTGCACAGATGATCCAGAACAGAGGATCAATATGGATCAGCCTGGAGGAAAGTAGGAGTGACCATCAGGGTATCCAGACTGGATGGCAGGGCAAAGGGATGGAAGAAGGCAGCTGGAAATGGAAGACCCCACAAACGCAGCCAATTGCCATTTTTTTTAATCAGTCTTATTGTGGAAAAGGCTAAACAGTGGAGAGACCATCAATAGACACAGGGATCATATCCTTGCCACATAGGTTTCAGTAAAATCCCCTGTCCCAAGTAGTTTCTGCTGGGTTTGCAATGAGCAGCAGCATTGTGCTGCTCTTCTTACAGCCATCTAATCACGTTGAGCTTGAGTGCCAGGATTGCGTGTTAGTATAATTTTACCGAAGCCAACAAGTGCTTGTTAGAATAGAAAATGTCCCATGTTTCAAGGTACTTATGTATTGCTACCATTTATTCCATTTGCTGCAGTACATTAGCTGAGGTGGTTGTGAATGACCAGACAATATAATTGCCAGGAACATGGAAAAATGTCACTCATCAAAGGGCCAAATGGTGCTAGACTCTTCCAAAGTACAGGAGCGGCAGTAATGCCTGTAGAATTAGCATTTGTGACAAGTTAATGATTTGATTCCTTTTTAAGCAGTCCCTGGGCTCACTCAACCTGCTCAAAAAAAGTGAACAGGTAGTTTTTGTCTTCTTCCCTTTCATAAAATCCCATCGCTGCGGTTACCCATCTGGATGCAGCCTTTACCTTTTTCCTAACTATGTCATGCGATGTGTGTTTGTTCAAATCCATCATTGCTTTCTGAAATGATCAGTGCGTAATCTGAGCAACAGACTATTGTGATTTAAATCTCTGGGGTGATGAAGACATTAGGATAATTCAGATCTGCAATGTAGTGAACATAAGGCTATCTCTCACTTGCTGGCTGAGGTGCCTTATTGAGCTTTGAATATTCCTTTACAGCATCGCTTCCAGTAACAAGGGCAATAAAAATCAATGGCCTGTATCTTACCAGAAATTGATAATGTGTTGTTTTCAGGGTGTTTCATGGGTGTTTCTCTGTGCGAGGTCTAGGGTGCTTTCTCAAATTATCATTACAAACTCACCTCATTGATGACCTACCATGCCTTTATGGCACCACTGTCATCCGACGCTAACCCAATTATACAACGTGGGAAAGTGTGAGGTCATGCACTTTGGTAAGAAGAATAGAAGCATGGACTATTTTCTAAATGGGGAGAAAATTCAGAAGAGGATGCCACGTAGTGCCAAAAGGAGGTGAATAACCTTCTCAATTCAACTAGGGTAAGTGCCACCATCTGATCCCTGCGATCTCACACTCATTCTATCTCTACTCCTGCACCCACCTCCAACCAGGGCTCACACTCTACCATTTGGGGAGAAAGCAGGAGAATGGGGTTGAGTAACTTATCAGCCATGATTGAATGGCGGAGCAGACTCGATGGGCCGAACGGCTAATTTCTGCTCCTATGTCTTATGGTCTTATTCTCACTATTACCTGGAATTCCTTTCCCCACTCGTTCTCACCTCACACAATCCCACCTTCTCACCACCTTGCCAACCCTCCATTGCCTCGACACTGGCCACTCGCTCAGGACACCACAACATATTTCCCCCACCTTCCCCAGCAGTAACAGCTGTGACATCCATTTTCACCTCATTCAATCCCTCCTGTTCTCTCATTACAACAGGCCAGAGAGGACCCTATCGCAGTCAGTAATGAAAGTAATCTTATGTATAGAGACACACAAGCAGGCACAGGAGCAGCAGGCAGGGGGCACTGGACATCCTGTCACAAAGGCTGCAATGCTGTAGCAACATGGGCATGTGAGCATCAGTTTGCTTCCATGGACATGTTTACGGCTCCCATGGAGGGTCTCAGATTCCGCTGTATAAAGACACACAGATTTGGTACTAAATTACTTCAGCCATTGGTACTGAGCACTAATGACAAGGCGACAGGGGAACGAGGGCCCTTGATCTTACTCTGGGTGTGCCTTCCTCATAAGGAGGCAGAGAGGAGCCAAAAGCACAGAAAGGTAAGGCATGACAAGGGATGCTCTGAGTAGCAGGTAAGCATGAAGTGAGTGAATGCTAAATGAGGAAGCCCTGGGATGCAACCTGCTCCCAACACGAGCTGGATGCTTTACCTTGTACGTAAAATGTCCTGGTGGCAGCTTTCAATGAAAGGTGTTAGTGTGTTCCAAAGGGCAGCATGGAGGTGCAGCAGTGTAATGTAACTAGACCAGAGATGTGCTATAATGATGTGTAGAGGCTGCCATGTGCCAGGTGGCCCATGGAATGTGACATGAGACTTTGGTGTCAGGTGGAGGTCCAGAGAAACAAGCAGAGGTCTGAGATGCAGAGTGATCTGGGTGTCCTGTTGCACGAGTCAAAGAAGGTTAGAATGCAGGTATGATGAGTAATCAGGATAGCTAATAGAACGTTATGTTTTACTGCGCAGGGATTTGAATGCAAGGGAGGGAGACTGCATCTGGAGTATTGTGTACAGTTCTGTTCACCCTAGTTATAGAGGAGGTTAATGCATTGGAGTTAAGAGATGAGTGGATTGCCTTATAAGAAAAGGTGAGACAGGCTGGTCCTGTATCCTCTTGAGTTTAGAACATTCAGAATTGATTTAAATGAAAGATAAAAGATCTTAAGTGTACTTGATTGAGTAGATTTAAAAAGAATGTATCATCTTGTTGTAGAATCTTTCATTACACATCATATTTTAAAGATAAAGTGTTGCCCATTTAAGACAGGGATTAGGAAACAATTTTTTATCTCAGAAGGTTGTAAGTCTTTGGAATTTTCTTCTTCAAATGGCAGTGGATGCAGAATCTTTGAAAATGTTTTAAGGTAGAGGTTGATAGATTCTTGATTACCAAGGGAATGAAAGATTATCAGGGATATGCAAGAACGTACAGTTGAAGTTAAAATCTGGTCAGGAATAATCATCTTGAATGGTGGAGCAGGCTCAAAGGACTGAGTGGCATACTTTTGTTTCTCGTTTGCATGTTTGTATAAATGGCAGACATTTCTATAGTGTATTCTTCAGGCTATTCTGAATAAGGGTCTCAATGTACAACCACACCATCTCACTAAAAATGTAATACATAACTACAGACCTTTTCATACATCCTTGTGTTAATGCAATAAGAGGGCAATCTTGTGCAAGCGGTGAAAGGAGATTGCAAGGTTTGTGGATGAAAACTCTTCAATTTCCTTGATTGAATATCATCTTGTGATGCACCCTTTATTTGAAGAATAATGCTTGACAGATATCAAACTAAATACACCACGTGAATTCCTAGCCTGATTTGGAGAAGAATACAATTTGATTAAAATAAGTCAAAAGTATAGTTTGTACTTACAAAAGCTTTGTTGTTATATTGTGCATGTTCATATTCACATCTAGGTTAGCTGAGGCATATAAAGGAAAACCATGTCAAGTCAATTGTAATCTAAATGATGCAGTTTGGCTTCACCAGTGATATATCCCATTTCAGCAATGGTTCCAAGTACAAATGGAGGCAGGAGACAAGACAATTTCAGTATTGATAACTTTGGTATGTATGGGTTACTTTGTTTCAGCAATTTTATTAAAAGCTAATCGAGATAATAAGAGTTTGCTCTCATAAAGATCAGATCCAAACGCTGAAAGTAACTGTAATGTGGTAAAGATTTGCTCATATTTTGTCCAAACTCTATTTATGTCAAGATTTCACATCAGTGGATTTGACTATATTTGTTGCACTTCATGAATGGAACTGTTATTTTGAAACACAGCTCCTGACAGATATTATAGCAGACCTGCAGCATCACACTATATATTACATTAATGAATGAAACAGGCCTCTTTTTGTTAATGATTTGTTTTATCCTTTTAATTGTAAGTAAGACAAGGAAAAACAGATGTCTAGGTTGCATTAATCTTGTAGAATGATTGTGTTTTAAGGGTGAAAAGAAGCCAATCACTATAAAGTGACTTCCAGAACAATCAATATTTAATTCTGTGGCTATTGATTTGTGGTTCCGATACCTCCTTCTTCATAGTGTTTATCTGATTCACAACTACTCACTGTAAAGTTCTGTGTCTGTAGATTTATTGGTTCTGAAGTCTGAAGGACTAGACGTCATTGAAAGAGGGTGGCTTTATTCAGCTCTTGTAGTCACTGTCAACTCAAGCATGAGAAAGGGGAAACTCTAAGACTGTGCTCAGGGTTCCACCTGAGCAAAACTAGCTAAGTATTGTTACTGAGATAGCAAGAACTGCAGATGCTGGAGTCAGAGATAACACAGTGTGGAACTGGAGGAACACAGCAGGCCAGGCAGCATCAGAGGAGCAGGAAAGCTGACGTTTCGGTTCAGGACCCTTCTGTTACTACAGTGCAGGGAGGAAATAAATGAGAATAAGGGGATAAAGCTTTATTTAGCTCTGAAATGTTAAATTTCAGTAGACTTGCAGTGAAACATAACTGTGCTCCAATGTCAGATTGTGAAAATTGTGCTTTTTAAGAGAAGGTATAGTAAAGTCCACATTCTCCAGTTGCTTGGGATCTTGAAAGGAATAATGTATCAGGTGCTTTATTAAAACTAGTCTAAGACTGACCTTGAAGCTTCTTCTATGTGTTTGCAGGTGAGAATTCCCGGATTCATATGGGAACAGTTGGTTTGCCTTGATCGTTTTTAAAACGCACAGTCATCTTATAATAGTGTGGAGCTGAGTTCTGCCAGCTACTACCACTATTTCTTAGGTAACTGGCAGATTCAGGTGACACTACATCCCATTCCTCGTGATACTGGGAAGATGACTGTAATTCCTATGTCCACTTTGTTCTTTTCGATTTGTATTGTGGTTAAAGAAAACCTACAATTCATGGATCACATTTCATGACCTGAAAGTGTCCCAAAGTGCTTAGCAGCTAATGAAATATTTCTTGAAATTTAGCCTTTTTTATGGAGCTCCTGTGGCACAGTGGCTGGTGTCCCAACCTCAGGGTCAGGAGCTCTAGTTTTGAGTCACACAGAAGGTGTGCAGTAAAGCACTGCAATGCCTTGCCAAGAATTATCAGGGACCAATAAACAAAAGTGTGTGTTTCCCAATGTCCTCTAAGTGCCTGGTACCTGGATAGACTCTGTTTGTAAGCACAGCAGCCAGATTGTGCACTGCAAGCTGCTATAATTAGCAATGCGATAATGATCAGATCATTCAGCTGCTGATGCCAGATGAGTCATAGAGTCATACAGCTCAGAAACACACCTTTCGGCCCAACGAGCACATTTCCTAAACTGAATGAGTCCCATCTGCCTGCGTTTGGCCTATATCCCACTGAACCTTTCTTAGCCATGTACCTGTCCAAATATCTTATAAATGTTGCAATTTTCTACCAACCTCTATCACTCCTTCTGACAGCTCATTCCATATACGCACCAACCTTGGTGTGAAAATGTTGCTTCTTAGATCCCTTTTAAATCTTTCCTCTCTCAACTTGAACCTATGCCATTCAGTTTTGGACTCCTCCATCCTGGGAAGAAGACTTTGGTATCATGAGTCTTGGCTAAGATCCCAGTCAGAACTCCTTGCTCTGCTTTAGAATCTTTTCTCTGCACTTGACAGGGCAAATAGTGTTTCACCTTATTGCCCCCCCTGAAACAGTCACCTAAAGATGGACACACTTGTCACAGAGAGAACATAACAAAGGTTCACTAGGCTGGTTTCTCGGAAAAAGAGATAGCCATATGAAGAGAAAATTTGAAGACAAGGCCTACATTTCTTGAAATTTAAAAGAATGAGAAATATTTCAAACTATTCAGGGCTTGACAGGGTGAAAACAGACAAATGTTTCTCTCTTTGTGAGCCCTAGGACAAGAGAAACACAGACTGAGGATAAGGATTCATTCATTCAGGCACTTATTGAGGAAGAATTCCTTTAATTAAATGTTAGGGAATCTTTAGAATTCCCAGTCAAGTATATGTAAGACAGTCATCAATAGATTTTTGGGTATGAGGGGATGTGGGCATCACTGGCTGGTCAGTGTTTATTGACCATCCCTAGTTGCCCTTGAGAAGGTGGTGGTGGTGAGCTGCCTTCTTGAACTGCTGCAGTCCTCCTGCTGTGGGTTGACCCACAATGCCATTAGGGAGGGAATTCCAGGATTTTGACCCGGCGATATATTTCCAAGTCAGGATGGTAAGTGGCTTGGAGGGGAACTTAAAGGTAGTGGTGTTCCCATATATCTACTACCCTTGTCCTTCCAGATGGAAGTGGTCGTGGGTTTGGAAGGTGCTGTCTGAGGGTCTTTGGTGAATTTCTGCAGTGCATCTTATACAGAGTACACACTGCTGCTACTAAGCATCGGTAGTAGAGGGAATGGATGCTTGTGGATGTAGTGCCAATCAAGCGACTGCTTTGTCCTGAATGGTATCAAGCTTCTTGACTGTTGTTAGGGCTGCACTCATCCAGGCAAGTGGGGAGTATTCCATCATACTCCTGACTTGTGCATTGTAGGTGGCGGACAGGCTTTGAAGAGTCAGGAGGTGATTTAATCGCTGCAATATTCCTAGCTTCTGACCTGCTCTTGTAGCCACTGTGTTTATGTGGTGAGTCTAGTTGAGTTTCTGATCAATGGTAACCCCAGGATATTGATTGTGGGGCATTCAGTGATGGTAACACTGTTGAGTGACAAGGGGCAGTGGTTAGATTGTCTCTTATTGGTGATGGTCATAGTCTGGCATTTGTATGGTGCGAATGTTACTTGCCACTTGCTAGCCCAAGCCTCGATATTGTTCAGATCTTGTTGCATTTGAACATGGACTGCTTCAGTATCTGAGGAGTCATGAATGGTGCTGAACATTGTGCAACCATTGGCGAACATCCCGACTTCTGAGCTTATGATGGAGGGAAGGTCATTGATGAAGCAGCTGAAGATGGTTGGGCCGAGGACACCACTCTGAGGAACTCCTGCAGAAATATCCTGAACTGAGATGACTGACGTCCAACAACCACGACCATCTTCCTATGTGTCAGGTATGACTCCAACCACAGGAGAAGTTACCCCTGATACCTATTGATTCTAGTTTTGCTAGGGCTCATTGATGCCACACTCGGTCGAATACGGCCTTGATGTCAAGGGCTGTCACTCTCACCTCACCTCTGGAATTCAGCTCTTTTGTCCATGTTTGTTCCAAGGCTGTAATGAGGTCAGGAGCTGAGTGGCCCTGGTGGAACTCAAACTGGGCGTCACTGAGCAGGTTATTGCTGAGCAGATACTGCCTGATAACACTGTTGATGACACCTTCTATCACTTTACTGATGTTTGAGTATAGACTGATGGGGTGGTAATTGGCGGTAAATGAAGGTGAGGTCAAGGGACCAATTAGCCCCTTCTAATTTCTTACGTTCTGAAAACCTATGCACCACTCCCTCAGTCCTGGAGTGTTACCATGGAGTGTAGGTTCATAGTTCCTTGAAAGTGGAGTCACAGATGGATAAGATAGTGTTCAAGGCGTTTGGTATGCTTGCCTTTATTGGTCAGTGCATTGGGTAGAGGAGTTGGGAGGTCATGTTGTGGCTGTACAGGACATTGGTTAGGCCACTTTTGGAATACTGTGTGCAATTCTGGTCTCCCTGCTATAGGAAAGATGTTGTGAAACTTGAAAGGGTTCAAAAAAAATTTACAAGGATGTTGCCAGGGTTGGAGGGTTTGAGCTATAGCAGATGCTGAATAGGCTGGGACTATTTTCTCTGGAACATCAGAGGCTGAGGGGTGACCTTATAGAGGTTTATAAAATCATGAGGGGTATGAATAGGGTAAGTAGACAAGGTCTTTTCCCCGGGGTGGGGGAGTCCAAAACTAGAGGGTATAGGTTAAAAGTGAGAGGGGGAAGATTTAAAAGGGACCTAAGGGGCAACTTTTCCACACAGAGGGTTGTGTGTGTATGGAATGAGCTGCAAAGGAAGTGGTGGAGCCTGGCACAATTCCAACATTAAAAGGCATCTGGATGGGTACATGAATAGGAAGTGTTTAGAGTGATATGAGCCAAATGTTGGCAAATGGGACTAGACTAATGTAGAATATCTGGTCAGCGTGGAAGATTTGGACTGAAGGATCTGTTTTCATTCTGTACATCTCTATGGCCATAACTCTGTGTTGTAGTAAAAGTTACTTTTCATAACCTTTAGTGGCTGTGAAAATAATTTGTGTAAACAAGTGGAATAATGGAACCAATTTTTAGCCATTTTGAACACATCCATAGACACTTTGAAACATCTACTTATGTGGTTTTCATTCCACATATGCTGCAAGAGTATAACAGTGTGGAGCTGGATGAACACAGTAGGCCAGGCAGCATCAGAGGAGCAGGAAAGTTGATGTTTCAGGTTGGGAACCTCCTTCAGAAATGCGGGAGAGGGAAGAGAGCTCAGAAATAAATAGAGAGAGGATGGGTGAGGCTGGGGAAGGTGGGTGGGATGGTGATAGGTGAGTGCAGGTAGGGATTGGTGAGGATTGGTCAGTGAGGTGGGTGGAGTGGATAGGTGGGAGAGAAGATGAACAAGTTTTGTCAGGTCAAGGAAGGGGGGATAAGAGGGAGGGTTGGCCATGGGATGAGGCCAAGCGTGGGGAGATTTTGAAACTGGTGAAGTCCACATTTAGGCCATTGGGTTGTAGGCTCTCGAGACGGAATATGAGGTGCTGCTCCTCAAGTTTGCGGGTGGCGTCATTGTGACACTGGAGGAGGCCCAGGGTGGTCATGTCATCCAGGGAGTGAGAGAGGGAGTTAAAATGGTTCGTGATGGGAAGGTATTATCGTTTATCGTGAACAGAGCGCAGGTGCTCTACAAAGTGGTCTCCAAGCCTCCGCTTGGTCTCACCGATATGGCGGAGGCCACATCGGGAGCAGCGGATGCAATAGAACGCATTGGCAGATGTGCAGATGAACCTCTGTCTGATGTTTCAGAGATAGTAGGAACTGCCGATGCTGGAGAATCTGAGATAACAAGGTGTAGAGCTGGATGAACACAGCAGGCCAAGCAGCAT
>NC_063356.1:13711994-13739106 GCF_021869965.1 Rhincodon typus
TCTGAAGAAGGGTCTAGACCCAAAACGTCAGCTTTCCTGCTCCTCTCATGCTGCTTGGCCTGCTGTGTTCATCCAGCTCTACACCTTGTTATCTCTGTCTGATGTGGAAGGTTTGTTAGGTGCCTTGAATGGAGGTGAGGGGGGAGGTGTAGTAGCAGGTGTAGCACTTCCTGCAGTTGCAGGGAAAGGTTTCGGGGGTGGTGGACTCCAGCATCGGCAGTTCTTACTATCTCTGCTGCAAAAGTATGTTGCAAGCACAAACCTTTGGAACAGATTTGCTAAGAAGCCTCTCCACTAAATATCCCTTCAGAATATTCCTTCGAACACTGGACAGGTTTGACTTGTGAAACTATCACTTAGATAAATAGACACTGGACCTGGCACTGGACCTCAGTAAAGGTGTCACTTAGCTAGGTTCTGCTGTATTTGTTGTAGTGGGTAGATTTATGGCAGAGGTAACAATGTGCTAAACACCTTAAATAGAATCCTCCTTGATAGCAACCTGTAGCTTGGAGAAGGAAAATGCACAGTGGCTCCAGTAGATTCCAGGAATTATGAGCTCATCTGATCACAATGATTGAATAGAGCAGAGATATCGAGTTTCTGGTGCGCAATATGCTTGTGTTGCGTTCAAGGTGGCTAGGCCTCAAAGAATGGTTTAGCTAGCTCCCAGCCTCTGTTTTTAATGACCCAGGCGTCTATTAAAAATCATACCACAGCCAAAAATACCTCTCCTCCCCACCTAATCCCACAGTTCCATGACAGCAGTCAATCACAAGCACAGAGAATTGGACCTTACTCAGTGTTGAACGGAAATGTGAAGGGCTGGTAGCAGGGAGAGGAATGAGGGTTTTGCTGGTCTGAAAAGGAGTGACTGGTGACAAAGGACCAGGAAATCAAGGTTAGAGTGATGTGAAGGATGAGAGATGGAGAAGGTGGCATGACCCAGAGGAGAGAAAGAGGCTGGGAAATAAGGAATTGGGATATGAGCTGTCTGGCATGGAAGAGAGGGAACCTCGGGGTAAAGGTTGGAGGAGGATTGCTACTAAGGCAGGGATAACAAGGGCAGCTTCAACAAGGAATGGGATAACCCAGCATTTGCAGCAGAGCCAGCAGAACAATGTGTCAGAGACCAAGGAATCTCACTGTAGATGTGGAAGTGCATATCCTTTTATATCAGAAGCTCCAACAGCCATCATTCACAACAAACACAGAGAGGAGCTGTTCCATTCTCTGGCTTCCTTTCTTAAGTCAATACCCCCCAGAAACAATTGCTGGTTGATACCCTGGTCTAGTTTGTCAGCTCCTCGCTTGGGGTCCATGCTGAGTTTTCATCCAGAGGCTCAGCTTTCAGCATCAGCAAGAGGAAGAACTGAATAATAGGATTTAAGGGGAAGATTGGCTATCCTGTTACAAATGAGAGGGTTGATTTTCTAAATTGTCTTTGAATAAAAGAAATACAAGTAAACTTGCTACTAATCTCAAGGCACATCAATTTGCTTTACAGCCAATGAGATACCTTTTGCAATGATATGACAGGCTGATTTTTCCCACTTTTTAATAAAGAGTTTCTCAAGTGAGGTTGATGGCATCCAGTTTGCCATGGCTCACAAAACATTTAGAGGGATAGGGGTTAAAATGCAGGCTGTGCTGAATGACTCTATCACTCTATAACATTTTATTTTTCATCTTATCAATTATGCAACCATCCTCTTTACGAAAAAGTGGGAAAAATCAGCCTGTTCATATCTCTTTTTTATTTGTTAACGGGATGAGGGCGTCACTAGCTAGGCGGCATCTATTGCCCATCTCAAACTGCCCAGAGGGCAGTTGACAGTCAACCACATTGCTGTGGGTCTGGAGTCACATGTAGAACAAAGAACAAAGAACAAAGAAAATTACAGCACAGGAACTGGCCCTTCGGCCCTCCAAGCCTGCGTCGATCCAGATCCTCTATCTAAACCTGTTGCCTATTTTCCAAGGATCTGTATCCCTCTGCTCCCTGCCCATTCATGTATCCGTCTAGATACATCTTAAATGACACTATTGTGCCTGCCTCTACCACCTCCGCTGGCAATGCGTTCCAGGCACCCACCACCCTCTGCGTAAAGAACTTTCCATGCATATCTCCCTTAAACTTTTCCCCTCTCACCTTGAAATCGTAGGCCAGACCAGATAAGGATGACAGTTTCCTTCCCTAAAGGACATTAGTAAACCAGATGGGTTTTTCCGACAATTGGCAATGGATTCATGGTCATCATTAGATTGTTAATTCCAGATATTTTATTGAATTCGAATTCCACCATCTACCATGGTGGGATTTGAACCCTGATCCCCAGAACATTATCTGGGTCTCTGGATTAACAGTACAGCGAAAATACCATTAGGCCATCACCTCCCCCTAGTTAAGGTGCCATCTTGACTCAGCTGGCAATCCAGTGGTCAAAATTCTTGAGAAGATTATGAGTTCAGTCCCACTCTAGATACTTCAGCTCTTTAATCCATTTTGGATCCATTTTGTGGTGGTTGTTGAAAATGCTACCTTTCAGATAAACCTTCATACCAAAGACTGTTTCCCTTCTCAGGCCAGTGTAAAAAATTCCTTGGATTCCATTTGAAGAAGAACCAGGGACATTTGCCGTTTGTCTTGTGGAATCTTGCCGCAGGAGAAACAGAGGTACTTGCTGCTGCTGGGGCTTTACAAAGTTCTCACTGTTGGCATGATATTTAAATGGCAAATGTGTACCAGTTCAGGTTCTGCCAGTCAGGAAATTCACAAGAGCTTCACCAGATTGATTCCAGATTTGAAGGGTTTGTCTCATGAGAGAGATTGGGCAGTTTATGCCCATACTCTCTCAAGTTTAGAAGAATGTGAGGAGATCTAATTGAGGTGTATAAAGGATGTTAAAGGGGATTGACAAAGTAGACATAGACAGGATGTTTGCTCTTGTGGGACAATCTAAAATGAGAGATCATTGTTTTAGGATAAGGGGTCACAGGGTTAAAACAGAGATGAGGAGGAATGACTTCTCTCAAAGGGTGCAATCTGTGGAATTCACTCCCCCAGTGTGTGTTGGACTCCAGGACATTGAATAAATTTAAGGAGGTAGATAGATTTTTAATTAGTAATGGCTTGAAGGGTTATGGAGAGGGTGCTGGAAAGTGGAGTTGAGACCAAGATGAGATCAGCTATAATTGTATTGAGAAGAGAAGCATGCTTGAGGGGCCAAATTGTCTACTCCTGCTCCTGGTTCTTATTTTCTTATATTCGTCACACTGTGGTCTTGTACCATTGACCCAATGGAAATGGCCCAGAAAGACAAGTTAGCTCCTCGGAGGTGATGGTGGATGGAGTGCTGGAGGGGAGGGTGTATTGCATCCTGCTGACTACCAAGGAAGGCCAAACTGTCAGACTCTACCAGTTTGAAGCAAGATAGGGGTCTGGGATAGTGTAGTGTTCTAGTTGATACACATTGCACAGCAGTGTGGAAAGAAGATGAATGACCTTTTGTGCTCCCCTAGGGAAAGTGCCACCATCTTCTCTGTGCTCCTTCGCACTGACAAGGCCACAACTTCACTCGAATACTGGCACTGCACACATCTCACATCAAGGCTTGTGAACCAAAACGCTCACTGTAGTGTACATCAGGTCCACTCAATGGCTCTCTGTGTCTCTGCCTCTCAAACTACGAACATTCTGTATTTCCTACTTACTGGGTGCCCCCCTCACTGTCCCTCCTGTTCCAATCACTAACTGATCTGCCATCACTGTCATCATACTCGGGCAATCCCTTGGTTTCATTGTAGGATAAATTGTTCTACTCTCTGGACAAATATCTCCACAGCATCCACGGTATCTGATGTACCTGGTTGCACTTCCAGGAATGACCATGGCCTTAATGCTGGACTCCAAAGATATGGAGCTCTGAACTTTGATAGGACCAAGCACATGACTGACGTTGGCCAGCCCCCTAGAGTGGAATCAGATTGGCTCTTTGCCTGACTCTGGTAGTACCCCTCACAGCCTACAGCTTTACCCCACAGAAGACTGGGCCTTTGACTTTTACATCAGGCCATTTGATTAATACACATGTGACAAGCTGCTGCCTGTCACTATACATTGAAAATCAATGCAGCCACAGAGAGTGGCTGTGTCCAAGTAAGCACAAATTAAGTGAGCACCAAGAAATGAAGCAAAGAACCATCTTGTGGAGATGTATGAGATACCTGTTCGTCCCTTCTACTTGTAAAGTGACCTGGCAGAAGCTTATAAGTTGTAGTTGACACTGAGCTTCAATGTGAGGTCCTGAAGGATTGGAATGGTGCTTGAGTTGATCCAAGAGCAGGTGTGATGATGTGCTGAGTCTGGTGGTTTTACATTGTTGACTTGCATGGATAACCAAGGCATATAGGTAGGGTTAATGGGAGGAGTCTTTTCCCTAGGATGGGGGATTTCAAGACTAGGGGCACATTTGTAGTGTGAAAGGACAGAGATTTAAAAAAGACTTAAGAGGCAATTTTTTAATACAGAAGGTGGTTTGCATGTGGAATGAACTTCCTGGGGAAGTGGTTGATGTGGGCACAATTACAACATTTCAAAGACACTTGGATGAATACATGAATAGGAAATGTTTGGAGGGATATGGGCCAGGGACAGGCAGGTGGGACTTAGTTTAGTTTGGAATTATGTTCAGCATGGACTGGATGGACTGAAGGGTCTGTTTCCATGCAGTATGACTCTATGACTCCATGACTCTCAAAGAGTGGAAGACGATGGTGTCCATGAAGCACAAATGGACATTGTGATGAAGACAGAGTTGGATGAAGACCCAGAGAAGCAAGCAGTGAGCTGTGGTGCCAGATAATAGCTCTCACTTTCATGTTGGGAATTGGCATCATCTCGTTTTTTGGGAAAGGAGAGGACACTTGGAAGCTGCATAGGAATATGGCAAGTTGGACTGAGATGCAAATCCGTGGAAATAAGGTAACTGCCCCTCATTAGTGAAATTCTGAAGTCACTGTTTAAATGTTAAGGGGAAATCAGAGATCATTTCTTGATGTCATAATTCTGATTTTTCAACACCGTTACCCACTCTGCTCAACACAGCAGATAATTCTGTTCTATGCTTAACATCATTCCTTTGGGCATTCATTTGTTTTTAAATGTTTGTTATGGTAATAAGATAGATTGAATGCCTTAATGTATTACAAATATTTTGTGTACATTAAACCTGTGTAATTGTGTAACTCAAAGTTAGATTATCCATGAATCTGAGAGTTTGTCAGTTCCAAATGTGAATTGTTTAGCTAAGAAAAATTTCAATCCCACAACGGAGTGAATTATCAGGGCATTGTACAGAATACCATTGAAGTACACCTAGACACTATAAAGTTGGAGACCATACCTACAAGACTGAACTTCAATGTTGCTATTTACAAGGCATGGGAAGAGTGAACATGCTTCTGCAATCTTACACTCAGAGGTCACAGTTCCTTATGATCATATGTTCTCTATGACTTAGTTCATTTCATATATGGTCCGAAGCTGGCGCTAAGGATATCATTAACCTTTACTGTACATGTCTGATTTGGAAAAGTAAACAAAGTGAAAGGTGAGTTCATAATGTAAAGCCATCTAGAACAGATTGAGCTAACATAGATTGGGTGTCATAACTCAATGGGCTGTCTCCTTGAAATGAATTTCAGAGAGAGAAAGATAGATGGAAGCAGAAAGCTCAACAAATAATTAATATACTGAACGGCAAAGTTTGAAGTAGTTTGAAGATTTGTACTGATTCAGCAGGGATCTCGTTGCATCTACATAATTATTATGTGATGTATAGTTGACAAGTGGGAATAACAAAAAGATAGTACTGGAGGGAGACAGACAATTTGTGAGATTTTAGTAAATCCATAAATCTAGGTCAGCCAGATGCGTAAATCCATTGTAATGTTTTAAAAATTCCACAATGGTGATAACAAATCTAACAATTAAATTATTCAGTTTAAAAATGAAGTACAATTATTTTATATCAGCCCATTCTTGAGAAAAACGTTTGAGCCTGCTTCATTAGATCTGTCATAAAAGAAAATCTAGCAATTTGCAAAAAGCAGAAGTAATTGTTCTTTCGTCCCTGAGAGAAACTGTCACTGTAATCTCTGACCTCCACTTCTATAACCTTGCAGCTTGTTTCCCAGAAGGCGTTCAGCATCAATTGGGTGGATTACCAGATTAGTTGCATGATTTATGAAATGAATTGCTCACCAGACGTGTTTGGAAAGCCCGCATGCTGGATTTGTGAGCAACAGGTTACTGTGATGAAAGAACATAGCACTTGAAAACATCATAAAGTAAGACATGGTAAGAAATATGATAATTGCAGAGGAAAATGATATACAAATGAATTTTCTAAACGAGCACTGTCACTTCAAAAGCTGCAATAAATATTTGCTGATTCTTGTCATGCATGTGATGCAGCTGATGTAATTGTCCTTGAGACAGTTTATTCATGTGTGCTCTACCTGAATTCAGATCATTGTCTCATGGTCTGATGATACTTCATCCTGAGACATTTTCCTGCCTGTGTTTGCCAATTGCAATCAACTCCCAAGGGCTCTGGAGGTAGGTCGCAAGTTTATCTCACTTGGAGCAGGAATTAAAAGTGCGCTGTTGGTGTTATTCTGAACCATATGCTAGCCAGCTAGACAACTGAGTTCACCAGACCCTCTGTTGTTCATCAAAACCAATTTCTGAGTGAGAGGTTTTCAAGAGCTTCCCTCAAAACACACACCAAAATAAAAGTGCATGCAAATTCAAATACGCGCTGAAATTAACCTCTATTGGGCCTCATTGTAAAGATCACTACAAGCCATCAGGACTGTGCCTGCTCTAGGAGGAGGTCCTTGAACATCAGGGACCAACTTTACCGAGAAGAGGGCAGAATAAAATGTAGAACGAGGGGTTTTGGAAGGACTGAATGCTGTCAAGCTAAGATGGAAACAGTTTTCCTGCCTTTCTTTTAGCAGCCTCCAAAGATTCTAAAGACTTCTGAGGCCAGATGGGAACTGGAAAATCCAGCCTGAAATTACCCAGCAATTGTTCCATAGGTTTTTATGTATCTTGCAATGGATTTCTGAAGTGCAGGCACTTATCTACTTTGCAAATATTGAAGAATCAAATGTTGATTTCAGACGGTTGTTGGGGGGGACTGAGAACAAGGGATACCAATAAGGCATCAGCTGTATTACCAGCACAGATTAAGTGCAGTAACAAGGTCCCTAGAAATTGGTTTACATTATATCAAATCCAATGAGATGACACAATTGCACACTAATTTCTACCTCGTTGTGTCCAATTTATATGAATCAAATGTATCCTGTGTCAAGTCCCAAGCTGTTAGATCAGGTCCCCCATGAAGAATGAGTTTGGCAGCCTTACACCAGAAAGTACTGATTCTCTCAAAGTAACCTGAGATACTTGGGCTGAAGCAACTGTTCTGTGATTTCATTTGTCAAGAATTAATTCGGGGTCTTATTGATATGCTTGAAGCCAGCAGGAGAAAACTTTCTGTATTGACATTTCAGGATCTGTTTCAGTGGCATTACCCTTTCTTTTAAACAATCAACACAACTCCAATTTCTAAAAAAAAAGAATTTAAAACTGTGAAGGAATCTCATTAAGGCTGCTTGTCCTTGTCAGAAAATGTGATTTATCTAAGGCGGTGTGAAATTACACATTGATATATTTTATAACGTTTGAAAGTACTGGTTGAAGATGCAGGAGTTAGCAAAAATGAATTTTATTATTGTCCAAGTCTTTTAAGTTGATTTGTAAACTGTTGATTGAAGACAACAATGCTGGGTCTGGTATCAAAATAGATTTTGTCTCAACCAAATTATCTGTAGTATTCTTTTCTCTAACCAGGCATTTTGAGCAGGCAGATGTAGGAGAACACCAGGATTGTAAAATTGTACTCATATCTCAAGCACCCTGATAACTACAGGAAACGTTTTATTACCTGACACCTACGGGACCAGGATTGTTCTGGTTGATCAAATATTCAGGTTGATTAAAAGGTCCACATAATCAATGTAAAAACACACACTAAATAATAGAAATGCTACGTTTTATTTACAGCATAAATCATTTAAAATAATAACACAACTTTGCCTTAAAAAGAACTTACCGGCAAAGAGCCTTCTCTCTGGCACTCTCAGACTAGTCAGACATTGTGGAGATTGTGATAATACATTAAACTTCCAGTATTTGAGGTATATAATTTTTTGCCAGTTTATCCATTATGCCAGTTCCTAAGATGCCAGTTAAAACAAAGTCTGCTGAATTACAGACTCCTAGCGTGCAAAAGCCTGCAGGTATATAATGATTACTATTATTGATGATGTGTGCTGTGGCTCACAGCTCTGTCAATGGAGTGACACAGAGAGACGGAATGAGCTGAAATCCAAATGAGGTGCATTAGCCTCTCCTGGCAGAGATTCTTGCAACAGATCAGTCACAATTATAGGCAAAACTAATGCCAGGAAAGGCGTAGTTTCCGAGAAGACAGCTGGCTAACTTAAAGATTTTGAATTGTTTTAACTTAGACAACATAAAAATTCCACAGGCCAGAGGAGACATCTTGATCATCTCATCATCCACGACCTTAACTTTACTCTTTTCACCATCAGCGCCCAATGGGAGAATTGTGTACTATCTACAAGATATGCTGCAGCAACTCACCAAAGTTTGTTTGGCAGCACTTTCCAAACTGATGACCTCATCCACTGCTTCTCCTTTATCTACCCTGCTTATTATTTACAAAGAATTCTAATATGTTTGGCTGGAATAATTTCCACTTTGTGAATGCTCTCTGTGCTTGATCATAATATGTATTTTTACATGTTTTGCTATTCCCTCTTTCATAATACACTGACATTTTCCCAACAACAGATGCTAAGCTAACTGACCTATAGTTACCTGTTTCTGTCTCCTTCCCTTTTTACATAAAGGTACTACTTTGGCAATTTTCCAAACCTCTGGGACTTTTCCAGAATCAAAGGCCTCTTGAAAGATGACTGCCAGTGTACCTATTATCTCCATAGCTACTTCCTTTAATATCCTAGGATGCATTTCATTGAGATGAAGGGACTTATTTGTCTTTAGGCAAAGTAGCTATCCAGTACTTTTTCTCTCATGATGGCTATTATATTTATTTCCTCTCCTTTTTTTGCCCCTTGATTATGTAGTTTTTGTTTTGAAATACTCCTCATGTCATCTGCTGTGAAGATTGATGTAAAGTTTTTATTCAACTCCTCTGCCATTTTGTGGTTCCCTATTATTGTTTCCCCAGGCTTATTCTCTCGGGGCCTATGTTAATTGTGGCCTCCATCTTCCTTTTTAATATATTGAAAGAAGCTCTTGCTTTCTGTCTTGATGCTACTTTACCCTCAAATTTTATCTTCTTCCTTTGTTTTGGTACATTTTTGTTGGTTTTTCTTTTCCAATCCTCAAGCTTATCACTAATCTCTGCCATATTGTATTTTTTTCTTTAAATTTGAGGCTATCCTTAATTTCCATGGTTAGCTTATCCCCTTCATAGAATCATTCTTTCTCACTGAGATATATCTTTGCTTTGAGACATGCAAGTAAATTGCAATCTGGATCATAGCAAATGGATTCAAATTGATTGATCGAGCCAATAAAAATGAAATAAATCCAAAAAAGTACAAAATTCGAATGTGTTAGAGCAGCCTAATGAGAACAACGTTTTGACTGTCATTTGTCTATCAGCTAATACCTAGAAAGAACCTGCATGTATCTATCACCTTGTACAATCTCTGGTGTTTCACAGCTCCTGAAGTACTTTTGAAAGGTAGTTGTTGTTCTAAAGCAAGATAATCTGAGGAATGACACACCTGAACTATCCTGGATATACATCAACAATTTTGTGCTGACAACATTTCATTTCTCTCTTGAAATTTCACATATTTTTTGGACAGATTGTAGTAAGTCATACCAGTAGATTAGCCATGGGAAATGCAGGGTAACAGGGATGGTGTGGGTCTGGGTGAAAAGCTCATAGGAGGGTTGGTGGGGATTCGATGGACCAAATAGCCTGCTTCCACACTGTAGGGATTCTATGATTCTAAATATGGTCTATAAAGCTGGATTTCAGACTGTAATTTGACTTGTCTAGATATAACATCAGCTGGGATCATAATAAGAGTTAAGTGGTAGGCAACGAAAGAAGGTAGAACATGGATCGCAAAACAGCAGAACAAGAAACAGACCCTTCTGCCCATTGTTTCTGCACTGACCACTATGCCTCAACTAAACTAATCCCTTCTGCCTGCACATGGTCCACATCCCTTTTTTCTCTGCCTGTTCAGGTGACTGTTCAAATGCCTGTTAAACTTTGTCATTATACTTGCTTCTACCACCTCCGCTGATGATGGATTACGGGCACCAATCACCCTTTTTATAAAAGACTTGCCTTGCACATGGCTTTTAAACTTTCCCCCTCTTACCTTAAACCTGTACTCCCTAGTATTTGACATTTCTGCCCTCGGATCCCGCCATTTACTGTATACTTTTATATTTGACCTCCCAAATTGCATCATCTCAGACATCTAGATTAAACTCTGTCTGCCATTCCTCTGTCCAACTTTCCAACTAATCTATATTCTGCTACCTCCTTTGACAACCTTCCTCATTATCCACAATGCCACCAATCTTCATGTTGTGTAGAAGATAGGGACCACTTTCTCAATTGCCCCATTTATACCTTCTGGAAAATGTGTGTGTGAATGTCAGAGGATATAAGAATGAACTTAATATTCTTTATCCCCTTGGTTGAATGGACTGACTTCTTCATATCTACATAAGAGTGGTTACTTAGATGAGATAAATGCTAGGGCACACCTTGTGGAATCATGTTACAGACTTTGTCTTTGGGAGAGTGGAGAGCAACACTGTACCTTTTTGATTCAATTGTCCTCTTAAATATCTATGCTTAAAGTTTAATTAGGGAAAACTGCCTTACCATTGAACATTTTGGAGATTTATAATCAAAACTTGGACTGGTATCCCTAGTCCCAAATTGAAAAAAATTCATATGATCAAAATTTACTTTAATATATATGTTAACTATTTCAACAATTGAACAATGAGAGCCAGTGAGAGACAGAAAGAAAACTCTCTGCTGGTTGGAATCACACCTGGAACATATAGAGACGATTGGGGTTGTTGGAGTTCAGTCATCTCAGCTCCAGGATATCTCTGCCGGAGTTCATCTGGGTAATCTCCGAGACTCAACCATCTTCAGCAGCTTCATCAATGACCTTTCCTCCAGCATAAGGTCAGAGGTGAGGATGTTCGCTGTCGACTGCACAATGTTCAACTATTTGTGACTCCTCAGATACTAAAACAGTCCATGCCTAAGTGCATCAAGACCTTGACAATGTCCAGGCTTGGGCTGAAAAGTAGCAAGTAACATTGGAGCCACTATAAATGCCAGATAATGACCATCCCCAATAAGAGACAATTCAACCACCACCCCCTGTCCTTCAATAGTAATGGGCATTAAATGCATTACTATCACTGACCATCCCACTATCAACTATTGAGGGTTATTACTGAGGAGAAACTCAACTGGACTAGCCATATAAATATAATGGCAACAAGAGCAGGTCAGAGGCTAGGAATACTGCAGCCACAAACCCACTCTTGATTCTCCAAAGCCTGTCCACCATCTACAATGCATTAGTCAGGAATTTGGTGAAATACTCCCACAGGCCTTAATGAGTGCAGCTCATACAACAGTCAAGAAGCTTGACACCATTGGGACAAAGCAGCCCGCATGTTTGGCACTACATCCACCTCTTCCACCACTGTCGCTCTGTAGCAGCAGTGTGTGCAACCTATAAAATGCACAGCAGAAATTCACCAAAGATCGTTAGACAACATCTTTCAAACCCATGACCACTACCATCTAGAAGGACAAGGGCAGCAGATACATGGGAATACCACCACCTTCAAATTCCTTCTGAGCCACTCACCGTCCTGACTTGGAAGTATATCGCTGTTCTTTCAATGTCATTGGGTAGCAAAAGCCTGGCACTGCCTCCCTAACAGTACATGGAATGCAGCATTCAAGAAGGCAGCTAACCATCAACTTCTCTAGGGCATGTACAGATGGCAATAAATGCTTGCCCAGCCAGCGATGCCCATATCCCAGGATTAAATGAAATGTAAAAATAATTTCATAAATGAATTGAGTTTTTAGCACTAATCTTTTACAGGACACCTCAACTGTAGTTCATTTTGTTCTTGAATATCTAGAACCAATTAACACAGGTCTGAGCAACAAGTTATAAATTCTGTTCAGTTCTTTTTAACGAAAACCTGATAATAACGAAGGTGAACCCATTAAGAGATCAAAAAGAGTCCATGCTTTCCCTGCTAATTCTATGCGCCACCCACTAAAGATGCTTTTGGCCTTTCATTCTAATCACAAATTCTTAACTTTGATGCAATCCTCAAATCCTTTTTGTAAATGAAGTAAATAATCAGAAGCCCTAAGATGGGCTAATTCCACTCTCACACTCATGTGCCTTTCCATGAACAGCTTCAGTGTAGCCAAATGTTTAATTTGTGTTTTGGTTCCCCGCCTCCACAAATCAAATGAATTTGTTCCCTAGCTACGAGACATGAAGCCGACAGTGTACGCACCCTGCTTGTCGAAAGCCATGGAAAAATAATGAACACGCTTCCTCTATTGGGTGAGAAGCTGAAATTATACTGTCATCTGTCGACTTTTCACAGGGCCAGATATGATATTCTTTGCCGGAATCACACATATTTATTCTGACTTGATCCATTTTGTGTTTTTAACTTCTGATGTAGTAATCACATGATAGGTTTTGATTTCTTCTAGAAGTAGAAGTCGATCAAAATTCTAACACTTTGACATGAGGCAGAATTCATATTGGAAAGAAGATGCATGTGCCATATCCTTTTCAAATGGGACAACTATTAATGTGGTCAATTCAAGCAGAAAAGTTGAAACTTACTGTATAATCTCTGGATGTGTGAAATTGTAGCCCAGTGAGCTTTTATCCAGTCTGCAGACAGACAGCCTAGAGACACTCAATATATCCTCATTTGTTGGCTGCAGAATCTCAGCAATTCAATACAGGCTGCAGAAAATGGAAGCAATTGCACACTGTACGGTGGATGTATCGATTCCTTAGCATACAAAAAAAAACAACCATAGTGATTCTTGAGGAGACATTATTACTTTACAGTCTCTCTTCGTAACTTCACCCTTAGAGAGTTAACTAAAACCTAAATATGTGTTTTGGTAATTCCTTATAGCTAATATCATAAAGAAATAATACGCTTCTCAAGTTGCAAAACAATTTGTTCAGAGACTCATAGACATTTACACCACAAAAGTAGGTAATTTAGCCAATGCTGGTCAACAAAGATCTAACTACACTAATCCCATTTTACACTTCTTAGCCCATGGCCTTGGAGGCTAAAACAATGCAGGTGTTTCAATGTTCTGACTCTTTCATGTATTGAGTTACAGACTCTCACACCCTGAGTGAAACATTTATCCTCATTTCTCCTCTTGCCTTAAATCCATGCCCTGTGTTATTGAGCCCTATACTAATGGTAAGAGCATCTTCCTATCCACCAAATATATATAGCTCATAATATTATACATTTCCATCAGGTCCCCTCTCAATGTGTGCTGGTTCAAAGTAAACAACCCCAGCCCATCCATCCTTTCCTCATTGCCCAGAACCTCCAACCCAGGCAGCATCCTGGTATGTTGTCTAGTGCAATCACATCCTTCCTATAATGTGGTCATTGAATTGTAGAGTCATACAGTCATACAGCACAGAAACACACACGTCGATGCAACTCATCTGTGCCGGCCACCTTTCCCAAACTAAACTAGTCCCATTTGCCTGCATTTGGCCCATATCTCTCTAAACCTTACCTATTCATTGAGTCATAGAGGTCTATCTACAGCATGAAAACAGGCCCTTCGGCCCAAGTTTTCACAATTTGAACTAGTCCCATTTGTCTGCATTTGGTCTATGTCCCTCCATATCTATCCCATCCGTGTACCTGTCCAAATGTCTTTTAAATGCTGTAACTGTACCTGCATTTACCACTTCCTCTGGCAGTTCATTCCACACATGAACCACCCAATGTGTGAAAAAGTTGTCCCACAGGTCCCTTCTAAATCTTTTTCCTCTTATCTTAAAAATATGACCCCCAGTTTTGAACTCCCTCATCTGAAGAAAAGACACCTGCCATTCACCTTATCTATGCCTCTCACGATTTTCTAAACCTCCACAAGGTCACCCCTCAATCTCCAACACTGTAGTGAAAAAATCCCAGTCTACCCAGCCTATCCTTATAACTCAACTCCTCTAGTCGCAGCAACATCCTGGTAATTTTTTTTTTCTGAGCCCTCTCCAATTTAATAATATCCTTCCAATAGCAGGGCGATCAGAACATTACACAATTTTCCAGAAGAGGCCTCACCTATACGACCTTAACATGACATTCCAACTCCTATATTCAAAGGTCTGAGCAATGAAGGCAAGCGTGCTAAATGCCTTCTTAACCACCCTGTCTACATGTAATTCAGATTTCAAAGAATTATGTCCCTGAACCTCCAGGTCTTTCTAATCTACAACATCACTGAGACCCCTACCATTAATTGTATAAGTCCTGACCTTGTTTGTTTTACCAAAATGCAAAACCTCGCTTTTATACAAATCAAATTCTATCTGCCACCCCTCAGCCCATTGGCCGAATTGATCAGGGTCCTGTTGTACTCTTAGATAACCTTCTTCACTGTCCACTCTGCAGCCAATTCTGGTGTCATCTGCAAACTTACTAAACATGCCTTCTATATTCTCATCCAAATTGTTTACAAAAATTACAGACAAAAGGGGACCTAGCACCGATCCCTGCGGAATACCGCTGGTCACAGGCCTCCAGTCCGAAAAACAATCCTCCACCGCCACCCTCTGTCTCCTACTGTCAAGTCAATTTTGCATCCATTTGGCATGTTCTCCCTGAATCCCATATGATCTAACTTTACTAATTAGTCTACCATAAGGAACCTTGTTAAAGGCTTTACTAAAGTCCAGAACTGCATACTGTTGTGGCCTAAGCGTTCCAGCATAACCTCCTTACTCTTGTACTCTACGCCTCAGCTAATAATGGCACGTATTCCACATGCCTTTTTAACCACCTTCATCCATTTCATCATCCAACTTCATGATATGCACAGGGTCCCTGGGGTCCTACCACTCATAATGTAGTCCCTTGGCTTGTTAGCCCTCACCCAGTGCATTATGATGTGGAGGTGCCGGTATTGGATTGGGATGGGCAAAGTCAGAAGTCATATGACACATGTTATAGTCCAACAGGTTTATTTGAAATCAATGTTTCATACGCTGCTTTCGGAGCACAGCCCTTCATCAGGTGCAATGAGAGAGCAAAGCACACAGACCCAGAGTTTAGAAGCAGAGAGATCAAGGGCAGAGAGATCAAGAGATCATACAACTGGTGAGAGTGGAGTGTGGAGATGATAAGCCTCTACAGGTGACCAAGAGTATTAGACAGTGAGTAAAGTGTCAACAGCTGAATAACCAGTGAAGAGATGACCTATAATCCAATTAAGTGAGGTAGAGAGACAATCACAAAAAATTACAAATAAGGTGGTGCTAGAGACAAACTAAATGACTGGAATTGCATGCTGAATTCAAAACTGTACAAACTAATTAAGGTAGAGCGATCATAGCAATTTCTCAAGGTGATGCTGTCAAAACAGGAGAGTAAGGAAGATTTTACAGATACAGAACAGTGTGGTGGGGTTATCTGTAACATGACATGAACCCAAGATCACAGTTGAGGCCGTTTTCATGGGTACGGAACTTGGCTATCAGTCTCTGCTTGACGATTCTGCGTTGTTGCGTACCTTGAAGTCTGCCTTGGAGGATGCTTACCCGAAGATCGGAGGCTGAATGCCTTTGATTGCTGAAGTATTCCCCGACTGGGAGGGAACATTCCTGTGTGGCAATTTTGTGCAGTGTCCATTCATCCATTGTTGTAGTGTCTACATGGTTTGGCCAATATACCATGCCTTGGGGCATCCTTGCCTGCAGCGTATGAGATAGGCAACATTGGCCAAGTCATATGAGTATCTGCCATGTACATAGTGGCTGCTGTTTCTATGTGTTATGTAAGTGTCTGATTTCAAATAAACCTGTCAGACTATAACCTGGTACTGTGTGACTTCTGACCTTGTCCACCCCAGTCCAACACCAGCACCTCCACATCATGACTACTATCGACACCAAAGCTGCCGGCTCAAAGTGGAGTGGATCTCTAAGAAGATCGCGCATATTGACACAGATATCAAGTTTCTGCAGAAATGCAAGAAAGCAGAGAAGATCCCAAAAAGACTACAGATCATGAACCCACTCAAGTTGACTCACAACACAGCCTACACTGAGAGACTCTGCCATCGCACCACACTCCTCAGTCATCTCGTACATCAACTCAACAGCCGATGCCACAACCTTGAAATCGAAATAAAGTCCATATTTTCAGCTTGAGCTCAAAATACAGCAGAACAGTTATGAGACTCTGCCAAGCAGATGAGGCAACGGAACTACACCAACCACATGCACATCAAGGACAAGAAACTGGGGAAACTTGGCATTACCACCAGCAGTAACCAAGCCTCCCCTGGTACCACAGTTGAAAGCGGTACCACCACACAGAAATCCATCATCAACTTGTCTGACCACACACTTCAACCGGATGAAATTGAAGTTCTCAGCCGAGTGCTCAATTTCTGCCCCCACTACAGATATGGTCCCCATTGATCTCACAGCAGACACAGAAGAATTCATCAGGCAAATAAGGCTCTGGGGATTCTTCCACAAATCCTCAGGATGTCAGCCGCGAGCCCAATGAGACAACCAATGAACCGGAACAGTTGACAGAGAGATGCGTGGTGCATCAACCATAGAAGAAGGAATTGAATTGGACCCTTCTGGAAGGCCACTGCCCTAGGCTCAACATGTATCCTCAAGCCGTCAGGAGATGCGTTCATGCCAGATTCATTAGCTGTGCTCAGAAGGTAGTGCAGAATGTCACCCAAGCACAACGCAATGCCATCCATGCTCTCAAGACCTATCGCAAGATTGTGATCAAACCAGCAGACAAATGAGGAGCCATCATCATACAGAACAGAACAGATTACTGCAAGGAACTATACAGACAACTGGACAACCAGGAATACTACAGACAACTACCTGCCAAACTGAACAAAGAACACACCCGTCAACTCAACAGACTGATCAAGACTTTTGATCCAGACTGTCAGAGTATCCTATACACTATCATCCCATGTACTTCTCACGTAGGAGGCTTCTACTGCCTTCCATGATGATTAACCCTGATTAATCCATGTTTCTTCAAATGCAGACATATTTTGTCACTTAGAATTCTTTCTAATAATTCCCACCACCAAGGTTAGATTGACTGGTCTGTAATTTCCTGGTGTGCCCCTTCCTCTGTTGAATATTAGAGCAATGTTAGCAATCCTCCAGTTCTCTGACAGTTCACCTGTGTCCAGAAAGGATTTGAAAACTACTGCCATGGCTGCCGATATCTCTCTTTTTGCCTCTCTCAACGGCCTGGGATACGTCTCACTGGGACCTGCAGGTTTATTCACTTTTAATGCTGCTAAACAGTCTTGTGCCTTCCTCTCCCTACATGCTAATTTTTTCCTTGATTCTATATGTGGGATAATGTAATGATAGTACAACATTAAAGACAAATTGTGCTCAGATATTTTATTTCTCCTCGAGATCTGGTGGTGGAGTGTTACAGATCACTCTAGGAAGCTGAGTTGCACTTTGACGTGCATCTTTCAATCTGGAGGACTTTGGGTGGCAATGATAGATCTTCAATTTTGTCTCCATTACATGGCTGACTAAGAATACCTCCCAATCAGCCTGTTTGGTTGCATGATGAACACACCTTCCTTGGTCATCAGATCTCGCAGTTCAACTGACAGCAGGAATTTCTGGCACAAAGGCAGGGACACCACTAACTATAACAAAAGATCCCTTGAGATCAACAGGTTACTTCTTGCTAAATTATGACCAAAAAAGTTATCAGCTTAAATGCCAAATATTTAATCCCTCATGATCTTTCTCATCTTCTTAAAAGACAAATACATGCTACAGTTCCTCCTAGCTTTTGGAAGAGTTTCATTACAAATGGTTAGTAAGCGGAGAGTTAGCCAAGGGGTTCAAATGCATAAAGAGATTTGGTTAGGGTATAGGTCAAGTTTTCATGGTCTTTCCAGACCATAGGGCTGTTCTCCCATTAGACAGAGACAACTGGTGACGGTTTAACCTGATGGTCACCATGCCTCAGGTGAAGAGAGAGGTTGTGAAGGAGAGTCCTTCATAGTAACCTCAGCCAGTGCAGGAATTGAACCTACATTTTTGGTGTCACTCTTTGTCACAAACTGGCCATCCAGCCAACTATGGATCAAGAGCTGGAAAGTTTCTGGAAAAGTCAATATCTGGAAGATGTGAATTTAAGGAAATTAGCTAAGTACTATATGTACTTTAAAAAGAACTCTGTGCACATGATAATCACAACTGATGCTTTCAATTTGAAACAGGGTGTCCCAAGAGTAAAATTTCATGACCAATCATTTGAGTTCAAAATTTTCTTGTCTTGCGGTACAATTAGCTTATTTGAGAGTTCCAATGATTTAGTATGGCTGTGGATCTGTCAGCTGCAAGTTTATTTTGGAATTATTAACTACACCAAGAGATCTCGTTGCATCTTTCCACTTCCTCAATCAGTTGTGTTTAGTCTTCACATATAAAGTTAATGTTTGCAAAATTCAACGCTGCAGTTTGACGCTATCGATGTTGTTTTGCTCCCAAAATGGTATCCATGCCACTCCTGCACATTTCCATCCGGACTCCTGCTGGCAAGATCTGAATTTGTAGAAAGTCCTAATGTTCTACAGAGTAGTTTAAAATGGTTGACGTCAACAAGGAGAGTTGCTGCATGTTGAGCAGGTTTTAGGTGGGACTTCAAAGCTTTGGGTCATGCCATTTTCTCCCAGGCTTAGATGCTATTGTTATTATCCCCCTCAGCGCGCAGTATTCAAGGGAGATGAAGTAGCATGGAAGAGGGCAATCTTCTTAGAGAATGACAAGTAGAAGGAATGGATCAGGACTTATCCCCATGCACATTTGTGATGATGCTGTGGCTTTAAGAGGTGTGTTTTGTCTTGGTTTCTTTTAGAGAACAATTGGGGGACAAGTGGTAAACAGTCATAGAGTGGTACAGTGAAACAGATCCTTTGGTCCAATCTGTCCAGACCAACCAGATATCCTAAATTAACCTAGTCCCATTTGCCAGCATTTGGCCCATATCCTCTAAACCCTTACTATCCATATACCCATCCAGGTGCCTTTTAAATAATGTTATTATACCACCTCCACCACTTCCTCTGGCAGGTCATTCTGTACACGCACCACCCTATGTGTGAAAAAGTTGCCCCTTAGGTCCCTTTTAAATCTTTCCCCTCTCACCTTAAATCTATGCTGTCTAGTTTTGGACTCCCCTACCCGAGGGAAAAGACTTTGACTATTCACCCTATCCATGCCCTCATGATTTTATAAACCTCTATAAGTCACTATTCAGTCACCAACTCTCCAGATAAAATAGCCCCAGCCTATTCAGCCTCTCCCTATAGCACAGATCCTCTAATCCAGGCAACATCCTTGTAAAGAGATAACAAGGTGTAGAGCTGGATGAACACAACAGGCCCAGCAGCATCAGAGGAGCAGGAAAGCTGATGTTTCGGGTCAGGACCCTTCTTCAGAAAAAGGGTCTGATGAAGGGTCCAGACACGAAATGTCAGCTTTCCTGCTCCTCTGATGCTGCTTGGCCTGCTGTGTTCATCCAGCTCTATACCTTGTTATCTCAGATTCTCCAGCATCGGCAGTTCCTACTATCTCAACATCCTTGTAAATCTTTTCTGAACCCTTTCAAGTTTCACAAAATCCTTCCTAAAGCAGGGACACCAGAACCACAAGTAGTATTCCAAAAGTTGTCTAACCAATGTCCTGTACAGCTGCAACATGACCTCCCAACTGCTATATTCAATGCACTGACCAATAAAGGCAAGCGTACCAAACAACTTCTTTACTATACTATCTACCTGTGACTCCACTTTCAAGGATCTATGAGCTTGCACTTCAAGATCTCTTTGTTTAGCAACACTCCCCTGGACCTTACCATTAAGTGTGTAAGCTATGAGAAGATAAACAACTTGTGAGGTCTTGGTGGTTTTTGTAAAGTTGGAACTATAGAAGCAGTCTGGATGGGATGTGACCAGCTCTCCCAGGCCAGGATTTCTATTTTTTTTAGTTTTTTAAGTTTAGCTTTAAGCAGTCGCTGTTGGAGACTCAACAGGGTTGGGAGCTGCAGTAAATGTTTCCTGGCTGCAACTCTCTCTGAGCTTTTGCTTGATATTTCTTTCTCTGTCTCTGTTGTTGGATTGCATGTGAGAAAATCTGATTTCTGCATTTGCTTTTCGGCCAAGGGGTGCGTGTATGGGATATTACTATATTGGAACAGTTAATTAGTAATAGTTACTATATTTATTATTTTGTTAAGTTTTCCAATACAGTTAAGTTATTCTAAGTTCCTCATTCTTTTCTTGTATTTTAACTATGGTGTTTGAATAAATTGTGTTTTTTTTAACATCGAGAAATTGGACCAATCAAACTGCATTTGGAACACAGCACCTCACATTAACCTCTAAAATAAGGAAATATTATGGTCCAGGCTACCTTCGTAAAATATTTTGAGGGGGTCTAGTCTGGTTTGGTCCAGGACACAGTCTTCCAGAAAGCTTTCTCTTCCCTCAGCCTAAGCATTTACGAAGGAGGTGTCCACTGAAGTCTGCAAACAGTTTCAGCCTGATCAAGGACAAGATCAGAGTGGAGAAAGGACAGCATTGGCAGTGGTTGTGCAGGTTGAATATTCCCTGAATTTGCATCTGCCTGGAGCAAGCAAAACTGTGAAAAGTCCCAGTTTGCTGCACACTGCTGTGTAAGGGAGGTGACAGGCACGTCTCAGGAAAGGGGCATGCACCGTCATTTTCCTCATCAACAGAGGTGGTGTCATCAAACAGTTCTGAGCCACAAGTACCATCAACTGCACACCCACGGCTTTTCAAGTACTGCATCTAATTACAGTTGGTGGGTTACCATGCCCAGCCCATTATATAGACATCCTGCGTGATGATGCATTCGCCCAGCACCAGCCCACTGTTCCTTCAGCATTTGAGTCATCATCTGAAGGCCATAAAAGTTATCCACTTAACAATCAACTCATAACTCCACTCCATGCCTGAGACACATGTGACCAGAATACAAATAATGTGTGCCAAATGTTTCCATATGGAACACACAGTAGACCATTGACATACACAAGCAACAGTCCCCAGGCTGGAGGATTCAGGAAGAGTTCCGCAAGTCACAGAGTCTGTTATATTATGCAGACAGTGGATCTTGTAATTTTTTTAAGCGGTTTTTCGACTTGTCATTGCAGAATTCCTACAATATCGGAGCAAGCCATTTGGCCCTGCAAGTCCACAATGTCCCTCCAAAGAGATTCCCACCCTATCCCTAAAATAGTTTACTTTGCCTCTCCTTATCCATCTCACCAAACTGCATAAACTTACACTTCTCCTTGTAAAATGACTTAAGCCAAAAAACATGGTAATTATGCACTTCTCTACATTTTGCAGTGTTGAACTTTTATCATCAGTTTTAAACTATTGTTTTTTAAACAAGTGCCCGACCTATTCTGAACATAAATACTAAAGGAATTGCAATAAAATGCCTTCAGATATTCAATTAGTACATCGAAGCATTTTCTGTCAGAAAGCTTTCATAATGCCATAAATTCAGAACTGAAACATAACAATAAAAGTGTACAAAATACACCTCGTGAGACAAGTCTGGAGATTGCTATGAGCAATGTTATTGTATGAATATTTAACTGTCAAATTCCTTTCTTCACTATTTTAGTGAAAGTATAAACTTATTCCCAGATAAATAAATATGTTTGCCAAAATCAGAGACTTACAGGGGATTTTTGTTTCGTAGAGTACAGAAAGACAGACACCAAAATTGGTGGTACAGTTGACAGTGAAGAAATTTATCTAAGATTGCAAAGAGACCTTGATCAATTTCATTAATGGGCTGAGGAGTGGCAGATGGAGTTCGATTTGGATAAATGTGAGGTATTGCATTTTGGTAAAATGAGAGCAGGATTTATAAGTTAATGATAAGGCACTGGGTAGTGTTGTATAACAGAGACAGCCAGGGATTCAGGTACATAATTCTTTTAAATTTTTTTCATAGGTAGAGAAGGCGATGAAGAAGGCATTTATCATGTTTTCCTTCATTGCTCAGACCATTGAGTATAGGAGTTGGGACATCATGTTGGTGTTGTACAGGATGTTGGTTAGACCACTTTTGGAGTGCTGTGTGAAGTTCTGGTCACCCTGCTATAGGAAGGATATTATTACATTGGAAAGAGTTCAGAAAAGATTTACCAGGATGTTGCCGGGAATGGAGGGTTTGAGTTTTAATGATAAGCTGGATAGGCTGGGACTTTTTTCACTGGAGCGTAAGAGATTGAGGGGTGACCTTATTGAGGTTTATAAAATCATGAGGGGCATAGATAAGATGACTAGCAAGGGTCTTTTCCCTTGGGTGGGTGAGTTCAAAATTAGGAGGCATCTTTTCAGGTGTGAGGAGAAAGTTTTAAAAAGGACATGAGTTGCAAATTTTTTACACAGTGAGTGGTTTGTTTGTGGAATGAATTGCAACAGGAAGGGGTGGATGCAGGTACAGTTACGACATTTAAAAGACATTTGGATAAGTACATGATTAGCAAAGGTTTGGAGGGATATGGACCTAGCGCAGGCAGGTGGAACTAGTTTAGTTTGGGAAGATGGTTGGCGTGGACCAGTTGGACCAAGGGGTCTGTTTCCATACTGCATGACTCTATGAATCTATAACAGTCTAGAAAGTTTCTGTCCAATTTTCGAATGTGTTGCCAACATTTACTGGGAATGCCAACAAAGGAAATCTCCCCTTTTAATATGAGCATTTAAAATAATTATACATAGCAACAGCAAGAGTAATTTTCAGGTTGCAGATTTCGAAAGTTGTCCATACTTGAAGAATTGGGAGGAAACTGTCTAAACAAGTGCTAATTATCAGAATGGTGTTGACAGCGCACTCAAGATCTGAAACCAAATGGTTTATTTAAAATGCAGAAAGCAACATATAAAACATTCAGTAATTTGGGTCAATTATTAAACAACTTTTGTAGTACAATTATCAACATCCCAGTGGTTATTCTTGAACAGAAACTCAACTAGACTCAACACATAAACACAGTGGCTACAAGAGCAGGTCAGAAGCTAGGAATACTGTGGCGAGTAACTCACCTCCTGACTCCTCAAAGCCTGTCTGCCATCCAGAAGGCACAAGGCAGGAGTCTGATGGAATACTCCCCACTTGCCTGAATGATTGTAGCTCCTACAAGATTCAAGAAGCTTGATATCATCCAGGGCAAAACAGCCTGCTTGATTGGCACCACATCTGCAAACATCTACTCCCTCTACCACCAACACTCAGTAGCAGCAGTGTGCATTATCTACAAGGTGCACTGCCCAGAAATTCACCAAAAACCCTAGATAGCATCTTCCAAACACACGACTACTTCCATATAGAAGGACAAGGGCAGCAGATACATGGGAACGCCACCACATTCAAGATCCCTGCCAAGCCAATTACAATTCTGAGTTGGAAACATACTGCCGTCTTCACTCTCACTTGGTCAAAATCCTGGAATTCCCTTCCTAAGGGCACTCTCTCCCTACAGCAGATGGACTGCAGCAGTTCAAGAAGTCAGCTCACCACCACCTTCTCAAAGGCAACTAGGGACAGGCGATAAATGCTGGCTAGTTAGCAACGCCTTCACCCCATGAGTGAATAAAAATGATTACTAAACTGTCTTCAGATCCCAACAGAAGCTTCATTAATCTAAATCATTCTGACTGCTCTGTTAGCAGAGATCTGTCAGGAAATCTTGAAAATTGGAATGTAAAACAGAACTATAGAAATAACAACAGATGTTAACTGGAATAATCTTTAACCTTTATCCATTAGTCAACACAAAATAGATACAATTTGGATTATTGTACAATACCAATATTAAACACAAAACTCTTTTGAGGTTCATTATTTAATTATGATTTTATTTAAATGAAATTATTTTATCAATGATGTATTTTTGTTGCATTCAGATATATAGTAGATGAACAAGGAAAGTGGAGGCAAATGTACAAAATATTTGAAAGATTGTCAGGAATATATAGGGATATAAAATTGAGGTTAAAATCAGATTAGCCCCGATCTTATTGAATGGTGGAACAGGCTCAAAGGTCCGAGAGGCCTACTTTTGTTCCTTGGTTGTGTGACAGATTATATTCTGAATTAAATATGCTGTGGCATTTGAAAGACAAAAAGCTGAATCTTATGCTATTTTGGTGCAAGTGCAAGTGCAAGTCTACTGAGCTTGGTAGAGTGATGTTAGCAGATTTTCTCCCTGTATCTCACCACTTGTAATGATCATTGTTGAGGCATGGCAATTATCATGCCTTATCTCCATCCCACGGTGCCATGTACCATTTGCAGAAGAACTTGCCACTCACTGAGAGAAATCTGCCACATGATCAGCATCTCGCCATCTTCAGGAACCCACAGTGCACCATGGGGAGGCTCTGGCATCTGTCCCGTGACTGAGTAAGTTCCCCTTGCTGTGGCACTGAAAAGGCTGAAGCTCGGCAGGCAG
Source organism: Rhincodon typus (assembly GCF_021869965.1). Lineage (NCBI taxonomy): Eukaryota > Metazoa > Chordata > Chondrichthyes > Orectolobiformes > Rhincodontidae > Rhincodon > Rhincodon typus. The sequence continues at coordinate 13,737,016 of NC_063356.1, forward strand.
TCAATGTGCTGAATCAGGAACCATGACAACATGGTACAGTTGGTAGCCCAGCATTGCTCTCTGACGTTCAAGAAGATGTAGGCTGAGAACTGCTGCACAGTCGGCCACCTGTCCGGCACAGCAGAGTAAGGCTCACATGCTGTGTCATGATGGTACCAGGTGACTCTGCACTGGGAGAGCAAGGCAGCAGTCTTGGTGGCAGCCTCATCACCCATAGACTGTGTGCCTGTCCCAATACCCAGTGCAGCCATGTACTGCTAACTACCGGTGTACTGTACCTCACAAGTGTGGGATGGCAGGGCACAACACCAGGACATTGCATAGCTGTCAGAATGGAGGTGATCGCTCCCTGGAAGTTGGGTGCTAATGCCTGTGGTGAAAGGGTACATGTGGCTGGTATTTGTGGCTTCTGTCCTGGTCTAAGATTCAGCCAATGGACAATATGGAGGTCATTCAAAGCGTTCAACCAGCTGAACCTGCCAGGCACCTGTTCTAATTTCCATGTTGAGTTTTCCCTAAAGCTATTTTGCACGACATTTCAATCCATGGTGATTGGGCTGTTAATAAGCTGCTTACCAATGAATAAAATGTGTCAATTGGAAACTTTGAAATAGAGTCATACAGCACAGAAACCGACCTTTTGGTCCAACTGGTCCATGCCGACCAAGTTTCCCAAACTAAACTAATCACATTTGCTGCGTTTGGCTCTACATGTCGCTCACAGGCAGGAATCTCACTTGAGAAAGGAGGGAAGGTTGTGCCAAGATGATCTCAACATTGAGATAACTCTCTTGTCAATTCTGCCACACACCTCACCATAGTCCACAATGTATAGTTGCTTATAAAATTCCACCCACAACGTCTATTGCCCTCATGTGAAAAATAAAAATGGATTTGAAATTTTTTCCTGGAATTTAAACACTGATTATCCCAGAATCTCTAGAGGGCAGAAAGAGGCCATTCAGTTCAACAAGATTGCATTGACCCTACGAAGAGGATCCCACCCTGACCCAACCCCCTTTCCTACTCCTGTAACCCTGCATTTCCCATGGCTAATCCACCTAACCTGCACATCCCTGGACACTACGGGGCAATTTAGCATGGCCAATCCACCTAACTTGCACTTCTTTGGACTGTGGGAGGAAACCAGAGCACCCAGCCAAATTGCCTATATGTGCTCCTATATTCCTTTGTTCACATGTTAAGTTAAACTCAATCTGCTCTTGTCACTAATGATTTTGGCAAAATTTCTACTATCGTTTGATATTGTCGATATGTGGATCAGAGATGAAGAAGGTGGGACAAAGGTTGGTCACACATAAACACAGGAATGGACCTCTTGCACCAATGGCCCATTCCTGTGTCAAACAAAGGTGTTTGAAAATTCAGCCTTCTGTTGCACTTATGCAAAACTCACTTCTTTACTTGCCAGAGACTGAAGCAAAATCTCTCAATGAGGCTTTGGTTGAAGTTTGGTTGATATTTGTCAGAACCTTGTAGCTGATGCCAGTCAACTATTTCTCCATGATTACAGCAGTTGACTGATTAGAGATGCATTGCTTCCTTTCCATCTTCCTATCTCTGTAGAGTTGAGTGTGTTCTAGCTTTTCAGAATTTTTTTTACCTTATTTTTTCTTCAGGATTAAGATAGTTTGGATTTTTTTTTAGAAACGGCAACAATGTTTCTGCCACTTAGTATCTCAAATATGAAGCTAATGCAAAACTAAGTATGAATACCTCCCTGAGAAATCTCTTCCTGTGTGTACCAGTTGAACCTGAATTCTTCATGGAGAGAATCTTTATCTAGAAGCCATATTCCACACAGTACTATTACTTCTCTTGGCATTATATTTGATGCTGTAATTGCTCAAACAGAATAAATATGTGTTGCTACAGCAACAGATCCATGGGATTAAATGAAAATAACACCCACAAGAAGAAGAGAGATAACAATGTGTAGAGCTGGATGAACACAGCAGGCCGAGCAGCATCAGAGGAGCAGGAAGGCTGACGTTTCGGGCCTAGACCCTTCTTCAGAAAGCCGGAAACGTCAGCTTTCCTGCTCCTCTGATGCTGCTTGGCCTGCTGTGT
>NC_063356.1:13739506-13766634 GCF_021869965.1 Rhincodon typus
GAGGAGCAGGAAGGCTGACGTTTCGGGCCTAGACCCTTCTTCAGAAAGCCGGAAACGTCAGCTTTCCTGCTCCTCTGATGCTGCTTGGCCTGCTGTGTTCATCCAGCTCTACACCTTGTTATCTCCCATTCTCCAGCATCTGCAGTTCCTACTATCTCTCACCCACAAGAAGACGTTAACTGGGAAAAAAAAGGATGAAAAATTCAGCGACAACTGCGGGTAATATAACCATATTTTACACATGGAATCAATATCATTTTAATTATTTGAATATGAAAATAGCAAGGAAAACCATAGTTTGTTTTTTGATAAAATAAACATGTTTTAATATTGAATTGTTAAAATATACTTGCATGACAGAGCTGATGAAATCTCAATGACTGAAGTGACAAAAGCATGAACAAGTCATCTACGAGTTTTAATAATGTTGTAACCATTGAAATTGTTCAGTGGAATATGAAATGAGCAATGAACTTCATAACCAGTAACTTGTTAGAAAGACCTATATCTGACATTTTCAAAGAAAAAACAACATTATTGGAAGGCTGTTATTAAGCTGGAGACGGTTCAGAAGAGATTTACCAGGACATTGCGGGGAATGGAGCATTTGAGTTGTAAGGAGAGGCTGAATCGGCTGGGACATTTTTCACTGGAGTGTAAGAGATTGAGTGGTGACCTAATAGAGGTTTATAAAATCATGAGGGGTATAAATAAGGTGGGGGGATTTCAAGACTAAAGGACATATTTTTAAGGTAAGAGGAGAAAGATTTAAAAAAGACATGAGAGGCAATTTTTTTAAAAATAAAGAGTGGTTTGAGTTGGAATGAACTTCCAGAGGAAGTGGTGAATGCAGGTACAGTTACAATATTTCAAAGACATTTAGATAGGTACATGAATGTTTGGAGGGATATGGGCCAAGTACAGGCAGCAGAAACAGGTTTAGATTGGGATTATGGTCAGCATGGACTGGTTGGATTCAAGGGTCTGTTTCTGTCCTGTATGAATCTATGACTATTTCTAGGGGGATATTCTGGTCCTTTAAACCTTGTGGGGCTTCTATGACCCGCCCTTGCCATGTTATAAAAACTCCATGGATGTCAGAGCTTGATCTGGGTTATGCACTCCCCACCACCTTACTCCCTTGTTAGAGAGCTTCGTCATTACACAGGTATTCAGGAAGAGGAGTGGAGATGGAGCTGGGGGCACCAGTTTGTTCAGTTCAACCCCACTTTGACTTAACTGTTAATTTTGTTTCTAGATCTGATCCTTTCTTCACCCCCAGACTTCAGTTGCAGATCACTACTTTGAATCTTCCCGCAAATACCTCAGGGTACCATGAAACTCAGGGAGAAAAGCCCTATATTTAAACTAAACCTGTTTGTGGATTATTTAGATACTGTCTTGTGCATTATGCATGGTTAGTGTTCAATGCAGGAAAGGCAACCAAAATCATACACAAATTGAAGTGTTGTTTGTCACTGTTTGTGTCAGTAAAGTTTTGGCACTCACTACCATCTTGAAACTATAAGCAGATCTTAAAACCTTTTCTATAGCTTCAAGTTTATGATCACCCTGGAGATCATTTTTCACATCTAACATAATGAAAATTAATTTTTAATTTGTAATGATAGTCATACAACTTCAGGACGGAAAACTTACTGAGAGAAAGATCATTTTCCTAGCATACTAATTACTGCAATGATATACAGCTTGCTGAGCTGTAATAATATACTGTACAATTTTAATTGTATAAATTAATGTTAAATGTCTACTGTAGCAGGGGCAGTCATTGGATAATTGCTTGTGCACGTATAAAGAGGCACTTCCAGGCAGCAGGCAATTGAGGGGATTATTAAACTTGATTGTCTACATTTCTTACTTTATATTTGTGTCTGTGTATCCTGGAAAAGGAAGCACAAAGTCTTCACTGCATCCCTGAGTGTTCCATGACCGATACGAACCACAAGAGGACTAGAGTGCATCATTCACCTGTAATATATTACATCAATTTAAATTTCAGCTTCCTTTAAAGATTGATGTTTGTTGTCATGTCCCTTTAAGGGCTCTTCGCCAGTTAATTAGCTTATTGCTTTAAGAGGAAACATGTGGTGTTCATTGATACACTTCCGAGATCAGTTGGTACAGTGGGGGTATGGTGTATCATCTGGGAATCTGGAAATGATATTTTAATTTAACTTGATCAGTTTCCTTTAAAGCTGTATTTTTTAATGATGTCCCTTTAAGGAGCTATTTATTAGTTAATTTCTTTAATTTTTTGCTGTCAAAGCGTTATGAAGAGTTACGTATTGACACAGGTGGGGGTGCGTTGCAGAGTTAGGAGGTTTACATTTGTCATGTTTTGCTTTGTGAATAAAACTAAAGGTGAGAAATGAGTGACATCTGAGCCTCATCCTGGCTGTAAGATGTTTGACATATATAGCCAACTGATCAAATTCCTCTGTTGTAATTGATCCACGATTAGATATAATTTAATTCTACTCCTTCCTTCACTGAAGTAATTTATCTTATTTTTCACATGAATAGTTAGAATTACTTACTTCTTAAGGGAGAGAGTCGACCAATGAAACTTATTAAATGCTTTTTGGAACTCTAAGTACAATACATCTACTGATGCCCCTTTATCCACAGCATACGTAAATCTTCAAAGAAGTCCAATAAAATAGTAAACATAATCTCCTATTGACAAAACTATGTTGGCTCTATCTGATTACCTTTAATTTATCTAAGTGACCTATTACAATGTCTTTAATAATAACTTCTAACATCTTCTCTATAACAAACGTTAACCAAACTGGCCTATAGTTTTCAGCTTTCTACCTCCCTCCGTTTTTGAATAAAAGAGTTACATTAGCTATTTTCCAATTAAAGGAGTCTTCCCTGAATCTAAAAAGTTCTGGAAAATTAAAACCAATAAATCAACTACCTCACTAGTTGATCCTCTGGAGATCCTAGGAAGAAATCCATCAAGAACTGGAGAATTGTCAACTCACAGTTCCAACAATTTTCTCTGCACTGCTTCCCCGAAATTTGTAATTTTCTTGAATCCCTCCCTCTCTTTCAATACCTCAATTACAGCTATTTCCAGGGCGTTACTTGTATACTCTCAAGTGAATACTGACACAAAATAATTGTTCAATTTGACTGCCATTTCAATCCTACATTACTAATTCCCCAGATTAATTTTCTATAGGAGTAATACTTATTTTGTTAACTGTTCTTTTTTAAAAATATCTGAAGAACTATTTTCTTTCTGTTTATATATTTTTGGATAATTTTCTCATATCCTCTCCTTCTTATTTTTTGCTTCTTATTAATCTTTTAGTAATTCTCTGCTTTTGTTTCAATATTCCGTCCAATCTTTTGACCTGCCTCTTATCTTTCCACTAACATATGTCCTTTCTTTGAGTTTGGTACTAGGTTTGAATTTTTACTTCATCACGGATGGCAAGTCCATCCTTTAGGATTTTTTTTCTTGTTGGCATGTATCAGCTCTACATTCTCTGGAATATCCCCTTAAATATTTGCCACTGCATCTTTTTTGACCTCTTAATGTAAATTGCCAGTTCACTTTCCCTGGATCTGCTTTCCCTTATAATTGTTTTGATTTCAATTAAAAATAGTAGTCTTCTGTTCCTTAAACTGTACATGAAATTTAATAACATTATGGTTGTTGCTACTCAGGCGTGCTTTCATTATGACGTCACGAATTAATCCTACCTCATTGTTCAAAATCAGGTCTAGTATAGCTATCCCTATTCCCAATTCCTTTGCCTCTGCCACATCTGCTCCCAGGATGAGGCATTCCACTCCTGTACATCTCAGATGTCCTCGTTTTTCAATGACAGCAACTTCCCCCCCTCAGTGGTCGAGAACGCCCTTGACCGTGTCTCCCGCATTTCCCGCAACTCATCCCTCACACCCCCTCCCCGCAATAACTTCCAAAACAGAATCCCCTTCGTCCTCACGTACCACCCCACCAACCTCCGGATCCAACGCATCATCCTCCGACACTTCCGCCATCTGCAATCCGACCCCACCGCCAAAGGTATTTTTCCCTCCCCATCCTTATCTGCTTTCCAGAGGGACCACTCTCTCCGGGACTCCCTTGTCCGCTCCACACTCCCCTCCAGCCCCACCACACCTGGCACTTTTCCCTGCAACCGCAGGAAGTGCTACACCTGCCCCTACACCTCCCCCCTCATCCCCATCCCAGGCCCCAAGAAGACTTCCCACATCAAGCAGATTTTCACCTGCACATCTGCTAATGCAGTATACTGCATCCGCTGTTCCTGTTGTGGCCTCCTCTACATCGGGGAAACCAAGCGGAGGCTTGGGGACAGCTTTGCAGAACATCTACGCTCAGTTCGCACTAAACAACTGCACCTCCCAGTCGTGAACCATTTCAACTCCCCCTCCCATTCCTCAGATGACATGTCCATCCTGGGCCTCCTGCAGTACCACAACGATGCCACCCGAAGGTTGCAGGAACAGCAACTCATATTCCGCTTGGGAACCGTGCAGCCCAATGGTATCAATGTGGACTTCACAAGCTTCAAAATCTCCCCTCCCCCTACCGCATCCCAAAACCAGCCCAGCTTGTCCCCACCTCCCTAACCTGTCCTTCCTCCCACCTATCCCCTCCTCCCACCTCAAGCCTCACCCCCATCTCCTACCTACTAACCTCACCCGCCCCTTTGACCTGTCCGTCCTCCCTGGACTGACCGATCTCCTCCCTAACTCCCCACCTACACTCACCTTTACTGGCTCCATCCCCGCCTCTTTGACCTCTCTGTTTCCTCTCCATCTATCTTCTCCTCTATCCATCTTCTATCCGCCTCCTCCTCTCTCCCTGTTTATTTCAGAACCCCCTTCCCCTCCCCCATTTCTGAAGAAGGGTCTAGGTCTGAAACATCAGCCTTCCTGCTCCTCTGATGCTGCTTGGCCTGCTGTGTTCATCCAGCTCTACATCTTGTTATCCTAGTATAGCTTACTTTCTGTTTGGTGCCATAACCTGTTGGTCTAAGAGATTGTCCCAAAAACATTCAATGAATTCCTCACCTACACTACTGTACTCAGTCTATATGTAGGTTATAATCTCCCACAATAATCCCAGTACCCTTTTTGACCAGGTCCCACTATTTCTTCCTTGATACTTTGTCTTACCATGTGGTTCTTGTTAGATATCTGTACACAGCTTCCACAAGTGACCTCATTCCTTTATCGTTTATCGCTATCCAGACTGGTTCGATATCCTGGTTTTCTGAATTTAGACCATTCCTCTGCACTGTGCTAATATCATCTTTAATTAGCTGAACCATTCCTCCATCCTTCCCCAGTTTCTGACCTTTCTAAATGCCACAAACACTTCGATACCCAGAACCAAATCTCCATAATCCTCGAACATATTATTGTGTGACCCCCTCCCTTCACTCCACCAATAGCAGCTATGTCCTGAACCACCCACTGTCTCGCTCTCTCCTGTCTGAAGCTCCTGTCAGTTCAGTTTCCTCTCCTGCAAACCAGCATCTTTTTCTTCCCGAATTAATGGTTGTTTTTATCATCTCTGATTGAGGGGAATCAGGAAAGAAGTGGAGGTGAGGCATGATCTTATTGAATGGCTAGAAGGCTTGAGAGGTCAAGTATCTTACTTCCACTCTTATTTCTTATGTTCTAATCTCCTTCTTTCTCTCTGCATCTATATTTTGATTACAAGACTGTGAATCAAATCAGGGTGATTTTTCACATCAATGCTATACCATAAATGCCCATTGCTGTTGACATCACTCATTAACGGACTTGAAGTTATTGAAACACAGATTTCCTCTGAGGATGCTGAATTTACCAGTGAGTGAAAGAAATCCAATAGCATTCATTTAAACAGGTTGTTGTCAATCCTGACAAGTGGTTACAAGGCAGCAACATTGCAAGTTGAAATAATCATCTTTGTTAAGGATTCGGCATTTTTTGGGCAAATGATTATCATGCAGAACATGTACATGCGTCAGTCTAACTGTCCTACAAAATCAATAAATGTCAAATTCAAACAAAAGAATAGAATGATTAAAAAAAATCTATTTGCTCCATTATCTTCACTCCTTCCATTTTCTGGTCTGCCATTTAGTTCCTCCATTTCATTTCTTGATGACAAATATTCTGTAAACCTTAGAAATAATCTAGAAGAACAATTAGAATATCTATGCTGACACCATTATTGTGCAATTTACTTGCTCTTGTCAGAAACATTCTTCTGAGTACGGTTCACAATCATATTGGGTGTTGTCTATGGTTTACCCTGGGCTGTTCTTAATAGACGAGCGTAACCTCAAGCATGGCAATGATGGTTAGTGGTCCTGCCATACCTTTCTTTTTGGTGTGTACAATCTACCGCCATCATTTTACTGTTTGGCATCTAACATGACTTTGTGACATCTTTCTAAATTTGAAAACAAAGAATCATGTAGTTCACATTGAAACGACAAGTTATGTAATAGTTGGATAAAAACAGTTGGAAATCATTGAAAGTGACCTGGCCACAGTACAACTGCAACTTCTCTTTAAAACGGGTTAAGCCACCAGCTTCAGTCTACCTACAATTTACCTGAGAAGCAATTTAGTTCGCCTGACATCCACAGAAACAGCTGACCTGTGTGACAGCATGGTTTATTACTAACCTTTCACCTCAGGAATCTGGGCCCCTTAAAGGGAAAAGTCCTTTTGTTACCCAACATATGAGAGTCCATAATAAAACAACTTCCTTAAATTTGCTATTGGGAGTGAATCAATGCTGGAAGATTACCCAAAATTGGTACTGATTTGATAACCTTTGTTGGATAAGGCTGAAGATAACAGGAAGATAACAGGAACTGATAAGAGGCCTAAAAATGCGCTGCTTTGTGAATGGAAGTACACTCAGTCAGTCAGATTGTTAAGAGTTAAAACTGCAGGAAACCCGGAACTGCTGGCTCTATCAGATAAAGTATACATTTGGACAAAACATTTGGGATTGCTCACACGCATGGATAAGTCCAAAGAAAGCGCAGATTTGGACAAAATGTTCAGAATTGGTCATGTGTATGCATAATTCCAAGTAAGGAATGTACTTGGCTCAAAGACTTGTGTATAAATGCCTGAAGAAATCCCTTTGTTCAATAACACTTTGAAGACTGATGTTGTAAGAAGGTACTCTACATCAGGAGGCCTAGTGAAGACATTGAGCAGTTTCAGCCTGGCTAATGGAAACTCTCCCAAGTAATAATGTTTGGGTTTAGTTACAAAAAACAGTGTAGTGAAAGACAGTGATGGAGATATCTCTAGCAGTTAAAAAAGTGTTATTCATTTAAGTACCTAATAAATGAATTGTGGTTTTACAGAGCTCCAAGTGTCTCTGCTATATTTTCGTCTATGTATTAAGTGTTGTCTCTCAGAGACGGGCAACATAACTTTGGTGGGAGTTGACAAGATGTAACTTTAAGTTACTCTGACACCAGACTGGGTAACCTTTGAATTTTCCAACACCCTGCCTGAGCCTGGAATTAAGAGAGCAGTCGTTCCATGTTAGGGCCAGGATTGTGTGGGTTCTAGGTGGGAGGAGGTAGAAATATGGTAGTGAGAAAGACAAAAAGAACAGCAGACACACTAAGAAAGTTACCGCTAACAGAGAATGATGGGTCCAGGGGACTCTGACTGGAGAGGATTTCTCTAACAGTACACGGCTGGGAAATGGCCAAATTACTGTGAGTATACCAGCTGGACCAGTACAGGAATGGGAACGTGTCGAGATACTCTCTAGAGTGTGGCAAAAGATGATATGGGAAAAAGGCACTTTGAGAAAGTGTAGAAAAATGTAGCAATAGGGCTGGACAGAAAAACAGCAGCAAGAGCTGAAGCTGTGAACAGAGATAGCTGGGGTGAAAGAAAAGATAAAGAGACTGACTCAGGTCGGAAATGTAAATAGCCAGAGAGATGTAGACCTCATGCTTATGAACCAGTATCAAATGCAGTGTGAGAAACTGATAAGGGAAAAAGAGAAAAGTGAAGAGGAATCTAAAAGTGCTCACATGCAGACAGAAGAGTTACAGTGTAGTGATTTGAAAATAGCTATGAGTGTAGTGCATAGTCAGCACAAGAGTGGAAGGGGACAACAAGCGATCATACAAAATGATGAAGCAACTAGAGAATTTACAGAGTCAGATATCTGCACAAAGAGGGATAATAAGTGCATTTGTGACCCCACAAAAAAAAAGAAAAAAAATGGGTGGCACGGTGACTTAGTGGTTAGCACTGCTGCCTCACAGCACCAGGGACCCAGGTTTGATTCCACCCTCGGGCGACTGTCTGTGTGGAGTTTGCACATTCTCCCCGTGCCTGTGCGGGTTTGTTCCAGTTTTCTCCCACAGTCCAAAAATGTCCAGGTTAGATGGATTAGCTGTGCTAAATTTCCCATAGTGTCTAGGGTGGGAAATGCAGGGATAGGCTATGGGGTCGATCTGGGCGGGATGATCTTCGGAGGATCGGTGTCCACTCGATTGGCCGAATGGCCTGCTTCCACACTGTAGGGATTCTATGATTCACCCTTTGAAGATGGATGGGAGGCAGATGGTGACGTTGACTGGGAGAGCTAGCAGATGAAGCAGCCAGATATGGAGAGGCGGACCCAAGGGAATGAGGTCCCCCTATGGATGGAGGGGCAGGAGAAAGTCCCACAGTCCCTTTGGCCCCCCCGATCACTAGGAGGCAACAGCTAGCAGTATTAGGAGGGCAACCGCAACCACTTGACATTACATACATTACATGATGTTCAAAAGCTAAGAGAGATAACCAATTCTGTAGGGGATTTTTCAGCCGGGGATGACCCCTGGGAGCTGTACCAAGCCACCCACAGACAGCGAACCATACACAGGAATGAGGAGGAGAAAAAACTAACACTGATATGTCTCCATCCCACTATACATTCAGCTTTGCCAAAGCCATGAAATCTGGGAGAGGGCGCATTAGATCAGTTAAAGGAAGCTGTACTAATGGCCATGGGAGCTAATAGAGGGGACCCAGTAGAAGCCGTGAATAAGTATACACGGAGGAAAGGGAGCACCCAACTGTGCTTGCTGCAAGGCCGTGGTTAGTGTTCCAGAGTGAATACCAACCAGGGCTAGACCGGCAAAATTTAGCTGCATCTTTTGACAATCAATGGGTCTGTACATTGGTGTTCCATGGGACACAGGATTTGCGAAAGGCGTGTGATATGTTTGACCCCTCTGACAACACACACACTGAGGTGTGCGTATTGAGGAAAATGGTCAGAGCTTGGGAGAAGGAGACGAGAGGATATAAGCCTCAGGGAGGATGAATGTCACCTCTTAGAGATCAAAGAGCAGCATGGAGAAATGAAGGAATGGGACCAGACCCAAGGAGACCACCATGGCCTATCAAATGGTAGGAAGAGGACATGGGTGCCGATGAGGAGCCCTGACTATGGCCGCGGGGAGTGGTAGGACCCCCGGGGGCTCACAGAAATGTTTTAATTGTGACAAGGAAGGGCACTATGCCAGGGATTGCCCAAACCCCTTGGAGGTTTGCAGGTCCAATGCTTGCCCCTAGAAGGAGCACAATCTGCGCTACAGAACAATGTGCAAGCAATTGAAGCAACAAGTGGGTCGTACCCCAAACCCCAATGACAGTCTCAGGCCTCTCCAATAGGGATGTGAGATACAAAATGGGATGAACAGGGAGACCCTTAGTGAGTGGTAGGGCAGGAGACCGCCCTATCACTTTCCTTTGGGACACAAGAGGATTCCGCACCACCTTGAGCTCATTTGTTGCAAATAGTGAGGACTGGAAAATAGAAATAGAAATAAACTTGAGTGGTTTTACAGGGCATTCTCAAGTAGGACAAGTGAGCAGGCCTTTAAATGTACAAATAGAAGCAGTGGAGTAGATGTGTCCAATAGTATTAATAAAACTCCTAGCAAATCAAAAGATTATCTTGGCAATTGTTTACATGGCCAGAGCAGGACTGTGCTATGATCCAGTGAACTATATGATACAGAAAAAGCCAGGAATAAGTGAGGAGATGTTTTTTTTTTGATGAAATGCCGGTGGGACAGTATAAGGAGAGTGTGTACAGTGGGAGAAATGTGGATCAGTCCTACTGACATGAGTGAGGACCTGGTAGTGCAAGGAATTATTGGGCAAAACTGGGAAGTGTTTGCCAAGCATAGGCATGGCTGTGGGCAGATGCAAGGGGAGGTGTATATACAGGACCCAGATCCAAAGCCCCAAAAGCAGTATGAATTCTCCAGGTTGGCTGAAGGTGATATAGAAAAGGTAGTGCAAAGTCTGGTAGCACAAGGGCTGTTAAGGTGAGTTGCCTCTACAAACAAATCACCTACTTGGCCAGTAAAGAAAGTGGACAGGAGTTGGCGACTGGCTATTGATTATCAAGAGCTAAATAAAGTTACACCCTCAACAGCTTCAACAGTGGCAACTAGCCCTGAAATCACGATTGAACAAAGTGAATTTGCACTGTGTTTTACAGTGCTGGATATACAGGGCGAACAGAAGGTCCCTGGACAAATCTACAGATTGAATTTGTGGATCCCCTACATCCAACTATCAGACGATATAAGTACATCCTGGTGATAGTAGACACCTTCACTAAATGGGTAGAGGCATTTCCCACACGAACTGATACCGCTAAAATCACGGCAAAGGTCTTGTTAGAAAAGGTTTTTACTCATTGGGGTTTACCAAGAAGTATTGAATCAAATCAAGGGACACATTTTATAGCCCACGTGATGCAGAATGTCGTGACATTGCTGGGGATAAATCAAACGTTCTATATATCCTATAGGCCCCAATCCAGTGGGTTAGTCAAAAGGATGAATCAGACTTTGAAGAATATCTTGGCCAAAATGGTACAGCAGCACCAGACCACTTGGCTGATTGTGCTTCCTTATGTCCTGATGATAATAAGAAACATTGTAGCTTCTCTACAGGATTCACCCTTTATAGGTTGATGACGGGTTGAGGGGTGCGTGGCCTGGAGCTTCTGCTAGGATTAGACCTATCTGAGCCAGAAGTAGATGGAGTAATGAAAGATAAGTGGGTACATCAGCTGGTTGAGAGTGTAAAAGAAGCAAATTGAATGGCCGCAAATAATACAGATGGAAGAAACAACAAAGTAAGGCCCACTTTGATTCCAAGACTAAACCCAGGTGGGACAATGGGTAATGATATCCGTACATCAAAAAACATCCTTCCTAGCCCCTAAATTTGCAGGACCATATGAAGTGATAGAGAAAGCAAGCCCATCAGTGTACAAGGTGCTAACAAGAGCGGCTGGTATCATATTAACCAGTTACACCCATTTGGAGGGAGGCAGGATAATTATCACCATTTACGCATAATGTTGGGAGAATGTGATGGCGCACAGTTAGGAAACTTAGATTTCCAAAAGTCAGACCAGGGGATTGTGGGACCAAAGCAACCTGAGCAAAATGGAAATCTGGCAGGTGCACCATTATTGACTAATCCCTTAGTGGGGCAGATGGACTCCTCAAGCTCACCAATGAAGATGAAAACAAAGTACAAAGAATTTCGGGGAACAAAATGGATGAAACATCCACCCTCTGACTGAAATGGATGAGAGGAAGGGATGGAAGGCTGGGAACCAGCCCTTGATGTACACCTAGGTGTATAAAATGATCAGAGGTATAGATAGAGTGGACGGCCAGAGGCTTTTTCCTAGGGTGGAGGTAACTATTACGAGGGGGCATAGTTTTAAAGTGAGTGGGGGTAGATATAGGGGAGACGTCAGAGGTAGGTTCTTTACTCAGAGAGTGGTGGGGCGTGGAATGCATTGCCGGAGAGAGTAGTGGAGTCGGCCTCATTAGGGGCATTTAAGCGTCTATTAGATAGGCATATGGATGATAGTATAAGGTAGGGGTGGAGGTTAGATAGATCTTAGGTTTGCGGTAAAAGTTTGGCACAACATCGTGGGCCGAAGGGCCTGTACTGTGCTGTACAGTTCTATGTTCTATGTTCTATGAATTAGCTGAGGGGGGTAAAGAGATTAGCACTATAAATACAACAAAAGGAATAAAATCATATTGATTGCACATAAGAGTTTTGTAGGTAGAAGAATCATCATGAGAACGTGGCAGATCATTACTGTTGTTTCCCTTGGAATGAGGATTCCCTCTGAGGTGAATGCTTTGATATTTTTTATTAACGAGAGGGGATAACATCGGTTGATTGTGAGTAACGCATATTACATGTTCGAACAAATGTCATGGAAACGGTCACATGTTGGGAACAAATGTGGATTTTTGTGCCACAATGGCCTGTCTTTGGATCCTACCAACCCTACTTTCCAATCCTAGTTGCCAAGAAAGCAGCATTATTTGTTTCATGGTCTGCGGCAAAATTAATCCTTAGGGGACTTACGTGGTTCAAGGAAAAATTTCCTGAGGGGCCGAAATTGCGTGTAATTATGAGTCTGGTAGACTGGGTCATGGCGGAATGTAAGTCTGGAGTCATCCCAAAGGTCAGAGAGGTTGAGGAAAATCTAGGTATATGTCCAGAAACAGGATCAGCTTTCATGCTTTATACAGACAGCCTGACCACGACTACAGCTCAACCTACTGCCAAAATGACCTCTAAAACTGTCTCACAGCCACGGTGTAATGAATCTCAGAGAGATACAGGGGGAGTAGGATTAGTTCTGGAAGAAATAGAAGAGATACTTACTCTAGAACCAGGATGTAGACACATACAGGTAGTGTTTAACCTGATGGGAACACAGGTGTCATCCTGGTGTGATAGCACAATCCGACAGCTCTTCGATCACCTACTCCAAAAATGACTTAGTCATAGTGAATTCACATTGGAAAGAAAAAGGATGAAGAGGGGATTGATAGAGCTAGCAGGAGCAGGCTATGCATCAGAGATGGCGACTGTTAATACCCTTGACATAGCAAAATTGAAGGCTCAGTTACATTCTCTCCAGAAAAAGATGAGGATAATAGGAGGTCAGGAATCTCAGGATCAAGAAAAGACAGGTAGGATGGTTCAGAAAGTGGCATAGATAGCCCTGAGCACTATCAAAATGTTAAGACCCCTTCAGAATAATACTACCGAGGTTATAGACAGAATGGCGTATGAAGCAACTTGCAATAATAAAGCGGTATTTTGTTCAACAAATACTAGCTAGCTTTTGTCGACGGTTAACACAAATATGTCGCAATTAGATGCTCATAGAGTACCAGGCTAGGAGTTGAGTGAGTAACTGAGGACATGGGTGGGGGAGAAGAAGCCATTATGTCACCTCTGAAGTCTCACTCTCGTCAAGTGGGTCTTGAGTATCTGTGATGAAAATAAAGGTCTCAGCTATATATTGGTACAGTGCCTCATTTCCCCAAACATGGGGACAATCTGACACACCCCCTGATGTCAGTTCATAACATGGGTGTATATTGTAAAGGAACTGGATATCATTAATTAAGCCACCAACTCATGCTTTTGTTCTGTAGGGAACTCAAACGGGGCTGGATTTGTCTCGATGCCATCAAGGGGGAAAGCACTCAGCATGTCCAGAAGAAATGATCAAAGAAGAGCTAACTCAGTGTGGATTTGCCTCTTATGAGAACTGTTCATTGTCTATCCTGCCAATGATTTTTCTTATGTATGCCTAAGTAGGAGAAACCTACTGTGTTGCCACGGCAGCATTAGGATACGGAAAAGGAAGGAAGTGGTGTAACCTGGATGGACAGAATGTGGCAATCAGCAATATCTCTTCTGACTTGATCATTAGCGACAAAGTTTTATCTAAGCCACAACCCAATGAGAAACTGTGCATAACTCTATCCGTCCGTCCAAATGATACAGATGATAATTTACCCCGATTCATAGCCACAAAACTTACACCTACACTACACTTCACTGCAGACTGCGTGAAGATCATTTCTGAGGAAAAGGAAGTTATCCATAAATGGGCTCTGCACGGGAAGGAGATTAAAACTCATGCAGAAATGGCAAACAGTGACTTGCAGGGTCCACGTTTCTGGGGTAAAATTTAGAATTGAGGACTGAACACTCAGTCCATCCATGGATCAGAATTATGTCTCATGTGATTCTTGTATTACAATTCATTATACTTCTTGTTGTAATAGTCTTATTTGGTTTGTTAAAATGCAAAATTAAGAAATGGAAGGGTCTGACAACAGGGATTAGTCTGAGATGCCAAAAGATAGCTCATATGGAAGAGGTTTTGTAATGGTTTATTTTTGGGTTGGAATAATGTAAGTATAGCTAGTTCGTAGTATTTCTTACTATTTATTCATTTGTCATTTGTGTTGATATTATGTGTATCATACAAGATGGGAAAGGTGTATAATAATGTATTTATGACAGATTGAGACTGATTTGTAACTTTGTTTAGATTTATGATTATACTTTTGATAAGTACAATGATCTAAATGGCATTTCAGATAACACGACCGAAGTAATGCTTCATTGAGAATACATCACAGTAAGGAGGTAATGCTCTCCATTGTCTGGAGGTGCACTGTAGGATGTGGCAAACCCAATAGGGATGATCCTCAGACAAATCTTATCTATGCCCCTCACAATTTTATAAACCTCTATAAGGTAACCCCTCAACTCCAGTGAAGAAAGTTTCAGCCTATCCAACCTCTCCTTATAACTCAGACCCTGGTAATTCTTTGTAAAGCACATTCCTGGAAGATTGGAAGGACCTTCCTTTTTGTTTGTGATAGAATCCCTACAATGTGGAAACAGGCCCTTTGGCCCAACAAGTCCACACTGACCCTCAGAGCATCCCACCCAATCTACACATCCCTAACCACTATGAGCAATTTAGCATGGCCAATTCACCTGGCCTGCACATCTTTAGTCTGTGGGAGGAAACCAGAGCACCTGGAGGAAGCTCACACAACCACAGGGAGAACGTGCAAACTCCACACAGACAGTCACCCAAGGGTGGAATACAAACCCAGGTCCCTAGTGCTGTAAGGAAGCAGTGCTAACCACTGAGCCACCATGCCACTCCAAGTGAGCAGACACTTCACCTCTGGGTGGTCTCAAACCTCCAACCTTTCAGTTAACAGCTGAATGTACTAGCCTATTGCGCCACTGCTCTTAGCTTGAAAGTGGCACAGGCAAAGCTCCAATGATTGCACATCCAAGTTTCCCTCAGAAGATTACAGAGGGCCCATTCTTTGTATCACTGAATTGTTTTGGTTCAGGATAAAGCTGTCTGGCCCATCATTGTACTTTGAACATTTTGACCTAATTTTATTGAAACATAAAAGATTCTTAGGGGGCTTGACAAGGTAAATATATAAAGAACAAAGAATAGTATGGCACAGGGACAGGCCTTTTGGCTCACCAAGACTGCACTGACACATGATGCCTTTCTAAACTAAAACCTCTTGCCTCCACACAGTTCATGTGCTTTTATTCCCTGTCTATTCATGTATCTGTCAAGATGCCTCTTAAACATTGCTATTGTATCCGCTTCTACCACCTCCTCTGGCAGCACATTCCAGACACTTGTATTAAATTCTTGCTTTTCACATCTCCTTTAAACTTATCTGCTTTTACCTTAAGCCAATGTCCCCTACTGATTGACATTTCTATCCTGGGAAAAAGACTCCGACTCTCCATTCTATCCATGCTCCTCCTAATTTTGTGAATTCTTATCAGGCTATCCCTCATCCTGCACCGTTCAATTGAAAACGAGCCAAGTTTGTCCAATCAATCATCACAGCTAATGCCCTCAAAAGCAGGCAACGTCCTAATAAATCTTTTTTGGACCCTCTCCAAAGCTTTCACATCCTTCTTGTAGTGTGGTGACCAGAACTGTACACAATATTCCAAATGTGGCCTAAATAAAGTTGTATATAACATTACTTATCAATTTTTATACTTTAGCCTTGACAAATGAAGGCAAACATGCTATTTGGCTTCTTGACCGGCATATCTACTTGTGTTGCCAGTTTCAGGAAACTGTGGACTTTACGCCTAGATCCCTCTGCATGTTGATGCTAGTAGGGGTGCTACTATTTACTGTAGACTTTCCTCCTGCATTAGATCTTCCAAAATGCATCACCTGGTATTTGTCCACATTAAGTTCTAGCTGCCATTTCCCCACCCAAGTCTATAGCCTCTCCATATTCTGCTGTCTCCTCTGACAATCCTCCTCTCTATCCTCAACTCCCACCAATCTTTGTGTCATCCGCAAACTTACCAATCAGGCCACCTACATTCTCCTCCAAATCATTAAAATGGATTAGAAACAACAGGGGTCCCAGCCCTGATTCTCGCTGAACACCACTGGTCACAGATCTGCAAGCTGAAAAATACCTTTCCACTGTCTTCTATGACCAAGCCAGTTCTGTATCCATCGTACCAGCTCACTGCATATCCCCATAGATGTTGTTTCCCATTGTGAGAGAGTCTAGAACCAGAGGGCATAATTTCAGAGAAAGGAGCTGTCCAGTTAAAACAGCGATGAGGCAGAATTTCTTCTCTTGAGAGTTGTGAATCTGTGGAACTCTTTACTGCAAATAGCTCTCAAAGCTGGCTCTTTTGAGTATTTTTGAGGCTGAGATATTCATATTTTAAATTATTAAGGACTCAATGTTTATAGGGGTAAAGGCAGGAAAGTGGTGTTAAGAATTGTCAGATCAACCATGATATCATTTAATGGTAGAGCAGACTCGATGGGTTGAATGGCCTACTTCTGCACCTATGGTCTTATCAAGGTCCAACTCAATTATTGACCCCTGACCCTAATGTCTCCTGAACCCCTCACTCTTGCTCCATCTCTGCCTGTGCTTGCACATCACAGACCACACCCATCCTTCCCACAACCCCGTCTCATTCCTACCAGTCCCTGCAATGAGACCTCCACATCTACCTCAGTTCTGAACTTTGAGAGGCGTTGGGATATTGGTGTTGTCACTGGGTTCGTAACTGAGAGACCTAAACTCAATGTCTGGGGCATAGGTTTGAATCCCACCATAGCAGATGGTGAAATTTCAATTCAATTATTAAATCTGAAGCTAAAAGCTAATCTAATGATGAAACAATTAGACCACAAAACCATTGTAAACACATGTGTAGTTTATTAATGGTCTTTGAAGAAGGAAAATCTGCTGTCTTTACCTGGTCTGGCTTACATGTGACTCCAGAGCCATATCAATTTTATTGATTCTTATTTGCCCTCTGATATGGCCCTGGAAAACAGCTGTATCTAACTACTGTGAAGTCTTCCCAGAAAAAAACTGTATTTTGTTTATTCAGTTGTGGGACGTGGGTGCTGCTGGCTGAGCCAGTTTTTATTGCTCGTTCCCATTAACCCTTGGAAATGAACACATTGGTCATACTGGTCCTCCATTTTGAGATGATTTGGACCAGTATGTGTCCTTCAGGTTTTTCCTTCTGGATGAGAAAAGAAAGGAAACTGAACAGACTACCCAATATCGTTGAAGGCACCGAAATAGACAGCGAAGGCAAACAACCCTGTAAAACTTGGAAAGTCCTCTTGACTGAAATCTAGGGACTTGTGTCAAAGCAGCAGAGTTGTCCCTTATCCTAGTAAAGCAACAAAAACAGAAATTGCTGGAAAAGCTCAGCAGGTCTGGCAGCATCTTTCCAGTCTATTTTTATATCACAAACCCTCCATTCCAGGCAACATCTTAGTAAATCTTTTCTGAGCCCTCTCCAGTGTAATAATATTCTTCCTATAACAGGGTGACCAGAACTGCACTCTGTACTCCAGAAGAGGCCTCACCATTGTCCTGTACAACCTCAACATGATGTCCTAACTCCTATACTTAAAGGTCTGAGCAATGAAGGCAAGTGTGCTAGATGCCTTCTTAACCACCCTGTCTACTGGTGATGCAAATTTCAAAGAATTATTTACCTGAACCCCTAGGTCTTTCTGTTCTACAACACTGCCCAGGGCCCTGCCATTTACTGTATAAGTCCTGTCGTTGTTTGTATTCCCAAAATGCAATACCTCACATTTATCCAAATTAAACTCCATCTGTTACTCCTCAACCCATTGACTCAATTGATCAAGATATCTTTGTAATTTTAGATAATTCTTATGAATCATACCTTACGACCATTCATACCTGACGACCATCACTGGAGGTGGTACGGTGTAATACAGTCAGAAGGGAGATGCCCTGGGAGTCCTCAATGTTGACTCCATGAAGTAACATGGCTTTAGGTCAGACATGCGCAAGGAAACAGCTTGTTGATTCCCATCCATCACCTCCCCCTGCCTTGCCCTGCCCAATCCCAGCAACGATCCCCTCCCTCCTCAAATAATAAATCAATGGCCCCCCACATTGAACACCACTTGGCAGATGCACCAAGGGGGCATGGGTATGGAATGTATTCTGGGTGAGGGACTTTAATGTCTGTCACTGGAAGTATCTTGATATCACCACAGCTGGCTGAGTTCTAAAGGACTCAGCTTTTGGACTGACAGCGGGTGATGAGGAAACCAACAAGAAGGAAAAGTGTACTTAAGCTCATCCTCACCAATCTACATACGGCCGGCACAGTTTATCGATAGGAATGACCACCATTAAGTCTTTGTGAAGATAAAGTCCCATCTTCACATTGAGCAGACCCTCCATGGTGTTGTGTGGCAATATCACTATGTTAAATGGAACAGACATTGAAAAGATCCAGTACACAAGACTGGGCATCCATGAGGTGCTGTGGACAAGCAGCAGCAGAATTTCAGTCAACCTCGATCTGTAACCTCATAAGACCATAATACCATAGGAAATAAGGACAGAAGTAGGCCATTTGGCCCCTAGGACCTGCTTTGCCATTCAACAGGATCATGGCTGATCTGACTTTCCTCATATCTATTTTCCTGGGTTCCCATAATCCTTGATTCCCTTACTCATCAAGAATCTACCTAAATATCTCAGAGCCTTAATTTACCTAAGGACTCTGCCATCATAACTCACTGTAGCAAGGAGTTCCAAAATCTCCTATCCCTCTGAAAGGTGAAATTACTCCTCATCTCAGGTTCGAATTGGTGCCCCTTCATTCTAAGACTATCTCCTCTGGTCCTAGACTCTCCCATGAGGGGAAACATCTCATCATTGATTCTGTCAAGTGCCTTAAGAATCCAATATGTTTCAATGAGGCCACCTCTTATCCTTCACACACCATTTTTCCCTTTAAGGCGTAGCGAGGAAGTGGTGGAAGGATTTTCAGGCTGATTAATCGATTGGAACCACATCATAAACTCTCCTTCTGCATTCTACTAGTTCCAGCACAGAGGCTGGGACACTACCACTGCACCAGAAAGTCTCTAAGACTGGCATCATCTACATAACATAAATCAAGGAAACTGCATGTGGCAAGAGCTTTGGCATGCATTTATTGTTCATAAAATGCGAAAACATAATGTCGACCACTTTGCTTGAAGTTTTCCACAGCTAATGGGCACCACTATCACAAAGGACATGCTGAAGACCTAATGTCCTATCTACTCCTATGATGCTGTTTGGCCTGCTGTGTTCATCCAGCCCTGCACCTTGTTGTCCTATCACCCTGCAGCCTCTGGACTTTATAGTGAATTCAGCAACTTTAGATCATAATCTCAGTCTCTGTTTTGTGGTTGTTTCAACTTTTTTGAGGGAGGCTGTAAAAGGGAACAGCTTATTTCTTTGTGTAACCTTCATCTAATCAACCTGTTTAGAGATATTCATAGAATCCCTACAGTGTGGAAACAGGCCATATGGCCCAACAAGTCCACACTGCCCCTCTGAACAGCGTCCCACCCGGACCCATCGCCTACCTTTTCCCATAACCCTGCATTTCCCATGTTTAATCCACCTAACTTGCACACGCTTGGATACTACGGGCAATTTAGCATGGCCAATCCACCTAATCTGCATACCATTGGACAGTGGGAGGAAACTGGAGCACCCAGCAGAAACCCATGCAGACACGGGGAGAATGTACAAACTCCACACAGACAATTACACCCAGGTCCCTGGTGCTGTGAGGCAGCAGTGATAACCACTGAGCCACCATGTTGCCTCAGGAGCAGTGGGACCTGAACCTGCATTCTCTGAGGCAGAGGCAGGGACACTACCACTATGCCAAAAGAGCTCTCATGTAACATTCAAGTATTTTTTTCAAGGCCTGCCTCTTCCATTCACAACAAGTGTGCGGAGCTCATAGAGGTTGTCTTTATTTGCTAATTAATATGTTATTGATGTTATCACATATCTCTGGAGCAGGTGGGACTTGAACCCAGGCCTCCACAGCCCAGAGATAGGGGCAATACCACTATTCCACAAGAGACCACATGTAACATTCAAGTGGCTGCCACTTAACTATTCACAACTGGAAACAACTTTTATTTCTTTTCAAAACAAATAAACACACTATTTGGCTTTTGCATTTGATTTATTTTTTGTAATCTGACTTGCTCTCCATAATATCTGAAGTCTTCCCTTTTGTTCTTCCTGCTCCCACCTCTTCCTCTTGTTTAAAAACTCTTACATTTCAATCTTTCTCCAGTTCCAATGAATGGCCATCAGCCTTTAATATTAAACATTTCTCTCTACAGGTGTTGTCTGACCTGGTGAATATTTCCAGCACTTCTCATCTTTATTACAAACTTCTGACATTTGCAGTATTTTGCTTTTGTTTAAAGTAGGGCCTTCTCCAAACGAGCTCTTGCAGGATAGATAGTGAATTAAAGTGTTTTATTTCTCAGTAGTGTCCATATGCTCAGCAATGATCTTATTTCCTCAGTGCTCTTTCAGGTGCTTAAATAGCCCATAATTGAAGGTTCCAGCTTGAAGCCTAAATGTTTGTAGCATTGGATAGTTGGGTAAAACGTTAAAATAAACATCTCTCCATCTGAAAACAGGAATATTGTGAATAAACCAAGGTGGGAGATCATTCTCTTAAAAATAACGTTGGTATCCTAGCTTACATAGAAATCTCATATTTGTGTTTGATTGGTGAGAATTCAGTGAATAAAAGACATTTGAGTGAAGAATGTTCTTAGTTTACTGAAGGATAACTAAGTTATATTACATTCATACTAATGTGTATGAAGTTTACAACCGAAGGAAGTGGTTGAGACCACCACCTTAAAGGCATTCAAAAGGAAACAAAATGAGCGCAAGGGCAAAGAGGAAATTGAAAGATAGAGGTGAGGAAAATGGAATCATAGAACCTGTGTAGTGTAGACGCAGGCCACTCAGCCCATCAAGACCACACTAACCTTCTGAAGAGCATCCCACCCAGACCCACCCTTGTAACCCTGCATTTCCCATGGACGTCACTGGACTCTATAGGCAATTTAACATGGTTAATCCACCTGGCCTGCATATCTTTGGACTGTTGGAGGAAACCAGAGCAGCCAGAGAAAACCCACGCAGACACAGGGAGAATGTGCAAACTCCACACAGACAGTCACTCGAGGGTGTAATCAAACCCAGGCACCTGCTGCTGTGAGGCAGAATGCTAACTACTGAGCCATCATGCCACCCATGTTAGGAGTATAAATGCCGACTCAGTGTAATTCAGCTGAACAGTCTGTATTTTAAATATTTTAAATCAACCTGTTCAGACGTACTATGACACACTTCTGGATCGGGTGGACCTTGAACCTGTGTCTTCTACCCCAGAGAAAGATACTCTTCTATTGTTCTACAAGAATCCTTTCCTGTGGTTTACGTTCTGTGCTTATATCGACTGCACTTTCGAAAGAGGAGCATGTGAACTTGCACAATCTGTTATCTGTTGATAAGATGAATGAACTTTCACTAGTACAAAGAAACTTTGTGCACAACATTACGAATGTAACATAATTTGGTTACCCATCACTGAACAAAGGACATTCTTAACGTGTTTTTTTAATTATGTCTTGATGATAACTTATTCACTGAATTATGAAGGATTGACAGCCTCTAGATTTAACTTAACAAAATTAATCACGAGACAAATTTTTGTGAGGAATATAATGAGTTAAGATACAAGTAGAAGCGAGTTCATCTAAGAAAACAGTCTTGAAATTCTGTGCAAGCTTTCTAATCATTGAAAGGAGAAGTAATTTAACACCTCGTGGAAAAGTGGTGAAACCAGTGTGCATAGACATTTGCAGATTACAAAGATGGATTGGAAGAAATAAATATTTTCCATGCTGGAATATATAATTCACCAGTTTACCAAGCTCAACTTGTTTTCTTCTATGAGGCTGTATGCTTTTTTTGATGGATTAAGTTTTTAATTCTGCAGGGTCTGCTGGATTATCTTGAAATTACTCCACACCGAACCTTTGTATTCCTGGTTTTGTTTGTGAGGTTACCTTTTGCCAGCCAAGTGGCAGCTGTAATTTTGAAATAGTCCAAAAAGATTCAGCTGGTTGGATTTTTATCCTTGGGCCAGAATCCCGACAACAGGCAAGTTTCTGGGTCAGGATTGCACATTGGGTGGGTACCCTGTGGCCAATGTTATTTGTGAACCAATTGGCCAATTGGTAGCCAGGAAGATTGCTCACTATCCTTCAATACGAATTGGTGGGTGTGGTTAAAGTCAATTTTCAGCTGACCACTGCATACAGTAAAGTCACCATGGTCTTATCAGACTGTAGGGCTGCTCGGACCTTAGGGGACAGATAACTAGTGATGGTTTAAGATGCCTCAGGTGAGGGGAGAGGTTGAGAAGGACAGTCCTTCATGGTAACCTCAGCCAGTGTGGGAATTGAACCCAAGCTTATGGCATCAATCTACATCGCAAACCAGCTGTCAAACCAATTAAGTTAAACCCATCCATAGCCACCTTTATGATCTAGCTGGACACTTGGTCACCACAAGGTTCACTTGGTACCACTGCGCTCCTTTTAGGTTGGTATCCATAGGGCTTGCATTGTCTAGTGTTGCAGAGTCTTGTCCCACACAAGATGGTAATATATTACATAGCAATTATGGGTTACTTTGGTATGAGAGGCATTGTGACCAAGAGTATGAGGAAATCTAGATATTGGCAGGTCTGACTTCTTCAAGTTTTAGAGCTGTTTTGCTCTTTCACATCCAAGTCCTTATGACATCATCAGATGGAGTGGAGTTTAATACAGTCTTCAGCATTAACCCCTTCAGAATTATTATGTTATACACAGCAGGTGGGCTCCCAAGGCAGAAAAGCAAGTAGGAGGTTTTCCAGCCATGACTGATTTGCAGGGTCTGCCAGCGCAGGAAGAGAAAGAAGGCACCTCACAATAGCGGCCCCCCCGAAGATGTCTTGAAAAGGCTAAAATTAAACGGTCACAGCTGCCGGGCCACCTCTCTGGAAGCTGATTCCCCTTCCACAGGACCTTTTGCAGCCATGAGTTATCTGCACTGTGTCAATAGAAGGACCTTTAATGGCCTTAACTGGCGCTTTTTGCTGCTCCCAGCTCATTTGTTTCTAAAATGGCCCATAGGAAGAAACATGCTGGAAAACCAGCACATTGACCTGTTTCAAATGTGTGAATTTATTTTTAATCCTTTGGTTTAACACACTTGACATTTTGTAAATGGCTGTATGTTAATATCTTTAAATAGTATCTCCAACTGATCTCATGCTAATGATTACTGAGATGCATATTTGGCATAAAAATGCAAATTAGGTGCCATTATCATCTACTTGAAGTGAAGCTAGCAAATTGTGCCATAACTATGTGAGATTCTACTGAAGTTAACAAACCTCCTCCATTGATCAGCGACAGATGCAATGTTTTAAGCTTTAGTCATCCAGTGGCCAAGATTTTCTCATGGTTTTCTAAGCATGTGCTGAGAGCGTTGGGTAGTGACTAACACACTGTCTCTACCAGCGAGATAACTCACCAAATCACCTGCCCATCAGCTCATTAAGAGCTGGCAAGCGGAGTGAAGGCAGCCATGTCACTGTGACAGACTTCTCAACATGAACATCCTGGGTCAGCAGAAGCTGTTGACAGGTTGGAGGCCAGCATGGATTCTACGGACCAGCCATCGAGGCCTACTCCAGAGGCAACCTGAGATGAGAACATCATGTTTTTCCTCTCCTCGCAGGCTGGGGGTGTGGGGTTCAAAGAGAGAGAGAGACAGAGAGAGAGGGGCATTCAGAATCCTCCTCCTTGGCTGCCGACAATGCTTCTGATTGTCTTCCAAACTTGATGGGAAGGTTGCCCTGGCTTCCCAGTCAGGAAACTTGCCATCTTTATCACCCACCAGTCAGGAAGGTGATCGGGGAGAGCCTTAACTGCTAGTGGATTATGACATTGGTCCATGAACCTTCTTATCCAGCAATTTATTGTTGAGGTGGCCAAAAAGGAGGAGAATTTCTCTCCAGGGCAAACTTGCCCAATTATTTCCCCTTCATGCCACCTCCAGGGAGGAGAAAATTGCACCACTACGTTTTTTTTTGAAGAAGATTCACAGACATTTACAATGTTCAAGGAGACCATTCAGTCCCACATGTCAGCATTGGTTGGCATTGATTTGACTACACCAATATCATTTTCCAGCTCTTGGCTGGATAATTAGAAAGTAGAAATGTTACAAATGAGCCTAAGCTCATTCATTGAACACAGTCTCAGTATTACAGAGAAAATGTCTGCCACAATACAGAGATTGATAGAGGTTAAACCATAAGGTCTCAAATTGTGGGCTCATGGCTGACAGGCTGATTCCCCTGGTTGGTGAATCTAAAATTATGGGTGATATTCTCAATATAATGTAGACTGTGATAAAGAGAAATTTTTTCACTCAGAAGGTGTATGTCTTTGGAATTCCCAAGTCACAGAATGGGGCAAGCTCAAACTTTGAACATATTCAAGATCAAGATTGATAGATTGTTGGCTATCAAAAAAAAATCAAAGGATAGGGTGAAAAAGTATCATCCTGTTAAAGTTGTCTTCTCCTGCCCCAATTTATACATTCTTTTAGTTTAATAACAGAAAAAAGGGTTTTCTTTTGTCACAGAGATAACAAGGTGTAGAGCTGGATGAACACAGCGGGCCAAGCAGCATCAGAGGAGCAGGAAGGCTGACGTTTCGGGCCTAGACCCTTCTTCAGAAATGTTATCTTTTGTCACCTTTTGGTTCCTCTATAATCATCTTAAATCAGTGAGCACATTTCATTCCATTTCACTACAGGCTTCAATTAACTTCTGAGATTCTCCTGAAAATCCACAGTCACATGGTCAACCACCTGGCAATCCAGTACCATAAATGGTAAATCTAATAAATTAATATTTTATAATTTTTAATTAATAAGTTTTTAAAAATATCTTTTTGTACCTATGTTATACTTCATATAACTTGAAAACCAATTTTTGAGATATTGATTCAGGTAAATGTCATGAGCGTGAGGTTATGAATTGACTTTTTAAAACATCTCCTGCTCCAGCAGTTTACAACACCACAGATTGCAAATAGAGGTCAATGTGTGTGGGTGGCAGGCATATTACCAACTATTGCTCTTAACTAACAGCTGACTGAATGATACACATAACTGAAGCACAAGGATATTTATTATTCATGGTAAAGTGCTCAAAATTCAAGTCGTTACAGAAATATTTACATCATCCACAACTATAGGTGAGGTGCCATATGTCTGGAGAGTGGTCAATGTTATGCCTTTGTTTAAGAAGGGATGTAAGGAGAAGCCTGGGAACTGTAGACCTGTGAGTCTGACTTCGGTGGTGGGTACGCTAGTGGACGTGATTCTGAAAGATAGAATTTATATGCATTTAGTGAGGCAAGGAATTATTGAGGATAGTCAGAATGGTTTTGTGCGAGGGGAATCTTGATTGAGTTTTTTGAGAAAGTAACCAAAAAGATTGATGAAGGCAGAGCGGTAGATGTTGTTTACTCAAATTTTAGAATAGCCCATGACAAGGTTTCACATGGTAGACTAATTTGTAAAGTTAGATCACATAGGATTCAGGGTGAGCTTGCAAACTGGTTACAAAATTGGCTTAATGGCAGGAGACAGAGAGTGATGGTAGAGCGTCGTTTTTCAGACTGGAAGCCTGTTACCAGTGGTGTTCCACAGGGTTCAGTGCTGGGTCCACTTTTTTGTTTCTCATTTATATAAATGGTTTAGATGATAATACAGAAGGCATGGTTAGAAAGTTTGCAGAGGACGCCAAAATTTGTGATATAGTGAACAGTGAAGTAGATTATCTAAGATTATAAAGAAATCATAATCAACTGGGTCAATTGGCTGAGAAGTGGCAGTTGGAGTTTATTTTGAATAAATGCAAGTTATTACATTTTGGTAAAACAAACAAGGGCAAGACTTATACAGTTAATGGTAGGACCTTAGGTGATGTTGTCAAACAGAGCGACCTAGGGGTTCAGGTACATAATTCTTTGAAGATTGCGTCATATGTAGACAGGGTGGTTAAGAAGGCATCTAGCACACTTGCCTTCATTGCTCAAATCTTTGAGTTTAGGAGTTGGGACGACATGTTGAGGTTATATACGATGTTGGTGAGGCCTCTTCAGGAGTACTGTATCCAGTTCTGGTCACCCTGCTATAGGAAGGATACTACAAAACTGGAAAGGTTCAGAAAAGATTTACCGGGATGTTGTTAGGAATGGAGGGTTTGAATTACAAGGAGAGGCTGGATAGGCTGGGACTTTTTTCACTGGAATGTGGGAGATTGAGGGGTGCCTTTATGGAGTTTTATAAAATCATGAGAGGTATATAAAAAGTGAATGGCAATTCTTTTTTCCCAAGACTGGGGATTTCAAGACTAGGGGACATATTGTTAAGGTGAGGAAAGAAAGATTTTAAAAAGACATGAGGGGCAACCTTTTACACAGAGAATGGTTTATGTTTAGGTTGAGCCTCCAGAGGAATGCAGGTACAGTTGCAACATTTAAAAGACAGTTGGATAATTACATGAATCGGAAAGATTTGAAGCAAAGACATGGGCCCAATGCAGGCAAGTTTAGTTTGAGAACATGATCAGTGTGGATGAGTTTGACTGAATGGTCTATTTCCGTGCTGTATGACTCTGTGACTCTAAGTAATAAGCCCTTTAGAAGAATTTGAATTGAA
>NC_063356.1:13767134-13781847 GCF_021869965.1 Rhincodon typus
CCTTCATCAGAAAACTGATGAAGGGTCTAGGCCCGAAACGTCAGCCTTTCTGCTCCTATGATGCTGCTTGGCCTGCTGTGTTCATCCAACTCTGCACCTTGCTGTCTCGGATTCTCCAGCATCTGCAGTTCCTACTATCTCTGAGGCATTGATCATAGTCAAGCCAAGAGTGAGATGGAGTATAATTATCAGAGGATATGGAACAGACATAGTCATACCTCATCAGATCATGTGCCCAGTGGTAAAACAATTCTAAGTATAATACAACATATTACTCCAGCATTGAGATGAAGCAATCCAGACTGGCACATCTAGTCAAGAGTTTCAGCTCCTCTCAACATTTGAGATTTTAACTTTGGTCTTGGTGTTGGTTTGGGAGGGTTGGTACTAGTTATGATAGTGATAATAGTGATAACAGGGACAATGATAATAATAACGATTGCGAACAATAAATAATTATGTAAGTAAAAAAAAATAAAATTTGGAAGAATTTACACAAATTAAGATGAAATTCAGGGGATTGGGGATTGGAGATGTAGTGTGATAAGATATGTAAATGATGATGTTATAACTGATAGTGCAGCTCTGACATCAGGAGGAGAGAATACATTGGACAAGAGGGAGCATTTAAAGAGAGAGACCTTCGACATGACATAGGATGTCTGTATTTAGTAGCTTGCAATGTACAGATGTAAATAATGAAGTGTTGCAATACATCAGGAGTGAAAGAGCCTTACTTAGAGATAAGGAACAAACAGCCTTATGGACAGTGTATGTGCAGACACCTACAGTTTAGGGATAGTTCAGACCAGTATCTTAATGTGCAGGTAACAGTATTGGCTTAAAGCACACAATGAGGTAATTTGCTCAGAGGTCCCTGACTGATTATGCAGAAGACAAGCATGACCATTTTGTGTATCTGGCAACGATGAAGAATAGTGGTTGAACTAGCCAATGTTTACTAATGCAGATTGATTCTCGACTGGCCCTCCCACACCATCTGGACTTTTTCAGATTGTCACTTTTAATTAGAGTTTCTTTTCATTTTCCACCACTGTTTTCAAACCTTAAATCAGGGCCTTTATCCAACTGGAATGAAAATATTTTCCATCTAATTGACTGTAATGTGAGACGAGTCATGTCTGAGATTTTTCAGCCTTCCTGATCTTGTGTACGCCTCATAAAGGCAGAGGACTGGTACAGACAATGTTGCCATGCTTTTGAACTTCTCATTTTCTGCAGTCAGTTTAAATTGTGTTATTTCTATTGGATTGACAAGTTTAAAGATACATGTCCTAACTTTGTGAATGGTATTGATTTATTATTTAACTTCATGAATGGAATTATTTGAAAAGCACAACATGTTTTGAAACTAGCTGAATTATGTTTTTTCATTGGACCCTGGAGTTAACCACCATTTGTGATAAGCATCATTTTTAACATTTAGTCCAACGTGTATAGGACTGGCATCTATCTATAACTATTGTATGAGGTTCTGAGCAGTCAGAGCACTTGTGGGTAGATACCCCAGGTCTGAGGTCACTGGTATCTGGGTCAGAGTCAGCTCATTCAAAATAATCAAATTGTTGCTTTTGAAAATGGTGGTATGTCCTCAACCAGGCATATCACAGAATCAACTGTAGTCTCTAGAAGAAACCCTTTGTCTATTTAAGACACTGTGTTGATAGCAAAAACTGTTGACAGTCAGACATTGAACTTTAAAAAAATTTTAATTTTCTTTGTGTGGAAACAGGCCATTCAGCCCAACATGTCCACACCACCCCTCCAAAGAGCATCCCACCCAGACCCATTCCCCTACCCCTGCATTTCCCTTGTACAATCCACTTAACCTAAACATCCCTGGGCACTATGGCCAATCCACGTACCCTGCACATCTTTGGACTGTGGGAGGAAACCAAAGCACCCAGAGGAGTCCCACACATACACAGGAAGAACATGCAAACTCCACACAGACAGTCACCCAAGGCTGGAATCAAACCTGGATCCTTGATGCTGTGAGGCAGCAGTGCTAACCATTGAGCCACCATGCTGCCATGCTCGTTTACTATTTATCTTGGAAAGTTGATAGTGCCTGAAAGCATCATTTCAACAAAACTTATTGTTCTGCTGAAATAAGAGATATGTTGTGCAAACTTTTTACTCTGTGCTTATCGTGACAGATACAAGAATACTAAATCTCAAAGGAAGCAACAAGGTATACTAAGAGAAAAGGGTTCTTATTGGTCGCGGAGTTGACTCTGATTTGTTTAAGGGATTGCCATGAAGAACTCACTAAGGATCGATTGTGCCATATGTTTTTATGTAATTTGAAAAAAAGGTGCAATGGCTGGACATGATCCATTTTCCTTCCAAGGACAGGTCCCTGTATATGAATTAATGTCACTTCTTGCAAGCAATTGTGAGCCACATTTCAAGCCCTGCTGATAAATCTTAAATTGATTGTAGGTGTTAGGGATTATTCAATATTCCAATCGTGGAAATGCATCTATCACTTGAAAAAATATATGCTCTCCAGCTGAATTCTTCCCCTGCCACCAATTATAGATGTTTTGCCTTCTGCACAGATTGGGTGCATTTGATGTATTACTGCAATGTTCCATGTGAGGGCATCTTAAGCCTATACACCCAGTAAGGGACATCCTCAATGTGTTTCAATACTGATGTAAAAAGAAAACCACCCTCAAAGCATTAATTAGGGCTTTTAGGTAGGTAAGACCTACACCAGCTAATGTTTATACTGATTAAAGAGCGTTTCCATGTCTCAATTACATATCAGGTTGGGTGCTGTTTTTGAAATGTATGCTGAAAATCAAGGTAATAACAACCCTAATAGATTTTTATTTCCTTGTTTTGGAATAATTATGATATTTCTTGTGCAACACCTGAAGGAAAGGATGAGGATTAACATATGGGTGAAACATTTTGCTAAATGTAGAACCATCTATTGTCTGCAGCAACTGGCTGATAAATAAAATAATGAATTCTATTCAATACTTTTCTCATGTTCAGACTTATTTTGATTGTGGGCAGTTATGTCCCATATGCAAATACAAATAAGTGGACCTATTTAGCAAACTGCTAATAATTAAACATGTCTGAGCGTGTATTTGCATTAACAAATGACCTAAGGGCTGATGGTACATGGTGTTACTTTTCCATTACACTGTAGTACCAGTGGTAATGTTGTAGATTGATAGCCATGATTGGCTGTTGTTCTTCTAACTTCCCATACCGATCATCTCCAATGAATTATTCACCTCACAGCTTGCTTAAATTAAAATTGCCACTTGGTCATGGTTGGAGATCCTGAAATAGGGAAGGGTTATATTGGCTGTACAAGGGAATTCAGTTTGATGAAAATGTAGGAGATGATTCGAAATGTAAGCAGCAGTGAGACTGTATATTGCACACAGCAGACAGAAATGACCAGACAGAACTTTTGTACAAGATCATTTCTATCAGTAACCTGACCACTTTTGTATTCCTGTTGAGTGCATTACCCTATTTCAGGCTTTCTAACATGTCTCGAAACAGATTGCTGTTCAAAACTCCATAGAAGCATGAATTTAAAATGTTTGCTGTCATCACATTTGAGATGAGACATTAAACCGAGGTTCATCTCCACTCTGTGGTGGATGTAAAAGATTCCACGACACTAGTTTGAAAGAAACAATGTTAAGTTTGAAAATAGCACCAAAAGGGAATGGACTGAGAGCCTGAAAACAGCACGAGAGTGGGGAGATCCAAGAGCTTGGAAACAGAATGAGTGGGGACAGATCTGAGAGCTAACTGATGCAGAGGCCAAGTCTACTGCCATGACTGTGCCTGGTGTTTATGCTGGAGATGGAGACTAACCATATTCGGAGGAAAATAATAGCGACATCACAAGGAAGCAAGTACATGATTGATGGTATTTTGCTCACCTATCTTTCAAAACTCGCGTAATTTTTTTCAGTAATTATAAAGTCTTATTAATTTTAGTAGTTTGTTAACAGTAATTGTTATTGCATCTGCAAAGTGTGGGACATGCCAGGCACCAGTGTGATCCAGGGCAAGCATGTCTTCAGTAGGTGTCCACGGCTACAGGGACGTCAGTCCAGAATTGATAAGCTGGAGGCCAAGCTGTGGGCATGGTGGAGCATCAGCAAGGAGCAAGGTTATAGCATATTTTGCACCGGGAGGTTGGCTACATCTATTTGGATTGGGTCCTCTGATTTGGTCAGTGGTCAGGGAGAGAACAGTGTGGCTGCAGCTGAGGCAGGTATAAGGAAGCAGAGGGAAGGAGCACAGGAGCCTCAGCCTTTGCGATTTTCCAGCAGGTTTGAGGATCTTTCAGCTTGTTTGGGTGAGAGCGAAGGCTACAGGATGGATGAGCTAGTTAGCTGAGGCACTGTAGTATAGGAAGCCAGTCAAGTGAAAGGAGCCAAAAGAAATGTAGTGGAGACAAGGGAAAATGTCTAAAAACATTGGCTCAGATATTCTAACTGCCAGTGAGTCATTTCTGTAGCATAGAGTTGTGTATCAGGGACCTACAGAATCCCAGATACAGCTGGCACTGTGGGAATTGCTCAGGAAATTGTGGATAGTAATTGGCCATTCCCCTGCATTTCAAACCCTCCAAAGGAGTCCATTTAAAGTTGCAGAATAAGATCAGAAGAAATAGGAACAGGACTGGCCACTCGGCCCCTCATGGCTGCTTCACCATTCCATTAGATCCTGGCTGAAGTGACGTTCCTCACATCCATTTTCCTGTATTTTGCCCATAGCCCTTGATTCCCTTACAGATCAAGAATCTATTTATCTCAGCAATAAATATACAAGAGGACTCTGCCCCATCGCTCTCTGTAGCAAGGGGTTCCAAAGACTCTGAACCCTCCAACACAATAAATTCCTTTAAAGTTTTGGCAAAGGTCTGCAGCTCGGGTTGTGGGTGAGGTTTTTGACTTGCTTGACGAGCTGGTTTGTTTTTGTTCAGATGTTTTGTCACCATGCTAGGTAACATCATCATTGGAGCCTCCAATGAAACGATGTTATTCTACTTCACTTAGAATTTATACTGTCCAGTCTGTTATGGTGAGTAACAGACCGGACAGTATAAATTCCAAGTGGAATAGAATACATTGCTTCATCGGAGGCTCCACTGGTGATGTCACCTAGTGTGGTGACGAAATGTCTGAACAAAAACAAGCCAGCTCAGCGATCAAGTCAACAATCTCATACAATAAATTCCTCCTCATTTCAGTCTTAAATTGGTGCCCCTTTATTCTCAGACTACACTGAGAATTGAGTGTTCTGACACAGTTAGCTGAAAATGACCCAGGAAAAGTGAGAGGATCAAGAACAGACTCTTAACTCCAATGTAACTAGCAAACTAATTACCAAGCTCACTAAACACATCTCTAGATTCACTCCCTCCTGACCCCATACCTTCCACGGACCCCTGAACATAACATTTCACCCCACCCCAACCCATCCCCATCTAACACGATTGCATGACACCTCCTCTCAGGATGAAGTCATAGACTCATACAGCATGGAAACAGACCTTTCGGTCCAATCCATCCATGCTGACCAAGTTTCCCAAACTAAACTGGCCCCACTTGCCTTTGGCCCATATCTCTCTAAACCTTTCCTATTCATGTACCTATTCAAAAGTCTTTTAAATGTTGTAACAGTACCTGCCTTCTTTGGCAGCTTATTCCAAATGTGAACCACCATCTATGTAAATGTTGCCCCTCAAGTCCCTTTTAAATCTGCCAGTGACATTTCTGCTTCCTGACCCGCCGTCCTTGATCACTAGCTTGACGCTCCAGCTGCAGTAACTCCTGAGATAACAAGGTGTAGAGCTGGATGAACACAGCAGGCCAAGCAGCATCAGAGGAGCAGGAAGGCTGACGTTTCGGGCCTAGACCCTAATTCCTGGCCTGGCTGTCTGAAACCATGTGCTCCCCACCAGCTACTACACGGCCATCCACAACGTGCCAGCCTGAACCTGCCTCAAACCCAACATATCCCACTCCTGCTGCCAGTCCCAAACCCCCTTTCCCCAACCACTTGGATTTAAACTGCTCTGAGAGACAACACACCACCTCGCCATCCGCACACGTATAGGTAACAGCACCATCACCAAGTCCAAACATTGAATAGCACTCATCTGGCAATTTGATACCTTTTGTGAAAGCTGTATGCGTGGCTGCGCATTCCAGCAATGTGCAAATGAACTAGAGCCGAGGGGTGTTTACAAATGAAGCTGGTTAGCAAAGGCCAGATATCACAAACAAAGGACCACTGCCTGCCAATAGCCATGTGACTGATTTGTCAGATCCCTGAACAATGAAGGCTGCAAATAAGACAGACAGAAGCCGGTCAAACCAGAAGAGAAACCAGCAAGTCTGCTGTAGCCAAAACAATGTCTCTTTCAGCTCTCTGCAGTAAGCCTCATTAAACCTGAAGACAACCAGCTTATCTATTCTTCAGCAGCTGTTGCCAGTTGCGACCTTGAATGGGATAAGTCAGAGCCTTTTATGAGTGGAATAGATACCCTGTACAGCTTGCAAACCGGTGAAAGCATTTGAAAAAAGGCATGTTGAAGAGGAACCTCCGATCAGCAAGAACCAATCCAACAGATCTTGCGAACAAAGACTATGGAATTCTTTTCTCTTGGCCAATGTGTTTCTTTTTTCGCCCTGTTTATGTTTGCTTGTCTGTCTGTGTATAAGGAGGAGCTTTATATGGGGTTTGGATTTTTACTTGCAGTGGTTACTTAATTTAGTTTAACTGCCTACCTGTAGATAGATTCAAATCACTTGGACAAAATATT
The DNA here is from genome assembly GCF_021869965.1 of Rhincodon typus. Taxonomy (NCBI): domain Eukaryota; kingdom Metazoa; phylum Chordata; class Chondrichthyes; order Orectolobiformes; family Rhincodontidae; genus Rhincodon; species Rhincodon typus. The sequence goes on from NC_063356.1 coordinate 13,773,976, forward strand.
CATTCATGTTACACACAGAAACTTGGTCAGTCCTTTCTTTCATGCTGATGGAATTTAATATGTCAAAGTACAATCGATTAAAAAAAAGGATGGTACCTGCTCCATAAAATAACTTGAGTGATGCTGAAAACATCTGGAAGTATCAGATGATTTGGTGCTGAACATGGGGAGGCAGCAATGAACATAGCAGATAGAATGGTAATAATGCTGTTAAATTGGTTGGTATGAATACTCAATGTATAGGGTTCAAGTCAGAAGACATCTTTAATTCCATGTTCACAAAAATACAGAGAGGGTACGTAAGCTTGGAAATGTGAGGAAACTTGCAGATCTCAAGTCTGGATAAGCTATTGAGAGGGATCTGACAGAGATAGGTGTGATAAGAAGCAATGTTAAAAAATAAATCAGAGACATTATTTTAAATTATTTTGGTAGTTGGAAGAAAGGGATAAATGCAAAAGGGAGGCTTATAATTAATATCTGGCAGGTCACTTAATCACAAAATTACCAACACTGGAGATGGATGTTCAAGTAAGATTTTGAAGACAAAGGTTTAACAAATATTCATTCATACTCTGCCCATGATAATGGCAGGGTGGGATTTCATTGTATCATGTTACCAGGGTCAGCTGATTCTACTATTCTTAACAGGGTGTCCAAGACAACATTAATGCATCCTGTGTTTATTTAATGGAAGGAGAGGCAGAAAGCACACCTAGAGAAATCCAGTGAGGTCCTTGTGTAAATATAATGACGAGATTGATATAATCAAAACTGCCTTCCCAAGTCTAGGCTTTATAAGTAGTGACACAGTACAAAACTGGAATGTATTGTGTCCAGTTTTATATACCCTACATTAGGAAGAACATCAAGTTGCAGAGAGGGCATATAAGAAATTTCCTAGGATAATACAAGGGATGAAAGATATTACCTGTGGGGGATGTTTGGATAATCTGGAACACTTTGCAGAGAGAGAAAGTTAAAGAAGGAATCTGTTTGAGATGTTTAAAATTACAGCAGGTTGTGATGAGGCAAATAAGAACAGGACTAGGCTGGTCAATGCCTTGAGTTGTATGTAAGGGTGGGTTACTGAGAAGCTAATTGATTGGCACAATTTTAAGACTAGCATGGAAATGAAGAAATTCAGAGTTTTCTTTAATGCGAATGTTTGTCAAGTTTTCAAAAACTGTGTAAAGCCGAATAGCTTTTGTTTTAAAGGACATGTATTATTTTTAATGATACTTATAGAGTAATGTAAAAGGATGGAAACCCATTCAGAAGAGCAACATAGATGCAATGGGCTGAATGGTCACTGCTTTTCTTTAAAAATTGGTATTGGTGTAGCCAAACATTTTGGGAGATTTTTGAGCCATTCAACATTTTCCAAGCGATTGATAAACATTGAATTCCTGTGGGGTTTTAGTCAACGTAAAATGGATGGTGAATATTCTATGCGTGATGTAAACATCCAATACTAAAGCATATCAGCTTATACTACATATGGTCATTTTTAATATACAAGGAATTTTTAAAAGCCTAAATTTTCAGGGTGTGGACAATATTGATAAGGCTGCATTTATTGCCCATCTGATGACTCAGTGGCTATCTTCCCAGCTGAGTTTGAAATGTCCTCCACAGATTTGAGCACATAAACTACGGTGGTACCTTCTTAGAATATTGAGGGAATGCTGCATTGTCCAAAATGCAATTTTTCAGATGAGATACGGACTTGAGACTTCAATTGCCTTCACAGGAGGGCATAAAAGATCCCGTGGCAATTTTCGAAGAACCGTAAGAATTTCCCCTGGTATCTTGGCCAATAATTATCCTTCAATCAACATGACCAAAAACAAATCATCTGACCATTTATCTCTGGTATGTGAGGAGCTTTGCTATGCATAAGTTGACTATGTCTATGCTTTGGAAGTACTACACTAATAATGATGCATTTTAACATTCTTAAGCTTTTATGATGCATGTCTTCTCTCTCTGATTTCAAATTAGAATGCAACCAATACCTTCTTCCTCTTCTTTAGATAAGGCAATGTATCTTTTGCCAAAAGATGCATGGCTGCTGTTTAAGAGCAAATAAGCTTTTGGCTTTTAATACAGGATTATATTCCTGTAGTCGATACGAAATGGATGGTGAATATTCAATTCATGATGTAACATCCAATGTTGAAGCATTTGTTATATTTATAACATGTCAGCTTGTATCACATATAGCCATTTATTTACATACAAGGATTTTTTTCAGGGTGTGAATGATGCTGATGAGGCTGCATTTAATGCCCATATCTAGATGGCCTGAGAAGGTGGGGTGCAGTCCTGGTGTCAACAGTATTGCAAATGTGAGGGCTGAATTTTGACAGGAATAGGCTGTGTGGTTATGGTGGCAACATTTCTTTTGGGCAACTTGGAAGTACAGCTTTTCCAAAATGCTGTCAAATTTCTGAGCACTTGTAATTAGGTAGCATTCCCAGCTCACTGGCAAACTTGGCTTTGGTTGGGGGGTGGGAGTGGGTCAGGGAATATTACAGGTAAATGACCTGCAGCTGTCAGTCGGAGTGGTCGGGTGTATTTGAGCAAGGGCTGATCCCAAATACAAAAATTTCAGGTAACAGGGAAGTCGGAGAGGGTCTACTGGCTGGGGGAATTTGATAAGTGTTGGGAGGGTGGTGGGGTTGGTGTTGCGGGGTCAGGTTGTGGGAGGAGGTGCTGGTTAATCTGGAGTTCCAGGGAGAAGCAAATTATTCATCTTCAAAACTGTTCTTGTGACTCACCAGTTGCCAGGCCTCCTGAATTCTAGGAGGCCTAACACAGCCATGGTCAACACTCAACATTCCTCAATATTGAGCTGGAGTGTCACCCAAGGTTGCATGCTGAAGTATGCTTGAACACATAGATAGGAGCCCAGCCACTAAGACAAGTCCAACATTAGTTATCAATTGCCTTACAGCAGTTACCAAGTACTTAGAAAATATTTAGCCTGAGTATAATATTTGATTGACAAAACTGCCTCCTGGATGATCATTTGTTCTTTGCCCCACTTTTATTAAATGGGTTGAGATGCGATTTAAGGATTTTAAAATGTTAATATCCCATCCCTTCCTCACCCTGCTGTTTTTGGGAGATAAGATCCACTCCATTTCATTTGGTAAGAATTCAAAATGTTGACCTGGTGATTGTGAAGGATGTGGTAGGATATCGTCAAGTGAGGAGGATGTGTGACTTTGAGGCGTACTTGAAGGTGATGACGTTCCCATGGTATTATTTGTCACATCCTTCTAAATGGCTGAGGTCAGGAACGGAATTGCTAATTGTAGTAACCTCTGATACACGCTCGATATACAGGATGCTGTTGTATGTGGACTGTGCATACTGCAGACACACTGTGCAGATAATGGAAAAGATGCTGTGTAACACAACAACCAAAATCTACAGAGTTAATATCAATGGTCGGTTGCTTGATTCCATTCTAGGCTAAATTTCTATTTTATGGGCAAACTTTTAACGCTCTGCTAGGTGAATTGAACTATTTCAGAAAGCTGGCTATAAATATTTTAATTCAGACAGATTGATGTTCTTTAATTGTGAATTATGTGATAGGGAAGCCTATGACATGCCCCATTCATTTTGTACATTGTTTTACTAATAAGCAATTCTTTTCTCTCTGAATCGTTGTGTTTGAATATTATTTGGCCTATGCACCATTTTCTTCAATTATGTACCTGCATAAAAATGCCATATTCATTAACAAAGGCTGTGTAGGTGTAAAACCTGTTTAGTTCCATTGACCTTTGCATTAGATGGCTTTTTTTTTTCTCAAATAAGTATAGGAGAATATAAACCAGCTCCATGGTAACTATCCCTTGTTCACACATTGAATTTTCTTGCTCACACATCGTAGCTATAAAAAGATTTTTTTACAGCCATATGCAGGATTTATTGACTCATGCCAGGGACATTAAAATGAATCATCATCTCCATCCATACAAATTCTAAAAAAAGATATACTCACGTCAAATACAAGCAGAATATGGTGTAAATACTCACACAACATCTGTGAAGAGAGAAAGAGTTAAGTTTCAGGTTGATAAAATTTCATCAGTATATTTGAACTTTCGAGGACTTGCAGTTAACGACATTCGTCAAAATTAGGAAAAGAGAGGGATAAGACCATTTTTGAACAAATGCAGGGGCAAGGAAAGAGGGATGAGAGGGAAAGAAAACAAAAGGATGTCCTGTGATAAGGTGAAAGGTAGGTAAATTGCAAAAAAAAAGACATATTAAGTCTCACAATGTATCATTGGACAGTTTTTATTTCAATGATTCACCAATATTTTTATAATTAACATGAACAAAAATGGATAGTGAACAAAATTCTTCATGATTGCAAAGGAGATTGCAACAAGGTTATAACACGGAAAGTCTCAAAAGATGCCTCATCCTGTCCAGTTTCATGTTGGCCTCCAAAACCTGTGCAATAAGCAAACACCTGTGGAAGCAAATAGAAGCTTTTGAAATGTGGACACTAAGGCACATGCTAGAAAACTTCCACCTACAGACTGTCATACACAGACCATAAGACAATTGAAAGGGCAAAAAGAGATCTGCAAAGTGACATCCCAAAGCCCAATTGTCAGTATTTCAGATATTTGATCAGAGCTGAAAAGTTACAGAGATTTCTTCTAAAGGGCAAAGTGGACAGCACAAATAGAAGGGCTGAGCTAGGCGTTGCTGTAGGGTGATAGCTATCACACAGTGGTTGCATGCCAGCTACAGTGGATGTGTGAGGATGACACAAGACAGACAAGTGTGGCGTACCATGATGGGATGAGCAGGCTAAGTGGATTAGCCATGGGAAATGCAGTGTTAAAGAGATAGGGTAGGCGGATGTGAGTGGACGGGATACTGTCTGCAGGGTCATGTGGAATCAATGGGCTGAATGGCTTGCTTCCACACTGTAGGGATTCTGTGATTCTATGACAGTAGATCTGCTGCCAGAAGCAGCTACAACTAACAGCAGGAATGATGAATTCTCTCCCAGTTGCTGGCAGTGTTATCCAATAAATCAATCTTTAATCCTTGAATGCTGTCTCTTGTACAATAGGTGGACTGAGGTCTGACAGGAAATCTTGTAAGGAATTGGTATACTTAGCACTCTGCTAGTTCCTACTGGAAATCAATTCAAAAATAATTCTGAGCCTGGGATAAAGAGTAGTTTTATTAATGCAGGAAGTAAACATTCTCATGTAGCATGGGCTGTACAGATACAGAAATGTTACAAAAAATGAACATATGTCCTGTGTATGAATATGAATACAGGAAGATGGGTTATTATTAATGACAGAGGAAACAGAAATTAATGTAATGAGAAGTAATATGATTTAGAAGAACCAAGTCTGGGCATTTCTGGAAATTATATTTGTGTGGGAATTTTACTTCAATTTCGAGATTGTGTCATTTTCTCAATTCTTTTAGGGAAGCTCTTTCTTTTTCCATTAGTTTTTGTGTTGAGACAAAGTACATTAAATAGTCTGGGTGTTCAGCAAGGTCAACTGTCCCATTGTAGGTTTTTCCAGTAGAATAGATTGTGCAGCATCTGGACCTGGATTGAAACTGAAAAAATCAGCTTCAAAAATATGTAATGGATCACAGTGCAATTCTTTAAAGCTCAGCTGTGTTTACAAAACCACCCAGAAGCAAAGGTGAGAGATGTCTGTCTTCATTATGCTTCTGTCTAACCGTAACTTGTATTGTGCCTCCTCCCCCACCCCTAAAAGAAGACTGATAAATCTAAAAGTGAAATTTTTAAAAATTAGATTTGCTTTAGCTCTCCTGTGAAGTGCCTTGGCATGTTGTACTACACAAGCCAAGGGTGGTAGATCTCCATGATTACCATTGCCAGTCTGGGGATTGAATCTGTGTGGTTGGCATCATCCTGCACCATACCTTGGCCAACTGAGCTAACCACCCCCACTTAGTGCTTTCTTCATACAAATGCACATCACCCATATTGTAAATTAGTCATAGTTCTTCTCAACAATTTGATCTTTTAGAAGAAAGGTGTTATTGGTAAGACATCTGCTTTTAGATTACTGTGTAGTCTGTCAAGATTTGCCTTGTGATTTCCATTATATCTCCTGTACATGCACTGTCAATGGGGTTCTTTATAACTAGAACACTTCTGAAAAATGCCTAGAAGCATGAAGCTGCCTTTCGGTAATTATTCTATGAAGAATTCCAGTGGAGAATTTAGGATTAAAACAACCACATATTCAGCTATCTAGAGATGGAGCAAGCTAAGACTTACTGAAGGTTAGGGTTAGAGTCAGGCTTACTGAAGATCCAAACGAACACACAGATGTGTTGCTCTCAACTTTCCCTTACCGCTTCAGACCTGAATATATGCAGATTGTCGCCCGTCAAGAAAAATGATTTATGCAGATTTCCTCATCTGGAAGAAAATGTAGCTGAAGAATTGAAAGTTAGGGTGAAATTAAAGATTCAATATGAATTGACCTTGATTGATCTGATCAATGTATTTTTAAGTAAAACAAGCGAATGAGTGAACAAGATGTTACATTTGATGAACAATAAGTGACATTTTCATTTGAAGGAAAACTCGGGAATTGCAATGTAGACTAGAATCCTGTTGCAGTAGTGAAGCTCTGATGGTGGGACAGGATGTGAACAGGACCTAGGTTTGGAGACAGCTCATCTCACTGTGGGCAATAAGCATGGGAATGAACTCTGCACAATCAAAGGACCAGGGCAATTGTGCAGTGGGAACAAGAGGGAAGTCATTCTGTTGCCTTACGGTGGCTGAAGGTCCGGCTGCCATATTTAACCAGCTCCCAGACAGGCACTCCCTCTCTGCAAAACAGCAGCAGAATTTGCCCTGTCTAAGAGGAGGATTTTGAACTTAAACTGCAGCTTCTACTCACTTGAAATCCCACAGGTAGACTGCCTCATGTGCTTCATGCCTCGCGTATCCAGTCATGAATCTGCAGGCATTTGCCTCTTGTTTGCTGCCTGTTCTGTTTATGACTTGGAGAAATGCAGCAATGACACAAAAGTTTTATGTCTAAACAGGAGTTTTGTTTGCAATGCTTCGAAATGTCCACACCCTTATGCTTCTTTTGGGTTAATTTCGGTTTCATTGTAATGATAACCATACTTGACTAACCAGACAGTGAACAGTTAACAGACACATTACCCAACATGTTCAGCCGTGGGACTTGAACCCAGGAGCTATGACTCAGAGCTAAAGATACTACCAGCTGAGTCTCAGCTGAAGTACATGACTACGTTTTACAACAAGATAAAGCAGTTTAGGTCATCAAGTCCAATTTCATCCCAGTGCAAATTTGGATGAAGAACCTAAAACATTTTCTTTAAAATGGAAATGGGTTTGTTTTTATCTCAACTCTGAAACTTTCATTCTTGGTTTTTGCAATCTTTAAGGGCCACAATGTTACCTTCTTTGGTTTTATAGCCCTCTGAGATCTCTTCAAATATTTATAATCTGACTGCTCTTATCAAGAAATTCCCCATTTCTCTATTGGCACTGGTGGTTTTCAGACTACTTTTCAGTCAATGTTCAGATTATCCTCCATGTTTCTAACTTGTATTTTGTGCTATCTTTTCTCGCATTTCTGTGCTCCTGTTAATGAAAATTCATTGAGGGGAATGATAATTGTCTCACTTCTAATTATCTTTTGCTAACACACACATCCCCTGAACCCAGGTTGCAGCATGAAATTTGTCAGATGTGTCAACTGAATATTTGCAAATAAGTGATCATAAGACCACAAAATGTAAGAGCAGAAGTCGGCCATTGAGCCTATTGAGTCTGCTCTGCCATTC
>NC_063356.1:13782347-13798151 GCF_021869965.1 Rhincodon typus
AGGTGTAGAGCTGGATGAACACAGCAGGCCAAGCAGCATCAGAGTTCTGAAGAAGGGTCTAGGCCCGAAACGTCAGCTTTCCTGCTCCTCTGATGCTGCTTGGCCTGCTGTGTTCATCCAGCTCTACACCTTGTTATCTAAAATAAATTGCTTGTCACTGCGACAAAATCCTGGAACTTCCTTCTTATCAACATTATATAACGTATGGACTGCAGTGGTTCAAGAAGGCCACCACTAGCGTCTCAAGGATCTGTGCATGAATAGAAAGAAAACCAGTTCCCATCCCTCCCATCCCCCAGCGCAAGGACTTTGGAATTCAGAGATCATTTTGTATGTTGTGTAGCTTGAACAGACCTCCTTGCTATATAAAGTAAGAGTGGAAGGTCTTCACAATTCTAGAGCTATCTGTAGGAACCAGATGAGTTTATAAATCTGATTTATGCCTTTCTCAAAAAATACAGATGGTGATTAATTAGCATCCCTATTCTTACTACAACACCTACATCAGGTCACTCAGGAAAACAGTCGACTAGGTGCCATAATTTCATCAATTACTTGGAGGATGTTATCAAAAGCAATTATTCTTTTCATAATAAATTCCACCCACTAGAAAATAATAAACTTCTCATCTCAGAAATAAGCTGCAATGTTACACTGCTTATCAAACTAGATAGAACTAGGTTGCAGTAGCTCAGAGCTCATTCCCAGCAAGAAAGAGACAGATTTTTAATCAGTAAGGGAATAAAGGGTTATGGGGAAAGGACAGGAGTTAAGGATTATCAAATCGGTCATGAACACATTCAATGGCAGACCATAGCCAATGGGCTGAATGGCCTACTTTTGCTGGACACCTTATAGCAACAATGTGAGCATCAGTCCTCAATGACCATCCCATTCAAATTTACAGTGTCAGCTGGAGCCTGCTCCACCAATCAACAAGATCATGGCTAATCTGGTTGTGACCTCAAAACCCCTTTGTTGGGGGTTACAAAAGAAACCTACACAAATCCCAATGAATTTCAACAGCAACAGTGTGTGTGTTTGAACTGTCACCTTATAATACATCGTAGCACATTGCTTTCGTCACAAATTGATATTCTGTATGTTTTACCTCCTGTGGAATAAAGAAGCTTACAAACTGAAACGACAAAACCTCATGTCAATTGGAAGCGATTTAAAGAGTACACATGGTTAAAATGAGGAGATCTGGTCCAGATCGCGTAATTACTCCACTCCGTGGTCCTATCCATTGTGTTAGCAGATTTATGACAGTCAGATTTCATTAAAAGGCAGGTAGTCAGGCCACTTCAGAAAATAATGACCCCGCTGAACTGGAGTCTTAGAGCAGAACCAAATTTCTAATGGTAAAAATCATCAAGAAAGTGAAATCCCGTGTGTCTCTGACAGCAACTTCAACATAATATATTGATGTTTACAGGGTAGCTCATGTATCTCTGACTAAAGGCTGATTGGAAAATTGACGTGCTGCTAGGCTTAGTACAGTACAAATTCCATTAATATCATTAAATTATAGTGAGATTAGCATATTCCATAAATATTTTGCACACACACACTCAACATACCATATGAGGACTGGACTATCAAAACAATAGTTATGGTGAGTAACCCAGACATTTAATGTTTGCCTCAGAACTGAAAAGCTCCTGTTATTGCATGCATTAAAAATGTTGTATGTGTCTAAACATGATATTCAGGAGACTTCTCTGCCAGGATTTGTCAAAGAAGCAATCCACTACAAAGTCCCAACATTTTCCTGCAGTTTTAGTTATAACTAACATGAGGATGAATCTGTCACATAACGTTAAACACAAAGCTGAACCAATTATTCTGCTTTGACCCATGAGGTAGCATGCAATGTCAAGACATAGACACTGGATGGCAATGTAGCATGAAAGGTATAGGTACAGAGAAAAAGCTGACCATCTAACTGAAGTTAACAACCAGGAAATTACGTTTCCGGGCATTTGTGAATGCCTAATTTGCAACACATCCTTCCCACCTTGTTTCCTGTTACCAGAATAAAGAGTATCTTGATCTCTGCATGAATGATTTAACCCCACATCCCAGAGAAGAAGAAAACGCATTGATTTTCCTCTGGGAATATCAAGCCCATTGATTTTGTTTTTGAAGTTTCTTTGCAAGACTGCAAGCCACACAGCAGAAGCTTTCCGAGAAAACTGCAGCAATGCTTCCCAGACACAGCCACAAGCTCAATTATGATCAATGTTTCTGTTTCACTGCACGTGCGTACAATTCCAGGCTGAAACAGCTTTTCTCTAGTGCAGTGAATGTACCTTTCCAACTATCAAAGAGTGAAAGGCAGTGAACTGGATATCTTCAATCAGTAGATGGCAACAGACCAGTGCAGCAAATACCCCACTCAGAATAAAGTGCTGGGTATATTTCATCCTGCCTGTCCCATCCAATCACCTCCCACATAAAAGATGACAAATATGGATATGAATGATTAACCACAGAAATACAATGACATTGAGAATCTACCTACACCAAATGGACTACAGCAGTTCAAGAAGGCAGCTCTCCACCAGTTTCTCAAAGGCAATAAATGCTGACCCAGCCAGTGACACACACGTTTCATGAATGATGAACTACAAAAATTACACTGAGGTAGAACCATGGAACCTCTACAGTGTGGAAACAGGCCATTTGGCCCAACAGGCCACTCTGACGAACATCCCACCCAGACCCATCTCCACATTTCCCATTGTTAACCCACCTTGCCTGCACACTATGGGCAATTTAGCATGGCCAATTCACCTAACCTGCACATCTTTGGGCTGTGGGAGGAAACTGGAGCACCTGGCAGAAACCCACACAGACAGTTGCCCAAGGGTAGAATTGAACCCAGGTCCCTGGCACTGTGAGGCAGCAGTGCTAAGCACTGAGCCACTGTGCCACACTTTACACAATATTTTTGCTCACTGTAATCCAGTCCTCTGGCTCAGAAATGGGAGCATATTATAGTCCTGATCCAAAACACAATCAAACCAATTATGCTACCAATATTAATCTGGTTAATACAGTGAATTTAGAGATGTTTGGGCTGTGACATGTATGTGACATTAGACCTGTAAATGTGAAATGGGCAACATATCACAGCCCGACTCCATGTGGTCAATATGTTATTATGCATTAGCAAACCTGGGATCTGGTTTTAATTCAGTCACTATTTTGCTTTCTTTTATTCTTTCATTTGCTACCCATCTCAAATTGCCCATTTCAAAAAGTACATTTAAATGCTGTCAAAACTCATTGCTTTTGCAAACAAATCAATTGTAGGCTGTTTTCTCTCATACTAATTTCTCACTCCATATTAATCTTTTAGTCATATGTTGCTTTGAAAGCTTTCTGGAAGTATTAAAACAAATAGAAAGGGTTTCTATAGCTATCCAAAAAGAAAGATCAAAGGGAGTGTTGATCCTTTAGAAAATGAGTATGGGGAATTAATAATGAAAAATAAAGAGATGGCAGATGAATTGAAAAGGTAGTTTCCATTGGTCTTCACAATAGAGGTTACAAGTAACTTTCCAGAGATATAAATAACAGTGTGGAGCTGGAGGAACACAGCAGGCCAGGCAGCATCAGAGGAATAGGAAAGTTGACATTTTGGGTCAGGAACATTCTTCAGAAACGATGGGGGAAGGCTGGGGAAGGGAGCTCAGAAATAAATAGAGAGAGAAGGGGTGGGGCTGGGGAAGGTAGGTGGGATGGTGATAGGTGAGTGCAGGTAGGGAGTGGTGGGGATTAGTTAGTGAGGTGTGAGGGGCGGACAGGTGGGAGAGAAGATGGACAGGTTGTGTCAGGTCAGGGAGGCGGGAATGAGAGGGAGGGTTGATCATGGGATGAGGCCGGGGTTGGGGAGATTTTGAAGCTGGTAAAATCCACATTTAGGCCGTTGGGCTGTAGGGTCCCGAGGTGAAATACGTGGTGATGCTCCTCCAGTTTGCGACACTGGAGGAGGCCCAGGATTGTCATGTCGCCCAGGGAGTGGGAGGGGGAGTTGAAGTGGTTCGTGACCGGAAGGTGTTGTCATTTATCGTGAACGGAGCGCAGGTGCTCTACAATGCAGTCTCTGAGCCTCCGCTTGGTCTCACCAATGTAGAGGAAGCCACATTGAGAGCAGCAGATGCAATAGACCACATTGACGGTTGTACAAGTGAACCTCTGTCTAATGTGGAAGGTTTGTTTGGTGCCTTGGATGGAGGTGAAGGGCGAGACGTAGGAGCAGGTGTAGCACTTCCTGCTGGTTGCAGGGAAAGATGCCGGATTGGTGGGGCTAGTAGGAAGTGTGGAGCAGACGAGGGAGTCGTGGAGAGAGCGGTCCCTACGTAAGGCAGATAGGGGTGGGGAGGGAAATATATCCTTGGTTGTGGGGCCAGATTGTAAGTGGCAGAAGTGGCGGAGAATGATAAGTTGAATACGGAGGTTGGTAGGGTGATATGTGAGGACAAGGGGAATTCTGTCTTTGTTTTTGTTGGGGGGAAGGGATGTGAGGGCAGAGATGTATTTAATTCAGGGAATGGAAGACAGGGAGAACTTGGAAAAAATTGCAATAACCAGGGAAATGGTAAAAAGAGCTGAAAGTTGCAAAAGCCACAAAGGGAAGGTCAGTGCTCTGCCCAGAGATGAAACGTAACATCCATAAATGTAGAAAATGCCTCCAGTGCAAAGGCTTGTGAGGATCTAGAAAATGAAAGTGAACTGCCTGGAAGATTCCTTTCCATTAGACTTATTACACTGAGCTGATGAAGAAGAAAACACTGGTCATCACAGAATCTTCTCCACTGTCCCTTCAATCCCCAGCCACATTGGTCTGATCAGATGAAGGTTCAGCACTTGTAGATAGGAATGGGCAGGTTAACACATTCCATCCCCCTCATGCTCTTAGCCAAACACTAACATAGAAAGGGTATAATCCCTTGGACTCAACTCCTCCACTCTGTATCTATCCAGCTCCGTTTCTGCTCCACTCAGTCCTCTTTCACCATTGCCCTTCACTCCTCATCTCTTGCTTTCTCTCTTTCATCACAGTCATCCATTCCTCCCTGCATTACTTCAATCTTCCTCAACCTGCATCCAATCAATAGCCTCTCTGATTAATTCATTTTTTGTTTCAAGACATGAAGGAAATGCTTTTAAAAGTGGAGGAATGACTAAGAAGAAAGTAAAAGGGTACCTGGGATAGTTAAGAAAGTGGAGTAGAAGCCGCAATCAGATCAGCTAAGACCATTTTGAATGGAGGAGCAGACTGAAGTGGCCGAATAGCCTATGCCTGTTCCTAATTCATATGATTGTACAGATGTTCTTTCATGGCACTTCACTTGCTCAACCTCTTTCCATGGTAACGTAATTACATGCAGTTTCGTCTGTAATAGACTGAAGTTCAAGTACAGTGTTAACATCATTAATGTGACCATTATTGTTACAGCAAGCACTAAGCGATGAGAAGAAGCTTTATCCTTTCACAACCATCACAAATTATCCAGGACTTCTGTACTCTGATCAAACAGCATTTATTTGACAAGGCAATGGCTTATAACTGCATCCTGCAGTTATACAAATTCACTGACAGATCACCGTTGGTTCAGTCAGTAACCATGGTGCTGACCGAGGACAACAATTTAAGATAATTGTCAACAAAAAACTAGAGGAGATCAGAATTTATTTTCCCAAACTAGTCGGTGCCACAATGCATTGCTTGAAAAAAATGGTGGAAGAAGTCCAAGGATGTGTAGGTTAGGTGGATTGCCCATTGTGTCCAGGGATGTACAGACTCGGTGGATTAGCCATAGGTTAAAGGGATAAGGTAGGGATTGTGTTGGATGGGATTTTTTTTGGAGGATTGATGTGGACTCAATGGGCTGAAAGGCCAGCTTTCACACTGTGGGGATTCTGTGATTCTAAGTCACAAGAGAGATGTTCAAAATGGAATTACATTTTATATATTTTGAAAGGAAAGCAGACACAGATGATTGGTTAGCTCAGGTGTCTTGACAGCTGGTTTGTGATGCCAACAGTGTGGGCTCAATTCCCACACTGGCTGTTGTTCCTAAGAAGGGCGCCTTTTCTCAGTCTCTTCGCCTCTCTTGAGGGGTGGTGACCATTAGGTTAAATCCCCCCTGTGAGAGAGCAGCCCTAAATCCTGGAAGGACTATGGTGACTTTGCATTTATTTCAGGTGCAACATTCCATGCCCATCCCAGTTCCCCTTGAACTGTGTGTCATTCTCACTGTTAAAGACACTTTAAGAGCCAACCACAGTGTTATGGATCTGGAGTCATATGCAGGTCAGAACATCCCCTTCTCAAAAGGGGATGAGTGACCCAAATGGGATTTATGGCAATCAATGATAGGTGTTGTAGTCACATGTATTGAAAGTGGTTTAATATTCCAGATGTATTCATTAAACTTAAATTCCACCAGTTACTACAGTGAGGATTGATCCTGTGTCCCAGAGACTAGTTTACTAGTCCAGTCACATTACTGCCACACCACCTTCTCCATACATATGCTGCTGTGAAGGGCTGAAAACCGCAACACCCCATTTCCCGATCCACCCCCTTCAGTTTAATATAACAGGCCGACCAGAACTCCAGAAGAGGCCTCACCAACATCCTGTACAGCCTCAACATGAAGTCCCAACTCCGATACTTAAATATCTGTGCAATGAAGGCAAGCACGCTTCTTAACCACCCTGTCTACCCGTGATGCAAATTTCAAAGAACTATGTACCCAAACTCTTGGGTCTCTCTCTGTTCTACAACACTACCCAGAGCCCTTCATTAACTGTATAAGCCCTGTCCTTATTTGTATTACCAAAATGTAATACCTCACATTTATCCAAATTAAACTCCATTGCCACTTCTCAGCCCATTGATTGAACTGATCAAGATCTCTTGTAAACTTCCTCACTGTCCAGTATACCACCAACTTTGGTGTCATCTGCAAACTTACTAACCATGCCTCCTATATTCTCACACAAATCATTTGTATAAATGACAAACAAAAGTAGACCCAGTACCAGTCCCTGTGGAACATTACTCGTCATAGACCTCCAGTCTGAAAAACAACCCTCGACCACCACACTCTGCCTCCTACCAGCAAGCCAAATTAGTACTCATTTGGCAAGCTCACCCCAAATCCCATGTGACTTAACTTTACTAATTAGTCTACCATGCAGAACCTTGTCAAAGGCTTTACTAAAATCAAAGTTAACAACATCTATTGCTTTGCCCTCATCAATATTTTTGATTACTTCATTAAAAAACTCAATCAAGTTTGTGAGACACAATTTGCCTCTCACAACACCATGCTGACTATCCCTAACCAGTCCTTACCTTTCCAAATGTATGTAAATCCTATCTTTCAGAATCACCTCCAACAACTTACTCATCACCAATATCAGACTTACAGATCTTTGGTTCCCAGGTGTTTCCTTACAGCCTTTCTTAAACAGCGGCATGACATTAGCCACTGTCTAGTTTTCTGGTACTTCACCCATGTTTATAGATGGTATAAATACTTCTGCTAGGAGCCCTGCAATTTCCTCACTAACGTCCCACTGTGAAGGCATCATTTGACCAAGTGTGACATTAATGAACCTGAGCAAAACTGAGGTCAATAGAATCAAAAGGAGAACTCCTTACTAGTTGGAGTCATATCTTGCACAAAGGAAGTTGGTTCACAGAGTCATGGAATCCTTATAGTGTGGAATCAAGCCATTTGGCCCATCGAGTCCACATTGTCCCTCCAAATAACATCCCACCTAAACCCCCATCCCTATTCTATCCCTATAACTCTGCACTTCCCATAGCTATTCCTCCTAGCCTACACATCCCTGGACACTGGGGGCAATTTAGCATGGCCAATCCACCTAACCTGAACATCTTTGGACTGTGGGAAGAAACCAGAGCACCTGGAGGAAATCTACGCAGACATGGGGAGAATGTGCAAACTCCACACAGACAGTCAGAACCCAGTCCTTGATGCGGGACAGAAGTGCTAACTACTGAGTCACTGTCTCACCATGCCTGTTGGAACTCAATCATTTCTCACCTGGGATATGACTGCATCAGTTCGTCAGGGGAATGTCCTCGGCCTAATCATCTTCAACTGCTTCGTCAATGACTTTCTTTACATCTTAATATCAGGATGCTCGCTGATGCTTGCATAGTTTTCAGCACCATTCATTACTGCTCAGATACTGAAGCAGGCTATGTCCAAATGCAGAAAGACGTGGAAAATATCTATGCTTGTGCTGACAAGTGGAAAGTCGCGTTTGGGCCACGTAAGTGCCAGACAATGATTATCTCCAACAAGAGTAATCTAACCATCACCACTTGAGAATCAATGACATTACCATCACTGGTATCACCCATTATCAACATTCTGGGGTTACCATCAACCAGAAAGTGAATTGGATTAACCATACAAATACCGTGGTTAAGGAACAAGCTGGAAGCTATGAATTGTGTGGCTTTTCAATTCCTATTTCCATCCATTTACAAGGCTTACATCAGGTGTGTGATGGAATAGTCTCCATTTCACTGGCTGAGTACAGCTCCAATAACACTCAAGAAGCTGACACCATCTGGAAAAAGCAACCTATTTGATTGGCACCATATCCTCAACCAACAACACGAATTCCCATCATCATTGATGTTGAGTAGCAGCAATGTGTACTATCAACAAGTTGTACTGTAGCCACTCACCAAGGATTTGTCAACAACACCTTCTCTCCCATACAGAAAGACAAGGGTGGCAGCTTTCTTGAAACTCCACCAGCTGTATGTTCTCCTCCAATCCACAGTCTGTCCTGACTTGGAACTACATCACTGTTCCTTCAATGTCTCTGGGTCAAATTCCTGCTACCCCATTTCTAACAACACTGTGAATATACCTGCACCCCAGTGACTGCAGAGGATCAAGAATGCAGCTCACCATCTTCGACAGTGCAGTTCAGTTTGGGAAATAAATGCTGACCTAGCCAGTGATGCCCATAACCTATGAATGAATTTTTGAAAAAGCAGTGACTTTGTGTTTGAAAGCATGTCGACTACCTTCTTATTCTTTCTTGTGAAATGATAGATATCTTTTGACAGTGTGCCTTTAAGCGTTAAGCAGATCACATCTTTGTCAATGTAATTGCAAGTTCCTACACATCAAAAGCAGAGAGAGATTTTACTTCAGTTCTGACCAATGTACTTATTTTATTAATGGCATGTGGCAAGGAAAGCATGTTGCTTGAAATGAAGATCTATATTTCCAAAGCTTTCAGACTTATCATTCTACACTTGATATCAGGGTTCTTACACTTTTTTCGTGCTTTTAGTCCAATAGCTGTCAAAATCCAGGTACATTTTCATGTATAAAATTATATATAAAATTAAAAATATATATTTGTTGTTATTTTGGTTTAACTGAATTAACATGAAATGCATTACTTGGACTGAGAAATGGTTCTGTCAAGATGTAAGGTATCTTCAACAGGCATCAACACATTATAATCCATGTTCCCAATGGTTTGGTGCTTTAGTTTCACGACATACTTGATAATTGGTCATGAGGGGCCATGCTTATAGACTGAATGAAGATATTCTAAAAGCAATCACACAATCTACATTCTGGGTGGAACTTTCTTTGTTAGGCAGGGACCTTGTACGTTGCCTGTAAAAGCACTGAGATAACAACACCCATTCCCAGAAGGAAAATCTGCTGGATCTTGTGCCCATCATTGTACACCACAAAGTCTTCATCTCAACTGAGGACCTCAAGATACAATGATACGATGCTCGAACACTAGGAGCTACAGGCTAACCAGAGGCTGGCAACCCTAACAATTGTACAACAACGCCAGCACTGCCATTGGCAAACCCATTGCTGCTGCTGGAACAGCAAACAGGGACATTGGTAAGTGTTATTGGAGGGAATGTTTCCTGCAGGGTGTGGGTTACTGGGAGATGACATTCATGGATATTGGAATCAAGGCTAAGGGGATGGACCCTGTCCCATTTCCATGCCCTTGATCACGCACAAATTAATCCAAATCAAGAGAGCCAGTCTCTCTTCAACTGAGTAGGCCACTTAGTTTTACTTATTTGTTGGGCTGTTTTCATTTGTCCATAGAAGCAGAGAACTTTGCAGCCCAGACAATAGTAGGCCTTAAAGTGAGATTGAAGTCATTGTTAATTCATCTGTTAAGGGCCTTAAGGTTCCCATGGGCATTCCTGCCTAAAACTCACTTGGTGGAAGCAGGAAGTTGTCGGGTATCTATCAATCCAGGAAACTGTGCTACTAATTTTCCAGTCTTCCCTCCTCCTTCACTATCCCTTTTCCCTTGTCCAGGCCCAGAAGATTCCACTCTATATCTCCCCAATTTGTCAGTCATCAACCGTGGCACACAAATCAAATCTGCTATTTATGAACCTACAAAGATATGGACATACAAAAACATATAAATAAGGAACAAGAGGAGGCTATTCAGCTCTTTGAGCCTGCTCCACCTTTCAATAAGATCACCTGATTTTAGCTTCAACTTTACATTCTTACAGGCCCCTGATAATCTTTTATCCCTTCGGTAATCAAAAATCTACCCATTTCTGCCTTAAAACCTTTTAAAGATCCTGCATCCCCTGCTTTTTGAAGAAGGGAATAACAAAAACTCACACCCCTTTGAGAGAAAAAAAATGTTTCTTCATTTCTCTCAGATGGATGACCCCTTATGTTTGAACGATGACCCGTGGTTCTAGATTCTCTCATAGGAGGAAACATGTTTTCCACATCCTTCCAGTTGAGTCCGCTCAGGACCTTGTATGTTTCAATTAAATCACTTCTGACTCTTCCAGGATATAAAGGTCTGTTGTGGTCAGTAATTTTGTGAATGGAGTTTTATGCGGATTCTCCCACCCTGTCCACCGTCACCTTTGTGTCCTATGAAATTCAAAAGAAGTTTTCAGAACGGCATCTCTTCTTTCATCTGGGCACGTTAAATTGAGTTCAACAATTTCAGATTATAATCAATTTTCCTGTGTTTCAGACAACAACTGTTGAGAATGATTCAACATTTTCCTATGTGAACCTCCTCTGGACCCATCTTATTTTTAAACTTGACCCCATTTCCATTTCCTGTAACTTGCATCTTCAGCCTGTTAGTCATTTTATCACTCCTGTTTCCCACTCAATTCCAAGCCTTATTTTCTGTCCTTTAATCTGTAATTGAACCTCCAGCAGCAGGTTGCAACAGTGAGGGCTGGAAGCTGGATCATTCAAATGGACCATCTCTGGAACAAAGAGTGCCTTTGGAGTAAGGAGGAAGAGCAGACAGATAAAGGATTCCTCAATCCAACGTAAACTACAATTTTGCTTCATGTTTCTAATGACATGATGTCAGTGGAAGAAAGAATCCCTGCCGTATGATCTTTGGGCTGTCTGAGTGTTCAAATCATATTGTATGCCTCTTCCACCTTTTGTCATCTCTGGATTTGCTTAAAACCTGTCACATCCTTCCTATTTTTGAGTTCTGACAAAAGATCATTGACCTGAAAAGTTCACTTTATTTCTCTTTCCACAGGTAAGACCTGTGCTGCTGAGTATTTCTAGTATCTTTGGCTTTGTTTTAACTCTAATACAGGTATTATGATCCACTGGGGTCATGCGCCATAAATCGAGCCCCACTATTCCTGAAATGTTTCCAAATATTGAAGATTTTTGGAAAAGTATGCACAGTACCGTAGTTTACCTAACTTCCAGACCAAAGCATCAAAGGATACGGAGAGAAAGTGGGAATACGGTGCTGAGATAAAAGATCAGCTCAGATCATATTGAATGGCAGAGCAGGGTCAAAAGACCAAATGGCCTACTCCTTGCTTAGTTTCTATGTTTCCGTATGTAAACCATACATTGTCGGCGCAATATCGTCAAGAACAAATCAGAAATGGTTGTTTTGATCCACATGTTGCTTTTGGTGACTTTATTTACCTCCAAGAATGAAAACCTGGGACAAAGGTATAAGTGAGAAATGCAAGTCAAGAGGTCAAGGCTTACAACAATGACAACATCTTTCTTATACACCATGATTGTCTCCAGCAGTCATGTGGCCATTCTATAGTAGAAAGGGAATTAGAAACTAATACTCCTTTCAGCAGCCAGTACCCAAGCAGTACTAAAGTCATTCATCATCAGCTCAGGAAGATTCACTAGAATTGTTTTTGTGGTCTGCAATTTAGTTCAGCTGGCTCCAACCTACATACACTGATTAATGAACCATTTCTACTTTCCTTAGATCTGATGGTGCAATTATTACTGCTGGTCATATTTTATATCAAGTCAATCTTATAGCCTTGCCTCATGGTCAGGTAATTTGTATTTTTCTACTGTTGTGTGCAGATGCAAGTGGACTTTCAGAGTATTGTCCAAATCCCTACAATTTGCATTAGTTGCTATGAGAGATTTGGTTT
Source organism: Rhincodon typus (assembly GCF_021869965.1). Classification (NCBI taxonomy): domain Eukaryota; kingdom Metazoa; phylum Chordata; class Chondrichthyes; order Orectolobiformes; family Rhincodontidae; genus Rhincodon; species Rhincodon typus. The sequence continues at coordinate 13,794,844 of NC_063356.1, forward strand.
GTCTGTTCTATATATTAGTGTCTTCCTGAGTATAATGATGAGAAAACAATTACAATAACGTTACACACAGCAACTAAGAGGCTCTTTCTCTCTAGAGATTCAATTTGGGTTGAATTTAAATTTTGTAAGACAAACTTCACAACTATTATTCTGAACAAGATCATTGAAACTTTCTTTTCAAAATACCTGCTTTAAGAAAGCAATTTCAATGATTCTGCTCCTGTTGTGAAATTTCATTTAACAGGCTGTTGGGAATCTAGGCAAGTGTCTCATTCATTTTCAGTTTATTACTGATATCTAAGTCTGCTCTGTCCACTTTAGTTGACCCAGGAATGTACCACAATCCCCTATAATAACAGTCAACTGTGTGTTGAATGAATCTCAGATTTCTAACTCCACTACTCAGAAGTTCAGATGTTTATCAAGACTTTCTGGTGATGATTAAAATTTGTCTGTGCCTCCTTAGTTTAATTGCATGGTTTAGTTTATGAGATGACCAAGAAATAACATCTGCATCCATGTCAATTTAATCACTGTGCTGAGGTTCTCATCATATCAGATAAAAACTGAAAGAGCTGCGGATGCTGTAAATCAGGAACAAAAACAAAGTTACTGGAAAAGCTCAGCAGGTCTAGCAAGTTCTGAGGAAGTTCTGAGGAAAGGTCACCGGACCCGAAACGTTAACTCTGTTTTTTGCTTCACAGATGCTGCTAGACCTACTGATCTTTTCCAGCAACTTTGTTTTAGTTCTCATCATACCAGACACTGGAGATATTTACGAGCTGTTAGAATGGATTAATATGTATAGTTTCAAGAGAAAGTCAGCTGTTAGCTTGTTTAGTTGAATATGTGCAGAGATTTGTTTGTTTTTGAGGTTGTATTGTTTGAGTACCTGTAACTAGTTCATTACACTGTTTCCCCTGTTAATTGTCTAAATATGTTCATGTTATGAACATACCCAGTACAGGGTAAGGTAATAAAGCATTGAGTTGGCCATCTTGGTTGCAGTTTCATGTTCTTTCTAATACAAAACAGATAGTGAAGAGGGTAGGATTGAATTATAAAGTCATTCACATCAAATGGCATTAGAGACCTTAATGTTCAAAATAATCTAATTCCCAGTGAGCTGGCTGCAAGGATGGCAAAGATTTTTGGCTGGATTATGTGAGGCCTGAGCTTCAAACTATGAATGAGATGTTGCATACCAAATTGCCTTTTGACTCAACAACTGACTGCATTTACTTTAACAAATAAGACACATCACCCCTCCCACTTTCCTTGGGATAGGTACATCAATAGCATGTTGAATCTACCTTTTCTATCCAATGAGATAATTCCTCATTTTGCTTCTTTCAAGGCTGAAATGTTCCATTTTTGCAGTCTTTCCTCATATTGAGTTCTTGGATGATAAGGATGTTGCGGATTTCCCTAGTGGGCTTGAATTTTGCCTCTGTACCTCAATGACCCATAGTGGACACAGCACTCTGGTGTGATTAGTAGAACACAACACAGCTTGAGGATGATTTCAACTAATGTGCTCTGTACCATTTTGACTATGCATCACAAAATTTGATTTGATTTATTGTTTGCTTGTGTGCAGTTACTGGACATGTTCAAGCCAATTTTAATTCTCTCTCTCTCTCTCTGTTCAGGGTTAATGATGTAGTTGTGCTGAGTCACTTATTGTAGAATAATGGGATTAACGTGAATCATGTGAATACATGCTTTTGATATCAGTAAGAGACAAGATACCAGTCTAGAATGAGCGTGTGAAGAGAGAGGTTTTAGATACTACACTAGAGAGCTATGTCTGATCATCTACTATGTGCAGATATAAATAAAGTAATGTGCATGAGGAGTTGAGGAATTGTACTTAGAGCAAATAACCTCAGGGACAGTTACGCCAGAGTGGTAAATGTGCAGGTAGCAGTATTACCTTAAAGTGTGAGATAAAGCAACCTCTCCTCCATTAATGCTAACATTCTGACTGTTACTACCTTGAGTAGATCATTAGGATAGGTGCCCCATGAGTTAAGACTCAACCACATTGCAGTGGGTCTGGAGTCAGAAGTTAGCCAGACCAGAGGTAAGGATTGCAGACTGCCTTCCCAAATAGAAATTAGTAAAACAGATAAAGTTGTTTTTTCCTCTCTCCACCCCTGACAATCGGCAACAGTTTCATGATCAACATTGGACTCTTACTTCCAGATTATTATTGAATTTAACTTCTCCTTAGTGGGCTTTGAACCCAGGTCCCCAGAAAATTACTTCAGTCTCTGGATTAATAGTCTCACAATAATACCACTAGGCCATCACCCATCCCAGGTACCCTGTCTCTACACCTCAAGACTTGCTGTCAGAAAAAAGTAGAAGCCAGGCAGAAACCACAGAAGGAGCACACTGCCACCTGTTTCCATGATGACCTTCTGCCCCAAGTGCGGCAGAGTCTGCGAAAGTCTCATGAGGCGGTACAGCCATTTATGGACTAACTCTGAGAATGGAAGAGAGTCATCTTCGTCTACGATGGACCAGCAATGACGACGATGTTTCTACAGGTAGCCACGCTGAACACAAATCTGACCATTAGGAGTTGGCCCTATTTTTCACTGGGTCTTTGTGACTTCTGCCTGTTGTCTAGAGAGTAGCCACTTTGTCACATCTTCCCACAGTGTTGTTAAAATGTAAAGACATTACTTCTCCAAGAATGCAGACAGCCTAAAGGGGAAAGTCTGCAAATATATGGATATTAGCTTCACACAAATAGAGCCAGTTTACGGGAATATTAAGTGCGGAAAACAGAATGAAATGTGAGGAGCTCAACTACTCTGCCAAGTTCCAGCTTGCAATGCAAAAATCAATAATCATCATCTTTCTGATCAAACGTTGGCACAATATTTAACAAGAAAAAAAAGGTTTCTTTGTCTTTTGACCTTCTGCTATAAATAAAGAGATCATAGTGTACATTCTTATGATTTAACTGAGCTGAATGTGGCCTCATAAAATTTGTGTAGCAGCTATTTGTATCCTACCAGCTTTAATTTGCTGAAGTATATTTGAAATACCTCAAAGAACAGTTGCAAAAGGATCCATATCAAGCTTGGTAATAAAAAGCTTGCATATTTCCTGAAAATGCATATATCCACCCAGACGTTACTCAGTACCTCAGCAGTTTTATTGCTTTCTAGGAGCAAATATTTTTGGATCATTCTTAAGCAAATAAAACTGTTATATGTTTATTCGGAGATAGTAGGAACTGCAGATGCTGGAGAATCCGAGACAACAAGGTGCAGGGCTGGATGAACACAGCA
>NC_063356.1:13798551-13814821 GCF_021869965.1 Rhincodon typus
TATTCGGTGTTAGTCTGTCCCAACAATCTTTCAGACACACCAACCAGAGAGTAGCTGCTGGGCAACAAGAGTTATCTGCTTATCAGATGCCAAAGACACTACTCCACAGGGTGGTATCCTGGGTCCAAAACACTTTCAGTTGCTTCACCAGTGACTTGCTGTCAAACAGGAGATCAGAGGTTGGGATGTTTACTGCTGATTTCACAATGTTCAGCATCATTTGCTACTCCTCAGATATTGAAGCAGTCTGTGTCCATATGCAAGAAGACCTGGACAACATCCAGGATTGTGCTGATAGCTGGCAAGTAACATTCACCCCATACAAGTGTTAGGCAATAACCAATTTCCAAGAAGAGACACTCTGACCATTGATGCTTGAAGATCGAAAGCATTGCTGAAGCCTCCACCCCATCAACATTCACCAGAAACGAAACTGAACTAGCCATATAAATACTGTGACTACAAAAGCACGTCATATAGTTTTGTTGACTAATTTGTAACTGGATATTAAATAATGTAGCATAACAACCAGATTGTTGGTATTCCATCGGAATTTCCCCACTGACTGTGGAGTCTTGCTAATAAATCCATTACATCAGGTTATTTGTTTGGATGTATTTTGCAATTACTATAATGAACACCTGTCACATTTAATTAACCTGCTCTACCACACTGCGTATCCCCTTGCTGATTTTGTATAATTCAGATTGTCATATTTCAGTCATTCATTCATTATTTATGAAAAAACCCTTATGAGATTTCAGAGGAACCTTGCAATTGTCTATATTTGGGAGGCTTCCTGGCAGCAATACTGAATTTGCCGTGATCTATTCATAACGCAGAATTGTCCATCATTTTTCCTTGCGAATGAAATGCCAGCATATTATTTTAATGCTCTTCAAATACAACATACATTTACAATGAGACAATCTTTTAAAATATTTATCATGGGATCTCTTTATAAACTATTGCATTGAATATAAATGAGAAAATGCAAAAGGGCTTACTGACCTGAGCAAGCTTCCATAACTGAATATTTAATAAGTGATTAAGAAACAAAGGAGCAGGAGTAGACAAGTCGATCCATTGAACCTGGTCTGTCATTTAATATGATCATGGCTGATCAAACACTTAAATGCCTTTTTTTTCACACGATCCACATAATAGTTTACACCACTGATAATCAGAAATTTATCAATCTCTCCTTTGAATATTCGCAAAGACTAAGGTTCCATAGTCCTCTGGAGTAAAGAATTCCAATGAATCATCATCCTCTGAGTAAAGACATTTCTCCACATCTCAGTCCTATTGGAACACAATGAGCTGATAGCAGCTCAATTGGCAGTTTGGTGTGCCACCTGGAATGTGGAAGAGCCAAAGAGGCTTATCAAACATAAATATCAAGTTATTCACACAAAGCCAGGAGGAGCTAGATTGTTTCTCCAGTGCGTAAAGAATAAATCTGGACGTTCGCATCCCAGGACTCCCATCTTCTCTGATCACAACCCTGCCTCCTGAATTTCCCTTTCTCAGTGGTCACCTCACACTGATGTTGGAGCTTCCATCTTTATGGGGCATTTTGTTTGAAAAAATTTAATTTTAAAATTGCACAGCATCTCATCACTAGGGCAATGAATGTGTATCAGCAAACTCTCAAGCCCAACTATGTGTTACTGAGGTCAACAACTTCCATGTGTGTTTCATGTTATGCACTGTGTTAGAGTGAATTAACACTTCTTCATATCATTGTCACTGTGGCCTCTGCTTCTACGTGAAAGTCTCAGAGTTGGTAACATGTCTGAGGCCCGGGAAAAATGGAGAAAATTGCTGGAAACAAACATGGGTTTTGAAAGAAAAGGCAGAAGTGTCTTCTGTCTTAACTAACACAAGTATATTGCGTTATTGACTCTACCATATTTTCTAATTAAAAATTACTTGCTGACATTTTACTCTGCACTTCTTCAATTTTCAAATGCCAAGTATGTGCCAGACAGAAAGTAGAAGTAGCTACCAAAACATGGAACAGATTATATCAAGTGCATTGGTTGTCAATTTAATCTGTATATAGTAAGAATTTTGAAAGTATTTTAAAATTTGCAATCAAACTAAAGTGAAGCCATTAATTTATTCATTTCCTTACATTTCCAGTTTAGTATAGTTGGAGTGAGAGCAAGAAATCTACATGATGAATCTTTGGCATTCAAATCGTTTTCTCACATATTGAAAGCTCCAATCACCAAATCAATTAATATTTTAATGTTTCTATATATTATTTAGCACTTTGAACAAGGAACATAATTCAAGGGGTATTATGATTTGCTGCTACCTCCTCAATGCATTAATAAATAGCATCATGAGGAAGCCCAGGTTTCAAATCAAAGTGTTGTGAGGGTGTTGTTGGTATTAGATACATTATTTTGAAAAATAACTACTCCTATCTTTCAATTAAAATGCAACTTCTAGCATCAAGTAGCACTTTTAATGAGCCATGAAGTAACTACTGGATGTCAGCCATTTTTTGTAAATTTCGTTAAAATTTTAAATTCTTGATCACTAGAAACCACTGAAATTAATTTTCGTCTTTTACGGCTACTTCAGTGAATTGTAATGCTTTGAAATTAATTGGTGAGAGGTAGTAAATGGAGTTAACCCAATTGTTCCATTGCAATGAGAATGAGTTCTTGAGTGAAAAATAATAGAATTGTCTCAATCTTTAGAGTCAATGAATGCAAAGAGCAGCTATATATGCAAATCTGTAGCACTCTTAAAATGGAACCAATGTACCTAAAGATAGTGAATTTTAAAAAAAAGAGCTTGAGGGTAAACCTGAGTGAGAATGCGTTGAACCACTGACATAAAGGACCTTTCTTCTATTATTGCCACACAGTAGTGTCATTATTTTAAACCACTGTTTTTTTACTGTGGGGTGGTTTCATATGTGTAATATATAATTCTTAAACCTTATGCAAAATCCTGTTGTATATACAAATTTATGCAATATATATAAAACATAAATTAGCAATGTTTCCTTTCCAGCATGCATTTCAATTCTTCTTCCATCACCCCTCCCAATCTGCCAATTTCACCAACTTTTCCTGCAGTCACTGACTCATAGTGGGCCATATCTCTCAGGATTCCATTACTGAACGTCAGTCAAACAGCCATTCTTCATACCCAGCACTGTGATTCTGTTTTTAATGTTCCCTTTCCCAATAAAAATGATGTAAGGAACGAGTTAAGATTTGACTGAATCAACTGATTGGCAGGGCTTGGCATTGTTTCATCCTCTCTGACACTCAGGTTGGCTGAGACAGGGTGGAGTCTCCTTAACGCCTAACTGCCATGGATCAATGATACAACCAGCACCATGACATGGCCTTACTGAAAACTCAGGAAGAGGTACACACTTTCTGGAGTCCAGCAAAGAGGCCTACCAAAGGTAAGTGTCAAACTATTTGCATGATTCATTCTCTGGGGAGCACAAAGAAATTTCTCGGTTGCTATATGCTGGGATTCCCAACCTCCCATCCAAAACAGTCCCTTCACATTTCACCTTGCTGTTAGCTGCCTTGGACCATTTTTAACAACTGAATACATGTGGGAGACAGATTTAGAATGAGGCCTGGGGTCACAAAAGTGACCTTGACCAATGACCCTATCACTGTTGTATGAGTGAAGAGAAAGGGTGAGGGTTGAAGTGCAGCAAATGGGGCACACATGGCTAAGGGCACTGCCAATCACAGTGGTGGTGGGGAATCCTTGTTTGGACATTTCAGAGGCCCCCTTATAGTAGCTGGCATTGTTGTAACAGATATGACTGAGACACAGAAACGGGGAGAACGGAACAGAGACTTTATGGAAAGCGGAGTGCATAGTCCAGGTAACTGTGGGAGTCATTTGGGTTGTAGTGGATATTGGTGACCAGCCTATCCTCAGAAATGGAAACAGAAATGTTGAGGAAGTAAAGGGAGGAGTCAGAGATGGACCAAGACAAGGTGAAAGCAGAGTGGAAATTGGAAGTGAAATTGCTAAACTTTTCCCATTCCAGACAAGAAAGGGAAGCAGAACCAATAACGTCATCAACACACCAGAAAAAGAGTTGTGAGGAGGGATCTGAGCAGGACCGGGACAGAGAGTGTTCCACTCACCCTGCAAAGTGTCAGACATAACTGGGGTCCATACAGATACACATGACCACAACTTTGACCTGAAGAAAGTGGGAGGAGTTGAAAGCAAAGTTGTTGAAAGTGAAGAAGAGCTCGGTCAGGAAGAGAAAGGTGGTGGTGGATGGGAATAGCTCAGGCCTCTTTTCCAGGAAGAAGTGAGAACTCTGAGACCATCATGATGGAGAATGGATGTACAAAGGGATTGCACATTCATCTGAAAGACACGGCAGTTAGTGAAAATTCTGAAATTGATGTAAAGCATCGGAAGAATCTGGGATGTAAGTGGGAAAGGATTGCACAGCGGACAAAAAGATTGAGTTGAGACAGTATAGAAATGATTTCTGTGGGGCAGCAGCAGGCAGAAGCAATGGGCCTGCCTGGGCAGTCCTGTTTGTGGGTTTTGGGAAGGAGGTAGAAGCAGGCTGTGCGGGGTTGGGGGGACTATGAGTTTGGAGGCAGTGGGGTGAGATCACCAGATGAAATGAAATTAGTGATTGTTATAGATACAATAGCCTGGTGTTCAATGGTGGTGCCATGGTCCAGGGGAGATAGGAGGTGTCCGAGAGCTGGCACTCTGCCTCCTCAATGTGGAGAACAGTATGCCAGACAATAACAATTCCCACCTTGTTGATAGGCTTGATGACAAAGGCAGGGTTGGATCTGAGAGCACAGAGTGCAGTCAGTTTAGAGGGAGCTAGGCTCGAATGGGTTTGGGAGTGCAGAGAAATTAAGGTGACCAATGTCACGCCAACATTCTCGATGAACAGCCTCTTCTGATGGAATACCCCCACCAGACACATATTCCCCTCCCCTCCCTTGTCAGACTTCAACAGGGACCGTTCTCTCTGGGACATCATGGTCCAACCTTCTCCACTCCCAAAATCTCCTCACATCCCCAACCACATTCCCATGCAACCGTAGAATGTGTATGACCTGTCTGTTTACTTCCTCCCTCCTCAGTATCCAAGGCCTCAGACACACCTTCCAGGTGAAGCAGCGTTTTACTTGCACTTCACTCAATCTAGTCTAACGCATTCGCTGCTCACAATGTGGTTTCCTCTACATTTGAGGGGACGAAACATACACTGGGCCACCGTTTTGCAGAACTCCCAAGTCCTGTCTGCAAAAATGACCCTGAGCTTCCTGTTGCCTGCCACTTCAACCCACCATCTTGTTCCCTGGCCAACATCTCTGTCTCAAGTTTGCTGCAGTGCTCCAGCGAAACTTAGTGCAAGCTGGAAGAACAACACCTCATTTTCCACTTGGGACCCTGTAACCCTCACGCCTGAATATCAAGTTCAATAAGATAGTGCCTGAGCACCTTCTCCCATGTTCTTACCCCAGCCCCGACACACCAGGCCTTGTCATCACATGAGCTGCTACCACAGCCAACCCATTTGCAGCTTCTAACGGTCCCCATTAGCAGCTATTGATTCTCCCAGGATGCCCTTTACACATTCCTTTGTCTGTTCAACTCTTGTTCACTCTCCCTGGGTTCCATCTCCACATCTTGTTTATGCCTCCCCACTCCTCCCCAGCCCATCTTCAGCATCTATACTAACTATTTTCTAGCTACAATCAGTGCTGAAGAAGCGTCACTTGAACTCTGTTTTCTCTCCACAGATACTGCCAGACTTACTGAGACTTTCCAGCATCTTTTTTGTGTTTCGGATTTCCAGCATCTGCAGCTGTTTGTTTTTTTTTCATAAACTGGTATTAGTTGGCATAGTAACACATACAGCAATTTCCTCTGCATTACACAGCCACCACAATCCCCAAATCCTTCGTCCAAACGCACCCTTAACACCCAGAGCATATTGATTGCACTCAGAAACCAATGTGCTTTTGCACGTAATCACTGTCTTTATTTAGCACAATTCAGCTCATGCCCAATATTGCACCCTCAATTAAAGTGCAAGGTGGCATCAGGAAACACCGACCCTGGACCATGACACCTCCGAAAGACAATGAATGCTCATCCTTTAGGAATGGTAAAACAAAGACTTAAGTGATGAACATCACAATGTTTTCCATGCCACTGAAAGACTTGGGCCGCTGCGAAAATATGGTTAAATCAGAGGAAATGAGATTTTCGACATTGAGAAGAAAACATCCGATTGTACAACCAAATTTTGAATGGTGAGACGAGAGTCTCGATTGTGAGCAACAAGAAGCTCATTTGCATGCGTTAGCAAGCTATTATGACCCAGTACCACCTCTTTGCTATGTAGTTCTCCCACATGCCAGATAGCAACTGGCCAGCAGCAATTCCCAACCTGAAAGTCAGAGTGAGAACATGGGCTCCAGCTCACCACTTGCTCATCTGGGCCTCAACATCTCAGTTTATGCTCCATGATTTACAACCGTCTACAGCCCCCACACCCATCCATGGAGGTTGGTATCTGACATGTGCTAACTTCTGCAATCCTCATGACATATCTCCAACTTACATAGAATACAGTTCTCACCTTCAATGCTGCTCTTTTGAATACAGTGTCATTTTTGCAAGTAGAACAAGCAGACATCTCATCGATTTGAGCATCTCAGGACTCTCTCTTAGCACAATCTCACGTTGTGTCCATTTGGATGCTCATAGCATCTCTGCTGTGCCTTGCCTTTTTGCATTTTTCCACCTCATTCAACATTTAGAGGCTCCAGTGCTTTTGAACAAGCAGCTTGTCACTGTTGTCAACAATGATCAGTCACTGGGTGAACATGTTTCTGCATGAATCTAGGAGGTGTTAGCATAGCAACAATATCACTGAACTAGCCTCCCAGAACATCAGACTCATGTTCTGGGATATGGATTCGAATCCCATCATCGTAGATGGCAAAATTTAAATTCAGTTAAAATCTGGAAATAAAAAACAGGCCTAATGGTGACAGTGTAACCACTGTCAATTGTTATAAAAATCCATCTTGTTCAGTGTCCTTTAAGAAAGGAAATTTGCAATCCTAACCTTGAGTGGCCTACATGTGACTCCAGATCCACAGCAACCTGATGGGCAATAAATGCTGGCCCAGCCAGTCATGTCCACATCCAATGAATTAAAAGAAAGTGTTGCTCTGACAACGTGTGCTAGTCGTTCACACAACAAAACACAGCATATGTTTCTATTAAATAGCCATGACCCAAAGTCTAAGGGGAGTAGTCTTCAGTCAGGTCAAGGGAGACAGTATTCAGGTGGTGGGTATAAGCACAGTAAGTCAAGGGCATTATCCTCTTATCAGTATAGGGTCATATGGTGTCCACTCAAGGAGTCCAGGGTCAGGGAGATTGTACCCCTGTAATCTGGGGAGTGGGCCACAGTCAGCCCTGAATGTCCAATGCAGCTAGTCAGAGGATTCATGGTAAATCAATCAGGAGCACATAGAGATCCATCAGGGATCCAGGCAATCATGAGTCAGAGCTGTTTCCTCAAGTTGATCGTGGGCTGGGCCACAGTCATTCCAGGGGATCTGTCTGGTAAAGTGGGGTTACTGGGGTCACTGCTTTGGTGGGAAAATGGGGAGTTCAGTTGTAGGGATTGGAGGCAGTGTATGGGGATTAATCATTGTGAAGGAAGTGGCAAATTAATTCATAATGGTAGGATATGACAGAGCATAGGAGGACCATGGGTACAATGGAGAAGGATCATTGATGGTCACCACTACCTCAGCCTGCAATGGAGTGGAGAGTGTATGACAAATGTTTGGCGTGACTACGCTGTATGCTTGGGCTCAGGGATCTGGGGCAGGGGTGTGGGGGTGAGGGTGACCTGTAAAATAAATAGGTTGGGTAGGAATGTGGGGATGATCAAAGCCAATCAAGTTTCCAGGGACGACAAAGAAGAAAGGAATAGACAGGTTTAAAGGTGGGTCATCAAGGTGGCAAGGCTGAGTTTGAGACTCAGTCCATGAAGCACAACCACTTGTTGCTTTCCTTCCTCAAATTGTAGGTACCCAAAGGAAATGGAAATCGCTATCACTACACCCAAGATGGATGAAGTGTTCTACTCTGCGATGGAAGGGAGTGGTCTATTTTTGCACACGTGAGGTCCTTCAAAGTGCAATAGTGAAAGGCATCTGCGACGACAAAATGCTGTATGTGGAATTCACACATTGATCTGCTGCGTCAATTAAAGCTCCTGGCCAGAAGCAATATTTGCATTCAATGCAGTGAATCAATCCTACTCATGGCTGGGGAGTTCAAGCTATGTCTCGTGGGCTGGAAAGATTCATGGTTGTCAAAGCAGCAATCATCTTCCAAGGGTCTGAAGCCTGCACAAGGTGCTGCACATTTTGCATCTTGAGCCATAAAGCATTATCCTTTAAACTATGCTGCCTTTCTTGCGTGATTTGAGAGTTGGGAATGGAGGGAGAGGTCCTCATTCTTATTGCCACACATATAAACTGCTACTGTATGTGTGCCATAAGATATGAGCAACAAACATCTGAATCAGGGCAATAATGTGCAACATCTATGTTGAGGCTCCCATCTGCTCATGGATTTAGCAGTAGTGAATATTTCTGCTGCTGACAAGTGCACAGCAGAACAGCTGGAGCACTATAGAATCATGGTGCATACATAATGAAGTGAACTATGGAGATTTGTGTCAAATAACTCACTAGAGCTCATGGAAATCAACCTCCATGAAATTCTCCAAATTGACACATAGCTTATTGTTGGTAAATGTCAGTCCATTGGGAATACTTAAGGCAGAAATTGATAGATTTTTAGACAGTAACAGCATCAAGGAATAGGTGGATAATGCAGGAAGGTGGAGGTAAGGTGCAAGGTCAGCTGTTATTGTATTTAACGATAGAACAGGCTTAAAGGGACAAATGACCTATTCATGCGCCTATTTATGATCTTCTTAATGGTGCGCAACCTGTTTCATCCCACGCAGAGTCTGTATAGAAAAATCTGGAACACTGTGTCACATTCGGTTAATTTTTTTATTACAACATTAAATGGTAAATCATCTTCACAAAACAATATGATTATTAAAAATTCATCATTCAGCTCAATACCATAGTCAGCATCTTGAAAATTAATTATGCAGGGATTTAATTCAGAAATCAGTTTGGCCCAAAGCAGAATGCACAATAGCAGTAAGTCATATAACTACAATGAGATTTTGTTTTATTTAGCTTTATGACTTGCTACAAAGATTCAATGGAGTGTGTCGTAATATTATGCAGATGTGAATTGTGCGCAGCAGGCCCAGTAGAGTAGCCATTTTATTTATGTTTGAGAAAGATTGCTGCAGGCATTATGGAGATTTATGACCAAAATAATTGTGGAACTATTTTAGTTAATAAAATACAGTAATTTATGTGCAGCTTTTTGTTTGTTTTACAACATAACTTGTAAATCTGGAGTCTATTGGATAAGCATGTTAAAAATCCAGTATGCCCCCTACAGCTGATCATTGTTATACCGTAAACAACAAGAGAAAAAAAAGTCTTCTTAAATCTTCAATTTAATTTGTCAGAGGATAAATGAGATCACTATGGTTACAAATGTTACAATTCCCTTTTAGATTCCTTGGGAAGCAACTAATTTGAATAGATTAGTTTTAAAAAAAAGCAGTTAGAATTGAGACATATTGTCTGGAAAATCTCAAATCTCGTGGAATAACTGGGAATTTTTGCAAAAACAAAACTGATCTGACTCTAACCAAGTAGTCCTGAAGAAAGGCCACTGAACTTGCAATATTATCTCTGTGTTTCTCTCCACAGATGTTGCCAGATCTGCTGAGTTTAGTCATAGAGTCATAGAGATGCACAGCATGGAAACAGACCCTTTGGTCCAGCTTGTCCATGCCAACGAGATATCCTAAATTAATCCAGTCCTTCCTATTCATATACCCACCTAGATGTCTTTTAAATGTCGTAATTGTACCAGCCTCTACTACTTCCTCTGGCAGCTCATTCCACACATGCATCACCCTCTGCTTAAAAAGGTTACCCCTAAAGGGCCCTTTTAAATCTTTGCCCCCGCCTCACCTTAAACCTATGCCCTCTAGTTTTGGAGTCCCCTACCCTGAAGAAAAGACCTTGTCTATTTTCCCTATCCATGCCTGTCATGATTTTATAAACTTCTATAAGTTCACCCCTCAGCCTCCAATACTCCAGGGAAAATAGCTCCAACTTATTCAGCCTCTCCCTATAGCTCAAACCCTCCAACACCCGCATCATCCTTGTAAATCTTTGTAAACCCTTTCAAGTTTCACAACATCTTTCTTGTAGCACTATAGTTTCTTCATCAGTTTCTGTTATTCTGTGTTTCTAACCAAATGCAAGTGGTCAATAATATGGCTGATTGTACAGCTATAAGCATAAAGTGGATTATCCAGACATAGAATTATTGAGTCATAGAGGTACACAGCTTGGAAAAAGGCCCTTCAGCCAAACTCGTTCATGCTGACCAGGTTTCCTAAACTGAACTAGTCCCATTTGCCTGTGTTTGGCCCATATCCCTCTCAACCTTTCCTATCCATCTACCTATCCAAATGTCTTTTAAATCTGTAATTTATTGTAATTTGCTTTGTACAGTTTTAGCAAGACCTCCTTATTTTTATACTTGAAATAAAGGCCAATAGTTTATCTTCTTTCCCTATTACCCACTGAATTTAGATGCTAGCCTTTTGTGATTCATGCAAATGGACAACTCTGTCTTGCAGCTTTATGCAGTCTTTCTCCATTTAAATAACAGTCAGCTCCTCTACTCTCTCTGCCAATCCAAATACAGTACAATGACTGGTCTCAGAATGGTTAGATCTCAATGGTACAGCCTCCACATTTCCCATCGTAAAGAATCTTGAAAGATCAAGAGTTTGCAATTTGACAATGGAGGTGGCTTTGGAAAGAAAAAAAACAGACAGGAGAAAGAACTTCAAAGGAATATGGGATAATTGACTTCTTCCCCTTGTGGAACCCTGATTTCTCAAAATTATCAGAGCACCCTTGTGAACTTTTGAACTATATAAAGAAACCCGGCCAAAAAAAAAAAATGTGCAGAATTCCGAAAGTAAAGTTTTGAGAACAATCTCAGGGGCTGTTTTAATCAAGGAAGGCAATGAGGAAAATATATCCAAAAACCAAGTACTGTTCAGTTGAAGGAAAGTCAGGCGATGTGAAAGTGCTAAAACCACAGACTCAGGGAATCTATCCTCTTCCCAAATCAACTGTTCTGGTCAACCTGAACAAGTAAACACTCACTATTCAACTACAGAAACCAGTGAGGCTGCTGGATCTCAGTTCAAGTGTAAACCACTTCACTTCAGCAACAAGGAACTCAAGTAAGGGGCCCTAAAGTCAAACCACAAAGATTTATTGGGACTTTCATTTTTTAAAAAATTCTTTTATCAATCTTTGTGTTAACCTTGAGATCTGTTATTTCATTTTAATAACTTTATCATTATGGAGTCCCCAGTAATAACTTGTAATAAACTAACCTTTAACCTGTTTAAACAAAAATTTGATTGCTGCTATTCCTTGAATCATTACAAATTAGAAGAGGGTTACGCCAAGCTATATTTATCTATAGGTCAATGACTATGTGGTGTGCTCACCTGGTAGTCGTAACATCTGTTTATACTAATAATTGCATTATTATAAGATAAAAAATCCCCTCTTGTTTTGATACAATGTAATGAATCCTATTTCTGTTTTTCAGATAATTAACATAAGAAAATAGAATTTAAGAGCAGGAGCAAGTCATTCAATAAGAACATGATTGTTCTATTTGTAGTCTCAACTCTGCGTTGCATCCCATAACCCTTGACTCTCCATTAAGTCTATCAAAAATTTAATTGACTCTGAAATGAATACAATGACTAGGCTCCACTAACTTTCTGGGGAACAGAATTCCACATTATTAGAGAAAATACTTCTTCTCATCTCCAACTTATCTTCATTCCACCTCCTAGTTCTAGATCGCCCTACAAATGGAAAGATCTTCTACCCAGTCTCCATTCACTCAAGTACCTCAATAAAATCTCCTGCCATTCTTTAAAACTCCAATCCAAACTGTTAAACTTTCATCATGCGATCTACCCTTCATCCCAGGAATGAATCGAGTAAATCTTCACTGAACTGTCTTTTTTAAGTCTACTAGCATACAGCAAGCAGCAGTTAACAAGTAGATATGTTTTTTTACCATTATTAATTACTCTGGTTGTAATTTCTACTATGCTGTTCTGCATATTTTTTATCTGCTTCTTTTGATTATTGTTCATCTCTTCAGTACCCTGCTCTCTCATTTATTTCAGATTTTTTTAACTTACTTTAAATTGAACTCTCCCGCACACTAATTAGTTTAAAATTCTATGTCAACTCTGGTTACATGATCCGCCAGTCACTGGTCCTAGCAAGGTTCAAATGAAACCCATCCTGAGGGAACAGCTCTCTTTTTCCCAGTACTGGTACCAGTGCCCTATGAACTGGAACCCATGTCGCCCACACCAAGATTTGAGCTACACATTTACCTCTCATTTTATTTACCCTGTGCCAAATTGCACATGAAAAATCTAGAGATTATTCCCTTTATGGTTCTGCTTTTGATTTTCATCCTGAGCTGCTTATAATCCCTCAGCAAAACCTCTTTCATTGTCCTACCTATATTGCTGATAATGAAATGGACCACAATAACAGGCTGCTTCTCTTCCCACTCTAAGGTCCACTCTGGGCCAGAAGAGTTGCCCTGAACCTAGCTCCCAGATGGTTTGACACCCTTCAGGACTCTTTGTCATTGCTGCAGAGAACAGTATCTATTCCCCTAATTATACTATCCCCTACAAAAACTAGATTACTCTTTTTCAGCTGCATGTTGCCTCTTTCTGACTTTATTCATGGATATGACATTGTCGATTTAAGCTGTACTCATTGAAATCAAATGATGAATGATTTTTAGAGGGCATGACATGATAGATGTAGAAAGGTTGTTTCCCCTTGTGGGACAGTTTAGGACCAAAGTGCATAATCTCAGAATAAGGTGTGTCCCACTTAAGACAAACGTGAGGAATTTCTGAATAAAAACCGAAAGAACTGCAGATGCTGTAAATCAGGAACAAAAACCGAAGTTGCTGGAAAAGCTCAGCAGGTCTGGCAGCATCTGTGAAGAATAAAGCAGAGTTAACATTTCAGGTCTGTCTTATGAGGAATTTCTTCCCTCAGAAGTTGGGACTGTGCAATTTCTTTACCATGGAGGTTTGTAGAGCCTGGGTCATTGCGTATATTCAAGGCTGAAATATATTTTTAATCAGAGGTTATGGAGAAAGGACAGAATGGTGGAGTTGAGGATTATCAGATCAGCCTGATCTTACTGATTGGCAAAGACTTCAAACACTGAATGGCCTAGCCCTGCTTCTACATTTGGTTCTGTTCGCCCTCCATGAATTGCATTTCCCCATCACCACTCCACACTGGACTGGAGCTAGAATTAAAAGGTGACCTATGACTTTGCACTAAGAATAGCTGCTGAGCATTTGGTATCATTTGCAGATGATATAAAGATTGGTGGAGTTGCGGATATTGAGGAGGATTATCAGACGTTACAGCAAGATATGGGTTGAATGCATGGGCAGAAAATGGCAGAGGGATTTTAATGCAGCCAAATGGGAGGTTATGCATTTTGGAAGGCCAAGTACAGGTGGAAATTATACAGTGAATAGCAGTACTCTTAGGGGTATTGACATGCAGAGGGATCTGGGTGTGCAGGTCCACAGATCACTGAAGGTGGTATTGCAGGTAGATAAGGTAGTAAAATAAAGGCCTATGGCATGCTTGCCTTCATTGGAAGGAGCATGGAGTATAAGGATAGGCAAGTTATACTGCAGTTTTACAGAACTTTAGTTACGCCACACTTGGAATATTGCATACAGTTCTAATCACCACACTACCAGAAGGAAGTCGATGCTTTGGACAGGGTACAGAAAAGGTTTACTAAGATGTTGCCTGGCGTGGGGGATTTTAACTATGAAGAAAGTTTGGATAGACTGGGTTTATTTTCACTGGAATGCAGGTGGTTGAGGGCAGACCTGATAGAAGTTTATAAGATTGTGAATGGCATGGATAGAATGGAAAATATAAGGTCTTTTTCCCAGGATGGAGGGCTCCATTACTCGGGAACACAGGTTCAAGGTGCTGGTTGGGCGGGGAAGGGTGGGGGGCATGGAGTTCAAAAGAGATGTGTGATGCAGGTTTTTCACACAAAGGGTGCTGAATTCCTGAAACACACTGCCAGATGAAGTGGTGGAAGCAGACACAATAGCGGTATTCAAGAAGCACCTGGATGAATACATGAATAGGAAGGGGATAGAGGGATATGGATCCTGTAAGTGAAGGCAGTTTTAGTACGGTAGGACAAAATGTGTCAACACAGGCTTGGAGGGCCGAAAGACCTGTTCCTGTGCTGTATTGTTCTTTATAAGGAGCTATGTCATAGTCACATCAGGTCACAAGGAACAGGGGCTTCAGTCTGTAGCATCCCTTGCCATGTTTTATGAACAGATATGTTTAATAATTTTTGTTAATGTTCACTGCCAAGATTGTAGACGGATCTGACTACACTTAGGCCCACAGACTCACACTGAATTAGATAGTTTTATAATCTGTGCATCCTGTTCAACCTAGAGCAGGGCTTCTGACCTATGACAGAGGGTACTACTGCCACCTTCATAACATCATATATCTCTGTCCTATCTCAGTGCAGATGCTGTTGAAACCTTCATTTGCTCCTAACATGGCACAAGGAAATCCCTTTTATTCAGTCACCTACCCTATCTCTGGAAAGTAAAAGAGTAAAAGTTAAAAATAAGACAAAGAAAATGTTTAATGAAGTAATAAACTGAGATATTTACCCTGCAGGCATATAGATGAAATGAGCTATGTATTAAAGCTGCAAATCAGTTCAATAAATTGCTTCAATATAGTAACTTATTTAAAGCATTTCTGATATCCAACAGAGTTTATTGAACAATTCATTTAATTACCTTCTTTCATCCATATATTGTAATTTTCAATTTTGTTTTAATTTAACAGTTTTAAACCCACAATAACGAAACACAAATATCTCAATTCACATGACATTATTCTGCTCAAAACCATTACTTGACAAATAAATTATTCTCACAGTGAATTAAGCTTAATTTTATTTTATATGGCTTGTTTCAAGGTTAAATAGATTTACAATTTTTATTATTTTAATATTATATTATTTTAATAACTTTATCTGTAGCGACTAATAATTTTTAAATGAATTTAAACTTCCAGTTAATGATGGAAAAGATTATATGTTTTAAGATATTTATTGTACAAAAGGCTAAAAGCACTATCACCTAAATAATAGGCATCTTCTAGTTTAAAGCACAGAATGGAATACCCTTCTTATTTTTACCACAACCAAAAAAACATCATTCTGCCCTTTAAGTTGATATTTAATTTATCCACAATGCATCCAAAATGATTCATAACTCCCAAGGCTTTCCTTCTATTCTTTTCTCAGTCTGTTAACTTCCCAGAATTGCTTTCTCTGTAAGAATTTTACTGGCGATCCTCTCTATAACAAAGCTAGGTGGATCTTCTAATCTTGTTTAACACCACTGGATTTGGTATTTTCAATCCTGGTGTGCTTTTCCATTCACATTGCAATAGAGACTGTTAATCTCTTTCCTTACACTTTCTTGTTCTCTCTTTCCTGAATCCTGGATGACTAAAATATCTGAGATATTTTGTGATATTTTAAGAAAGTCTATAATCTACATATATATACTTTCTCACAAATTCAGCTGTACAAAAACTTGCATTGTTAAAGTATTGGGCATAATTTTCTTTAATCTCTTACCACTTTAAACAATTTTTTACAGATGTAGTGATGCTGGAGAAACATGGAAGAGATATTAAATGTAATGTCTGAAATGTGACTCAATATCAACAGCACATGGCCATTATACTAAAGTTTTTTTTAAAAAAAATCCACTAGTTTATCTGTGTCCATTAGATATGAATTAATTTAAGTCCATTTTTTTCCCTGAAAACTAACAATTTCCAAAATCTGACCTAACTTTTGTTCTAAGGATAACAAGGTGTAGAGCTGGATGAACACAGCAGGCCAAGCA
>NC_063356.1:13815321-13819078 GCF_021869965.1 Rhincodon typus
ATTTCTGAAGAAGGGTCCAGACCCGAAACGTCAGCTTTCCTGCTCCTCTGATGCTACTTGGCCTGCTGTGTTCATCCAGCTCTACACCTTGTTATCTCAGGTAGTTATCTCAGCTCTTTTTAAGTCTAATTTTCCATATTCCAGCTGTCAATGAAATGTTTTGAGTTGGTCTCTCAGCAGCAGGCTTGGACCCAGCATTCCAGATCTTGAGTGACTCGCTGTGCTGCTTGTGTATAGGAGAAGCCACAGGTCAGCCTGTAGAGAGGCGCCTCAACGATCCCCCACTACCACCCTCATCACCACTAGTGGTGACAATCTGCAAGATCCTTCTTTTAAGGAAAGTTTAAAATCTTTGGAGAGAGGCTGTCTTTCTTTTGAAGTATTTGCTTACCCTCTATTATAGCCTGCTGCTTAAATTAAGCTATGAGGCCTCTAATGATTAATCATCCCACTATCCTGAATTGAACAAGGACCCTGTCTCCAGGCAATGACGGAGAAATCAATATGAATAACTGCTGGGGCTGGGGCTGGGACTTGGAAATAATCCGGAACTCTGTTTTGCAGCTTTGGCAGCATTTCTATAGCCTGTAATACTATCTCTAAAATTTCATTTCCTTGTGTTTTTCAATTTTGCATTCTGGTCCTGTTTATGCTTTTGGTGTGCTAAATAATTCTAATCAATAAATGTTGACATCCCCATTTTTAAATTAAATATCTGCTGTACAAAATATTATTGCAGATGCATTAAAACTGAATGCAGGGTAGAGTAGAATTTTCTCATCCCATATCTTAGCTTTTAGTTTTGTTCCTTGTGTAAGTGATGTCTATTAAATTGTTTAGACATTGAGAACAAACTGGTTCCTTGTTTAATAATAAATCACCGCCGCTCTGTGTGGTCGCGAAATGCTAAATATCTTATTGCAGTAAGAATTTAAACTAACATGTTATCAGTTCTTTGCAGAAGGAAATAACATACTGTTCATCTCTTGCCTTTTCTTAATCTTTGTCCAGTCCAGAGGGGCATCAGCATTCTCTTCGCCCCTTTGAAATAACACATGCTCAACTGCTATTCTTTTCTAATATTCCCTAGTTACCTGCAAGATACATTGGCACACAATGCCCACAGCAGGCAGGCTATTGCCTGAGGAGATAGGTTTTCCAACCTGCCACCTGCTCTTTAAGTGGAGAAGCATAGAATTCATATGGAGGTCCGGAGCCTTTACACTGAATGGGAGATAGCGAAGTTGCAGCATCTCACTCACATTAGATGATTGACATGATCCACTCAGCACCACACAGCCACAATCTCTGGTGAATTTACAGTCCTGTGATGCGTACAGAAACTTCAGCTACTTTCCCCTTGTACTTTCATGAGAGTTAGGAGATGGAGGACCATAGTCAATGGATATATGGACCTCAGAAGAGAAAGTAAGGTGAAATAGCCTGGTGCCTTAGATCTAAGACATCCATTAGATCACATTTCTCGAGGTGGAGACACCTCGGTATGTTTCATTCCGTTATAAATTGTTACTGTTGTTGAAAACCTCTTGTAGAATCTGTGCCCAGGTTTTTCTTTTGGTGTTGAATTTTAAGCTTCATTTTTTTCTCTACCCATCTCCAATGCTTTAGCCACATTATTGAGATACTGTATTTTCAATTCCTTCTGTTCTTTCAAAGGCTTGTCATTGTCTTTTTGAGATGATCTTTAGATATTTTAAACACCAGATTGTACTTCTTCCCAGCCTTTGAAAGATTGACTAGCTGCCATATAGCTCAATAATTCTTCTCTGAGACAGAAGCAGAACCCAGCATTTAGCTCTCACTTGTTGTTCCCTTTCTCAATTCCCCACTGTATGGTGATCTGCAGTTTGACAAAGGATCAAGCCAAAAAGCATTGGCCTTTCTTTCTTTTGCACAAGCATCAGCAAATCTGTGAAATATTTTGAGAAGTCCTGTTTTCAAATTTTTGCTTATATTTTTCCAAGTGCAAGGTTTTGGCCATGACCTTCTGAACCCTGACTCTGGTTCAAATAAGGGTCCGGAGCCCGTGTTTTTTGGGAACAGTCACTCACATATGATCTTTTTCAAACTGGCCAACAGGAGGACAATGAAAATTCATTATCCAGTTAAGGACAGTGCATGAGCTCCAGAAAGTGGAAGGCCAATAAAAAGCTCTGAAGACGTAAATTCTGGTCTTTTTAGGCAAGGGAGAGAAATGATATCCCAAGGTGAGGACACCCTTTTTCCAATAGTCTTAGACAGAACAGCAATGGTAATGTTGTGGAGGGGGTGCCTCTCAATAGGACAGCCTCCTGCTGCTGGTAGAACCAGGTAGACAGGGTAGGTCCCAAAGCTGCCATTGCACTACACCCTTGGTCTCTGCTTTTTTGAAGGACACATCTGGGCAGCAACACTATTCCCTGATAATTCTAGGAATCTAGAGACTGACTGGAAAATTCCAGTCAGCATTCGATAATAGGTTTTAACATGTTCCTAACAAAGTTGATGTAGCTACACCTACTTCCCTCACCTACCTCCAAGGAAATAGCCTTGGAGCTGGGTGGATCCAGAAGGACGTGGGGAAGGTGATGGAGAAGTAGTATTGTCACTGGAATGGTAATCTTAAGGTCCAGGCTAATCCTTTCGGGAGATGTGGGGGGCACATTTGCATATATAAATTGAGAGCTGAGGTAGTACATTTGAGCCCTCATGCCTGTTCTGCCTTCAATAAGAACACAGTCCTGTTTTGAATCCCAAATTCCTGTCAACCCGCCTAATAACCTTTGGTTCTTCAGCCTGACAGGAACCCATCTACTTCCATCTTAAAAAGATTCAGTTTCACTCTCCATTGCCTTCCAAGACAGAAGGTTCCAAAATTCCCCACCTCTGTCAGAGAATAATTTCTCCTCATCTCTATTCTAAAAGACAAGCCTTAATAACATTGCCCCCTTGATTTGGACTCATCCACAAGAGGGAATTTTTTTTTAACATACACATTTCATTTTAGTTTGAGTGTGTGCTTCAGTCGGCCATACTCTTGGCTGAGTGCCATTGGTTCAAATCCCAATGCTGGACTTGTGTACAAAAATCAAGCTTAACTCTTCAGTTTAATACTACTCAGCACCAGAGCCTGCAGCAAGTGCAGAGCAGCGAGCCCTCGAGCCCCAGAACACCGCAAGCAGCGAGTCCTGCAGCAGCACAGGGAAGGAGCCCGCAGCAACTCGTGGGGGAGCGCCCCGCAGCAGCACGTGGGGAAGGAGCCCGCAGCAGCACGTGGGGGACACAGCCCCGCAGCAGGACATGGGGGACACAGCCCCACAGCAGGACGTGGGGGACACAGCCCTGCAGCAGCATGTGGGGAAGGAGCCCTGCAGCAGCACATGGGGGACATAACCCCGCAGCAGCTCGTGGGGGAGAGCCCCGCAGTGGCAAGTGGGGAAGGAGCCCCGCAGCAGCAAGTGGGGGAGAGCCGCGCAGCAGCATGTGGGGAACATAGCCCCGCAGCAGCACTTGGGAGACACAGCCCCGCAGCAGCACGTGGGGGAGAGCCACGCAGCAGCACGTGGAGAACATAGCTCCGCAGCAGCACATGAGGAAGGAGCCCCGCAGCAGCACATGGGGAAGGAATCCCGCAGCAGCTCATTGGGGAGAGCCCCGCAGCAGCAAGTGGGGGAGAGCCGTGCAGCAGCACGTGGGGAACATAGCCCCGAAGCAGCACGTGGGGAAGGAGCCCCGCAGCAGCTCGTGGGGGAGAGCC
>NC_063356.1:13819088-13825959 GCF_021869965.1 Rhincodon typus
GTGGGGAAGGAGCCCCGCAGCAGCTCGTGGGGGAGAGCCCCGCAGCATCGCACAGGCAGCAAGCGCGAGTCGGCGGTGGGAGTGTGAGCAGGCGGTAGCAGGCAGCCCGAGGCAGCCAACCGTGAGTATGATAGCAGGCAGACCCTCCGAAGATGGAGGGGCTGTGTCCCCAGAGCGATGGAGGGGCCACGTTCCTGTAGGGCCAGAGAGGCTGCATATGCGGAGCGTCAGAGAGGCCGCGTCCCCAGAGCGACGGGTGGCCACATTCCTGGAGCAATGGAAGGCCTGAGGTACAAATCTCGGTACAGAGTGGCTTACCTTGTTGCTGCTGAGTGCTGGTGAGGAGCGGACTGGAGAGTTGAGTGATGCAGGACAATTGCTAGACTTGGGCTTGGTGCCACATGCTGAGCTGGTGTTATCAGACTGTAATTTAAAACCTTTTGACTATGTTGTAACTGCCTCTGTAAGTATGCTTATGCTTTCCTTTAATCCTCTTTGTGTAAGACCACTATATTTCTTTTACTCTGTAAGATTTGTACCTAGGTACTTGTACCTAAGATGGCGCCATTAAAAGGCAGCTGTTGTAAAAACTTTCAACTGTGCTCCTATACTTTTGTATTGTAGTACAAGTGATAATTCTACCGCACTATTTCAGCCAGGGGACTGTTCTAATCGATACTTATCCCTCAATTAATGTCACAAAAAGAAGTCAGGTTATCTGGTTATTGTCATATTGCTCTTTGTAGGTGTTCGCTGCCGCATTTTATATGTTACAACAGTAATTATACTTCGAACTGTGTCTATACTATCAGACATTCAGATATCTGATAGTAATGAAAAGAATAATGTTCCTTGTTTTTTATACTGCTGAAGAATATTTATAGAGTGTGCAAAGGCAAAGGAAACATTAACTGTGTTAGTTCTGAGGAAGGGTCACCAGACCCAAAACGTTAACTCTGTTTTCTCCTTCACAGATGCTGCCAGACCTGCTGAGCTTTTCCAGCAACTTTGTTTTTGTTTCTGATTTACAGCATCCGCAGTTCTTTTGGTTTTTATTAACTTTATTAAGACCATCTAATTATTCCATCATCTTGGCACAAGGATACAAGAGACAGCAAGGTCGTGTGACATTACATCACTCGCTATGATGGTGCACAATGCGTCATTCACATAGCACACAGTCAGATTTAACCACTATACTACAAAGGGCATTACATAAAATGAAAGTCTTATTCATTTTTTCTAATGCATTGAGTTTCACTACTGCCATGGCAACTGCTGAGACTATTATAATTTAAGTTTTTATTATTGGGCTAACATATTTCAACAAAGAAATGCTGTTGGTTCTTCCCACGCAGGCTGACATTACTGTAAGGAATCCTTGAAAAAAAGACTTTAATATAAAGTGTACCACGATGGTACAGAAGGAGGAAGCATTAGTTTCATAAAAAAGATGAGGATTATCTGCCTAGCACTGTA
This sequence comes from Rhincodon typus, assembly GCF_021869965.1. NCBI lineage: Eukaryota > Metazoa > Chordata > Chondrichthyes > Orectolobiformes > Rhincodontidae > Rhincodon > Rhincodon typus. Next base: position 13,820,568 of record NC_063356.1, read on the forward strand.
AAAGTGTATTTTTCGTCCACCTTTTTACTCCTTCCTTGAGAACCATCTTCTTAACACAACCAACCCTGTCTCCACTCACTCACCATGACATTTCCATGGTTTGCTGCAGTGCAAAGCTGCATATTCTTAGGCAGTGTTACAAGTTATTTCCATTCTTAATGATTGCCAGTTAGAGTTGTAGAATTTACTCACTGTCAGAAATGCAAAAAAAATGTGGAATTCAAAACGACAGATGGATTAATAAAGAGACAGAGGAAAAGAATCAGAAGTAGAGTGAGGGGGTGTCGAGGAGAACTGAATGAAATCTACAGCATCTTTTCAGAAATAACTATGAATACAACGTTTCTTTCATTATTGAATCTGCTAACCACATGTGAAACATTTCAAAAGTACTTCACATAGAATTAATTCCTTTGGAGTGCAAGGATTATTGTCATTTATTAATAGATGTTGCTGCTAGCCAAGAGGAAATGATAGATTTTATATGCTGATCTAGGAAAGAAAGGTTAACTAGGATAAGGAAAAACTATTTTAGCTCATGGCATTGGACCTTAAACATCCATCTGAGCCCACCCAAAGACAGATTACAGAGCAATGCCTGATCCTAATGATGGTATGTCTATTGGAAACCACGGCACTTCACTCAAGTGCCAGATTCGCTTCTGTACTGAAGTCTCAGAAACAAGAAATAATGGAGAATATAGACAACAGAACTAATGCAAAAAAAAGGAAGAAATATTCATATTTCATTTAAATAAAATAAAGACCTGCGGATGCTGAAGATCTGTAAAAAAACAGAAACTGCTGGCAAAACTCAGGAGGGTTAGCAGCATCTGTGGGTAGAAAGCAGAGTTAATGTTTCAAATCCTTCTGATGAAGAGTCAACGGACCTGAAACATTGACTTTTCACTTTCTTACCACAGATGCTGCCAGACCTGCTGATTTTTGCCAGCAGTTTCTGTTTATATTTTATTTATACTTGCATAGAAGAATAGAAATTTAACAATTGGTTGGAGTTGAAAATTGGTTGGGCAGATTCATGTAATAGGTACAGGGTCCAGATTTTGGATTCTGCTGGATTGTGGGATTGCCAACCAAATTCTTCATGCAGACTTTATGGGGAAGAGAAGGGAGCAGATGATTTATAACCCTCTCACCTTAACACATCTGGGGAGACGCTGGCAAATAAATTCTGCACTGGTGGAACAAGCAGTTTTGTGTTCAGTGAAAAGGGAGGGTCAGTGCATTGAATAGAATCGTATAGCAATTGTATTTACGAAAATATAGTGAGAAATGTACATCTCAACACAATTCGGTACTATTTTAATTAAAGAAATTATAAAAAGAAATACTTGAGACAAGTTTAGGAAAAAGTTCATCTTTTGTTCCCTCCATGTCTTCAGGGCTTTGAGAGAGGCTACTGGATGCTATTGCTGAAGCCACAGTAAAGAAGAAACGGTGAACTTTGATGTAAAAGAGAAATGAAGAAGCAAAACAAAAAAAAAGGACAAAGAAGAATGTGGCTAGCTAAGTGGGTGGGAGTGAGACCATATGGGCACAGAGCCCAGACACTTCCTACCTTGCTGCTGCCACCATCGTGAAAATAAATTATCCTTCTGGATGGGCAAAGTGCTCTTTGGGATTGTTAAAGGTAAATTTAAATATGTGTAAAACATGAATAAACTAATTGGAACTGTTTCTGCTCATTGGAACTGTCAAAGGCAGCTGTTACAGGAAGTTGTTACAGAGTCACAGAGTCATACAGCATGGAAACAGACCCTTTGGTCCAACCAGTCAATGCTGGACATAATCCAAACTACCCTAGTCCCACCTGCCTGCTCATGATCCATTTGCCTCCAAACTTTTTCTATTCAAGTATCCATCCAAATGTCTTTTAATCATTTTAATTGTACCCACATCCCCCACTTCCTCAGGAAGTTCATTCCACATGTGAACCACCCTCTGTGTAAAAAAATTTGCCTCTTATGTCTTTTTTAAAATCTCTCTCCTCTCACCTTAAAAATGTGCCCCAAGTCTTGAAATTCCCCGTCTTAGGGAAAAGATAATTACTATCAACTCTGTCTATATCTCTCATTATTTTATAAACTTCTATCAGGTCATCTCTTAATCTCCTATGCTCCAGTGAAAAAAGTCCCAGCCTATCCAGCCTTTCCTTATAACTCAAACCTTCCGTACCCGGCAATATGCTAGTAAATCTCTTCCGAGCCCTCTCCAGCTTGATAATACCCTTCCTATAACTGGGCAACCAAAACTGGATGCAGTATTCCAGAAAAGGTCTCACCAATGTCCTGTACAACCTCAACATAATGTCCCAACTCCTAAACTCAAAGGATTGAGCAATGAAAGCAAGCGTGCCAAATGTCTTTTTAACCACCCTGTCTATATGTGATACAAACTTTAAAGAATTATGTACGTGTACCCCTAGGTCACTCTGTTCTACAACACTACCTACGGCCCTATGATTAATTGTATAAGCTGTACCCTTGCTTGACGTACCAAAATGTCATACCTCATATTTATCCAAATTGAACTCCTTCTGCTATTTTTCAGCCCATTGACCCATTTTTTCAAGATCCCTATCCCTTTGTAAACTTAGAAAACCTTCTTCACTGTCTACAATGCTACCAATTTTGGTGTCATCTGCCTTCTATACTCTCATTGAAATAATTTACATAAATGACAAACAAAAGAGGACCCAGAACCGATCCCTGTGGAACACTGCTGGTCACAGGCCTCCAGTCTGAAAAGCAATGCTCCACCATTACTCTCTGTCTCCTGCCTTTAAGCCAATTATGTATTGACTTGGCAAGCTCTCCTTGAATCCCATGTAACCTAACTTTACTAATTAGTCTACTATGGGAGACCTTGTCAAAGGCTTCACTAAAATCCAAATAAACAATGTCTACTACTCTGTCATCATCAACCTTTTTGGTAACTTCCTCAAAAAACTTCATCAAAAATGCCCCCCCACCCCAGCCTCCTCTTCTATCATTCCTATGGCATCTAAAGCCAGGAACATTGAGCCAAGTTTCTGTAATAGCTATGACATAATAGCTATAAACATGCCCTCAATTCATCAGCCTTAGCTATAAGGCCCCTTGCAATAAAAGAAATCAACCTTAGTTTTTCAGAGTTACTTGTATTTCTTTTTTAATTGGCACGCTCTCCTCACATTCAGAACCTACCCCATCAATCCTTCCATTTCCACTGCTACTTAGAATTCCTCCACTTGCATTCTGTAACAGTATAAAGTCTCCCTTAATAGAATGAGCAAATCTCCCTGCTAAGATATTGGTCCCTTTCCAGTTTAGGTTCGATCCATCCTTTTTGAACAGGTCTTTTCTCTTCAAAATGACATTCCAATTGTCCAAAAACCTGAATCTCTGAACAATACACCAGCTCTTCAGCCATTGATTTTTCTCTTTTAACCTTTTGTTCCTTTCTTCATTTGTTAAAGCATTTCAATCTGCTGCCCTTTAAATAGTTGAAAAAGAATTATAGAACATTAAGAGAAAATCATTGCTTGCTATTTCACTATGCCTGAGGATACATGTCTGACGATTATCATTTCAGGATTGGTGCTGAATGACAGATTTCACAACCTATCATTTCCATTGTGGGGCACCTTTCAATTCCCAACTTAATTGACAGCTCCAGCTGCCAATGAAGTCTCTGAAGTGGGACTACAAATACAAATGCTTGTTTAAATATGAAGTAGATGAAGGAAGTTGAATGCAATGAATGGGATTTTATCAAAGTGTTTTCTTTTACTGAATTCATTAATAGACAGTTAAGAAACATATTTAATCTCAACATGGGTCCTGAGGTCTGCCCTTGGTAGATGCTGAGTGAGTTGGTATGAAGGTGGCAGGAACAAAGGGTGGTAGGTGGGGGCATGCATTGGACTGAGTTGACACTAACTTGACATTGGGCCTATGAAAAGCGTTGGACTCACTTACCAAATTTGCCTTTTTACCTATCCACCAGGGTGACTCACTCATTGCTTTCTCCCACTTGCTTTACGTGTAAATACTCGCCGTGACTGCGATCTTCTGGGATTCCTGATGCTTGTGTTATCTTTAAAGCCCAGTCCTGCACCTGGTCAAATGTAAGCTGGAACAGCCCTGTGCAGTTTGTTTCATTTACCCCTAACATGCTGGACATTGGATAGTTGGCAACCTGCCTTGTTGTCTTGCTGGAAGGGAATGCACGCAGCTCCAGCCCATGTAGTATGCCCTGAGGTGTTGGTTAATGACGGAGATCAGGTGGAGCAAGTGGTAAGCTGCAATCATCAGGTCATCACAATGAATATTAGATCAGGGATTGTTGTTCTCTGGCTTCAAGTGTGAGAATAGGAAACTGCATATTAATGAGGTGAGATTATGTAATAATGAGAATGTTAATGTATGCTAATTCACACTAATACATGCAAATATGCCTCTATGCTATTCACTAGTGACAATCTTCTCTCACCTTGCAACATCTAATTGGAAAATGGGGCATTTTGCTTTCAATGGTGGGAAACTTTGCTGGTTTCACACAATTCACCCAACTTTCTCACCAATACCCATTTTGTTCAGCAATGAAGAAGATTCTGCCATAATCTCTGTTTCCACCATTTCTAATTCTTAGTTTCCTTCCCTCTTTCTGTCTGAGCAAGGCTTGGGCAGTTGGGAAATGTTGACAATTGCTCTTTTCTCTGGCTCACGCAGTGATTGGCATCTTAAACATCGGCAGTATTATTCCTTTAGTTTGGCTGGTGTGTAGTGGTTTGTTGATAGGCCAAAATGAGTGAGAGTTCCATGGTAAAATGAAATAGAACATAAAATAAATCAGAGAAAGAGCAAAACATAAACCATAAATTTTCTGAAGAAGGGTCCCGACCCGAAACGTCAACTTTCCTGCTCCCTGATCCTGCCTGGCCCACTGTGCTCCTCCAGCTCCACACTGTGTTTTCTGGCTCCAGTGTTGTCAGTTCTTACTATCTCTTCACTAATTAGAGTTCTGTGCCAGAAAAACCACCGCAACACTGACAATTAATTCAAATCAGCAATGTATAGTGTCTTTGGCAGTGTCACCTGGATCATGAGTGTATTCCCATGACAGGCATAGAAACACAGAAAATAGGGGCAGGAGTAGGCCATTCGGCCCTTTGAACCAGCTCTGCAGGCAATGTGATCATGGTTGATCATTCTACTCTTCCCATTTTCTCCCCACACTCTTTGATCCCTTTTGCCCTAAAGACTATATTTAGCTCCTTTCTGAAAGCATTCAACATTTTAGCCTTGGATCAGAGATAGTACGAACTGCAGATGCTGGAGAATCCGAGACAACAAGGTGCAGGGCTGGATGAACACAGCAGGCCAAGCAG
>NC_063356.1:13826459-13830415 GCF_021869965.1 Rhincodon typus
ATTGCCCAGAGGGCAGTTAAGAGTCAACCACATTGCTGTGGGTCTGGATTCACAAGTAGGCCAGACCAGGTAAGGATGGCAGTTTCCTTCACTAAAGAACATTAGTGAATCAGATGGGTTTTTCCGACAATCGACAATGGATTCACGGTCATCATTAGATTCTTAATTCCAGATATTTTTATTGAATTCAAATTCCACCATCTGCTGTGGTGGGATTTGAACCTGGGTCCCCAGAACACTCTCTGGGTCTCTGGATTAATAGTCTAGCGATAATATCACTAGGCCATTGCCTCCCTGTTTCACTGAAACATAAGCACACAATGTTTCAGATTTCATTTTAACAGTAAAACTGAAGTTTATTATGTTGAAGAAAATGATGAAAAATAATAAGCAAAGCTTTTTTCACATAACATAATTTGAAAGTTTTTGAAATACATAGCAGAAGTGCAATCCCATCTATCTGAATGCTGTCATTTTACAGTCCTCAAATGTCAGAAAAAGTTCGCTTCTCTCACATCTATAGTTTTAACTAAACTGTTTTATCAATTCCTCGTCTTGAGAGTTTGGTAACCACTTCCTTGATTACTCAAACAACTGAGTTTAGACTTTCTCAACTTTGAATAATCCTTTCAGTGTTCTAACGAAACACTTCTGGTTTAGAGCTTTCAAACTAAAATCTTCACACTGCGGTAACCTATTTCCCAACAGTTCTAAATGAACTCTTTTCTCTGGGAGAAACCGTTGCATTTGCTTATTGTCAACCATAAATTCTGTGAACTGACAAACAAAAGCTTACTAGGCTCTGGGTTTTCATCTATGCAAAAAACATTCCTTACCCCGCTAAACAGAAACTAAGGAAATGTTGCTCAATGTTTACTCTGTCTTTTTGTAAACCTCTCTCAATGCAAACAAGTTTCTATTATCACCCCAGGGCTTATTTCTTTAATACTGATTTTAATATTTCTGTTTTTGTGAGCATGGAAAGAAGATCGCCTGACTGAAATAACTGCACAGAGGCTGTATTCCATCACCAAGTCACCCTTGATTTACATGTGGGCAGTACATAGCCTCTGACCAGCCAGCTCCAAGACAGTCCCTAGACTGAGGAGACCTTCTGAATCTCCTGTTTATATCTGTTAGGCAGGACTCCCTGATTGGCCCAGCTTAACAACACCAATTGAGGATCTCATAGTCAATGAGATCCACCTAGCCATGGTTGCATTCACTAAACTAACTAACAGAAAATTGAGAGTTGGCAAAAGAGGGGCATTTTCATGCTGGAAGCCTGTAATTAGTGGTGTGCAACATGAATCAGTGCTGGAGCCATAATTATTTGTAATATGTATTGAAGACTTGGATGAAGAAAGCGAATGAAATACTACCAAGTTTGCTGGTAACAAAACGATAGGTAGGAAGACAAATTGTGAGGATGAGGCAAAAAGTCTTCAAAGGGAAATGGACAAGTTAATTGAGTGGCAAAATTGGCAGATGGAACATAATGTGGGGAAATGTGAGGTTACGCATTTTGGCAGGAAGAATAGAAGAGCAGAATATTATTTAAGTAGGGAAAGAATGTAGAAAGCTACAGAATGGAATCCACAACCATGAATCACAAAAAGCAAGAAATCAAGTTCATTAGGTAATAAGGAAGGTAAATGGAATATTTCCCTTTACTTCAAAGAAAATTGAATGTAAAATTAGCGAGGTTTTACTAAAACTGTACAAGACAGCAGTAAGACCACAGCTGGAATACTATGAACAGTTTTAGGCGTCTTATCTAAGGAAAGATATACTGGGATTGGAGGTGATCCAAAGAAGATTTATGAGGCCGATACTGAGTATGGATGGACTGTCTTGAGGAGAGGTTGAATAGATTGGGCCTGTACTTGTTGGAATATAGAAAAACAAGAGGCGACCTTATTGAAACATATAACATTCATAGGGGACTTGACAGGGTAGATGTGGAAAGTTTCTTTCCTCTTGTGGGAGACCCTAGGATCAGAGAACATAATCTTAGAGTAAGAGGCCATATATTTAAAACAGAGATGAGCAGGAATGACTTCTCTCAAAGAATCTGTGGAATTCTTTACCACAGAGGCCTGTTGAGGCTGGGTCATTAGGCATATTCAATGCTGTGATGGACTGAGTTTTAATCAGTAAAGAAATCCAGGGTTATGGGGAAAAGGCCAGAAAGAGGAGTTGAGGATTATAATATCAGCCATGATCTCAGTGACTAGCAGAGCTGACCCAACGGATGGAATGACGTACCTCTGTATCTTCTGATCTTGTGATCTTATATAGACTTCTAAGACACCTGTGTATCATTTCTCCACCTGTTGTGTACCTCCTGGCACTGCCCTGTCTTCTTGTGAAGTAAGGGCACCTAGATTACTTGCCAGGTTCACTGGATCTCATCTGCCATGCCTTTGGTCATGAAGATCATTGGCCAGTCAGATGAAGGGTATGCATTTAGCAGACCCTGAGGGTACTAGATCCGGCTTTCCATGGTTTCTGCAAACCTGTCTATGGATGCAGCTAACAAGCGTGTGTTTCAGGCACTGTGTCCCCATAGTCGTACACTCCTGCAGAATGTGGACAATGAGAACTGTTGTCTTCCATGTAACAGTTTGCTGCTCCTGTTCATCCCTGTGCATTTTGATGAAGTCCCTGTTTAACAACACCACAAGGTCTTCTCCCGACTGGGCCTAAGCAGTTCTCCGAGTGCCAACGGCCTGGGGCATTTATTCCCTAATCAACTGCTGAGTTGTTGTAGTGATGTGCTTACCAGCTCATGTTCCTAAATGTTCCATAGCTGCCATTCCCACCAAGGTGCCAGTATCTGAGGTCAGTTGAAGTCTTTCTCTACTTCCTCTGAGGCACCTCATCTCTCTTCCTCTGAGGTCAAGGTAGTGCCTCCAGTGGAACAGTCCCTTTGTCTGCAGTGACCATGGACATTCCGATAGTACCTGAACGGCACAAAAGAGAGAAGCCATCAAAGTCAGTGGTTAGATGCGATGTGCAACGAATGACATTGGCAGTGGCGTTAATGCAAGAGTTGCAATGGAATGAAGAGTTAGCATTCTGGATATACCATCACCACCAGCACTGCAGTGATTCAAGAAAGTGTTTTATTACCTTCTCAAATGTAAGTCAAGATGGGCCATAAGTTCTTGCCTCGCCAAGAAAGGATTTGAAAATTGTGTAAGAATTTGCTGGAACAGAGGTTCAAGCTCAAATAATCTATGATTGTGCATCTGTTAGAAGTAATCCAGCAGGTTCTGAAGAGGGAAGAGAAATATGAAGGAGGTTGAGTTCTCATGTGCCACTGATACTATTGACTTTGAAAAACACTTTTTAATGTGCAACTGGAGTCTGGAATTTCTTTGAAAGAAGTTAAAGACTTTATTACCTGGTGTTGTACATGGGGCTTCACAATGTAAATATCCTGAATGAAGTGCATGACATAAAGACTATTGGCAGCATCATAATATCTTATGTTTTATGGTGATTGCTTTTGTGCTATTAAGGACGTGTATTGTCTTTTTGTCTGGTAATGTGAACAAAACAAAATATGGCAATAGTATCAATTTTGTTCAATCCTAATCAATGCATTCTTGATATCACTCTACACATGGTTAGAATAATCTCTAGCAGGCATAGAAGTAAAAGCTAATTTATCTTAACTGATATCTGGAATGGCAGTACTGAATAACAGTATTAAAGAGAGATTGGATTGGTCACTGGAGTTTAGAAGAATGAGGGGGGATCTTATAGAAACCTATAAAATTTTCATTGGATGATACAGGATAAACCAGGAAGGATGGGGATTCCACAACCAAAGGTCACAGTCTAAGGATATGGGTAAGCCATTTAGGACTGAGATGAAGAGAAATTTCTTCATCCATAGAGTGATGAGTCCTTGGAATTCTCTGCCATAGAAAGCAGTTAAGGCTAAA
>NC_063356.1:13845415-13869222 GCF_021869965.1 Rhincodon typus
TCATAGGAGCAGAGAGGCTGACGTTTCGGGCCTAGACCCTTGAAACGTCAGCCTCTCTGCTCCTATGATGCTGCTTGGCCTGCTGTGTTCATCCAGCCCTGCACCTTGTTGTCTCGGATTCTCCAGCATCTGCAGTTCCTACTGTCTCAGGGTCATGTAACTCAATTTCTAAAACTGCACCTCCAATTTTCCATGACAGCTGCTACCAAAGCATGATGAGCTCTATCAATAATTCCTTACCAATGAGAACAGTGTCCTTTCATCTCAACATTTGAATCACTAAATTATAACAGCAATGAATGTTCCTTACAAAAACAAGCAGGCAATGGGGAAGGTGAAGAAGTGGGTAGCACAGTAACCATTGATTTTGTGACTTGATTCAAATTCAGACACAGTAACAGTTGAAAGTCTTGACATATTTCACTATCCAACAATATATATGTTCAGCATCTATACAGTGTACAAATTATCCTCCTCTTGAACCTATTGCTGTATATGTATAAGTACAGACTTTGCAGCCACAGGACACCCAAGGTTTCATGGACTTTGCATGACAACATGTGATGTACTTTTACTTGGCTGATCCAAATGTCACAATCACAAAATAACAGCAAGTCACAAGAGGAGGAACTTCCTCTGACCAAGTAATTGTAGTAGTTCAACAATTACCAATAAAAAAAAGCATCAAGGATGGTATGAAAACTACCAATTCAAGAACTAGGGGTCAGAAATAAGAAGAGGAGCAAATCAAATCAGCCAAAATATATTTGGAAATACATTTATGGACAATGTTGTTTTCACAGCAATCTGAGGACATGTGAGATCTGTAATTTTCAAAAATAATTATTTCACTTTAAAAAAACCACTGAACTTACTGATGTGACTGCCTTTCCAGTGTTGGTCAAAAGACTAGAACACATTGAAGCTGAAATTAGGCCATTCAGCCCATTGGGCCTGCTCTGCTGTTCAATGACATCATGGCTGATCTGACAATCCTCGGCTCAACCCTCCTGCTCTCTACCAATACAATTGATTCCTTCATCCATTTAATATATCTCTACCTCAGATAGACGGAGTGACCTTAGTTTAACACTTATCAGAGAGACAGACCTCTCTCAGTGCATAAATACTGCAATGGAATTTGGGCTCCAGTCCCTGATTTGGGTTTGCGAACACACAACCTTCGGATATGTAGGTGAGAGTGATGCTCACTGAGTCATAATATCTATCCAAGCTTCTTGCTATCTTTAATTTTGCTTGGACTTTGATTCATAGGGAACCCCACAGTACGCTTCACATGAGCAGGTGAGAGAAGCCACATCCTGGGTAAGGTACAGCCTGAGTGAACATGCGCGTGTGTACCATGGCAATTCAGCGCGTGGAGGAAAAAGGTTCTTTATTTTTTGTTCATGGTTTGTAAGGTCTTTGTCATGGATTATTATTCGCAAGTCTACATTCTTCAGCTTTAACTGAACATGGAACGCGAGGGCAGCCGAGCGGAATGTGTGACCTGTCGTGTATCGGGAGTCACGTACCCTACTGCCACCAAGGAAGACCACGTGTGCAGGAAGCACTCCCATCGTCAAACTTGAGCTATTTGTTCTGTTGCTTGAGTGGCAACTGGAGGCACAGTGACATGTCCGTGAGGCTGACACGTATGGGGACAGAACATTTAGAGAGGTGGTCAAACCACGTTGAAGGGACTGGAGAAAAGATGGGAGCGGGCGACCACTAGTCAGGCAAAGAGGAGCAGGCAGGTAGTATAAGACTCCCCTAAGGTCTGGCTGACAAATCAGTTTTCTGTTCTGGATGCTGAGGAACATGTCGGAACATCATTGAATGTAGTCAGGGTCAGGCTTCTAGCAACACAATTGGCCTGGCTGTACAGGAGGGGAGGTGGAAAAAAGGAAGAGCGATAGTGATAAGGGAATCATTAGTGAAGGGAACAGACTGATGTTTCTATGGCCGCAAATGTGACTCCAGGATGGTGTGATGCCTCCCTTGTGGCAGGGTCAGGGATGTCGCTGAGTGATTGTAGGGCATCCTGAAGGGGGAAGGTAATAAGACAGAGGTCATGGTAAATATTGGTACTAACCATATAGATAGAACAAGAGATGAAGTCTTGCAAAAGAGTTCAGGGAGCTAGGCAATAGATTAAGAAGTGGGAGATCCAATCAAAAATCAAATTGCACAAACCTTAGCAATAAATAACTTTTCTCAGTTGAATTTTGACTTGATATTGTTTCAATGATTGTAAATTGGCTGGAAAATTAAGAAAATGTTGGTCTGATGTTCCCGACTTAATCTGATTTTATTTTGAGATATCCTTATTGCTAACATTTAATATTTTACACGCACTGACAAATTCTTCCATTAACTGTGTCAGAATAATGGATGATGATGGATATTAGCCAGCAATCTTTGACTTCCATCAGCTGATTTTTATACCTGAGACCTTTATGGGATAAAATGCTTTTATGAAGGAAGAAACATCGATCTAAAATGGCTGCAGTGATCATTTGACCATAGTGTGAGACAAGAGTCAGAAAACCAATGTAAAATACACGTTACTGTCTGAACTGAAATTCTAATTTTGTCCAGTCATTGAAATTGTTTAACTGAGTCAGACATCAAGAAAATCAAATGTATTGCCCTTGTTTTCATTTATGTTTGTAGGACAAAGTTCACATTGAGGAAATTTTAGGTTGTCTATAACTTTTCAGCTGCAAGAAGACAATGAAGCCCAATTTGGAAATACACAAATGAACCATATTTCAGTAGCTGGTCAGTAGTTCAGCAGACAGGGAGTGATAGCAAATAGATTGGGAACAGTAAAGACTAGAACATTCTCTCTCTCACTATTTCCTCTAAATCATCTTGAAAGTCAACTCTGGTGATAAAGCAAGTTGGATAAACATTCAGTCACTGAGAACTTAAAATTCTACAAATGTTGCTAGTACTGACATCAGTATATAACATCAACTAAACAGCTGCAGACTCAGGTTCAAATTTCACAAGTCAAGGACTCTAAGAACTTTTGGACTGTATCTTTTCCTTTTTGTCCTAGCCACTCTCCCTACTTAAACTCTTCACACCTATATTTGCGTGCATGTTTTAAACAATGTTTTAATATTTTTCTCCAGGCTAGCAGGTAATAAAACTTCTCTTTCTTTCAATCATGAAAACTTTGGCCCTTTAATTTTAACTGGTAGTACATTTTCATAAAATAAAATATAACTACAAGCTAAAAAGCAATTAAAAGTCTCTGTTGCAGCCAAACAAGACAGTTTGATAGGATAGGAGCCAATTCATCCTTCATTATCTGGTTGTAACAACAGCTACCAGTGTGTATCAGATATATTAAAATATACCTTATATTTATACCACAAGATTAACAGAAGTATACAGAAAAATCATTCTGGATTTGACACCTACACTAGTTACTTTCCCCATTGGTATGTAGCTAATTTTGATCATCAAGGGTATAAAATATTTGAATGAGACGTCAGCATTCTTGATGTCAAGAATCCATATGCCACCAGACAATTTTTCTTATTTTTAAAGAATGTCCTTATATTACAGTTTGATGGTCAAGCATCTCTATAAATTTGTCCACAAATTACTGGTTTTGCCTGTAATGCTAGGCCAACACATTGAAGTCCTTTTGTTTTGGAATGCTCCATCACATGGTATGCAAAACATTGGAAGAAGTCCAGGAACAGGAGCTTAAATTTCAGACTTCAGCATCCAATAAGAAGCCGTTGGCATCCAATGGAATATGGACTATTGTTTTCCTTCTGAATACTGAGGTGGAATTACCCCTTCACCTAAAACAGGTGAAGAAATTAAACTAGGCTTTCCTTCATCACTTATTGCAAATGAGAGCTTGGTATGTGCAGCACTTGTGTGGATTCCTCTGCCTCATTACAGCGAGGGCAAACTATTTTATCAGATTTGATGTCGTCAATGAGTTATTTTGTAGCATTGTGATCCCAGGTGATGGTAAAACTAGAGAAGTCAGTTTCTACGCAGCCTCATAGATACTAAGTTTTATTTTTGCAATTTAGTTACTGTGGTGGTCATTGAAGGTATTCATATGAGGCTGTCATCGTACATTTAACAACAAAAGAAGTTTATTACACAAAAGAAAGGAAAACAAAGCTATGTACATAACATTATTGGAAAGTTTAAGATGAGAGGGGGGAGAATACATGGGAACCTGAGGGGCAACTTTTTTTACACAGAGGGTGGCACGCATATGGAATGAGCTGCCAGCGGAAGTGGTTGAGGTGGGTACATAAACAACCTTTAAAAGGCATTTGGATGAATACATGGACAGGAAAGGTTTAAAAGGTCATGGGCCAAATGCAGGGAAATGGGGTTAGTGTGGATGGACATTTTGGTCGGCATGGACCAGTTTGGGCTGAAGGGCCTGTCTCCGTGCTGTAGGACTCTATGACTCTGTGACTCTATGACCTTATCATAAACAGCAAAAGAAAAATTCAAACCTTTTTCTCAACATCCTTTTGAGACACTCAGCTCCAGTGAAGAATCACTTATATCTTCACTCTAATATTTATTAATGAACTAACAAGGCCACAAGAATTTCCTTTCAGCAATTTTCTACACATTCACAGAATGTAGTTGTCCCCATTTCTGCCTCTTCCTGAGACACACAGACATACTAACAAAATGGCCTTTTCTGGCTTTGACTAAATTGGGTCTGTTAAAACAGCTTAATACTTCTTTCCAGCTCTGAAGGTCTGAAAATTTCTACAACCTAAAGGAATAGATCATTTTTTTCTGAACTCAAAGTATATGAGGCTCTTGACCATCTGAGCTTTTCTGTGGCTTGAAAAAGCTCAAGTTAATCATAAGCAACAATTATCTCAACAGGTAGGAACCAGAACTTTGTAGCTTTGAAAACTAAAACCCCATTTACCTCCATTTTAGAATTCATGCTCCCAAAAATAATAACATATGATAAACTTTCATCACATGTCTACAGGCACCCAATTCCCTTACTGGTAAATTAGGCACATGCTATGCCTCCATAAGTGTTAATGCAGGGAACAAAAACCCAGGTGTCAACCATCGGAATATCACCCTCATCAAGCCATACTGTGGGGAGGTGACGGCCTAGTGGTCACTGGACTGTAAATCCAGAGTAGACAAACAGGAGGCAGGAAGAACACAGCAGGCCAGGCAGCATCTGGAGGAAAGGTGCAGTCAACGTTTCGGGTATTACCCTTCTTCAGGACTGGATGCAGGGGTACGGGGAGCTGCAGATAGAGAGGGGGGAAGGGGTGAAGGCGGAATGGTAGGTGAACACTGGTGGTAGGTACGACCCGGTTGGTCGATGGGATGGATGAATCTGGTTGGTGGCTGGAAGGGAGGGTCAGAAGGTGGAATGCAAGGGAAGAGCTGGGGCTAAAGGGGAGGTGGGGGATGGGTGGGAAGGTTATCTGAAATTGGAGAACTCAATGTTGAGTCCTCCGAGCTGTAGGGTGCCCAGGCAGAAAATAAGGTGTTGTTTTTCAAATTTGCATTCCGAGTCACTGTGACACTGGAGGTGGTGGAGGACGGACATGTCAGAGGAGGAGTGGGGCGGGGAGTTGAAATGGGTGGTGACCAGGATGTTAGGTTGACCATTACAGGCCAGGTGAAGATGCTTGGCAAAACAATCACCTAGTCTACATTTAGTCTCACTGATGTAGTGAAGACCACATCAGGAGCAACAGATGCAATAGGCTAGATTGGAGGAAATGCAGGTGAAGCTCTGTCTCACCTGGAAGGGCTGTTTAGGGCTGTGAATGGAGGTGAGGGACGTGGTGTGTGGGCAGGTGTTGCATCTTTTACGGTTACAGGGGAAGGTACTGGGCGGGTTGGAGTGGTTGGTGGGGGGTGTGGCGTGAACTAAGGAGTATCGAAGGGAATGGTCCTTGTGTAAGGCAGAGAGGGGTGGGGAGTGGAAGATGTTCTGGGTGGTGGGGTCTAATTGGAGTTGGTGGAAGTATTTGAGGATGATAAGTTGGATGCGGAGGCTGGTGGGGTGGAAAGTGGGGATACAGGGGACCCAATCTTTATTAAGTTTGGGGGGTGGTGGTATTGGTTAAGAGCTGTGGAGCGGAGAATGGAGGAAGCACGGTGGAGGACTGTGTGAATCACAGAATGGGGGAAAGGAGTGTTGTTTGAAAAAGGCAGACATCCGGGATGCTTGGGAGTGGAAGATCTCCTCATCAGAGCAGATGCAATGGAGATGGAGGAATTGGGAAAATGGGATGGAGTTTTTGCAGGATACAGGGTGGGAGGAGGTGTAGTCTAAGTAGCTATGGGAGTCTGTGGGTTTATAGTAAATGTTGGTAAGTAAGCTGTTGCCAGAAATGGAAATGGAGAGATCAAGAAAGGGGAGGGAGGTGTCTGAGATAGATCAAGTGAATTTGAGGGCATGGGGGGAAGTTGTTAGCAAAGTTGATGAACTCCTCCAGTTCAGCCTAGGTGCAGGATGCAGCACCGATGCAGTGATCGATGTAACGGTGGAAGAGTTGGGGAACAGTACCGGTGTACGTACTGAACAGTAACTGTACAACATAACCGACAAACAGGCAGGCGTGGCTGGGGCCCGTGCGAGTGCCCATGGGTAACCCCCTGGATTTGGAGAAAGTGGGAATAATTGCAGGAAATGTTATTGAGGGTGTGGACTAGTTCAGCGAGGTGGATGAGGGTATTACTGGGGCGGGGGTTGGAGATCTGGATGGGTCTGTTGGAGAGGAAAAAAGTGAGGTCCTGTAGGCAGTCCTTGTGGGGTATGGACATGTATAGAGATCGCACGCCCATGGTAAAGATGAAGCGCTGGGGACCAGAGAACTGTAAGTTACCAAAGAGGTGGAGGCTGTGGTTTTTGTCCCGGATGTAGTTGGGGAGTGCCTGGACCAAGGGGAAGGGAATGGAGTCGAGGTAAGAAGGGATGAGTTCGGTGGGGCAGGAGCATGTGGAGATGATGGGTCAGCCAGAGTAGATGGGTTTGTGGATCTTGGGGAGCAGGTAGAACCGGGCAGTGCGGGTCTGGGGGACGATAAGGCTGGAGGCGGTGGAGGGGAGGTCACCAGAAGCGATGAGGTCACGGATAGTGTGGGAGACGGTGGCTTGATGGGCCATGGTGGGGTCATGACCAAGGGGGAGATAAGACAGGGCGTTGGACAGTTGGTGTTCGGCCTCTGCGATATAAAGGTCTGTCCTTCAGACTACACTACACTACCACTGCCCCACCTTTGTCAGCGGGTTTGATAGTGAAAAGGGGGTTGGTGCGGAGAGAGTGGAGCACTGCACGTTTGGGGGGGTGGGGGAGGTTGCAGTGGGTGAGGGGCGTGCAGAAATGGAGGTGGTCGATGTCACGTTGACAGTTAGCAATGAAGAGGTCCATGGCGGGTAAGAGGCAGCAGGGAGTATCCAAGTGTAGGAGGAAGGTTGGAGGCAGGAGAAGGAGCCCCAGGAGGGTGCTTGGGAGTCTTCATTGAAGAAGAAGGCATGGAGGTGGAGGCAGCGGAAGAAGGTTGCCACATCGTGGCGGGCACAGAACTCATTGAAGTAGAGAGGAGGGAAGACAGGTGGAGAGGGTAGGGTGCATTGTTGGGTGGACAAATGAGGTGGGAGAGATGTGCTGAGTAGTGACAGGTGGGCAGTAGGACCCAGGAGTGACCCTGGGGCTAGGAGTCCGTGATTAGAGAATGGGCGGAGTCTGGGGTGGAGGTGGGAGTTGCAAGGAAGTTGAGGAAGGTCACAATCCTTTTGGCAGTGGGATCCGGGGCAGAGACGAAGGTTGAAGGTAAGTTCCTGTACATCCCGGTCGATGGTTGCAGAGGCTCGGGTGCTGGCCCGGATCCGGGAGTGACATCTGAACCAGAAGCTGCATCAGACCGGCGAGGCCTAGTGCAGGATGGGATCTGCACGTGAGTAATGGCGGCGGCAGCCTGGGGGAACCTGGAGATGGCCGGAAACAGGGCGCGGATTGTGTATGCTGAGTGGGTATTCTGACTGGAGGTGAATAGAAGAGCGTCTTGCAAACTTACGATTTTTACTGTCCAATATGAAGTAGAAAAGTCGTTTGCTGAGTGTGTGGATTCTCCATCGAATATGCAAGAGCCGAGGTCCTCTGCAAGTTTGGGAAAGGGAGGGCTTGAGCTGGCGGAGGGATGAGGAGAGGGAGTGGAGGTGTTGGCACATTGCAGAGAGGGTTGAGCGGAGAATCCAGATAGAGAATTGTTTCTGGAGGCATTGAAGGTGTTGTGAGTATGGAATATCAAAGGTAGGTCCAAACTTTCAAGGTTTAAAATGTACCTGTAGGCCTTGAGGGATTGGAAGGTAGCAAAGACAGGAGCTGAGGAAGGTGACATGGCTGTAGTAGCGGGTTTGTTTGATAGCGAGGTTGAAGAGCTGAAGGACTGAAGAGGTCAGGGCAGTGTGGCAGTGAGAAAGGGTCTCACTGAGTTCACATCTGAGGGAGGCAGAGAACTTCTTCAAAGTGGGCATCCTTTGAAGTGACTTTTCATTTGGGAAACTTAGTTTGAGACAAAAAAACTGCAGATGCTGGAATCTAAGGTAAACAAACAGGAGGCTGGAAGAACACAACAAGCCAGGCAGCATCTGGAGGAAAGAAGCAGTCAACATTTTGGGTATTAGCTTTCTTCAGGACTAGATATGGGGGTAGGGGGAGCTGCAGATAAAGTGGGGGGAAGGGATGAAGGCAGAATGGTGGTGGTAGGTGGATACTGGTAGTAGGTACAACCTGATTGGTTGATGGGAGGGATGAATCCAGTTGGTGGCTGGAAGGGAGGAGGTGGGGCTGGAAGGGAAGGCAAGGTCTGTCATTAGACAGAGATAACTGATGGTGATTTAACCTGAGGGTTACCACACCTCAGGGGAGAGAAGTGGTTGAGAAGGAGAATGCTTCATGGTAACTTTAGCCAATGCAAGAATTGAACCTATGCTGTTAGTATTGCTCTGTACTACAAGCCAGCTGTCTAACTAACTGAGCTAAAGTGAACTGCTAATGAATGCTCTAATCTCCCTGCAACAATTCAACAGAGGATCAGCATTACCGTCTCTGAAGAGATCAATTCTGATTTGGCTTTTGTTCATTTCCACTCTCCCTGGAACATAAGCTATAACTTTTCACAGACTTAAAGAAATACAACTGTCGTGATTGATCTCAGCAAAAGATTGTGGACCACCAATTCTCACGGTGTAGAGCAAGCCCTACTGATGGAGATGTCTTGCCTACATCAGCATAAAGCTTCAGAAGAGTTGAAAGCCGTGAGCAAACTGAAAACTATTCTGCAGGTATAAGCTCATCATAAACCTATCTTTTATAACATGTTACATTTTATACTGTAAGCAAGGAAAAACGTTTCACTGACAGAAGGGTTGGTAACAAATGGCCACAGACTTAAGGTCATTAACCAGACATGAGATGTAGAGAATCCTTTTAACAGTGAGTTAATTTGATCTGAAATGCGCTGAAAGTGTAGTGGAAGCAGCTGTAATAATGTGTTCCAAAAAGGAATTGGTTAATTACATATCATGATGTGGAAGTGCCGACGTTGGACTGGGATGGCCAAAGTCAGAAGTCACACAACATATGTTATAATCCAAAAGGTTTATTTAAAATCACACAACCTTTTGGAGCACAGCCCCTTTGTCAGGTGCAGTGAGAGAGCAGAGCACACAGACCCAGAGTTTGTTGGCAGAGAGATCAAGGACAGAGAGATCAAAAGATCATACGACTGGTGTGAGTGGAGTGTCAGATGATAAGTCCCTGCAGGTGACCAAGAGTGTTAGACGGTGAGACAAGGGTCAACAACTGAATGACCAGCAAAGGGATGACCTATAATCCAATTAAGTGAGGTGGAGAGATAATTACAAAAATTATAAATAAGGTGGTGCTGGAAACAAACTAAATGACTCGAATTGCATACTGACTTCAAAACTGTACAAACGAATTAAGGTAGAGAGATCATAACAACTTATCAAGGTGATGCTGTCAAAACAGGACAGTAAGGAAGATATTACAGATACAGAACGGTGTGGTGGGGTCACTTATAGCACATGAACCCAAGTACTCTGCTGTCTCACTGCACTTGACGAAGGGGCTGTACTCTGAAAGCTTGTGTGATTTCAAATATGTCTGTTGGACTATAACCTGGTGCCGTGTGACTTCTGACTTAATTACATGCCGACAAAGAGAATCGCAGGACTATGGAGGAAGTACTGAGGAGTGGAACTAATGGGATAGCTCTTTTAAAGAGTTTGCAAATCCATGATAGGTCAAATGGCCTCCTCCTGTGCTGAAAGGTTCTGTGATTATATTATGATACATATTCATACAAATGAGATATAATTAATGCCTGCAGTTCTTTTAATTCAGTGTTGAATATTGCAGAACTATCAGAATGAATTAACATGAACAGACTACGAGTGACTCAGGCATGCAATGGGATGCTTAAAAAAACCGAAGCATCAAAATTGTACTGACTTATTCTCCACAGTTACCAATAGCTGCCTTTTAAAAAAAAAAGTTGGATTTTAATTTTGGGAATGGATTGAGGGGTCTGGTGGTACATGGGGAACTAAGTGCAATATGTGTATCAGTGGCTTTAATAGTTGCTCAACGACATTTCTGTATCCATTTATATTGATTATTGATTAAATTATCATCAGCAGACATGATGATGCCTTGCTTGAGGTGACTGCAACTCCAGTTTTTAAAAGGACATTCCAAATATGCAGTTTGGTGGTGTTGGGATTGGGAGCAGAATAAGAATGTTTTAACATAATGGAATTTTGGTGTAAGTAGGCCATGCTTATTTTAGTGATGCCTCTCTAGATGTGCAGCTGGTGTAACATCCCCAGGGAATATTGCTTCTCCTTTCTTCTGACAGGAGAGAGAATTCCTACCAGAATATATTAAGAAGATAGCCTGGACACCAACTACTTCTTATTTTAGAGATAAGTGTTGCATTCCAGATGCAATTCAATTGGTCAATCTACCAGCCTGGAGAAAACGCATTTTATTCATACGCTGTAGTTAAAATACAACAAAATAAAGAATAAAGAGAAGCGTTGACTTAGCTGTAACTTGATTGGAAAATGTAACAGAATAATAGCTTATTTAATTACTAAACAGTAGCTGTTCCAAAATAGTAACATCCCTTAAACCCACCCTTGTCAAAGGCAAATTCAGAAAACCAGATTGTCTCACATGCGACTCCAGCAGCAGAAAGAGAATCCCCAGCTTTTAGCTGTAACTGAGAGAGGAAGAAAACAGCTTCCCCATATTTAAAACCTCAGCAGCAACTGCTACTGAAACAAAAAATCCTGGTTCTATGAGAGATTGATTCCACTCCACCATCCATTCAGGCTGTTTCCACTATTCCAACTTGTAAAAAAAATTCTCCCCGTCAGTCTGGAGTCACATGTAGGCCAAACCAGGCAGGGATGACAGTTTCTCTTGCCAAAGAACATTAGTGAACCAGATGGGTTTTTCTGACAATCGACAATGGATTTGTGGTTATCATTAGACTCTTAATTCCAGATATTTTGTTGAATTCAAATTCCACCATCTGCCATGGTGGGATTCAAATTCAGGTCCCCAGAACATTATCTCCCTCTCTGGATTAACTGTCTAGCAATAATACCACAAGGCAGTTGTCTCCCTTATATCACTGATTTTTTTTTTTCAGCAAATGCCTTTAGTCTTACTCATGGTTTTCTCTTTCCCGCCTTGAGAGAGAAGAGAGGACAGAACATGAAGGAGAGAAGGTACTGGAGAGGCCCTCCAGTCAACTCTCAACAGACAGCTGCAGATCAGCAACAGCAGTAGAATAGTGGAGTCTCGGTATGACAAACTGTCAGAAGTGGGCAGATAGAGGCCTAAATCTTACATTTTTTTGGCTAAGTCTGAGTTGTAATGAGTTTCTTGGAAGGTGTTTTGTCATGAGGCCGAACAAGTTTTTTTCATCATATCTCAAGAAACTTGCCTCATTAATTACCTGCCATGGCCACTATGACATTTCACATCCAATTTCCACCTCATCTTACCTGGTGGCACAAAAACTCACCACTCAGTGGATAGCTGTCAAAATACTGGCATCCCTTGGGCCTGTGCCAGCTTTAAAAGGTCTTTGTGCACCTGGACAAGCCTGGTACATGCTGTGGTTTTCCTTGTGGAGTTTTCCTGAAATCTAATGTATTTGGCAAGTTGTGGGTCTGAATATTACTGTGACAAGTTGGGCTGTTAACAAGACATTGAACAAGCAATAATGACCATTAATTGGGTTCTTCTCAGCACGGCATGAGCGGCACGGTGGCGCAGTGGTTAGCACTGCTGCCTCACAGCGCCAGGGTTCAATTCCACCCTGGGGCGACTGTGTGGAGTTTGCACATTCTCCCTGTGTCTGCGTGGGTTTCCTCCGGGTGCTCCGGTTTCCTCCCACAGTCCAAAGATGTGCAGGCTAGGTGGATTGGCTATGCTAAATTACCCATAATGTTCAGGGATCTGTAGATTAATGGGTTTTAGGGGGATGGGTCTGGGTGGGATGCTCCAAGTGTCGGTGTGGACTTGTTGGGCCGAAGGGCCTGTTTCCATACTGTAGGGATTCTATGATTCTATGACTATTTGTGAAGAGCATAAAATATGGAGGGAAATAACCTCAATGATGAGATGGGCCTTGATGCGCTTGTTGCCTGATCTGCCTCAGGTCCCACCATAACTCACATCACTCAGACCCCTATGAGATTCCACCAACAGTCTCCCAGTTACCTAGTGATAGAATTACATATCAGACAGCCACCTTCTGTAGCATATCCACTGTGTTAACTTGATGTCAACAGTGAGTGAAATATTGCTCCACATGCCATGATCAGTTAATACGTACTTGCCTTAACACTCTTAATTCATGTCTTACATCCTTCACGAGACTGACAAGTGTCCCACAAGGAGGTGGTCCATGAGGCTGACAAGACTTCTCAGAAGAGGTCACATGTCCTAAAGTTGCACAGTCATTGGTCTCATGCGGGCTCTGCAGCAATTCCCATGTTCACATTTCACAGGGACTAATCAGGCAGATAGTTAGGTGCTAACTCACACAGCACAAGTGAGAAGAAGCAGTGACTGGTGGAGCCAGGGACAGTACGGGAGAGGCCGCACATCGGAGAAGCCTCTGAGCTCTGCTCAGTTGGATGCAAGTGCTATATCTCAGCAATCATTGTCAAACAGGAGAGTCATGGAGCAGCAGCAGAGAATGTGAGATGCACTGTCATGGTTTCCAGACTCGCTTTACATATTCACCGAGGGATTGGGAGAGTCTGACTCAAGCATGATTGGATGATGTCACCGACCTTTGGGATGATGTCTTCGTCCATGGAGAGAATGGCCACCTGCAAGAAGCTTCAAACACAGCAATCGCTGAGTAAATGTGGGCATATATTTAAACCAAGATGCTGGATATACTCCACAGATAAGGTAGCATCTGTACGACAGAAATTGTTTTAGATCAGAAACCTTTCATCGACCGTATACAGAGATGTATGTAGCTTCTCATACAGGTAAGAAGATGGAATTCAAAACATGGCTTCGAACACTTTGACTTCTCATTCAATACCTCCTCATTCAGAGCACTTTGTATTTATTCACTCATGGGAGATGGGCGTTGGTGGTTGGCCAGCACTTATTGCCCCTCCTTAGTTGCCCTTGAGCAGGTGGTAGGGAGCTCCTTGTGCTGCAGTGATCCGGTCTGCTCCTGCACAATATAGGCCGAGTAACCTGTACTTCCTCTTGCTTCACATTTCTCTATTTCTTTTCTCAGCCACATCTAAAGCTGAATGTTAGAGATCACACCGTGTGGAGCCGGAGGAAAACAGCAGGCCGGGACCTGAAAAGTCAGCTTTTCTGCTCCTCTGATGCTGCCTGGCCTGCTGTGTTCCTTCAGCTCCACATTGTGTTATCTCTGACTCCAGCATCGGCAGTTCTTACTATCTCTAAAGCTGAATGTTACTTGTTTTTTGTCTAAGTGCCAGATGATAGCCTTTGGAAGGTTTCTTGCTGTTATGCCTAGCATAATATTCCATTCTATCTCGTTAAACTTACCTCATTAACTACTTGCCCCACCCTATAGTGTCCCTCTTGTCGCATTCTATCCCCATTACTACTCAGTAGATATCTGCTGAAAGAACAGCATCCCAGGTTCCTATGCCATCTTTTAAAGGCTGCTGGGCACCCAGATGATGTAACAATGCTGCCAGTCTAAAAGGTTATTTTGTCCTTTCTTTTGAGGGCTGGTTGTAAGGCAGAGGTGTCAAACTGTGTCCTTAAAATTACTTAAGTAAACAGCTTGTGAGGCCTTGGCATGTTTTTTTTAAGTTGGAAGAATGGAAACAGCTTGTGTGTGGCCAGCTCTCACAGACCAGGCTTTCTAGTCTTTTCTAGCATTAGCATCAGAAACCTTTGGGGTCTCAAAAGAGTTGGAGCTTCAGTGAATATCGCTTGGCTGCTACTCTCTCTGAATTTTCTCTTGATGTTTCTTCCTCCTGGATTGGAGAACTACATGTAAGAATCTGTGTCTGAATTTGCCTTTCTGCCAATGGGTGTGTTTATGGGATGTTACTATGTTGGAATAGTTAATTGGTAATAGGCACTATATCTATGATTCAGTTAAGTTTTCCAATATTTAAGCTATTCTAAATTAGTCTTCATTTTGTTTGTATTTTAACTACAGTGTTTAAACAAATTGTGTTTTGCTTAACGTCGAGTAGTTTGACCAGTCGCATTGCATCTGGAACATGACACTTCACATCTACCTTTAAAATAAGAAAATGTTAAGGTTTAGGCTACCTTCTTAAAAAAATTTGAGGGAGTCTGTTCTAGTCTATAACAGTGACTGCTGGCATTCCAAAGCTGTCCTGCTCCATTCTGGACATACAGTCTGAAGATGTCAAAGAAGGGCAAGATGGTGCTGTGATTCTCTGACAGTGACCTGGAGGTCCTGGTAAAAGGGGTGATGTAGAGGAGGGGCACTTCCTTCCCAGAAGGCCATGACTCCAGACCCTGGCAGCCTGGTCCGATATTGCCAGCTGGGTCAGCATAGACTGCATGGTCTAAAGGAGCAGTGCCACAAGAAAGTCAATGACTTTCTCCACTCTGCCAGGGTAATTGCCACCACTCTTCTCTCTACTACATCACAATCACTCCAGTTCTGCTACTGTACCCACCACTCAGCACAGTTCATGCTCTGCCAGTCTCAGTACTGCCTTTACCATCTTCTCTAACTCACTCTCACGCCATGCCAACCTCCTACAACACTAACCCTAGAAACTCTGTGTGCTGCCTTGTCACTCCCTCGAAACATCTTTTCCCTATCTACACCCGGGATTAGGAGCCATGCCACCCATTTCCATCTGATTCAGTCCCTTCCTTTCTCTCATTCCAGGAAGAAGATGGCCCAAAGTAGGGCCCAGAAATGTGAAGGAAATCTGATGAAGGGTTTCAGTCTGGACCGTTTTCTTTCCTGCTCCCTCGGATACAGTATGACCGGCTGTGCTTTCCCAGCTCCACATTTATTGACTCCTCCCGCATGACCCTGTCATTATTCATGCTTTACTGTATCCTCCTTTACAAATACAGTTGTCCCCTTCCCAATTATCATTTGCCTCTTTAACCTCAGTCTATAGCCACCAATCCTGATGAATAGCTTCCTAGCTCTTCCCACAGCATCACCCACCCCCATCCCCTTGTCTCCACAAACCTCCTATTCCCTTTTGCTTTTGTGAATGGACCTAACAGACTGACTGTGGACCACCCTCTTGAGACAACTGTGAGATTTTGCAAATGTCCATGGCAGATTCCTGGAGGAACCGAGGCTTAAGGACAGGGTGAATGCTTCTTGACATCTACTCCTGACATGCCTTCCACCCCTTTATCACTGGCAAGATGCAGAAAGCCAGGAAACCTGCATGCAACAGTTTGGTAACAAAAACCATGTATTGTTGTAGTTGTGTAACACATTGAATCTTGCCCCAGTTCTTCCAAGGATTTTATATGTTTGCAGTATATACATACGGGTTAAATGCGGTAATTGACAGGGGTTCGATCGTCCAGATATGTTTGCATTTTTCTGTGTCTTAATCTTGACACGTGCCCAAATCCCAGAGTTCATGCATATTAAACTTCCTCCTAAAGTCCCCCACTTTGGAAAATTCAAATCCATCAGGGAACTATACATGCTGAATGAAAAAGCATGTTTTAGTAATTGCAATTTGCATGGGGAAGAATTGGTCTGTGAATGGTGTGACAGGGTGGAGTAAGATGTGGAGATTTGGATGGTATGTTACCAGGAGACTGCGTTTAATATCTCCACTGCAATATCTAAATAGACGAAAGCTGCATATAAACTTCATTACACATGCATCTTTTATTCTAAATGACTAAGATTTGCTTTTGTTGGACTGTATGGAATACTTGGATTAAAAAGATAAAGATGTGCAATCAACACAGCATATGCTAATCCCCCATGGTTTCTTTCAGTGGAATTTCACCTTGTTACCCAAATGACACCTAACAAAAATTCAACAGGCATCCGTTATTTCTATTGGCATAAAGTGCCATCACACTTGAATCATTTTATGTGTGCTTTGAGTTTTATAAAACTTTTACTAATTGCAAAATGCCACATGAACAAGGAAAGTGGCTCGGAGCTGAGATGATGGACTCATGATGACAGATATCAGTGAGCAGTTAAGAATTTAATGTTTGGTATGTGGTTTGTCCCCATAATACTGGGAGTTTCTTGGTGCAGGTGTTAGTGTAGTTATTATGAGTGTGCACCAGTTGTATGCAGGGAAGGCAGATTATAATGTCAGTTATCTTCTGGTGCTGACTGGCCAACAGTGCTGGTGATCCAGACCTTGCCACCCTCGCTAATGCCTCTTAAACATGCACAGATGAACATACAATACCAACACCACATAAATAAATCAGGAATAACTTTTAGGGTCTGAGACAACAAGGAGCAGGGCTGGATGAACACAGCAGGCCAAGCAGCATCATAGGAGCAGAGAGGCTGACGTTTCGGGCCTAGACCCTTCATCAGAAAAGGGGGAGGGGAAGGGGGTTTTGAAATAAATAGGGAGAGAGTGGGAGGCGGATAGAAGAGGGATAGAGGAGAGGATAGGTGGAGAGGTTCTCCAGCATCTGCAGTTCCTACTATCTCTGATTAACTTTTAGGGTAGCTGCTTAGTACTTCCATACGGCTCTGTTAGAGTTTGTTTGGGAGAGTTGCTCACTGCTGGTGAAGATGGCAGGAAGAATGCTGCAAGCAAAGAAGGCGTTGCTTGTGACTGTGAGGTCTTTGGGCTACTGCCAGGAATAGATGCAACTGTAGCTGTTCCCCTCGATCTGCAGGAGCAGAGGCAGAGGCAGCAGGTAGACAAGTAATTTGTAAAGAGAGGATTAAGAATAAAAGAAGTTCAGGATTGGAAGTGAAGTCAAATTTTGAGCAATGCCTGTGCCTCTTGACCCCAGATTTCAGTCTCAGTGCTTCCCATGGTGTCATGAGTCAATGTTATGACTCTCACATCTGAGTCAGAAGATTGTAGGTTCATTTGTCACTTCAGAGATCTCAGTTCAAAATCTATGTTGACACCTGTACAACATCGAGTGAGTGCTGCTCTGTAGGAGCTGTCATCTTCCCAGAATACATTTCAAAATTGCTTTCTTGACAGTAAAAGTCTTTGGGGTGCCCTGAGGTGCATCTTTCTGGATTTTGTCACTGTACAATTTGATGAAGTGTGATTTTTTTTCCCCCTGAGGTATCAAGTCCTTAAATCCATCCTAAAGGCTGGCAGAGGTTTTCTCCATTTGCTGTCTTGAAAATACAGTATTTTTTCCAGAGGCTAGGGCAGGCTTGCTAAATTCTAGGCTGGAACCAGGATGTTGTTCTATTTTGTGTCCTGAATCCAGATAGCATTTTCCAGACATTCTTTCTTGGAATTTCTTAGATGAATGATGCATTACCCAATCTTAGAGTCAGCCTAGATGCTAGACCTTTAACTGGGTAGCTAGTTGATTGTTCTGGAGTGATGGGTGAAGAGATTTTCTCAGAATATTTTGAGCACTAACATGCTGCTGTCTCACAGTGGGTTGCCACATTGAAAAATGTTTATCTCGTAAATCTTGAAGTAATTTATTGCGTATTGTAAATGATTACATTCTGTTCATAATTATGTAGGCTGATCCTTAGGAAACAGCTACTGAAAGGAGAAAACAATTCCGATAATAATGATCTTTATTTTTGTTGAATTAAGCTTGACGAGTCTGCATCACCACAGTATAGGCTATTGCGATCCATTAAACAGAATAGGAAGGTATTTGACAACTAGGTAATTAATGGTGTCAAATTTTCCATTAGGGATATATGCATTTTCTCTTATTTATAATTTGAATGTAAAAAAAATTGAATCCTGCACTCAAAACATGTGAACTAACTTGCCAAAACCTTTTTCCTACAGTGATAGCCTGTTCCCTCCTCACTGACCAAATTCTATCTTGATGTTGGATGACATATTTGGATCAAGAGAATGAACGCAGACTTCACATCCCAGGGCTCTGCCAATGAGTCACAGTGGCTGTTGCTGTGAAATAGGCTTGTTTTTTCTTTCACAATATTAATGACTTGCATTACAAGAAACAGTCCATTTCATGTTTAGCTACGATTCTGAACAATTTTAAGATCAGCTTTAAATGTCTTTACATCATAGTAAAAGAAATAAACAAAGCAGACAAAGACTTAGAGTACCATTAACAAATGAAATCTGCATTTTTTTTCCTTTATTCATTCACAGGATGAGGGCGTTGCTGGCTAGGCAGCATTTATTGCCCATCCCTAATTGCCCACAGGGCAGTTAAGAGTCAACCACATTGCTGCAGGCCTGGAGTCACAGGTAGGCCAGACCAGGTAAGGATGGCAGGTAGACAGTGTTTCCCGAATTGTAAATAAAAGACTTCCCAAGCAACCAAACAAGGAGGACCAAAAACCAACACCCTATCCAGCACAGGGAGCGAAAGATCCAGACACACGGGATACATGTGGAGTATCTGGTCTACTTGAGGAAACATCGTGTGATTGTGCATCTCAATCACTCACCTCCTGCTTTCCATCCAGATCGTCGGTTCGCCATTCGTTATCACAGTGTAAATCACGATTTTTGCCTTCAGATCCTAGCATGGCTGATGAAAAATCAGGCTGAATTGTGAATTCTGCCATGTACCGGTGCAAGAAAACAGCTTTATGTGGCTAAAATAATCTCTGCAACTTTTGCTTTCTCTGACAGCATAAGTGAAATTTTCAGAGACATTCAAAAAAGATGTTCAGGTTTTATTGTCATGGTCACTGTAGATTGAAAAGTAAAAACTGTAGAGGCAAAGCAGACTATTGAATGATCTTTATCAAGAAAATCTGAGGTATCTAAGTTATAATGTGTAGGACTGGATCATTTCTGTAACAGCTGTACATAGATATTCATACAGCAGGAGTGTTAAGCTAGATTATTATAGATAACAGTCCCTACTTTAGTTAACATCCATCTCTATGCCGCTCTCTTCCAGCTTTCATTTGTGATCTATGTATGTGTCTGAGGCAAATGAGATGGATAAGACTTCATCGCTATCATCGCACTCCACAGACATCTTTAACTAAGCAGGAATAAATGTTTGTAGCACATGTTTCAAATTGCACATTAGGAAACTCAAAGATATCCCACACACAAATCACTTAAAATTTAGTTGCGTCTTGCCGTTAAGCTAGAAATATCCTGTGGCATTGCTGTAAATGTATCAGTATGGAGGATGAAATTTGACTTGAATGGAGAAGCTATGTGGGTGGTATTACATCATTCACCTGCTGCTGTACTTGATATTCCATCTTATTGAAGTCAATAGGACGAAATGTTTGGTGATGAATATATCTGGTGGCCAATTTGATACCAGCCATTTGTACCACTGCTCATGGCAGATTTCTAACTCATGCTGGAAAGAGACTGTAGGCAATGGTCCTGTAAATTTGTTTCCATTGTATACAGCCTGGTCAGTGAATACTTGGCACTATTCATTTTCTTTGAGCAGCAATGCACTCTCATATGGTGTCTTTAAGGAAATACTTAGGAGTAGTCAGTGTGATGCTTTCTGAGTTGCTCTGCAACTGTGCATGGCTCATCTGGAGCACTGCTTACAAACGTTAATTAAATAATGTGATCATAGCTCAGTTGGTTGCTTTGCAGATTGTGAAGTACTTCTGAGTTGCAGGCTGCAGGCCATAGATTAGCTTTCTGTCTCATTTCGGAATTGTTTTTCATCTGTAACTAAAGTATTTTTTTTTCTAGATAATAAAATTGAATGTGGGAGTGAAATAAATTCCCACATTACTTCTGACCTAAGAGCTTGGGACGCAAATAGTACCAATTGGGCATTTTTCTGCCTGATGATAAACTCTCCGGCAAGCAATATCTTTCAAAGGAGTACCATTAAACTGGAAAAAGGAAAAATTAATGTTCCAGCTATAATAAGAATGAAACAGTCAGCTGTGTGCTACAAAACAGGAACACCTCTTGAAACTAAATTCATTTAAGGAAACCAAATGAACTTCATTTTTATCATTTAGAATATTTGAACTATTTCATGTTATTGCTTTGTGACATACTGTACATTGTGGGTTCCATGTATCAAATGAACTGCTTTGTAGATTGTGCAATAATCAGAAATTGATGGCATTAAAGTACTTGAAGGGGAAGGATAACCAGTGATGACTACAGCCTTGAAATCTGACAGCACAACATCACTTCACAGGCATTTAAAACCCCAGAGTCCACAGTTTAGCAGGCAAGAAGCAAATGGTCAGAACCAGAACCAGCTGCTGACATATTGCTGATGGCAAAAAAAAAATGGCAGCAAGGATCCCTGCCTGAATCAAGTGTTTCATATTTACATATTCGTGTAGTAGGTCTAATACCAGATTGAGGTCCCTCTGCAGTGTTACATAGTACTGGCTGTGTTCAGGATAGAGCTAGCTATATTCAGGAAATCTGGGTCTACATTCAGCTTGATGGTTGGACCTTACCTGACAGCTGCAAGTCACAACCAAAAAGCTAATTACACCTTGTTATCTCAGATTCTCCAGTTCATACTATCTCTGAAACAAGGATGGCTGTTTCCTTCCCTAAATGACATTGGTTAACCAGATGGTTTTTTTTTCCCCTCCTGACAATCTGCAATGTATTCATTATCATCATTAGATTTTTAATTCCAGATATTTATTGAATTCAAATTCTATCAGCTGTGGTGGGATTTGAACTCAGGTCCCACAGACTGTTATCTGGGTCTCGGGATTAATAGTCCTATGATAATACCACTAGGCCATCACCTCTCCTATGCTTGGGCATGTTCGTTTCTACAATAGTTCAATATGATGGCTTTACCTTTAGGACGCTGTGCAGAGGGCAGCATCTGAAGGTGTTTAGGAGGACTAAAGTGACACGTGACAGGAGATGCTGTCGTGACTGTCTGAGTCAGGCTAACTATTAGAGAGGTACAATAAGTGAATACTCTGTAAAGAAAGCGTCCATTATGATAGTAGGGACAGATAACTGTAAGAATGCTGTATAAACAAGCACTAAACACAAGTATCTGTTGCAATACTGTATATAAAGCTATGTCTCCTCACCGCCAGCAGCTTAAGCTCAAAGGTGTAGTAAGAAGTGCTTTCAATGAAGACAACCTTTAAGACTTCTACTCAGTCTCCGTCTCACTCCTGTTCGCCGGCCTCAGAAAGAACCCAACAGCTGCTCTGATAACTTATGTTTGAATTGCCTCTCAAGTGAGTGAATAAGACTGAGAATAACTTTGAAAGTGAGGGCGACCTTTATCTCAATGTACTGCCTTGGACTTTTCTCTGGCTACACTTGCTGAGATTGCTGCTCACTGCTCCTTTTACTGTCTGATACGTCACTGGAATGATTTTCCATCCGCAGGGGTGAGCAACCAATTAAAATGATTATGGGCCCAATCAGGTCTGAGGTGGGCACGCCAGAATTTAGCACTAGTGGAGCAGCATGGGGAGGCCTTCAGCAACATGTAGACTTGTCGTTATAGTAGGCCAGAGGGTTTTCAGTGCTGGAGGCTTCATGCCCCTAAGAGGACGTTGTTAGCGGGAACCACCACATTCTCAGTGGCCCATCAACGCTCCTGGAAGTGTTTCCCTCTGCTTCGTGAGGCCTGCGGGTCTCACCCCGAATAAATTTTTCTTTAAAAACATCTCTCCAAGTGGTCCTCCAAATTGGTGCCACTGTACAGTTCCTGGCCTGCATCATTAGCAATGCTGCCCTGACTCAGTGGGGCTGCTGAGGCTTCTGATCTGCCAGCCCTGTGTTTGGACTAGTTACACTGAGTGTCCCACTGCCATCTTTAACAGATGACAAGTGCGGAGGTGGACAATGCATTCCAGAAGATTGTGCCAGCAGGCACGTTGCTGCTAAGTGCATGTTCAATACACCCTTGGGTTCCAATGTTGTTTTCTGAGTCAGAAAATGTAGCACAATGTATATGTTGATGATCATTTTACATGGTTTTGCATTTCACGCACTGTCAAGAAAAGAAAACCCAGATACTAAAAATTAGGAAAATGCATTATCTGAATTTGAAAGTAAGCTGCCTGCAATACTCAAACCAAATCAGGAACATTTGATTCCAGTGTACATGGGGGCATCAACAATCCTGAATTCTCACAGTAGCTTTCCCATTGTGTAATTATTGTCACTTTGATCTGTTGCCATTGTATGACAAAGTCTTCTTAACTCAACCAGAACAATTACTAAAGATCAACTCATAGACCACAACTGTTAGTGTGTCATTAGATGTCAATCACCACTAAGAGGAATGGAAGCCTCAATGTTGATAATGAGGGTGGCTTCGCTTTAATTCACTCCACTTCCTCCTGGTCTGAAAGCAACTTCCGTTCAACCTTTCCTTGAAATGTGATTTCCTCTTTGTTTGAGTTATTATCTTCCTTTACTCCAGTGCTCACTAATCATATCTAATTGGTGCTGTTATTCCCTTATTGTCCAACATGATTGCTTTCCTCCTAACTCTCGATCATTGCTTCCGTTTAGATTCATTTCAATCTCCTCTGTGTTTTATGTCAACTTTTTTTCAACCAAGAATCTCAATAAATGCTGGCCTGATCAGTGACACCCCATGACCCTCGAGTGAACAAAACCAAAATTACACGATCACAGCAAAAGCTTCAGTTAAAAAATAATTCACAGTTTTAATCATCTTATAATGACAACGCAGTTCATGAAAAGAGTAAGTGAAAACAAGAACAATGTGATTAAAATTAACAAGAGCTCACACCTCTATAGCCAACATTGCAATTACAACTGCTTAGAAGCTTGGCCACAGTCTGAAGGGATGTGTGACATTCTCTGAGGCCTTTTCATTGAAATTTTAAGCTGTTGAGAAAGATCAATTTGGAATATTTTTCAGGAAGTCGTAACTGAATTATAAACAAAATTGGATCTCTTTTGATTGTTCTAAATCTTCATTTGTTAGCACAGAATTTCAGTTTTGCAGATAAAGACACATTTTAGCAAAGATTTTAATCTTGCACATACCAGGAAATTTCACAATTTAATGGGCTTTGCACCAGAAGGTTATAGAAAAGTTAATGTGATTCAGGTACATTCTCAAATCCAGGTTCCTTAGAACA
>NC_063356.1:13904222-13923338 GCF_021869965.1 Rhincodon typus
AGGTGTAGAGCTGGATGAACACAGCAGGCCAAGCAGCATCAGAGTTCTGAAGAAGGGTCTAGGCCCGAAACGTCAGCTTTCCTGCTCCTCTGATGCTGCTTGGCCTGCTGTGTTCATCCAGCTCTACACCTTGTTATCTTAGATTCTCCAGCATCTGCAGTTCCTAACTATCTCTGAAACAATTTATTTTAGAGTTGGGATGGTGAGTGGTCTGGAGGGGAACTTGCACATGCCAGTATTTCCATGTACCGGCTCTCTGTCGCTGTAGGTAATAAAGGTCATGGGTATGGAACATCTAAATGATGCTGACTCCCCCGGTTTAATCAGCAGATAATACGTTCAGTCACTCAACTGATAAGTAAGTCATCTTCTATTTCCTTCCTTGATTCATATAAAAGTAAAATTACACTTGCAATTTTCCAATTAGGCACAATTCTCAAATACGAAGAGGTTTAGAACATTAGGACTGATAAGCTTGCAATTTCCTTATTTTCACCTATAGTGGAAACAGCCAGATGCTGGAAGTTTGTCTCTCCTAAGTTTCTGCTATTTTCACCAAAACTATTTTTACCTATATTAATTCCACTAAGTTCAGCCCCTTTGTTTACTTTAGGTTCCTGACTGCAAATATTTAGTATTAAAAAGATAGAATGTGAAATAAAAGTTGTCTATCTCTGGTGCAAAACAGAGTTGAAAGAATGAGTTTTGAATTTAGCATACCACTTCATTTAATGCAGTTTTCCATTTTTCTGCAGGCCAGACAATATTAAATAAGTTGAGTGCAAATGAGTTCTTTTTTATTTTTTTAACCTATTTCAGCAGGCTAGAACAAAGCAGGTGAGAAGTGGGACAAAACATTTACTCAGATGGTGCAAATATTTTCCAGGCAATTACCATCAAATAAAATGTAATCCAGTGTTTTCATCCATCAATTTTGAGTGACTTTACTACCATGGTCGTGAAAACATTGTCCCTGTGCAGAGACTCTAGGACTGCTGCTTCCTGCAAGGCACATACATCTATGGTACAGAGAGCTAAAAAACATCTTCATAAGGGCCAGTATAGTAATTCTACGAAGTGGGGAAATCATTCGTCAGTAGAATCGGACTGTATTCAAAACAAGTCTGCTGGTAAATCAGCTGCTTTCACTTTGTTGAATAAAGACCAACCCAGAGGTGCATTGTTTAGAAGACATTGCAGCACCCAAAGAGAACAATGATAGCAGTGGAAAAATAACCAGACAATTACTGAGGCTTATTTCACAGGTCTTAATGCAAATATGAGCAAAGTCTGTTTTGAACACAGCCGGGATTGGCATATAACTGAGCTGCATACAATCTAATTTATATTGACATGAAATATTTTAGAGAACTTTGATCTTCATGCATTGCAGTTGCATACAATTAGGTTTAACCATTACTTTTGGGTTTAATTTTGGTGCATAATGTGCAGAATTATATTATTTATAAGATCAAAGCAAATAGAAGGCAAATATTCTGTTAGCATATTTTTGTGAGCTATGGCTCCAAGATAACACCTTGCCTATTTTTTTGCATTAACTTTGTGTTGATTAATTGTAGTGTTCTTTGCAGTATCCCTGTGCATGATCACCCTGGTACTTGACCTTTGGGATTTACATGCAGTGGTTCCCAAACTTTTCCTTATCAAGGCACACTACAACAAGACGAACAATTCCACACATACACTTTTTGCACCTGAATTGATTGCTTGTAAACATCACATTTACTTGCTTTTACTATGGTTATGGCCTTCCAAAAGAGGTTTGCAACATAGTGCATGTAACAAGCTAAAGAAAGATGAAAAGCATTAATGTTTCAAATCCACCAGCAAAAAGACTCCATCTTCTACTGTGAATGCAGCCTCCTTTTCAAAATCTGCTCAACTCACTATTTCTAACCATTCATGAACGATGGATAAGAGCAAAATAGAAGGTAGAACAAATTGTAATTCGCCAAGTAAATGGGAAATCTGGGCCTGCTGGTGTGCATAGAACCTTTTGATCTGTGGAGGAATTGACCGGAGGACCACCCACAAATCTTGCTCCACCCTGGAGGCTTACACATGCAAAGTTGGTGCCTGGTGTTAGCAGATATGTTTATCAATAATAGACAGTGAGGATCCAAAGGAGATCAGAGCATAGTGTCAATGTTAAGATGGAGTGGCACTACTTCCTGAAATTTTCATAGCACACTCCTCACCATATGCCACGGCACACCATTTTAAACCTCCCTAGTGTTCTGCAGTGCAGAGAGCTGATCTCTTAGTTTTATTTGATTTCCGCTCGTTGATATGCAAAATGCATCTTCAAAATGCACAGGTTAGACGAAGATGCATTGACACCACAACTGAGCATTTTTCTCATGCTCATTGTATATGGCAAGTACTGTCAGCAGAAGACAAATTGCATACTCAGGGAACATGTAGGCAATGATTGGCTTGTGCACATTAGTGACAAACATTTCTTGTATTTCTTTATTGTGTAGAATAGGGGTGGGGGAGTGCTACCCAACTGTGACCTTGGGTCCTCATGAGAAGAAGATGCATAAGATTGTGGGGAATAAAAGAAGTTTGGGAAAGGGAGATGTCCTGTGAGAAAATAGCTAATATTAATTTTCCTATGATATTAATTCAAAACTTCATCTGTTGGCACACACAAGAGATGTTGTCTGGGAATCCATTTCAAAAGGTATTTCCTGTCACTACTTCGATATTTTCTTCTTCTGTTCCTCTGTTTGCCCAAATATGTCCAGAACCTAAAGCACGGAAGTCTGTGGAACGGCCATTCTGTAGTGGGAAGCACTAACAGTAAATATCCATCTTGTGAGAGAGAGCACAAAGCATCGGTGAAGTTGATGAGTACAATCCAGCGTCTGAGAGGCTCATCTGAAGCTGCCTTCTGCTTTGGAGCCTGGGTAATCAAACCATGTTATGGTCTGTCTGTAGCTTGTGATTTATACAATCATTGCACAGTGGCCAAAGCTGGTTTCAGGCTTGAAGTACATCTTCGTGAGATATTTTTGCAGCTCAGTTAGGAATTTAGTTAGGTACATGAGGTACAAGAAACAGGATATATTGCTGGGCTGAAATGAAGGTGGGAAAAGGCTTATATGAAGTATAAATGCTGTGGCTCTCGTATGGCTTCATCATTTTGGGGAAGCATTTAGAAACAAAGGAATTGAACAAATTCGTTGTTTTTTA
Organism: Rhincodon typus; assembly: GCF_021869965.1. Classification (NCBI taxonomy): domain Eukaryota; kingdom Metazoa; phylum Chordata; class Chondrichthyes; order Orectolobiformes; family Rhincodontidae; genus Rhincodon; species Rhincodon typus. Next base: position 13,907,442 of record NC_063356.1, read on the forward strand.
GTATTCTGACTGTCCCATAAGATAAACACAGCCCATTTGTCCCATTTAGTCCACATTGCTGTTTATGCTGTACTCAAATCTCCTCCTGTTCTATAACCTTTTGTATTCTTTGATATTCTATACCTTTTAACCTTATTCCATATTTTTAACATTCTTTCAGTTCTTTCTGTCCTATGTATCAATGCAGCTTGCCTTTAGATACATATATAATTTCCTGCTATTGTTGAGAATAATCAAGAAACTTTCTGGCATGACTGAATTTGGGATCCTCTCCCCAAAACTGATTTCAAATTAGCTTTGAGTATTTGTAGCTCTGCATAGGAGCCAAAAACATGTTCATGGGCTTTAACCTTTTGAGTATTATGGAGTCTGTTGCACAACAAAATATGCATAGTGCAGGAAGCATTGCTTTGCTAGAGAATTGCATTACACATTTCTATGCACTTCAGATTCTGAGCTGATCTGTGAACGCAAAGCATAATAATAAGATGCCAGTGCCCAGGGAAGAATTCATTATTACTCACAAGGTGCCTATAGAAAATTCACCATTTTGAACTTGCGACAAACTTTTGGACTCTTGAAGTCATTAATCCACCAGCTATATGGTAACAGTGTTTACATTGATGGCTTAGGAGCACCAAAATTTAAATTCATGATCCACAGACATGAGTTCAAACCTTAACAAAGTAGTTGCGAAATGTAATTAAATAAGAAATTCTGGACTTAAAAATAATATTAATGATGGTGACCATGAACCTTTGGAATTACCATAAAACCTACATACACTAAAATACTTCAGAGAAGGAAATCTTCTGTCTTTACCTGGCCTGGCCTGTATTTGAGTCTAGACCTACAGCAATGTGGTTGGTTCTTAATTGCCCGGTGAAATAACCTAGCAATTCTCTCAGTTAAATTCAATGCTTTCTCAAGAACAATTAGGGATGGACAATATGTGCTTGCCTCATCAGCTATACCCATATCCTGTACTAAAGAAAGGATATTCGTGAAGTGGCTTTTCTGTGCTGGCGTAGGTTCTTTGTCAAGGCAGTAAAACAGGACAGGGATGAGACTTGATTTCAGCAGTGTCACAAAGTAGGTGATAGCAAATCAAAAACTTGTATAAGAGTAACTGCCAGTTGCTATCACCTAACTTGCTTGACTGACGATATTGAATTTATGATAAAGCCAAATCCTTTGCTTTTAAAGCACAATGTGGCAGCTCTAACTTCAGCCAAGTGTCAGACTCACATCCAAATCTATTTTTCTTTGGTGTCTCTAAGTGAATGACCCTTATAGATTGGGATGAGTCAGAAAGAAATTAGAACAATCAAATAGAATACAGTGAATGCATTTCTAGACACAAGCTTAATCAGCCACCCTGAACACAAGCAACAGCAACACAAGCAAATGTACTGACACTGAAAACTAGCAAAACCATTAAAGAAACCTGTCAATTTCTAGCAATCCACTTTAAAATGGCACTACTTTCACAACGTAATTCTTAGCTGATTTTCCTTTCCATTTGGGAAGGAAGAAAGCCAATAGGTGTTATTGTGCACAGCTTGCTCAAAGTTCATGACCAAGGCAGAGAAGTGACAGCCAAAGCTAACAGGGTGTACTTGGTTATAATAATAGAACCATTCACCCTGAATCAAAAGGCCCCTTTCTAACATTACATAGGGTTAGGGTTAGACTGCATCTGGAATAACGTGCCAAGGTTTGTTATCCTTATGTGATGGGAATTTTACATGAGGAATGGTTTATAAGGGACAACTGCCCGTATTCGTTCAAGCATGGTTTTGGAATGGGGCCCAAAGGAAAGACATCTGGCAGAAGCTGTTGGACAGGACAGTAATGTAATTAAACACAATTAAATGAGCTAAAACCAAATATTATCTTATATGGCACATGGCCAGAGCAAGAAAGTGTATAAGGAAAATAATTTACTAGTACTTCACTGCTGCATTAGATTACTCAGTCTCCCCAAAGCCATGCTCGGGGGTCTGTAGACAGACTTGCTGTCTGAGACAGACTCTAGCTTTAAGGGCTGCTCAGCAACTGATGTTGTTGATGTGAGTGGTTCAATAAAGGTGTATCATGCTTACTGGAACATTATCCAAGTTGTTGTGTGCCATTGATATCAATTGTAGAATCTTTTAGACCATGGAGAGAAGAGCTAATTACTTCATAGCAGACTTAGAGGTGATAAGATAGAAGTGTATAAAATAATGAAAGGGTTAGATTTCATGTGCAGTGACACGTTATTTTAGTTTGGCAGATTGGAGCAGTTACACACATTTGAACGTCACAGAATCAGGAATAGACTCTATAATGTAGCTCAATATTTCACATACCTTTTATTGCACCCAGGATTCTGGGCTAACACTGCATGTTATTGCAATAACTCCAACTCAGCTTGATGATTGGAATTCCTTGCTTTTTTGACTCTGCTTCTGGGCAAAATCAATGGCATACAATCTGAGAAGAGACAGTAAATGGGGGTAAAGCTCCAGTTTAAAAACTTGAAACCCACAGTATAGTTATATGGAGATGAATTGTTGTCCTTAGAATTCAACAGGTGAGGAGGAGATTTATAGTAGTCTTCAAAGTCAAGGGCAATTTTAATTGAGTAAATAAGAAGGTCTTTCCAGTGACAGAGAGATCAGTGACCAGAACAGTCCGACTGTCTAAGGTACCACAGGTAATTTGACATTCATATCAAGTTGTTGTGACCTGGAATGTGCTACTTGAAGATCAGATTCAAATACAATATCCAAAGGAGGAATGGAGAAATAGGTAAGTGGGAAAAATAGTAAGAGTTTGGAGAAGAGAAGGGAAAGTGGGATTAATTTGATAGCCATACAAAAAGAAAACTGGCACAGGCATAATTTGCGGAACATAATATGCTTAATATTGTGTTATTCTATGGATCTTGTGGAGTAGAATCCCTCCTACATCTTGGAAGGGAGACTGGAGCGATTGTAAGAAATGGGGGAAGCCAAAGAGATTCCCACAACTTAGATTTAGTTTTGAAAATTATTGCGCACATTTCCTTTCCATCTCATGCATGTAAAGTATGTGCCTAAAATTTTTGTCACGCTTCTCTTTTTACTGCCAGAAGAGGCCATTCATCAAGACATTGATGTAACTTGCTCCCTCTTTTGCTCTACACGAAGAGTTAATATATAACACAATGGCGAGAAAGAAGTGCTATAATGGCAAACAATAACAAAATCATGAGGCTTCTAGACAGAGTAGGGAGAAAATAAACAGTTTTCATTGGCTGAAGTGTAGAGAATCAAAGGACACACATTTAAAGCGATTGGCAAAAGAACTAAAGGCCGCATGAGGAAAATTTTTTTTACATTTCAGGTAATTATGATCAAGAATGCACTACCTGAAAAGGTGATGGAAGAAAACTCAATCATGGCTTCGAAAAGGAATTGAATACGCTCTTGAAAAAAAGAAATTGCAATGATTGAAACAAACTAAGTTGCGCTTGTCATCAACTGGTGTGAGCTCAACAAAGAATCAGAGTTGACAATCGAAAAAACATAATTCTGAAATTTATTTCATGTACAACTGCTCATGCTATGGCTCGTATATATGTTTCATCAGTGCCACTTTTATAAACTTATCAGTTTAACTAAGAACATAAAGCATTGTCACTCAAATCATATTGGTGGAGGGCCTGGGAACAGGGGAATGGAAGTAGTCAAACACTTGGTGTAGTGGCCCTACGTTTGAAAATTAAAAAGTATCCTGTCTGATAATCTGACAAATGTGAAGACACTCAGATCATTTTCATCCTCTCCGTCATGTTCTTGGACACCCTGATCAAAAGTACAGCAGAGTACTTTTGGTTTCCTTATCTAAGGAAAGCTTTCATTTCTTTGGAGGCAGTTCAGAGAAGGTTCAGTAGTATGATCCCTGGTCTGGAAGAATTGTCTTGTGTCAGTTATGAGCAAAGGCTAAACAGGTTGGGACTCTACTTAAAGGAATTTGGAACAATGAGAGGTAATCTCATTGCTACATATTCTTAACAGCATTGACAGGGTAATTGCTGAGAGGATGTTTCCCCTCATGGGTGAGTCTAGGACCAGAGGGCATAGTCTCAGAATAAAGAGGCGCCAATTTAAGACTGAAATGAGGAGGAATTTCTTCTCTCAAAGGGTAGTGAGTCTTTCGAATTCCTTGCCAAGAGAACTGTGGGGCAGTCTCCTTGTGTATATTTAAGGCTGAGATAGATATATTCTTGATCATTAGGGAATCAAAGCATGGAGAAAGAGAAGATAAGTGGATGTGAGGAGTGGCAAATTGGCCCTGATTGTACTGAATGGCGAAGCAGTTTCAAGGGGCTGAATGGCCTACTCCTGTTCTATTCCATATGGTTTCATGACCTTACAGATGCATGAATTTGCAATTTAATTAGTCACATGTATTTTCTATTGTCATCAATGTTGTCAGTCCAATCCCTGTACGGGCTATGGTAGTTTAGTTCGGACTGCGTCCTTGCTTTGTGTCACTCTGAAAGGTGGTGCCATTCAAACTATTTTAACAAAATGTCTTTCCTTAATGGAGAGAGATGCCTCTGGCCCTTTGTGGACTCTGGCTAATTATATTGCCTTACAGTATTTTCAGCAATAATTCTATGATTTTCTAAGTATGATTGTTAAAGTCCCGAATTGCTAATAGTGTATAATTTAAAGATTATATCCTTATTATTTAATAATATTCAATTCATATAAACACAATTGATAGTCTCATTTGGAATGAAAGTTTAGAATCAAGTAACAGTGAATGGTTTAAAATGAAAAGTTAAAATTAAATAATTGCTACCAATGCGATTTCAAACTTAGCCTCTCTAATTCGCCAGGACCTTAAGGCATTTTAAATACAAAGCGTTGAAAAGCAAGATGGAATTATCTTCTGCGATGTGCTATAATGGTTAAGAGGTATCCACTGAAAAGAATTTATTAAGACCACCACATCAAGTCCTCCTTTAAGGCACCTTTTCCACTGTACGGTTTTAATTGCAAAGCTGGTGTTGCTGAACACTGACATAATGGTTTGCAATTTGTAAAAGTTGTGTTGAATAAGCAGTGCAAGCACATTCTAATTGTTAGTATGTCCCAACAATGCATTCCCACTAACCATCAACACAGCAGCTGCTTTACAAACACATGTTAAATGGTGAAAATGTGTTGTTTAAATACATGTTTTAGCTCAAATTATTTCACTGAACATAATAATTCATGAAATGTCTATTGTATCTAAAAAAATTACGGACATATCAAACACAAGAGAGTTCCCCAATTAAAAATTTTTAAGTGAGAACTACCTAGATGTATCACCTCCACTTAGAGTTAAAACCACATTTTGGTCACAAATCTGCTTCAGAGCAGTCTTTAGCATGTTGGTCTCTCTTGATGATTTCAAGTTTCTCAGAGGGGCTGGTCACCTCTGTATAGAAATGTCATCAAACGTTTCCTGAAAACTGTCTTACTGCAGCCTGCTTCAATGCAGCTGGTTACTCCAGCCTTTCCTTGTTCTCCAATGCTGCCTCAGTCTTGTTGTTTTATCATTCATGCTTGAATAGCAAGCTCTCGGGAATATGAAGATTACCACATACATTAGCTATTCTCCAAGGTTTAAAAAGCCACATAAAGCACTGCTGTTTGTCCACAGAAAACACAGCAGAATGAGATTCAGTTGTGATTTTTTTAAAGAAACACTCTTTCTGTTCCATTCATTGAATTACCTTCAGCTGTGATGTATTAACAAAAACATAGAACATTGCAATCAATCTTAATCAAATGTGCCGCAAGAATTTTTATTACTCTTCAACCAGCACGGTTGGCAGATGTGGTTATAAGCAGAGGACAGTGAACATAAAATGTCACTGTGAGGCTATAGAAATATAGAAAGGTTACCGCACACAGGAAGGGCATGCAGCCTTTTGTGTCCATGTTGGCTCTCTTCCTTATGAATACCTTCCAAACCTGTGACTCCTCCCCCACCCACCAATTGGAAGGACAAGAGCACCAATGTTTGGGAACACCGCCACCTGCAAGCTCCCCTCCAAGCCACACACCATCCTGACATGGAACTATATTGCTGTGGCTTCACTGTCACTGGTTCAGTCTGAAGTTTAGCTCTTTTGTCTATGTTTTGAGCAAGGCTGAATTGAATTCAATTGGTGAGTGGTCTTGGCAGAACTCAAACTGAATGTCAGCGAGGAGCTATTCCTTTTCAAGCACCACTTCATAGCACTGTCAAAATCCCCTTCCATCACTGCTGATGTTTGAGTGTAGACTGATGGGGCAGTCATTGGCCAGATTGGATATGTCTTCCTTGCACAGTCTTACTTGCTTGCTAGAGGGCATGCAATGGCCTAGTGGTATTATCACTGGATTGTTAATCCAGAGACCCAGACAAAGTTCTGGGGACCTGCGTTTGAATCCCGCCACAGCAGATGGTGGAATTTGAATTCAAGAAAATGTCTGGAATTAAAAATCTAATGATGACCATGAACCCATTGTTGACTGTCGGGAAAAACACTAGGCCCGAAACGTCAGCCTCTCTGCTCCTATGATGCTGCTTGGCCTGCTGTGTTCATCCAGCCCTGCACCTTGTTGTCTCTGGCTCACTAATGTCCTTTAGAGAAGGAAACTGCCATCTTTACCTGGTCTGGCCTACATGTGACTCCATTCCCACAGCAATGTGGGTGACTCTTAACTGCCCTCTGGGCAATTAGGGATAGGCCATAAATACAGCCTGGCCAACAACAACCTCATCCAATGAATTCATTTTTAAAAAGTGTCTTCAGCCACTTCTTTATATGACATAGAGTGAATCATATTGGTTGAAGACTGTCATCTGTGATAACGGGCACTGCAGGAGGACCCTGAGCTGATTCATTCATTTGTCATTTCTGGTTGAAGATGGTCGCAAATGCTTCAACCTTATTTTCTGCACTGGGACATTAGGGTTCCCCATTGAGGATGGAGATATTTGTAGAGCCGCTACCTTCTGTTAGTTGTCTAACTCTCCACCACCTTCCAGAACTAGATGATGTAGGGCTGCAGAATCTCAATCTGATTGTTTGGTTTTGAGATTCTTAGTCCTATCTGCTGCCTGCTGCTTCTGCTGTGTGGTATGCAAATAGACTTGTTTTGTAGCTTTTAGGTTTGCCTGGTGCTGATCCTGGTATTCCCTCCTGCACTCTTCATTGAATTGGAGTTGATCTCCTTGCTTGATGGTAATGATAGAATGGGTTATGTCAGGTTTTGAAATTACAGATGATGGTCAAATACAGTTCTTCACTTGCTGACGGCCCTCATGATATCCAGATTTGAGTTTCTAGATTTATTTGAAGTTTAACCATTTAGCATGGAGGTGTTTGCCAGGGTCATTTCCGGTGCTAGCTTGATGCTGGATAGTTCATAACGCTTTAGTCCTTTGTTTAGCCTTTGCAATAGTTTGGTTCAATTGAGTCTATAGGACTCCGTGGTGATGGTGTCATAGATGCATCTCTGATAGATGGAAGAAAAAATCAGGTAGGATTTGTTGGTTCTTTGCTGGTTCTTTCTTCTCCTGCTGCAGAATCAGCTTTGTAACTTACTTTTTTGTGACACAGCTAGCTTGGTCACGAGTGCTGCTATCGAGCTTTCTGATGGGCTTTGAAGTCTCCCACCCAATGCCCTTTCCACCCTAAGAGTATCTTCCAAGCAGTTCAACATGGAGATGTACTGATTCATCAGCTGAGGAGAGGCAGCGGGTGATTGCAGGAGGTTTCCTTGTCCATACTTGATCTGATGCCATTAGGTTACATAGGGTTCAGAATTATTGTTGAAAACTCCTATGGCAAATTCTTGCCAATTGTATATCACTGTGCTGCCATGACTCTTGAGTCTGTCCTACTGGTAGGACAGGACACACTCAGGATTAGAGATGGCCTGAGATATTGTTCTGTAAGATTTGATTTCATGAGGAAGACTACATCAAGCTGTTGCTTGACTGATCTGTGGGATAGCTCTCCCAATTTTGACGCAAGATTCCAGATGTTGATAAGGAGGACTGTGCTAGGTTGACAGGGAATTTCCAGAGCCTTGGTCAATGTTGAGTAGTCCATCCAGTTTTGTTCCTTTGTTTAGGCTTTGCTGCCAAGTTTGTTACAACTAAGTGTCTGGGTTAGCCATTTCTGAGGACAGTTAAGAGTCAACCTCATTGTGCTATAGTCCGGAGAACTACTATAGGCCAAACTGGGTAAGGAAGGCAGATTACTTCCTCTGAGGAATATTAGTGAACCAGGCGAGTTTTCTTTATGACAATGAACATGGTCAACTGGTTGCTATTAGACCAGCTTTTAATTCCAGGCTCAATACAGTGTGGAACTGGAGGAACACAGCAGGTCAAGCAGCATCAGAGGAGTAGGAGAGTCGACTTTTCAGGCTTAGACTCTTCATCAGGACTGGGGAGGGGGAAGGGAGCTGGAAAATAAATAGAGGGAAGAGGGATGGGGCTGGGGGAAGGTAGGTGGGATGATGATAGGTAGATGCAGGTAGGGGTAGTGGGGATTGGTCAGTGTGAAGGGTGGGCAAATAGTTGGGGAAGGAGATAGACAGGTAGCGTCAGGTCGAGGAGGTGAGGATGAGAGGAAGTGTTGGACATGGGATGAGGCCGGCGTGGGGAGATTTTGAAACTGGTGAATTCCATATTTAGACCATCAGGCTATAGACTCCCGAGGTGAAGTATAAGGTGTGTTCTTCCAGTTTGCGTGTGGTGTCATAGTGGCACTGGAGGAGGACCAGGATGGACATGTCATCAAGGGAGTGGGAGGGGGAGTTAAAATGATTAGTGACCGGAAGGTGGTGTTGATTATAGCTTATGGAGTGCAGGTGCTCCACAAATCTGTGACCAAGTCTACGTTTGGTCTCATTGATGTAGAGGAGGCAACATCGGGAGCAACGGATACAGTAGACCAGGTTGGAGGATGTACCGGTGAGCAGGTGAACCCCTGTCGATAGGGAAAGTTTGTCTTGGGCCTTGGATAGAGGTGAGAGGGGACGTGTAGGGGCAGGTGTAGCACCTCCTGCGGTTGCAGGGAAAGGTGCTGAGAGTGCTGAGGTTATTGGGGAGTGTGGAGTGGACGAGGGAGTCATAGAGTGAGTGGTCCCTACAAAAGGCAGATAGGGGTGTGGAGGGAAATATCTCTTTGGCTGTGGGATCGGATTGTAGGTGACGGAAGTGGCGAAGGATGATGTGCTGGATTAAAAGGTTGGTGGGGTGGTATGTGACGACCAGGGAGACCCTGTCCTTATTTTTGTTGGGGGGAGGGTGTTTGAGGGCAGAAGTGCAGGAAATGCAAGAGATGCGGTTGAGGAAATTTTTGATCACTGGAGCGGGGACGTTGCGGTCCTTGAAGTAGGGTTACATCTGGGATGTCTGGGAGTGGAAGGCTCCATTTTGGGAGTAGATGTGGCAGTGCAAGGGGTTTGGGAGTAAGGGAACGCATTCTTGCAGGAGGGTGGGTGAGAGGAGGTGTAGCCAAGGTAGCTGTGGGAGTCGGTGGGTATGAAATAGTGTTGATGCTGAGACAATTACCAGATATGGAAACGGAAAGGCCCAGGAAAGGGGTAGAGCTGTAGGAGATGGTCCAGGTGAATTTGAGGTCCGGCTGAAAGCTGTCAGTAAAGTTGATGAACTGTTAAATCTCTTCATGGCTATCAAATTTATCCCACTTTCCCTTCTTTTCTCCAAACTCTTAATATTTTTTCTACTTAGATATTTCTCCATTCCTCCTTTGGATGTTGTATTTGAATCTGATCTTCAAGTAGCACATTCCAGGTCACAACAACTTGATATGAATGTCAAGTTACCTGTGGTACCTTTGACAGTCAGACTGTTCTGGTCACTGATCCCTCTGTCACTGGAAACACTTTCTTCTTCTTTACTTAATTAAAATTGTTCATGGCTTTGAAGACTACTATAAATCTCCTCTTCACCTGTTGAACTCCAAGAACAACAATTCATCTCCATATAGCTATGTGGGTTTCAAGTTTTTAAACCGGAGCTTTACCCCCATTGTATGCCATTGATTTTGCCCACAAGTCGAGTCAAAGAAGCAAGAAATTCCAATCATCAACACTGACTCTCCGACTCCTCTGATGCTGCCTATCCTGCTGTGTTCATCCAGCTCCACACTGTGTTGACTCTGGCTCCAGCATCTGCGGTTCTTGCTATCTCCTTTTAATTCCAGGTGTTTGTTTATCTCTTCTCGCAAAATTTCTCTCTTCAGGTTATCATCTAATTCCTTTTGAAAGCCCCAGTCATATTTCTCTTTTGGACACTGAAGCAGTGCATTTGAGATCCATTCAGATCTATTGCTGACCACTGCTTAGAAAGACTTTTCTGTAATGCCTCTTTTTCTCCCTTTGTCAATCACAGCAACTCTTTGTCTGTTGGTTCAAAACCCATTCACCAAATGGCTGTCTTTCTCTTCCCATATGCTTTTGGAAACTTCTATCAAGTCAAATTGAGCAAATTTGGTGAAGGAAGAAAATGCAGAGAAGTCTAGATTTTCTGATAGTATCCTTCAGATTGCGGTTCAATGTATGAGGGAGAGTTCCCTTAAAGATCTCAATGACATTCAGCAAATAAATAGTGGGTAGAGCAGGCACAATAGATTTATTAATAAATTCAATGTGGTGGCTTACAGCCAATACAGTGTGGATCTGGAGGAATACAGCAGGTCAGGCAGCATCAGAGAAACAGGAAAGTCAACGTTTTGGATTGGGATCCTTCATCAGGACTGGAAAGGGGGAAGGGAGCTTGGAAATTGAGGGAGGAGGGGTGGGGCTGGGGGAAGATAGGTGGGATGATGATAGATGGATGCAGGTGGGGAGTAGTGGGGATTGGTCAGTGGGAAGGGCAGGGCTGTAGGTGGGAAGGAAGATGGATAGATTGTGTCAGATCAAGAAGGCAGGGATGAGAGGGAGGGTTGGATGTGGGACGAGGCCGGGGTGGGGACATTTTGAAACTGGTGAATAGTGAATGGGAAAAGATATATAGAAGAAATTATTAAATTTAATGAAAAGTGCCAAATGCAAGGACAATTCATTTGTCTTACAATATACAACTATTGACTGATATCATTGTGTCTGTCAATAGATTGGAGGAGAGTGGGATTTCCAAGAGGTTTACAAGATGTGCTCAACAAAAACAAAAAGGGAGGAAAGTCTGTGCAAAGAGAATCTCTTTGAACTGCAATAGGAAACAAGCCTCAGCAATATCCCCTTGTTGAAAATAGGCTGATTTCTCCAGCAAAGTACAATGGATGCTAGATAGTAACATAATAGAAATTGCATAAAGTCAACCAAACCACAAGGTTTCCAGTTGTGATAGGGAATTACCCTATCACCATTATTTCGCTTGGAAGTGGTGGTGTCACTAAATGCATCATTGGGACTGTCATGAGCATCAGGCATGTCTACCACATAATCAGTAAGCTATAGATTCATCTATACCATTAAAGTTGAATGTCATTGGTCAACCGCAAATTTCAGAGACCGGTATTGTTCACACACATATATACAAATAAACCATAGAAATAATGTGAATACTGCATAAGTAGAGATATTTATTATAAAAGGCACAAATGCCTATAATCATCTGAAATCAACTCTTGGCAGACAATCACTTATGGTGGGAGTGCATAATTGGAAAATTGTATAGAATGTATCCTGCTGAATCTCAGCATCTCTTCCAACTAGAAGCCTAAGATGTAATTAGGACTGGAAGTTCTTTTCTGAGCAGAGTTAAATCTTGTTGACAGATCACCATCTCTTGTACATTTATGGTGCCAGTAATGCAGGTTTTGCAATTACTTTACAGAACTTTTTAACTCACGTATCCATTAAGTGATGACTTAGTCACTGCAAAAATGTTAAACGTGCTTATAACATGCAGTCTAATTGGCTCAATTTCTGTTATTTCCACTATCTGGGTGTTGGAAAAATAGCAAAGCAGCATCCTATTTAAATGACAAGAGATTGAAGAATCTGATATAAGAGGGGTCTAGTTGTCCTGATACATGAATCACAAAATGAAAGTAAGCAGGTACAGCAGGTGATTGGGAAGGCAAATTGAATGGTAGTGTTTAATAGAAGGGGGATTGAATATAAAGACTGGAATGTTTTCCTAACCATTGCGTGGAAAATTAGTGAGATTACATCTGAAGTACTATTTGGGTCTCTTTATTTGAAAAATGATATAAATATGTTGAAGTTGTTCAGAAAAGGTTCACTTGACTCATTCCTGGAATGTAGGGCTTCCATCATGATGAAATGTTTAACAGACTGAACCTGAAACCAGTTGGAGTTTAGAGAGATGATTGTTTGGAACAAAGAAAACCCTCATTTGACGGGACTTGATAGGTGTGACCAGGAGAATGTTTCCTCTTTTGGGAGAGACTAGAACTATGTTCTAGAAAGCTGTTAGGAGCTCTACCTTTAAAAATGAGACATTTTTCTCTCGGAAGGTTGTGAATCAGTGGAATCTCTTCCCAGTATGTAGTGGAGACTGGGTCTTTGAACTTTTTCAATACTGAGTTAGGTAGGGAGTGAACAATTGTGTGGATAAAAGAGTAAATTGGAGTTGAAGTCCCAAGCAGAACACTGATGGTCTTTTCAAATATGCTGGGCAGGTTCAAAGGGTCAAAAGCCCAGTCCTACTCTTATATCAGACATTCCCGTGTTGCAATGATCAGAAATTGATTCTTAGACATGGTCAGGGTTTGGGCAGTCCTAATATTTTAACAGGTTAAAACATTAATAAGAACTTTAAATGTTAAATATTTATCCTTGTTTTAGATTGTTTATTTAAACTTCAGTTTGCAATGTTTAACCAGTTTAACAATGTTGGACGTTTAACTAGCATGAAAGCATAATATTGCCTTCTATGGTTTGCTTTAAATTGTAATGATTGAATTTGATTGTTCCCTGCTAATTTTGTGATTAATTCTACTATTAGCGTAGCACAATTAACAAGGGCAGCGTGAATGCCTGATTATATCATTTTGTTAACATGCATGAATTAGAAAGAATGAGACAACTTTTGTCTATTAATTTAGACATAAGTACAGACACAAAACTTATTAGTTAGATAATGGATGAGTTGGAGGAAGTCTTAAGGCAGAAATGCAATTAGTCAATTCCAATGATTTCATAACCAACACAATAATAAAATTTGAGTTTATAAAAATTTGGAAAGCCTAACTGAGTTTGAGTGTTTGAGTTTCCTCCTACGTATGTTTTGGGTTATACAATATTGTCTTCTTGGAAATTGAAAGTGACTCATCTGTCTACAGCTTCTCCAAGCTCCATGTGCAACGGAAAGTGCACATTGTAATTATTCTTATATTGGCAAGTGTAACTTATCAATTAGGAATCAGCCAGAGGGTTTTACTGTGCAAGTGCTTTGTTTTTGCAGAGATTTAGTTGGTAGCTCTGGGGGCGCATTGAATACCATAAAGTATTGAAAGAAACCTGGTATCATATTTAACCGTGAGATGAGATTTCAAGCACACTTTCATCTCATCAAATAGATTATGTCTTTTTTTTCCAACTCTCATCCACGCCTTTGTTAATTCTAGACGTTGAACTAGATTACTCCAATGCATTCTTGGTCCATCTTCCATGTTCCACACCCCCTGCCACCATAAATTTAAGATAATTTAAAACTTTCCTGCCTATCTCCTATCTCTCATCAAATACCAATCACCCATCACTGCTGTGCTCACAATCAAGTTTGGCTGGCACTAGGGCTCATTGGTTAACATTGCTGGCTCACAGTGCCAGGGACCCAAGTTTGATTCCAACCTTGGGTGACTGTGTGGAGTTTACACATTCTCCCAGTGTCTGTGTGGATTTCTGCCAGTGAACTGATTTCCTCCCACCATCCAAAGATGTGCAGGTTATCTGGATTAAATGTTAAATTGCCCTGTAGTGTCCAGGAATGTGTAGCCAATGTGGATTGGTCATGTAAATGCAGGTTTATGGGGATCGGGTGAGGACCTGGGTCTGGGTGGGATGTCTTTGGAGGGTTGGTGCAGATTTGGTGGGCTGAATGGCCTCTTTCCACTGAAGAGTTCTATGATTCTAAGTATTATCTCAATTTCAAAATCCTCATCCTAGATTTTAAATCTCTCTGTGGCTTGGCCCCTTCCAGTTCCTTTTCAGATCCACTACTGTCTGGTACAACTGCATTCCTTTAATTCTGAATCTTCTAATTTCTTTAATTTTAAATACTGCATTATTGGTTTCTAGCTTTCCACTTCACTGGATCTACAAAATGGAAAAAAACAAAATCCGGAAAAAATATAAATATAAATGGGATTGATCGATCAAGGCTTTGAGGAGTCAAAACCATGGGCTGGACACTGCTGACCCAAGCAAGTGCAGAGGTAGAAGTTTTGATGTATGTATTTATTCATTCTCTGTAAGACATAGTGATGCCATCTTGTGACCTCTCAGCAATAATTTTACACAAGGGGTTCTGCACTCATTCTTGGGCCCACCCAGTAAAAAGTGATCGATCCCAACTCCATAACCTCTGAAAAATTGCACTCTTCCAATTCTGCTTCCTTGTGCATTGCAAATTTCTTTGCTTTACAATTGGTGCTATGTCTTCAGCTGCTGAGGTGTGCTAAAGCTCTGGAATTCCCTCACTAAGAACTCTCTAACCCTTTAAGTCTCCTCACCCCTTCAAAGTCATGCTTTGGCTAACCTTTCAATACCTGTTCTAATGAAAGGTCATCGATCTGTCTCTTTCCATAGATGCTACTGAGCATTTCTAGCGTTATTTGTTTTTATTTCAGATTTCTAGCATCTGCAGTTCAGAAAAAAAAATTATTCTTGCTGAAAATTAAAATTTGCTTCACTTTTTCTGATTCGGATAGCTGTTCTTTTGGTCATTTGTGTGGAACAAATTTAGAAAAGCAGAAACATATATCCTCAGTGAGTGATAGTAGGAACTGCCGATGCTGGAGTCCGAGATAACAAGGTGTGGAACTGGATGAACACAGCAGGCCAGGCAGCATCATAGGAGCAGGAAAGCTGACGTTTCGGGTCTGGACCCTTCTTCAGAAATGGGGGAGGGGAAGGGGACTCTGAAATAAATAGAGAGGGGGGAGGCAATGATAGAAGGCAGATAGAGGAGCAGATAGGTGGAGAGAAGATGGGTAGGTCAAGGAGGTGGGGATGGAGCCAGTAAAGGTGAGTGTAAGGAGGGAGTGGGGGTGGGGGTTTGGTCAGTGAGGTGGGAGGGGTGGGTAGGTGGGAGGGAAGACAGACAGGTCAAGGAGGCGGGGATGAGGCTAGTAGGTAGGAAGTGGGGGTGGGGGTTGGTCAGTGAGGTGGGAAGAGCGGATAGGTGGGAGAAAAGACGGAAAGGTCAAGGAGGCGAGGACGAGCTGGGCTGGTCTTGGGATGCGGTAGGGGGTGGGGAGATTTTGAAGCTTGTGAAGTCCACATTGATACCATTGGGCTGCAGGGTTCCCAAGTGGAACATGAGGTGCTGTTCCTCCGGCCTTTGGGTGGCATCGTTGTGGCACTGGAGGAGGCCCAGGATGGACATGTCGTCCAAGGAGTGGGAGGGGGAGTTGAAGTTGTTCGCGACTGGGAGGTGTTGTCATTTGTCACGAACCGAGCGTAGGTGTTCCACAAAGCGGTCTCCAAGCCTCCGCTGGGTTTCCCCGATGTAGAGGAGGCCACATCGGGAACAGCAGATACAAATACCACGTTAGCAGATGTGCAGGTGAACATCTGTTTAACGTGGAAGGTTTTCTTGGGCCTGGGATGGGGGTGACGGGGGAGGTGTAGGGGCAGGTGTAGCACT
>NC_063356.1:13923738-13969180 GCF_021869965.1 Rhincodon typus
CTGTCCGTCTTCCCTCCCACCTATCCACCCCTCCCTCCCAACTGACCAACTCCCATCCTAACTCCCTACCTACACCCACCTTTACTGGCTCCATCCCCACTTCCTTGACCCGTCTGTCTTCTCTCCACCTATCTGCTCCTCTATCCACCTTCCATCATCACCTCCCCCTCCCTCTATTTATTTCAGAGTCCCCTTCCCCTCCTCCATTTCTGAAGAAGGGTCCAGACCTGAAACGTCAGCTTTCCTGATCCTCTGATGCTGCCTGGCCTGCTGTGTTCATCTAGCGCTACACCTTGTTATCCTCAGTGAGTGTTTTTCTCCAATACTAAACAGAAAATCACCATAGCCCTACAGCATAGCATAGGGCTGTTTCATCATCAGACAGAGATGACTGGTGATGGTTTAACCTGAGGGTCATCTTGCTTCAGGTGAGGGCGTGAGGTTCAGAAGGAGAGCCCTTCATAGTAATCTCAGCTGGAATGGGAATTGAACCCATACAGTTGGCATTTCTCTGCATTGCAAACCAACCAACAAGCCAAATGAGCTAACCAACCCCTCCTCCAATGCTACCACAACGCAGTACAGAAATTTCTTCTTCACTTGAAGTATTTCTGTACTGCTAAATTCTATTTGAAAAAAGTTGACAGCACACAACTTCTTTTTACACAGTACGGTGACAGAGATATCGAGTTAGTTGTCTCCATTAAGCTTCCTTTTAAATTGAATTTGATTAACAAACAAACCATAATGATTTGAAATGTTAATTATGCTATAAAAATCGTTAAGTGTATAGAGGGTAGGAACTTACTTAAATCTGATACATCTACTATTGCTAGGATTAGATTCACCTGAAACCTGATGACCCAGAGTGTCATTCTCTTCCAGGCCTTGGATCAAAGTCAGGTCACTATTCTCCTGACCTCAAGCCACAAGATTGCAAGGGATAGACAGGAGTAGACCATACAGCCATTGAGCCTGCCCTGCCATTCCATGAGATCACAGCTGATCTTGGGATCAACTTTCCCACCTGCTTCCCATAGCATCTGATTCCCTGAGGGACCAAAGAATTGTTTATCCCAGCCTTAGATATATTCAATAATGGAACACCCACAGCACTGAGAATTCCAAACACTCAAAGCCCTTTGAGTGAAGAAATTCCTCCTTATCTCAGTCCTAATTAATAGAACATAGAATATAGAAATGTACAGCATGGGAACAGGTCCTTTGGCCTACGATGTTGTGCTGGACATGTTGCCAAAGTGAACTAGTTCCTTCTGCCTGCCCTTGGTCCATATCCCTCCATTCCTTGCATATTCATGTGCTTATCTAAAAGTCCTTTATACACCCCTAACTCCACCACCAACTCTGGCAGTGTGCTCAGACTCCTGCTATTCTCTGTGTTAAAAACTTGCCCCTCACATCTCCTTTGAACTTTACTCCCTCACCTTAAATGCATGCCCCTACTTTTAGATGTTTCAACTCTGGGCAAATAATTCTGACTATCAACCGTATTTATGCATCTCATGATTTTATAGACTTATTTCAAGTCTCCCCTCAGCCTCTGCCCCTCCAGAGAAAACAATCTGAGTTTTTCTAGCCTCTCCTTAAAGCTCATACCATCTAATACAGGCAGCATTCTGGTAAACCTCTTCTGAACCCTCTCCAAAGCATCCACTCCCGTCCCTGTAATGTGGCAACGAGAATTGAGCGCAGTACTCTAAGTGTGGCCTAACCAAAGTCTTATAAAGCTGTAACACGGCATCCTGACTCTTGTACTCAACTTCCCAAATAATAAAGGCAAGCGTGCCATGATTGTCTCCTTATCCTGAATCTGTGCCTCCATGTTTTAGATTTCCAAGCAAGTGGAAACAACCTCTACCCTTTCAGGCTCTTTCAGAACGTTGTACATTTCAAAGTAATCACCTCCCATTCGTCTAAATTCCAGAAACTAGGGACCCAATTTACTCTCATCAGGATAACCCTCTCATCACAGAGACCAGGCTAGTGTACCATGACTGTACTGCCTCTAATGCAGATATAATATGGAGACCAAAACTGTACACAGTATTTTGGGTGTCACCTCACAAAAGCCATTCATAGTTGTGGCAAGATTTCTTTACCGCTGTACTCTTGCAACAAAGACCAACGTGTCGCTATGCTGTGGTTGCATGCTACTTTCCTACAAAACAGCAACACTTAAAACTTTTAAAAATGTTTGGCTTTTCCTATGACCAAAGTAAATAACCTCAGACTTTCCCCACATTATACACGTCTGGCTGCTTGCTGCCCATTCACTCAGCCCATCTACATCTCCTTGCACAAAAGCAAAGTTGCTGGAAAAGCTCAGCAGATCTGGCAGCATCTGTGAAGGAGGAAACAGGGTTTCGGGTCTGGTGACCCTTCCACACAGATGCTGCCAGACCTGCTGAGCTTTTCCAGCAACTTTGTTTTTGTTCCTGATTTACAGCATCCGCAGTTCTTTTGGTTTTTATTACATCTCCTTGCAGCTGCTCCAGCTCCTTTTCAAAGCCCATACTTCCGCCTAGTTTAGTATTGTCTGCAAAACCTACCTATAATATTTACTCCCCCTTTCACAGTCTAAATAATATAGATTGTAAATAGCTGAGTCAAAAATGAATACTCATCCTGGACTAGCAACTTTGATTGACATTTCTGATTCCCTTGAGGAAAGCAACAGACCACTGGCTGTCTGGGACTCACCATGATTGACAGCTACATGGATAGAGACCACATGTCTTAGATTTAAGAGCTAGGCAACTCACAGAGTGGCAATGAGTCTTTCTTAGTCACACAGCTGCCTATTCTTTATTACCCTGTTTGTACTTTTAGAGCCTGAACCAGTTTACCTAGACTAAACGGATTTCAAGTCCATGTTTAGAGAGAAATCAAGTTTCATTTGTTTTGTCCTGATTTACCTAAGCTATGTGTATGGGAATACATGATCTCATTGTATCACAATGTATACAGTTTATTCTTGTATTTTCAGGTCCAGTCTCTGTTCCTCATCTCACTGGAGCACTTGTTTAGTCTTCTTTCTGCAAAAACAGAACAATCCAAATGGACCAAGCTATTCTTCAACTAGATATTGTACAGCTAAAGGTACGCTTTGGAATGTAGGGAACATGAGGTCTCTATGCGAAGAAACCAACAGTGAAAAGCTGTTTAGAATGTCTAAAAGTCCAAGAACTGTGACAATATGAGTGAATTTAGTGTCCAACAACTCTTCTCTTTTGGGCCATCTTTGGATCTTGATGTTTATTGTCCTAAAAGTGTAGTTTTCCAGACTCTCACATTTCTTAACCAAACTTAAACACAACTCTTGGCCTAACCAATCAGTGGGCCTCCAGACTTGAACCAGCCCAAACAATTATAGGTGGTGTGTATGCCTTCTGGAAAGCAAATCCCATTTCCCACCTGAAGATTTACATCAAGAATGCACACAGTTCTTTGCAAGTGCAAATTAAAAATGCATCTGTTTAGCAGAATTCTGACATTTACAATTCAATGGCATAATGTTGTAGAGATTATAAAATCTTTATACACCTACTCATTGTGTGAAATGCCACAGGAAATTTGCAGGTAACAATAAAAGTAGAACAAAAACTTATTTTAAAATTACTCATATTCAATGACAGAGGCCTAAACAGGCCAGATAACCATACATTCAGGAGCATAATTGTGTTTGCCAGAAGAAGTATAAAATAAACGCACAAAAACTAAAGTGAAGATTATTAAAGAAATTAAATTCCACGCAACATTCAGTTTTCCTTCAAAGCTAGACATAGCTCATTAATATTTTTGGAAAATGAGACTGCTCACTGAGCTATCTCTTTCTGGATTCAATCTTAATAGAGTCCATAGAGTCACATCAACATTACACTGAACAAGCTGGAGCTATTTCCTCCATAGAAGAAAAAGCTGAGAGATATTTTAAAAACATGAAAGAACTCAGATAGTGTAGATGTAGCAAAGATGTTTCTACTTGTGAGGGAGACAAAGCTAAGCCTCATACATGAAAAAATAGTCACTAAGAAATTCAGGAGAAATGTCTTTACTCTGAGAGTGTTGGAAAATGAAACCTGCTGCCTCAAGAAGAGGTTCAGGCAAAGAGAATTGCGTAGGAGTCAGCAACCTTTATTACCTGAAGAGATTGTTAAAAAACATTCGACTCATGTAAAAACTATTGGGAGCTGCGAGATGTAGCATTTCTGAACCAAAATCTTGGCAATTTGCCAATGTCTCCTGTTAAAACGTATAAATTGCATAGATAGTTAAAAAAATTCAAAATACACCTATGAATTGTTGTGTATTCTGCTTTATTTCAGTAATTATCATTAAAAAATAACTTGAGATGCGTAGAATTACAATTTTAGTTGTTGATTCCCATGGCAAAATAGTCTCTAATAACACATTCAGAATAATTTATCATCTATAACTATACTGAAAACAATAATGCTTGACACTGTAAAGGTATAGTCTATAACCATAGTGTAGCTATACCACTCAAGTAGGTTTATTTAAAGCATCATAATACTGCCATTAAAATGATTTGATTAAACAATGTAGCATAATGATTAACCTTTCATCACCACAATGATAACATGGCTCTTACTTCTCTTGACTATTTTTGTGCTAATACAATCCAATTGGAAAAGATTGGAAGCTGCAAAATTGAATGTTAAAGAGCCACATGCAATGCTTGTATCACAGGTTGCAGACTTGAGGGAAGCTATATAATTACATGAGGGAGGAATAAATAGAGGATATGATGAAAAGTAGACTCTTGCATCATATACTTTATCAGTAGTATTACCTGAGTGACTAAAAGAGTAGAGGAGATGACAGTTTTGTGTAGTGCAATGGGATTTTATGAGAGATGTGTGAAGTCAAGATTTCTTATATTCTTCATTGCACAAAATATAAGCTGTACCATTCAGTGGCAGGGCTGCACAGTCAAAAGAAGTATCTTTGAGGCATCAAACTGTCTGCCCTGAGGTGGACATATTTCAAAGAAATATTTCTGGCTAACAGCCACCAATCAACACCGCAGAAACAGATTACTTGGTCATTTATCATGTTCTTTTTGTGGAACCTCAACGAATTCAAATCAACTATAATGTTCCTACAGTAAAACAGGTTCTCAATTTCAAAAGTGCCAAATTGGTTGGGATGACCTATGGTGATGAAAGGCACTATTTAATTACCTTTTCACAGTGTGGCAGTAATTCTCAGTTGAATTAGGTAGGTAATAAATGGGGCACATTCAGTAACATCTTTGTTATCGCGCCACACTGAAATTAGTCCCCAGGAGAAGGAAGGAGGGGAGTTTGAGACACATTTTTGAAAGCAATTGAAAGTTCACCGAGCTAGAAAGAGGAAGAGGCCAGTGAGCAGCATCCGTATCCCATGAAAGAATTTTTAAAAAAGGTGATTACAAATGGAGCTGTGTGTGTCAATGTAATAAAACAGGTGATCACTAGCAGAGTGTTCCATTGCTTATTGCTCTTCGTATTCACAACCTATATAAATGAATTAATGTCCCTTCTAATCTGCATGACTGTTACAAAAATTGAAAGCTCCAATGCAAGCCAAGCATAAAATGGCTCCATTAAATCACAGTGTTTAAGATATCATGAAATCCCTACAGTGCAGGGAAAGAGGCCATTGAGTCTGCACTGGTCGTCCAAAGATCATCTCATTCAGACCCAGCCCCCCACCCTATTTTTACCATGGCTAATCCACCCAACCTGCACATCTTTGGGCTGTGAGAAGAAGCTGGAGCACCTGGAGGAAACCCACACAGACATGGGGAGAATGTGCAAACTCCACACAGACAGTCACCCAAGGCTGGGATTGAACCTGCATCCTTTGTACTGTGAGGCTGCAGTGCTAACCATTGAGCTATCATGCCAACCCTTGAGTCACTGTGCCACCCATCACTTACGCATACTGCAATAATAATTTGTAGACTTGTTGGAAAAGATTGGAACGAATTGTAAGAAACAAAGCAGTTTAATTGGAAATAACATTGAATATTAGTAACGGTTCACTCAACAGGAGTAGATCAAACAAAATTAAAAAAGAATCTGAAAGCGTTGGAGCTTCCGAGTGTCAAATGACATAAATGTCTCAAATGTAAAGTCATGACAATAGTGATTGGAAATAATCTATGTCAACAGAAACAATATGATTCTGCCAAAGGACACAAAAGAAAAGAGATTATTGTGGGTGGGGAAGGGGGTTCTGAAATAAATAGGGAGAGAGTGGGAGGCGGATAGAAGAGGGATAGAGGAGAGGATAGGTAGAGAGGAAACAAACAGGTCGAAGAGGCGGGGATGGAGCAAGTAAAGGTGAGTGTAGGTAGGGAGTTAGGAAGAGGATAGGTCAGTCCAGGGAGGACGGACAGGTCAAGGGGGCGGGATGAGGTTAGTAGGTAGGAGATGGGGGTGGGGCTTGAGGTGGGAGGAGGGGATAGGTGGGAGGAAGGACAGGTTAGGGAGGCGGGGACGAGCTGGGCTGGTTTTGGGATGCAGTAGGGGGAGGGGAGATTTTGAAGCTTGTGCCAGACGCCAACTCTCCGACACCTCCTCCTACTGCCCCCTCGATCATGACCCCACCCCTGAGCACCAAACCATCATCTCCCAAACCATCCACAACCTCATCACCTCGGGTGACCTCCCACTCATGGCCTCCAACCTCATCGTTCCCCATACCCGCACCGCCCGCTTCTATCTCCTTCCCAAAATCCACAAATGGTCTACCCATTGTCTCCGCCTGCTCCTGCCCCACCGAACTTATCTCCACCTATCTTGACTCCATTTTCTCCCTCTTGGTCCAGGAACTCCCTACCTACATCTGTGACACCACCCACACCCTCCACCTCCTCCAAAACTTCCAATTCCCCGGTCCCCAACACCTCATCTTTACTATGAACGTCCAGTCCCTATACACCTGCATTCCCCATACAGATGGCCTAAAGGCCCTCTGCTTCTTCCTGTCCCGCAGGCCCGACCAGTCCCCCTCCACTGACACCCTCATCCGCTTAGCCAAACTCGTCCTCACCCTCAACAACTTCTCTTTCAATTCCTCCCACTTCCAACAAACAAAGGGGGTGGCCATGGGTACCCGCATGGGCCCAAGCTATGCCTGCCTCTTTGTAGGTTACGTGGAACAATCCCTCTTCCGTACCTACACTGGCCCTAAACCCCACCTCTTCCTCCGTTACATTGATGACTGTATCGGCGCCGCCTCGTGCTCCCACGAGGAGTTCGAACAGTTCATCCACTTCATCAACACCTTCCACCCGAACCTTAAGTTCACCCGGACCATCTCTAACACCTCTCTCACCTTCCTGGACCTCTCTGTCTCCATCTCTGGCAACCACCTAGAAACCGATATCCATTTCAAGCCCACCGACTCCCACAGCTACCTAGAATACACTTCCTCCCACCCACCTTCCTGCAAAAATGCCATCCCCTATTCCCAATTCCTTCGCCTCCGCTGCATCTGCTCCCAGGATCAGGCATTCCATTCCCGTACATCTCAGATGTCCTTGTTTTTCAAGGACCGCAACTTCCCCCCCTCAGTGGTCGAGAACGCCCTTGACCGTATCTCCCGCATTTCCCGCAACTCATCCCTCACGCCCCGTCCCCACAATAACAACCAAGAAAGAATCCTTCTCGTCCTCATGTACCACCCCACCAACCTCCGGATCCAACGCATCATCCTCCGACACTTCCGCCATCTGCAATCTGACCCCACCACCAAAGACATTTTTCCCTCCCCACCCTTATCTGCATTCTGGAGGGACCACTCTCTCCGTGACTCCCTTGTCCGCTCCACACTCCCCTCCAGCCCCACCACACCTGGCACTTTTCCCTGCAACCGCAGGAAGTGCTACACCTGCCCCCACATCTCCTCCCTCACCCCCATCCCAGGCCCCAAGAAGACTTTCCACATCAAGCAGATGTTCACCTGCACATCTGCCAATGCAGTATACTGCATCTGCTGTTCCCGTTGTGGCCTCCTCTACATTGGGGAAACCAAGCAGAGGCTCGGGGACCGCTTTGCAGAACACCTACGCTTGGTTCGCAATAAACAACTGCACCTCCCAGTCGCAAACCATTTCAACTCCCCCTCCCATTCCTCAGACGACATGTCCATCCTGGGCCTCCTGCAGTGCCACAATGATGCCATCCGAAGGTTGCAGGAACAGCAACTCATATTCCGCTTGGGAACCCTGTAGCCCAATGTTATCAATGTGGATTTCACAAGCTTCAAAATCTCCCCTCCCTCTACCGCATCCTAAAACCAGCCCAGCTCGTCCCCGCCACCCTAACCTGTTCTTCCTCCCACCTATCCCCTCCTCCCACCTCAAGCCACACCCCCATTTCCTACTTACTAACCTCATCCCGCCCCCTTGACCTGTCCGTCCTCCCTGGACTGACCTATCTCCTCCCTACCTCCCCACCTACACTCACCTTTACTGGGTCCATCCCGGCCTCTTTGACCTGTCTGTTTCCTCTCCACCTATCTTCTCCTCTATCCATCTTCTATCCGCCTCCCCCTCTCTCCCTATTTATTTCAGAACACCCTTCCCCTCCCCCATTTCTGATGAAGGGTCTAGGCCCGAAACGTTAGCCTTCCTGCTCCTATGATGCTGCTTGGCCTGCTGTGTTCATCCAGCTCTGCACCTTGTTGTCTCGGATTTTCCAGCATCTGCAGTTCCTCCTATCTCTGAGATTATTGTGGGTTTTGGTTAGGTTTCTCACTGCAACTGACAGCAGAGTTTGTAACAAAGAAAAGTAATTGGATTTTAGGACACACAGTAAAATCTTTATTATCTGGTATACTCAGGGAAAGGGTGATGTTAGTTAATCAAAACAATGCCAGTTAACATGAAGTTACTTATTCTGGACACAAGACAAGGTACTACTGTCTTTGAGGGGTTGAAGAGGCATGGAAAGCAGCTGGGTAGTTAAAGGCTCCAGTGCAGCATCAGAGCATCACAATAGAATTGCCCAAACTGAGGACCAGGCTGGCACAACTGACACCTCAACCTTCAGACCTCCTTTAATTACAAAAGTAACAACTGGGATAGTTTTATTTAGACACAAGAGCCGAAACTGACCTGATATTTAGTGATTTCAATGAAAAGCCTAACAACCTCTGCAGATTTACTATCTATCATTATCATTATACATCATATGAACACTGAAAGTGATCAACTTTTAAAAATAAATCAAGCTGTCAGAAATTCAGGCTCCTGGAAAATTCCGACAGTAGAGTGACAGATAACACAAAAGTTTACTGTATAAAGCATAAATCGTAGGAGGTGATAATGAGTCTGTATAGACACTGCTACAAGAACACTTTGAGTGCTGAACTCTATTCTGATCATGAATTCTGCAACAAAGTTATACGCGAAATGTCAGCAGCACAGAAAAGGACCAAACTGATAACTGTTTAAGGCATCTGAATTTGGGAGACAAATTTAAGAGGCTGGGATTTTTTTTTCTTCTGGAGACAGGAAGGCTCAAATTCCCAATGCAATCATGAAAAGTGAACCTGAATACCATGTTGTAGATTCTCACAATCTGCAGAACCTGAGTGCAAGCTTATAAGAGGGAAGACAGATAAAATGATTTGATTTACTTAATTCCATAACTCAGAGAAAGAATTTTGAATTAAGCCACACTTTGTCTCATTCCCAAAATATCCAAATGACATTCACATCCAATTTAAGTAAACATGGCAGGTAAACTGTACACAGTCAAAATGATTCTCATATTATTGATTGATAAGGAATTATAGAATTCTTTTAATAGAATCCCTATAGTGTGGAAGCAGGTCGTTCGGCCCATCTAGTCCACACCAACCTCCCAAAGAGCATCCCACCTGGAAACCCCCATCCCCGACATATCCCTATAACTCTGTACTTCCCATGCATAATCCACCTAGCCTGCACATCCGTGGACACTATGGGAAATTTAGCATGGTCCATCCACCTAACCTGCCTGTCTTTGGACTGTGGGAAGAAATTGGAGCACCCAGAGGAAACCCATGCAGACACAGGGAGAATGTGCAAACTCCACACAGACAGTCACATGAGGCTGGAATTGAACCCCAGTCACTGATGCTGTGAGCCACCATGCTACCCTACATAGCTGTCCACTGGTTGGAAGACATCTTTACTGTTCTTTGAACATGTTTTGCATTGACCAGAATGGAAAGTTAGGGCTTTGGTTTAACTCCATATCTGAAAGATGCTAACACTGCCCTCTTGCACCCTTCAAAACTCAGCTTTGGATATATGGAAGGGACTATCCTGAGAGGCAACACAAACAGGCTGTAGATAAATCTGAAAGAGAAATGAATAGATATTTAAGAGACAATGTTGCTCGTGGGTCTATTGAATGTTGAAAGATTATGCGATGGACTCGGTGACTTTTTTATGCCCCTAATGTTAAGTGAAGGATGACCACTTGAATAATATAAAGTATCTACATCCAAAGCCTTCTGTAGAGGTTGAGATTTTCTGAAGAAGGGTCCCAACTGGAAACGTCAGCTTTCCTGCCCCTCTGATGCTGCCTGGCCTGCTGTGTTCCTTCACATCCACACTGGGTTATCTTGAGATTAAAGCATGCTCTTGATAACACAGCTTTGCATTCCAAATTTATAATTCAATATTCTTTATTGAGTAACCACAGAACTTTAAGGTTCAATATTCTCAGGAACTTTGCATTTCACATATGTCAAATTAAGGTCAACAACGGAAGTGCGATGCGAAGATAAATTACTTTCTGTGGCATTGTAGTAAACTGTGCCAAGCACCAAATTAAAATATATGTAATTAGTTTGTAAGTTGAATCAAGCCTCAATCAGTGTAAGTGAAAAGACTTTATTACAAAATAGTAGCTGTACAAGGTATGGCTTCAGATAAAATAAAAGTAGAATAGAAATCTGTTTCATCCATTGTTTATCATGCCTGTCAGATCTGTTCAAATAGTTTTGTTTTCCACTCTTCAAAATGGTACAACATGGTAAATAAAATCTTGTTACAGTGGGATTGTTTGAACAATAAATCTTCTTTATTGTCACTGAAAATAAACTCTGGCTTTCTTTACCAAATGGGCTAGATCAAATGCTGCCATTATAAACCTGCACAGTGTCAGTGCCCAAAATAGTCCTCTGGCAGAGAGTGCTGTATCTAAATTGTGTTTGAAGCTACCCACAATGAAGTAAAAAATATACCCTCAGAGAAAGTTTTTCACAGGTTGATTCTAGGTTCACATGTGAATATGTGTTCACATTAAAAGTCAAATTTTGCCTCCTGTTCTTGGAGACTGGGTGGGGTGATGCACCAAGAGGACTACTCTTTTTTGCAGACTTGTGGTATGTAGCAAGGAAGTGAATTGTTTGCAATTAATTATTTAAGTAATGCTAAACATATAGATTTATTTTTGTTCTTTTATGGCCATCGCTGAAAAGTCCAGCATATGTTGTCCATCCCTAGTAGTCCTTGGGCTGAGTGGCTTACTACGTCATTTCAGAGGACAGGAGTTAATCATATTGCCATGGGTTTGGAGTTACACCTGATAAGGTTGGCAGAGTACCTTCTATGAAGGACATCAGTGAACCAGAGTGCTTTTTATGACGATTGATGAAAATTGGTCATGGCAATAATTGAGATTAGGGCCTGGATTTTCACAATAGTGGAAAGCCTTTCAATAATTGCAAAAGTGGCAGATAAAGCCAATATTCAGGAATCTTGACCCTGAAGAGAGAACCTATCAAAGAATCATAGAATCCAGTTTCCAGTGCAGAAACACGCCCTTTGGCCCAACAAGTCCACACTGACCCTCAGAGCATCCCACCCAGACCCATCCCCCTTTAATCCGCCCAATCTACACATCCCTGAACACTACGGCAAATTTAGCATGGCCAATCCAGCTAGCCTGCACATCTTTGGACTGTGGGAGGAAACCAGAGCATCAGGAGGAAACCCATGCAAACCCGAGGAGAATGTGCAAACTCCACACAGACAGTCACCTGAGGGTGGAATTGAACCAGGTCTTTGGTGCTGTGAGGCGGCAGTGCTAACCACTGAGCCACCATGCTGCCATTTTTCCAGAGGCGGGAATGGGAATATGTCATAACTTGTATAAATGCAATTCTTGGAGGCAGCTGTCCATAGAAACTAACAACTGCATCCGCTTGTGTCCAATTTTGGTACTACAGGTGACAATGTAAAGGTGCAGATTAGATCTGAGCTTTGTAGATTTGTATAGATTGTCAGGGAACCCTTTGAAGTGACGTTACCTCTTTTGATGTTGTCCCGGAACACTTTTGGAAGAGGTAAGGTGGCCTTTTGGAGAGATCAGGTGCCCTTTGAAATTGTTAAAAATAGCCTTGAATGCGTGTGGAAGTGTGTGTCAAATTAATTAGAACTGTTAAAATTACCTATCAAAATCACTAACCAAATGTGTAAGGGGAACTATCACAAACTCCTGTCAAAAGTGTCAAGAGGAACTGTCAAAAACAGCTGTCAATGGGAGTTGTTAAACTGTCGAATCGTTTTAAAATTTCAAGATAACTATTTGGAATGTTAATAAAATCATTGCTTGCTTTTTTATTCTGACTGTTGGCATAAGCCAGAGGGTTACTATTACTAGATTAATACTGAATGACTGAGTTCACAATCTTCCATTATCACAATTGATGCCTTCATTTCACTTTTTTTTTACTGATAGCTCCAAATTGTTCTGGACTCTTTAAAGCGAAACCATTAATATCAATATTTGATATTATGAGGGAGTTTGTAGTTCAGGAAATTAAATGTACTTCATAAATCAAAGGTTAATAGTGATAAAATCTGAAATAGATACTTAGAACTTCATTTTAATTCATTTTAGTATGGATTTTGAGGTATGCCCACATTGGATATTGGGTGAGTAAGTACAGTAGATGTAAGTGCAAATGGTGTGGTTGGGCGATGGCTTGGTATGAATTGGCACTCAATAGGCATAGAAGATATAATGGTCCATGAGGATGATATAGATGTAAACTTTAGCATTCAGGGAATGAGGGGCTATGGGAGTGACTGAAGGGACACAGGCTGGCATGGAAAGTACAAGATCTAAGGGGTGTTGGTTGGAGGTATAAGCTAGCAGGAGTTGGCGTGAATGAACCATGGGGCATTTAGAAGGCGTGAGGTTAAGGATGAAGAATGGAGGGCTGAGTTTTTTTTTGCAACTGGGACAGAGTGCCAGAGCACTGAGTTGAGCCTTTCCCACAGCCCAGCTTCACACCTGACAATCCCATGACTGCCTCTGAGGGTGGTGGACCTGACATTTTCTGAAAACTCCTCCCCTCAGTCTCATCTCCCACACATAACTCTGCAGCAAAAAAACTTCAACTCTGGGTATTTCTGGGAATTTCCACAACTTAGTGTTCCTGATGCAGCAATGAAAGTTCAGGCCTGAATGTCAGGGATAAATCCAATATGAGTACATATGAGAAGAGAGAATTAATTCAGAGTCAAAGCTAAGCTGTGATTAAATGGATGAAAAGTGTTTCTTTTGAACTGAGGAGATGTAGTTCTTTACTTTGAGAATATATGGGTTGCAGTTCTGGCTTTCAAACACTGCTGAGCTTGCTTTTGAATCCAGAATAAAAGTATGAAAATAAGCCTTTCTTCTAGATATGAAGGTGCTGCAGATAATTGAATTTGCAGTGTCTCAAATCTTTGATTGGTGTCCAAAGCATAAAACAGTCCACGACTGAACAAAGACTATTGAGCTACAGATAACTGATAGAATCTGAAAGAAGAAATGGCAGATTAACAATCATTGACATGTATGAATGATGATGATTTAATGTCATGTGTACTCTACAACAAAGAACACATTAAAATACAGCGAAAAGCTTCAACTGTCACCACAATCTGTCGTCATTTGAATATTTTAATAATAAAAAGAATAAAAAAGATAAAGCTGAAAGAATGCCTACCTTCGTTCCACTGCCTCCACCATGATTCCTGAGTCCTGAGCCCTGAGCCAGCCAACCACTGACATATGCATTGTCACCCTTCCGCTGCCAGTGCTGGACCTGCCACTCTTCAGGTGCCATGTCTTCGTCGCTGGGACCTCTTTGCCAAATGGACCCACATTCACCCTGCAACCATGAGCCCCTGGCTCTGCTGGCAAAACCTGCTCCAGGCCTACCACAACCAGGAGCTGCAAATGAAAGCGTTTGAAATAATGAAGATATTTACCCTCCAAATAGTTGCATTTCAGGCAGGGACACGTTTGCAGAACTGTTAACCAAACATGGCTTTCCTTTGGAAGTTGTTAGAACTGCCGTGCATTTTTGGTGTGTTACTTTTTAGTTGGAATTTTCTCGCAGGGTGATCCTTTTGGATTTTCAATCATTTGACAGTCTCAGTTTTAATCTAGACTGAGCTATGATTGGGAATGAATATATTGCAATAGTGCACTTCCGAGATAACGAAAGTGGGTGTTTTGAATGTAAGTCTACATTTTTGAACTCATCACAGGAATGGGGATTTTAGGGATGAATACTGACTACAGCACGTTGCAGATAAGTGCAGCTATTATTGAAGCTGCCATTGTATAATGTCAAAAAAAAACAAGAGGTGAAATGTGCCAAAAGTAGTGTCACTGTGATTTTTGTTGATGTGAGCCCACGATGCTTCAGTTGTGAGTGAATGTTCTCGTGTCCCCATTATGGTGCAGCACACAAAGTAAAAAACAATTATGTTGCTTTCGACCAATCAACAGGGGGATGCATCATTGCAAATCCATGGAAACTGGTAGAGGAATTTATCTTATTATCAGATTTTGAACTCCTCCACAAACATGAATAGAATGACAGTCAACCTCAGAAGAAACAGTAATTCACCTGTAATGGCAGTGCTTTTTCTATTAATTTTGACAATATTCACAAAAACAGCATTATATTTTTAAAATGAAATGAAAATTATGAAGTTCTTCACCTCCCTCAACCGTATTTTCAATTCTTCCTTCAACAGATTTGTTTTAAACCTTAATTTTGGAGAACCCTAGTAGCCATGACTTACGACCAATTTTAATTCAATAAAAGTGATTAAAAGGCAAGTGCATGAAGATTATACCTGATTGTTCTTGTCAACATTAATTCTGAGCCATGTGAGACAAATACTGGAGGTTGGGGCAGTGGAAGTGTCTGGAATAGGCTGGGATGCTTTCATGAGCCAGAGAGAGGTAAAAACCTGCTCCTCCTTGTTCCAACAAAATAGAAGTTGTTTCCTAGGCCATGTTCTGTGCATGCTCCAGTGGATATTTTGGCAACTTTATTTTCGTCACTTGATAATGTACTATTTTCCCTGGTTACCACTCCTGGTGTCTTGGGGCATTTGCTGCATCTACCCACATGTGGTAGTGGGTACAAGTTTTCTGACACAGTTCACTACCTTGAAT
This sequence comes from Rhincodon typus, assembly GCF_021869965.1. NCBI lineage: Eukaryota > Metazoa > Chordata > Chondrichthyes > Orectolobiformes > Rhincodontidae > Rhincodon > Rhincodon typus. The sequence goes on from NC_063356.1 coordinate 13,939,239, forward strand.
CCTTCTTTATCATTGCTTAGGCAATTTAGTGCACAGTGATAGAGGACACACCACCATCAAGTATGTGCCGAAGAGGCACTATCTTTGGAAACAAGTTGGTTTATAGCATGGCAACAATAAGTGCATTTGGCCAGACACAGTTACTAGCAGACTAGAGAGCTAGACACATCTGTTATTTCTGAAAGCTAGAGTATCACTCCTCATTGCCCCCACAGATTGTATGTGATATCAGTAGAATGAGTGAAGCCAGTGGAACATGACCATTAAGCCCTTTCAGAACCATTATAAGGCACCATATGCCATGGCCAGGAGTTTCATACCGGCTTTGGGACCATGGCTGCCAGATCAGCAGAGTTATATCCCAGAGACAGAGACTGGTTGGCTGCCTCTACGTTTGCCATCCTATTAAAGAAGGCAAATAGGCTCTTGATGTCACCAGCCCAATGACAGAGGCAGAGCTGGTGACTCTTGCCAGCCCCACTGGTGGAGGTAGGTTCTCCTGAGGCAGATAGGAGAGCAGGAGTGTCCCTCAAATTGGAGACTCCATCGAAAGCAGAAAAATTAAATGATTATTGTAGAGGGAGAAGGTGGCAGACTACTCAGCTCAAGGGGAAACCGTATGAATTGTTTGCCCCATGATGGAATTGTCTTGAATGCTTGCTGTTTCCTTTTTGGGAGATGGAAGTTCTGACTCTGATGGCTCAGATTATGGCAGAGAGATTGCTGTCATTTAGCTGGGAGGCTCTGGACATATTCTGGAGCTGCCCTGTCATGGGTGATACTGGGAAAATCACCCCAATAGGGGCTTAATTTATGCAGATTGGCTGCCCATCTCCATGGTGCCATCAGTTAATCCACATTCCTGCCGGCGCTTGAAAACTTGTCCTGACCCTACCCTTTTATTTTTCTAACCTTTTTAGCCACCAAGCTCACCATCATGAGACTGGGAATGCTGTGTCCCAAGACAGTGCCAACCTCTGTGCCCTAACCACAATGTGAGAAAGCAGACATGAAAATTGGTGTTATTATTGATACTGAGGACGATGGTCTCAGGCTACATTCTGATATTATCAGCAGGTCAATTGGACAGAGCAATAGTGGATGGAATTTAATCCTGCTAAGTGTGAGGTGTTGCATTTTGGGAGATTTAATAAGGGAATGATCTACACAACGAACAGTAGATCCCTTGGGAGTATGGAAGAACAAAGGAACCTTGGCATAATAGTCTGTAGATCCCTGAAGGCATTAGTATAAGTAGGCAGGGTAACAGAGGTGGCATACAGGAAGCTTGCTTTCATTAACTGGGGCATAGGATATAGGAGCAGGGAAGTCTTTATGAAACATTGGTTAGGCCACAGATGGAATCTGTCTATAATTCTGGTTGCCACACTTCAGAAGGACATGATTGCAACAGAAAGAGTGCAGAGGAGATTCACTAGAGTATTGCCTGGGATGAAAAGTCTCAGTTATGAGGTGAGAGACTGGGTAGGCTAGTTTTGTTTTGCTTGGAGCAGAGGAGGCTGAGGTGGGATCTGATTGAGGTATTCAAAATTATGAGAGGCATAGACAGAGTAGATTATGAGAATCTCTTTCTGATGGCAGACCTGTCTAAGACCAGAGGAAATCAGTTTATATTGAGGAGCAGCTGGGTTAGTGGAGATGTGAAAAGGACTTTTCCGTTCAGAGACTGACAGATAAATGGAAAGTCTGCCTGAGAGGGTGGTGGAGGCAGATACTTTCACAACATGGATGAGTACTTAAAGTGCCAGGGCACAGTGGACTATGGACCAAGTGCAGGTAGATGCTATTAGTGTAATTTGGTGTTTGTTAGTCAGCACAGACAAAGTGGGCTAAAGGACCTCTTTCTATGCTGTATTACAGTATGACTCTATGACAACATGAATGGGATAGTTAGGATCCCACATGGTTATCGTTCTCTTTCATTAGATAAAGGGAGTTACAATTTACCCCACTTGATCCTTTCTGAGGAAGGGTCACCGGACCCGAAACGTTAACTCTGTTCTTCTCCTTCACAGATGCTGCCAGACCTGCTGAGCTTTTCCAGCAACTTTGTTTTTGTTGTTATGAACTTTTTATTCCACTCTTTACAACTTTTGAACAATGAATTTTAATCTTCAACCTGCATTTAGATTTCACAATAAAATAAAAGTTTTTTTTTGTTATCTAAAATAGGCTTAACCTTGAAGACAAGTTGTTGACATGAATTACGATCTATTGCACTCTTTGCAGAAGGATTTAAAGTATTATAAAACAAAATTTAGTTATTACAATCCTAATCATTTTTTTGTGAATATGATTTCTTATTGTGAAAATATAGAGGTGTGTGTCTGGGACTGAATCTATTTTTTGTTGGTTTTATCAGCCATAGTATTATGATTATTGTACTTTATAATTATCACTGTGGGAGGGGGGGAAGTAGCTGGTACAATTATCATGGCATTTAACTATCACCATATTCCACTGTGACAACATTGTGACACTTCCAAACAGGATTGAAACTAAATGAACTGCAGTGATATCACTGGACTGGTAATCCAGAGGCCCAGGATTGCTCTGTTCATGTTCTGGTGATAAATGTTCAAATCCCACTGTTACAGCCAGTAGAATTTAAATTGGTGTGAGGAAGCATCAGGGCATTTCACAGTTTCATGAAAAAAGTGACACGAAAGCTACTATGTTCATTCTGGGGTAGCAGGATTCCTTGTTCTGAAGAAGGGTCACTCTACCCAAAGCATTAATTCTGATTTCTCTCCTCAGATGCTGCCAGACGTGTTGAGTTTTTTTCCAGCAATTTCTGTTTTTGTTTCTGATTTCTAGCATCCACAGTTCATTGGGATTTGTTGGGTGTTGGACTGAGCAACAGCAGAATGAGAGTGGGTGAAGCCAATACTGGATTGAAGTCTTTTGAAAAGTAAGACACTTTACTAGCCATCATGCCTCATACTCTCTCATGCCTTATCCAAATACCTCATACTCCTCCATTTGAACCTACACTCCCCAATTATCCTCATAATCCTTTATAAACTCCATGCCAAACTGTGCTCTTCTCCATCCTCTTGGCTTTTTATAGCCAAATGAAATATGATTTAAATAATGTATGATAGAGTTATAAGCATCTATCAAGGAATTCCCTACTTCATAAGAAAACATTTTGCTTTATAAGAACTCATTCACTACCTTTAGAGAATATGGATTTGACTAATTTGCTGCGTATCTCTAATCTCTTAAAGAAACTGCATATGTATTTATAGCCCTATTCAAAGGTTTCATAAGCACTTAGAACTGTCAATCAAACTGAACTGACAGGCAACCCTCTGTGATACTGATGTGTTGCAAAATTGATCATGCAGCACAAATCATTTACTTATAGCCCTCAGGCCTTATGTCATCAGACAAAGGGGAACAGCAAACACAAAATTATTGAACTTGCTATTGAGTCCTGAAGGCTGCACTGTCCACAAGTGGAGATCTAATCGAGTTCAATAATTTTAGGCCCTGAGCCCCTTCCGCCATGTCCTTACCCAAACCCACACACTGGCCTTGTCATCACATGGGCTGCTACCACAAACAACCCATTGTCAGCCTCTAATGGCCCCCATTGGCAGCTATTCATTCTCTCAGGCTGACCTTTACCCATTCCTCTAACTGCCCTACTGTTTTTCTCGCTCTTTGGTCTGCATCTCTACCTTTTGTTTACTCTTCCCCTCTTCCCCCACCCTTCAGCCTATATACCAACGTTTTCCTAGCAATAATCAGTTCTGATGAGGAGACCCTGGACTCGAAATGTTAACTCTGCTTTCTCTCCACAGATGTTGCAAGACCTGTTGAGCTTTTTCCTGCAATTTCTGTTTTGGCTTTTGATTTCCAGCATCTGCAGTTCTTTTTTTTAATGAAAAGTTGGATTGCGGTAGTTTCCTGTGTGCACCATTGCCTGCCATGTTTGCTACATTACAACAGTGACTACACTTTGTGAGTATTTATTGGCTGTGAAACATGCTGAGACAGCCAGTGATCATTAAAATCACCATATTTCCAAACCTTTCTCCAAAAACACTGTAATAACTCAAAGGTTTTTGCTTCAGGAGAACGTTGAGACCAACTCAGTCTTTCCCACTCCCAACAGGCATCCCATCAAAGCTGCTCACATGAATTCCAAGGCAGGTGATTTGATTGAGGGTCTATGTAAGGGACATAGCCTGCAGAGGAGGAGGGGAGGTAATGGCCATTGCTAGACTCTTAATCCAGAGATCCAGGTAATCTTCTGGTTCAAAATCCAGGTTCAAATCTGGCCACGTCTGATGGTGGAATTTGAATTCAATGCAAAATCTGAAATTAAGTGTCTAATGATGACCATGAAACTGTTATCAATTGTTAGAAAAACCCATCTTGTAGTGATTGTATGGAGGTTAGCCAATTGGACGTCATAAAATATGAGTTCCCTGATTGGAGAGATCTAGCTGAATGCCAGGGAAATTGAGATACTGAATGCCTGACTCAGTGAGAGGCAGTGCTATTGTCAAAGGCTAAGCAGTTGTAAATAAAGGGTGATTGGTGATGGGATACTGGCCTCTGAAGAGTTATTTAAATCTGGTTCACAAATGTCCCTTAGGGAAGAGAATCTGCCATCCTTACCTGGTCTGGCCTACCGATGACTCCTGACCCACAGCTGCACTGTGGGCAACCAAGGATGGGCAATAAATGGCCTAGCCAGAGATAGCCAAATCTTGTGAATGAAGTTTTAAAAAATGCTGCACACCCTTTGATGTTGCATTGATAAAAAAATGTCAAGAATACAGAAAGAACCCTAATAATTGAGAGAAATCATTTTGTAATGTGGTTGTAAAGGGTTACAAAGTGAAGCATTGCCAAATGTCTTCATTCTTATTGTTGTCAGTAGTGTTTACTTGTTTTCAAAATGGTGTGATGGTCCTCAAGGGTTAAAGAAGCAATACATACTTATATATACATATATATACATATATATACATATACACATATATAGCTGCAAATCTGCATTTGTCTGTTGTAAAATTTGTGCAACTTAACCATGAAGTACACATTTTGAGAAAAATCAATGAGTAAACAAACATATTTTTGGGTGATGAATACTATGAAATTAGTATTTTACTTCAGAGTGATTCAAAGCTTCAACCTGCCACTTCCACTTTTCTTCTAAATAAATTTGCATCTTTCCCACTCCCACAACATATGCAAATTTGTTTCTAAAATAAAGGTATCGGAAACAAACAAGCAGGTAGCAGCAATGGCATTGTTGGATATTCTTATTGTCCTTTTTTGTGCATCCTCTGTCTGAAATTCCCCATTGAGTCTTGTTTCAAATTAACCTGGCATCAATGATGCGATGCAGTGAGTGAGAAATAGAGACTGCGGCACAACAAATTACCCTAACAGTAGCGGAGCACTAGATCTTCACGGATGGATTGTGGCTAGCAGAAAAGGGCCTGTTTAATAAGTCAATCCACGGCCTAATGCAGTAGACTCTGGCTGTAACTCGGCAACAGGGAACTGACAGTACTGGGATGCATGATAGATGCCCTCATTTACAGCAGCTTCAACAATCAAAGAATACTACACCATAAATAAGGAAAAAAACTCCCTGCAGTGCAAACCTTCAATCTTACTTTTATACCTGCAAGTTTGCCTACTGAAGCAATGAATTTGAAATAATTTCCATGATCTTAACAGTCATGTGAAAAGCGTATAGCCTCCACATACTGCAGCAATTTTGAAGACAGGTTTGTAAATAGTAATTCAACATTATCTTACCGACAAAATAATTACATTTTAACTGTTGAGAACTCTTATGTTGTCCATTGTAAATTCCCACAGAAAAGAAATTAAAGAATGGTGTTGTTATTTAGATTGATGCAGTATATGTTATGTTTTTAAGGTCAGATGACAAAGTTCATATCATTCAGCTAAAGTACTCCTCTGCACCGAATAATTTGAAGGTAAAGAAATGGCATGGCAACCGCAAAATTATTTCTGAAATTATTAAGTGTAACACATCAAGCTTGACCTAAATTGCATTTTGCAGGCACTTCCAGTGCTGGTGTATTAAAGGTTGCCATCAGTCAATGTCAAAGTCAATAGTTGGATATTTCACATATCCGTTTTCGCACCAAGAGATTTCAACTTTAAGAGCTCAGTCATCTGGAATGTGGGTGGAAAGTGAGACATAAAAGTTGGCATTAAAAGGGGAGAACCACAAAACTGGTAGAACTGAAAAATCTGTGAATCTAATTTATTTTCCAGCATAGTATGGATACAATATATTACAAGGACATAAATTGTACATTACAGATACAGTCTATAATACAGGCACTAAGATGCTACAGGACAAGCACATACAATAATAAAAGCATACAAGTCTTGTTGTGCATGTCTTAAAATTCAAGCATGAAAACTGTGTACTACTGAGGTGTTTTACCTTCAACCAATAGAGCAATGCAGTACTGCCACAAGCACCAAGACTAATGCAACATTGAAATATTCAGACAGTGATAAATGCAGCATGGGATGATTTAGTGGTACTGAATAATTTGGGATCATTTTTCTGTAGTTCAATGAGTGGCACCAATGCTCTGACATAATCTCAGCCCAGTTCATTAATCTCCTTAGTTTACAAGGAAAACTACAAGACATTGGTCTCATAGAATCATGAAGTCATACAGCGTATGATGATAGCTCTAGGCCCAGTGACTATGCAGGATCTAAAGAATGATACCATTAATCCGATTAAAATGCTCTTTTCCCAGTGCTTTGCAAATACTGGCTGCACATTAATCAACTAAAAGCATTTCCTTTTCATAAAATTGAGTCAGAGGTAGCACTGCATTCTGATAGCTTGATGTTTAGAGCAACCCAAACAGGAATCTTCTGTGATGCCAAAGTGCTTTCAATCAAGAGTCTCCCGTTTTGTCATTTTACTCTTTGTCTCTCCAAGATGCCATGGCTTGGTGAGGAGGGGTAAATTCGCTTTCCTCTTTTCAACCCCTCCAGTTATTCATGACAAATGTTAAAGTTATTGTTCAGCATTTGGATATCCTTTTCCCCATCTTAAATGTACATAAAAATTTTCTTCTGTAGCAGTAAGAGACCAATCACACAGGTTTTCTTGAGGCAAAAAGGACCAAGTTTTCAACCCAAGAAAAATAATGAAAGATGTAACGTCAAGCATATGGCTTTTGGGCACACACACACACACACACAAACACACACACACACACAAACACACACACACACACACACACAGGGGATAGTGAAATCATTGCTCATTCTTTGATTTCTTAGATGGTCAGCAGTTGAGAATATTGCAATTATCCTTTTAACTCTCAATTTCTGAGTGTTTCTTTCCAGTCAGTGACAGTTGTCACTAGGAATCATCCCCTCGAGAAACATCTGCAGTTAAAAATCCATCTCCTCTGATTCTACCAAAGAGAGAGCATTTTGAAATAGCAGATTGTTTCTATAGTCTGAGCGCTGTTGATGTTTCATCTCCAACATGTGAAAATTCTCATTTTGGTACAAATCGGATAAGAGACAAAAGCCTTGTCATGTCTCTTGTCATGGCTTTCTGATTGGCTTCAATAATTTTTGGGGAAATATTAATCTCAGCTGAAGTTGTCTTTTTATGAAACCGTATTAGTGTAGTTTGAGTGATGATGTGCTGCCTATGACCATTTTAACTCAGTGTTTTTCATCACCATTTTAAAAATCATTTTTATCCATGTAAGTCCCAGGTTTTACATTGGATGAAGGTATTGAAAAGTCCACATTTTATACTATCATGAGAAAAGAAATAATAACCTTCTAAGTATCTGGTTATATTGGAGCACCTCTGGCACTATTTTATAACATAATAACAATTTTAAAGACATAGGCACTTCTAATCTATTTAAAGCCTGAGAAAGCCCAACACAGGAACTACTGCTATATCTTAAAACAATGCAGAGATATTACTGGCTTCTAAGTGTGAGACAGATTTATTTGGAAGAGTTTTAAAATATCGCTAAATCACAAAATGTCTGCAGTCATGGGTACAGTTCTGCTTCTAGTAGTTTCTGTGGAGTCCATTTTCTTTGCTATAAGTCCACACCCAGGCATAACCAAACAAGCACAGTGAGCATAGATTACATTAACTCACATAATCCAAAACTAGGCAATTGAACACAACACAAACTAATGATGTTTTACTGGAAAACCCTGACATATGTCTCTGACAAATTGGCATTCTAACCAAATTTGTAAAATTAACTAAGGCTTGGCACCTCTTGAGATTTAATTTTCAAAATGCCCCATCCCTAAGGGTGCCTTCCTTTTGTGGTGTCCTTGAGTTCTGCAACATATTTCAGAATCACCTAACCAAGCATCTTGTCACATCCCTGATAGGAAGATAGCTTGGTAATCAAGGTCCACTGTTCCACAAACCATCATAATGCATAAATGATCAATTGGTGGGTGGGTCAACAACAGTAGGAATCCACATGCCATCCTTAATTATAGTGCAAGCTCAAAGGCACACAGTTAGGAAGGTTTTTCTGGGAGTATTTCTATGCCAACCATAGCTCAGACTTAACCCGTTACCTCATGCTAAAGCCTTGAGACACTGGGAAATGTCAGCCTAACACATCAAGACTTCATTTTTGCTCTCAGGTGAACATGAGATATTCCATGGAACTACTGAAGAAGAGCAAAGGAGTCCTCCCAGTCTTCTGGCAATAATGATTCCTCAAATAGTATCACTAAAGCAGACAACCAGGTCATTATCTATTATCTGAGATGTACTCGCTCTTTGGTCTGTGTTGAGCTCTGTGAGAAGTTGGACACTTAAAGGATCAAATGATAATGGAATCAGGCAAGAAAATGGCGTTGATGTCACAGTTCAGTCATGGTTTTAGTGAATGATGAGGCAGGCTCAGTGGATTATATGGCCCATTCCTGTATCCATGCTTATGTCCTTCTATGTAAGCGGTCTAACACAGAGACAAATTGTTCGTTCATGTTCTTTTGGGGCACCAGATCACAGGTCCACAGCTAACAACCATTAGTGCATTAAGAAATCATTTGGAAATGGTGCAGTATTCAAAAGAAAAACTTCATTTCATTGCTACTTTAGACAAAGATTTAGCATAGAGCCCAGGACAAGGCAACCACTGAATGATGCATCGAATATCTACACAAAAAGCTTATCCCTGAGCTCTAATATATTTAGCTTATGCTGCCGTATAGAAATGGTACAGAGTGGCAAGCTACATCCCTACTTTGAGGAGCTTGTCATAAATGACCTTAAGGGAGCATAACTTCCACAAAATATCATCTGAGTAAGCTATTCAAAAGAAAAATTAAAAGATTTTCAAGATGAAAAGCAAGAATAGAGTTTTCCCTAGATAAATCAGCAGTGTAACTTACTGCTTTACACGTTTAAACAGAACAACAACACTTCTTGTCGAGTCATGAGGTTTGATAGCAGGGAGTTGTCACGTTTTGCTGCCTGCCATGACACCTTTAGCAGCAAAAGAAAGAAGCCAATGGTGAGCAATCATTAAGTTTTATTACAGTAAATAACATGCTGTTGTAACATATGTGTTCCAAGACAGTAATGCATCTGGTAATAAGGCAGCAGTAATAAAACTCTCACCCTTCAATGTGCCATTCTCTGGTCAAATGCTGTAGAATCCAAAATGCACATTGTTGCTCACCACTGAAATGAGGACTGGGAATTCTAACAACAAAGTGCCTTCATAAAAATCTTGCAGTATATATAAAAAAAAGACCCAAAGTGTTGTAGATTGTGAATGGCATGGATAGAATGAAAAGTATGAGGCTTTTTCCAAGGTAGAGGGTTCAATTACTTGGGGACACAGGTTCAAGGTGAGAGTGGGGAAGTTGAAAAGGATGTGCGAGCCACGTTTTTCACACAAAGGGTGGTGAGTGCCTGGAATACACTGCCAGAGGAGGTGGTGGAAGCAGACACAATAGCAGCATTCTGGACGAATACATGAATAGGAACGGAATAAAGGGATATGAGTCCTGTAAGCGAAGACAGTTTTAGTATGGAAGGGCAAAATGTGTCAGTGCAGGCTTGGAGAGCCAGAGGGCATGTTCATGTGCTGTATTGTTCTTTGTTCTATGCTTCACAGATGCATTAGTGACAAACTGTGAATCACATAATGATAAATAAGTTGAAGGAGTTAAAATGGATACATTTTTAAGAAGCACCTTGTCACATTCTTGGAAAGAAGAATGCTTGTTAATCAACTATTCCACAAGCTGTCATAATATATCAATGACAGATTGAATTACCAAAGTGGTTATTTTTCTTGACCTTAGCTGCTATGTAAGACAAAGGGGACTCATAGCAGCTTTCATCAGTAAAGTAAAAGGTTTTTTTTATTATCAAGAAGCGTATCTTTTCACAAGTCACAATAAGACAAGACATGACACAATCAATTCTGCAGAAAAACCATGGGTAAAAAACTTTGGGTAAAAGGAACAAATTCCATGGATTGAGAGTCCAGACTGTACGAGTGGAATGAGGTGACTTTCACACAGTTCTTTTGGTTTTTGGTGACGTTATTACACTGTAGTTAACCACAGAGCAATAGCAGATCCTTAATTTGGCAGCCAGTCATTCTGACCTAGGCCTTTATTTGAGTAAGAATTCTCTTTTTCAGTGTCTTGGAGTGTTGTTTTTATTCCCCATTCTCATAGTATGAGTACGAGAGAGAATTCTCTTTGCTTGCAGGCTTTCTGGAGGCCTATGTTCAACTCTCCCCTTCTCAAGTCTGTAACAAGTTCCAACTCAAAAATACAAAAACTGTTGCTAGGCAGCTCTTCAAGATAAAGATACCTTATGCTAGTTTGTCTCACAAAAAGTATCAAATCCAGCATCTCCAATGATTTCACAACCTTGAGTAACCAATAAGTCAACACCACACATTTCCATTTTTGGCCTTTAAGTTGTCACAATAAAACGTTCTCCACCAAACAGTAGTGTCCAAATATACAGTGTTTTTCCAATCTTAAAGGAGGAGAAAAATAAAAATTCTAGACCTTGGAGTCTCAGCAGCTTAAAAGCCTGGTTTGTGTGCGTTGCTGGGTAACATTTGTTACCCTTCACTAATTGCTCTTGAATTAACTGATTTTGTCTATCATTTGACGAGGCATTTAAATGTCAATCACCACTGTTGTGGATCTGGAATCACATGTGAGCCAAACCAGCTCACATAAGAATAACAGATTTCCTCCCTGAAGGGTAATTTTAAATAATGTGCTTTGGGGCTTTGTGGGGAGCAGAAGACCATGCAATAGGGAGTGACTACCAGTGGCCAACGCCTGCTCCTGTCTATACTTCTGATCAAGCACAGATAGAGGAATGCCCATCACGTTATTGATAGCTTCCCCACTCTGCAGTTGGGTAGGCTGGCTCTTTCTTGCTTCAGGTGAAGCTGAAATAATTACAGCACAGATGGAAATTGATCCTTAAATTCATTTAAGTCCCTCAAGATTCTAGGTTGGTAGAGAGGCAGAAAGGTGGACTTTGGGCCTTCTATTAAAGACCTTAGTTTTGATGGAGGCAGGAAGATGGTGGGGTTCTGGGATACCACCAACCTGCCTAATTATCTTCCATTCTTGCTGCATCGCCTGGACAATACTGCTCTCTGTTACCAAGGAATGGTGCATTGAAGAGTTAATGTTTTCTTATTGTCAGGGCAGGCCACCACACAAGAATCAATTGTGTGGTACGTGACTCTCAAGATAATAAAATAACATTTTCTTTCCAACTGTTCTTTGGGCCTGAATTCCCTGCCTATCAATACACGAGAGTTTGTGATATATATAGTCATATTTAACGTTGAAGACCAGACTGCCTCAAATTAAACATTATCATTTTGGTTCTCAAGTCACTTTATGGCACCTTGCATGTGACTCCAGACCCACAAGAATGTGATTAACTCTTAACAACCCTCTGAGATGACCAGGAAAACTATTCAGTTGTATCAACAACTAAAATATCTTAGCAAATGAATGAAAGTGGAGGGTTCACCAGGTATCAACGAAGGCACCAGAAACAACAATGACAAACTCAGCCCTATTGGCTGTGCAAAGTCCTCCTTCAACATCTAGGGGTTTGTACCAAAATTAGGAGAGCTGTCTCACAGACTAAACAGTAGCCAGACATAGTCATCTTACGGAATCATATCTTATAAACAATGTTCCAGACATCACTATCACCATCCCTGGATATGTTCTGTCATCAGCAGGAAAAGATCAGCAGAGGTCATGGTCCAATGGTAGTGAGGGGGCAGAGTCCCACTCTACGCTAGTTTGGCCTGCACATAGTGCTCTGACACTGTGATCTGGCCTGTTTTGTGTCTGTTCTACCCCGCCTCCTTGTAAATTTATAACCAATGGTTTGGGTGATCCTGAAGCATCATCTACATTGGGTGTCACTCTTCTGGAAATAGTTCCATCGAAGCTGTAGATCATGTTCCACACCAGTGTTCTCCTCCAAATTTGTGGCTTTTATCCTGCTCTTTTTTTCTCTGCAGGATGGACAGTATCTGGTGGCAGCTGCTACCGTAGTCTTAAGAGTCTTTGATGGCAGTTCCTTTGGAGCTGTAGAACTGCAAGAAGAATGGCAGAGTTGTTCTGTGCTCAGTCCATTCACTTTCTGATAATCTATGAGAATAATAAGTGAAAGCACAGAGTCCTAACAATGAGATGTTTCACTGCTGACTTCCATAAAACCATAAGATATAGGAGCAGAATTAGACCATTCAGACCATCGAGCCTGCTCCACCATTTGATCATAGTTGATACGTTTCTCAATCCCATTCTTTTCCTGTCTCCCTATATTTCTTGGTCCTCTTAATAATCAAGAACCTATCTGTCCCAGACTTAAATACACTTAGTGACTTCACTTCCACAACCTTCTGCAGCAATAAATTCGACAGATTCACCACCCTCTGACATAAGAAATTCCTCCTCATCTCTGCTCTAAAGAATCTGTGAGGCTGTGCTCTTGGGTCCTAGGCTCTCCTACTAGTGGAAACAAATTCTCCATGTCCACTCTTTTCAGGCCTCTCAGTATTCTGTAAGTTTCAGTCAAATCCTCCTTCATCCTTCTAAACTTCATTAAGTACAGCCCCAGATTCCTCAACTGCTCCTCATATGACAAGCCTTTCATTCCCAGGGTCATTTTTATAAACCTTCTCTGGACCCCCTCCAATGCCAGCACATCCTTCCTTAGACACGGGTCCAAAACTGCTCACGATATTTCAACTGCTCTCTGACCAGAGTGTTATACAGCTTCAGCGGTACATCTCTGCTCTTATATTCTAGCTCCCTTGAAATGAATGCTAACATTGCATTTGTCTTCCTAACCGCCAACTGAACCTGTACATTAACCTTAAGACAATCCTGAACTAGGACTCCTAAGTCACTTTGTACTTCAGATTTCTGAAGCCTTCCTCCATTTCAAAAATATTTTTGCCTCTATTCTTCTTACCAAAGTGCAGAAATTCATACTTTTCGACCTTGTATTTCCATCTGACACTTCTTTACACACTCTCCTTGCCTGACCAACTCCTTCTGCAGCCTCCCTGCTTCGTTAACATTATCTTTGCTTCCATCTATCTTTGTATTAACTGCAAACTTAGCAACAATGCTCTCAGAGTCTTTGTCCAAACGTATAAAGTAAATAATTGTGGTCCCAGAAGTGACCCCTGTGGAACTCCACTAGTCATTGGCTGCCATCCTGAAAAAGATCCTCCTCACGCTCTGCCTTCCACCAATCGGTGAATCCTCTATCCTGTCCCATTAAGCTCTGGGTTATGCCCTCACAGAGGGCAGTCTCACATTGGGTCAAGTCCCTAACAAGCATAAGCTCCATGTGATTCTACATTGCTGTGTTTGTTGAGAGGACTGAACCTTGTCATCAATATCTCAAGCGTTTGGAGGTGTCTGCAACTGCAGGATGACCACTTCCTCATCTAAGATGGCCCAAAAACGTGTCAATGGTGGTCTTGATATGAGATTGCAGTGACAAGGAGTGATCCCCCTCCAACCCACTCCCCACCAATTATACCAAAGCAGACCTCTCTGAGCATCCTTTGTCCTCTGTGCGAGGATTATGGCAGATGCAATGTCATAGCTTGTAGTGCTGTGACAGTTTGTCATCAACAATTAGAACATGAGGTTTCTTGAGATGGTCCTTTGTCCTATTCATTATGATAATCCTGATTGATCTCTTGATGTCAATCAGACCACAATGTACTGTCACTTAGGATTTCAGGAGATCAGACCACGGTTGGAAGATGTGAGCCATGCTGACATTCTGCTCAACTGAAGGGGATGCTGAACATTGATCATTAGATTCCTCATTCCCAGAGCAGACTTTTAGTTAGCCGTCAACTCCACCCTCTTTCAGTAAAAATGTTACTTACACCTCCTACTTTGCATACAACCTTGTAGAATTTGGAAGTGCATTGCACAGCTGCTATTGAGATCAGTCAGGGTTTGTATCTGTTACAATGAGTTGCAGACGCCTCTGTGACCCATGATATCTCTCCATCCTGTGCCTCCACTAACATTTCATGATCCCTGTTTTACCCAATGATCCTTTAACCTACTCCCATTTTGGTTGAATCCCTTTATGTTATGATCAATGCTCCCGATTTATTTTCACAGCTCTCACAATCGAGGTGCCTCTGCCTTTGCTGGCACTGGGCCCTCCCCATATCAAGGCCAGAAACAGCCTGAGTTTCTTTGAAGCTGGCTGTGAGACTGTCTGCTCGGTTTCCCTATTCTACCAGATCCCATCTTGCTCCATTTATTTGCCCCCTATGGCTGTGCCTCTTCCCTCGGAAAGCCAGGACAATTAGGCAAATCTCCTGGTCTGGGCTTCCCCTAGCCTAATGGCATTATAGACAAACCATAGAAACCGCGCAGTTGCTGATTGACCATGATCAGTCCCCTGAATGGAATTTGCAGGACACACCTGACTGACCATGGCCCAACCCTCAGTCTGAGTTTTCAGGACATCCCCCACTTACCAACTAGTAAGGCCCATACTGATTTTGCTTGACTTCCAGGACTGACCGTCGCCCAATCTCCTGACTGAAATGGTGCTGATAACCAGAGTTACTTTGGGCCATCTGCCTGGCTGACTGTGCTCAACTCCAGTCCATGGATTAAACGTGGAGGTACCCCTAGAAATGACCAGAGCCTTCCTTTGCCCCATTAACCATGCCTTCCCTTTCCCATTCACACATCGTAACACTCTTCATTCACATGCATTGTGTTTGCAACATACCTTGCAGGCAAATGCTCATATCTGATATTGGTGCAGCCCTGTGCCATTCAGACACACATGCTCATTCTCTCACTTCAATGTGTCACTGTGTTCCACTATCACAAGCTGCTGTCTTCCTCTCCATGCTAAACTATCCCTCTGAGACGCAACATATTGCACAAAGTTGCTGCCTCCAGACAAAGCTGCTGGCTAATCTTTTGTATTAAATTGCTATCTTGAGACTCAAGCTGCTGAGTTGCCACTTTCAAGTAGCATTCTATGATGGCCCAAGGACTAATTCTGCCTTGAGCTCTGTGAATGCGCCTACTGCAGCCATAGAGGTTTACAACATGAAAGGCAGAAAAAGCATAGAGATTACCCAAACTAGAGGTTAAAGATCAAGTCACTAGGTATGTGTTTGCAAAATATGGTCAAGCATCTGAAGAGTCGAGTATCTCAATTGGGCAAAGGTTAATTGAGAAGGTGAAGTCAATTCCAGTGATTAGTATGATTATCGTGTTCCAAATACCTGAATATTCACTTCTTGTCACCTGATGGTAAGAAGGTCGACTCACTTTCTGAGGAGAAAGTTTATCTCAATGACAAGAACATGATATTTGGGCTCTGGTACCATTATGTCATCACACCCACCATTACTCTTGCCTCCCCTAAGAGCAATAAATCATGTCAATTTTTCAGATCAAAATGAACTTTCATCTAAACTTTCCACACTGACTTACTTGTACATGGCCTGCTATAGTGTCCCAGTGAAGCTCAATGCAAACTTGACAGGTAGCACCTCAACTTTCATCCCTGTACTCTAACAGCTTTCAACACTCAACATTGGGTTCAACAACTTTAGACCCTAACCTTCTGCCTTCATCTTGTTTCATGGGCTCTCTTTTTCTTTTGCATTTTACTGTGTTGGTCTTGAATTGTTTCTTTCTTCATCATTTTAAATTGCATTCTGATCGCTCTGTAGCCATTCATGCCTCACTGTTGTCTTTTCACTCTGCCTATTGCCATTCTCTGTTAGTTAAAGTCTCCTCCACTCAATCCTATCCCCTCAGTCCTTCCTCTTGACTTAAAGACATTTATATTTCTATTTTTGTTTAGTTCTGATGAATGATCATCTCTATCTGAAATGTTAACTCTGAGATGCTGCATGATTTGCTGAGTATTTCTAGCAGTTGATTTTTTAAAAAAATTTACAGTCCATTTCCTTTCCTACAACAATTCTATTGCGACTGTTTTTTGAATGGTTGAGGTGTCATTTGACTCAGGATAGGAAGTCCTGTAAAAATGCAATTTGGGGTCTGATTACTTTGACAAGCTTGATGCCTTTTTTTTTGCTAATTGAATTCCTGACTCCAAACTGTCTGCTAAAGCTTGGAGTATGCCAATATTAGAGTATTGGAGTATTAGAGCACTCTTTTGGGCACCATGAAAAGAATTGGGCAGCTCTCATGTCAGACATGGTTATACCTTCTCAGCCACAAAACCCTCTAAAGAGTTGCTTGGCTTTCGAATGGAGGCCTATTTGTCACCAAAAGCTATAGACTTTTCCCTGGGATCTTAGATTTTAGGAGGAGGATTGGCCAGGCAGAATGTCAATGATATTTGCCTGTTAAAATGGTCCAGGTCATCTCCTGTACTTGCTGGATAGGTGGCTTATGTGACTGCCTAGCAAGCAGGAGGAGTCAATGACTTACTGGTGTTACTGTTAGTCTATTAATCCAGAGACCAAGGTAATGTTTTTAGGGAACCATAGCAAGAATCGAATGATGACCATGAAGTGATTATAGATTGTCACGAAAGACCCAACTGGTTCACCAATGTCCTTTATGGAAGGTAGCTTACCTTGTCTGGCCTACACGTGGCTTCAGATCCCAGAAAGGTGGTTGATTCTTAACTGCCCTCTGGGCAATTAGAGATGGACAATAAATGCTGGTCTAGCCAGCGACACCCACACCCTGTAAATGAATAACAAAATTGAAACCTAACCATGAATAGAAAGTGTTTTGGTTTGTGTAGTAGTTTGGTTAAAATATCCTCTTCATTTTCTGCTCGTACTCCAATATTAATAGATAATTGCACTAATATTTTGCAAGAAGAAATGTGAAGATTGGCAGGAAGTCAGACAGTGCCTTGTAGCTTGGCAGCAATTGGGTACACAAGCATTCAGCATGTTTCCATTCATTGACATCTTCATTTGCTCTTTACGTACATTGTGGCATTTGACAAATACTGTTTGTAAATATACTATACATCTATAATACCATACATAAATATTAGTTTGTCATTATTAACAAGTTTCCATACATAATCATTTACTTTTTGGTCAACTACACTTTACACCTACTAATATTTGATATTATATGTCTTAATGTTTAGATTAAGTTGCATCCATTTCATTTCAGGCATCACATTTTGGCATGTTTAGAAATTTATCTCACAAATTTGGTAAAGTATAATAAAGGAAAATCAATCATTTCCCACTTTGAGAAAAAGCGTCCACAGAAGGCAAGGCTTCTAGTCCATTTTAGGAGTCAGTTTAAACAAAAATGTTTTGAAAAGGGTAACTTTACCTGAAAATCTGACCAAGAGCAATTGGCTTTGGACTGACTTCAGGGCTGTATAACCTGAGAACTTAAAGGGATGCACAAAGTTTCATACATTACCAGTTTAGCAGCAAGATGCATTATACATTATATACTATGATGCTTGTATCTTTATAAAACAATCTATCCTATAGTTTTTTTTTCCAGGATCAAAGCCAGAGGATATATGAGTCATGTAACAAGTGTGTGATCCTACTTGCAAGATATTATACTTCAGAAGGAATGCAAATCAATTGCAAAATATAGAAAGCCTCCTGTTTCTTGCTGGGACTTTCTGATCTGAAGCCAAATTTATGTCAATCTAAACAATCTCTATGGCTTTCTAAGGGGCATTAGAGTTTACAAGCAGATATAGTTGGCTAGAGTATACTTCTTCAGGTTATTCCTACCCAATGAGTCTTTTCGCAAAAGTCCTTGATTCACTCATAGTTTTATTAACAATGTTTCATGCCTGGTTGCTATCATGTAATATTTTCTTGTTTAATTAAAAACTTCTTTAAGCCAAGTTAAATGCACCTGCACCTTAGTAGGTAAATACACTGCAATGGTTAGGTAGACGTTTGCTGTTCAATTCTCAATTTTGTAACCTGACCATAAAACCTAGAGTAACATTTCAATGCATCACTGACTGAGGAGGAAGTTATGGTTGCTCTCTGTCAAAAGAAACATCACACTGTGTCACTGTCTGCTGTCTGTGGTAGAAATACGTTCTCTGTCATTATTGCAAAGAGGAGGAAGATTGTGCAGTCTTGTTTGACCAATATTTGTTCCTCAATCAACATAAATGAAGTAGATTTGGTCATTGCCTTATTGTTGTTTCCAGGAGCAATTCTGATTCTGCAAAGGCTAGTGTTGGAGAATGCATTAAGCTGCACCCAATCTAATATTATCATAAGGACTTGCATGGGGAATATGATCTTGGATCTTGTAGTGTGAAGACATATATTTACTGATTCACCAATAGTTTTATTAACAATCTTTCATGCCTGGTTGCTATCATGTAACATTATCTTGCTTAATAAAAAAAAACTTGTTATTGAGGCTCGTTCGTGTTTTTTTTTCTACCACTGAAGAAATGGGCAGGCTGCTAGATCAGCCAAGGGAAAGGGATGGTGGTAGCAAATTAAGCCAACTGCAAGATGGTAAGATAGCTGGTATCACACTCCTAAAACAGGAGCTTGCTGTGAGTAAATTGGCTGTTGTACTTCCAATGTGACAACAAGGACTATATATGAAAAATGGATTCTTATAAATGCAATTTTTTTTCTTTTGTTCACCATGATTCAGATTACACATTAGCAATGCTTCTAGAAACTTGCTAATTTATGAATCACAAAATAATATTCTAGGAACGAGTACCACTGATATTTTGTGATAAGCTTCCAATGTACTTTATCCATTAGGATAGCAGCATGGACTCTTCTGCTCCAGGTGAGGCCACACCTGGAGTACTGTGTGCAGTTTTGGTCTCCTTACTCAAGAAAGGATGTATTGGCACTGGAGGGACTGCAGACTAGATTGACTCTGGAGTTGAAAGGGTTGGTTTATGAGGAAAGATTGAGTAGACTGGGACTATACTAATTTGAATTTAGAAGAATGGGGCAGGGCATCTCATAGGAACATATGAAACTCTGAAGGGAATAGATAAGATAGAAGCAGGGGGGTTGTTTCCACTGGCAGGTGAAACTAGAACTAGGGGGCACAGCCTTAAAATAAAGGGGAGTAGATTTAAGGCTGAGTTGAGGAGGAACTTCTTCACCCAAAGGGTTGTGAATCTCTGAAATTCCCTGTCCTGTGAAGCAGTTGAGGTTACCTTGTGAATGTTTTTAAGGCAAAGATAGATAGATTTTTGAACAATAAAGGAATTAAGGAGTATGGTGAGTGGGCAGGTAAGTGGAGCTGAGCTCATGAAAAGATCAGCCATGATCTTATTGAATGATGGAGCAGGCCCAATGGGCCAGATGGCCCACTACTGCTTCTATTTCTTATGTTCTTATTATTTCATTATGAGGGTTTCCTTTGCAACTCACTCGTGCTAACTCATGGCCATTCTTTAAATATTTAACCATGACTGTTTAGCCAGATCTAGCAACAGAAAATGAACTGTTTGAGCCCTGCCACCATACCTTCCCCTACCTCTTAAGACTGAACTCATGCTTATGGACATCTGTTGCTTTCCCTTGTTTGCAGTGAGGTAGGAACCAGCTATGCGTCTGTAGCTCAATGTGAAGCACCTGTTTGTATCGGTGTGCCAGGATGCTGCGGACATATGAGGAGGGAGCCTTGCAGAGATGTCTGCTGCTTTAACGAAAGCAATCAATAAAACACAGATAAAGCCAAGAAAGGTCACCTTGAAATGGTATCTCTGGGCGTGTGCCGCTGAGGTTAAAGATCACCATGAGCATCATCTAACAGCTGCTTCATAAACATTTCTTCAGGTTAGTCAGGATCAAGAAACATCATAATTGACATTCTTAAAAAGCATCCAAGCATTTTGTAATCTGATTACTGAGTCAGTAGTTCTGTGTAAATCAAGCTCTCTACGTACTTTAGAAACAGTGATGTTTGCCTGATTGTCAGCTTATCCCTGCACGGATATGGATTTCAACTGACCTAAAGTACTGAATGGTTATTGAGAGCAACAACAAAAATAAACAGGCCACTGACACCGGAGAATGTTTTAGCTGCTTCCAGACACATGCAGAAGCACTTACTGATTCAATAATAAACAATTACTCACCTCTGACATGTTAGAAAACTGGCATCTACAGGAATTGACATTGAGTGATGAACTAAATAGGAGGGTCCCTATCATGAGCGATCAATCAGCCAAGACTTGCAAAATTATGCAAACCACTTCAATATTCTGCTTCCTTTTGTTAGGGCTGGAATAGATCGGCTGATCTCTTATGAGCCTCCACGTTATGTTCATCTTATGCTGGATTAATTTGTTTTGTCTAAATGGTGTGGGGGTGGTGGGGGCAAAGAAGGAAGAGGTGGCCCATTATCTGATAATAGAATCCAGAACATATTAATGTCATTGTACTATTAACTGCATCAACTCTATCAGCAGATTTCTAGGCTGTTGTTTTAATCAAAAAGGCACATATTACAAAATGCCTTGCCCATTGTGTTACTGAGTCATACTTTAATTCAGTCTTTAAGTTAACTCAGCACAGTAGGAGTGATTGCAAGCGTTGTATTAATGGATTCAGCATTTCCGGGCTAAAGAGAGATGCAAAGACATAGTCAATCTTCTTGCGTTTGATTACCATAAAATTCTGTCTGTTGGAAAGTGCATTTTTATGTGTAGAGACTAGGAGTCTATGACATTTACATGCGTCTGGGAAGGTAGTGAAGGCTGGAAACCTTACAACCTTTAAAAAATATTTGGATGAGTAAATCAAATATTATAACATTCAAAGATATGGGACAAATAGGAAATTGGGATTAGCACAATTTTATTACTAGTTATGTCAGTGCCAACCTGATGGGCCGAAGGGCCTTTCCTGCACTGTATGAATCTATGAAAATTCCCTCCACAACTGTTCTGAAGATTACTGCTGGAGAATAGAAATACAGGGAGCAACAGGCATCCAGTGTTTTGCTTAGTTACATGCGCACTTTTTTTGGAGGGCTGGTAAAACTCTTAGGACCAAAACAGCCAAAGGCAGCCAAAATTAAAATTGCACAGGCACAGTGGCTTCTTTTATGAAACAGCTTCTGGAAACTCTATAAAATTCCCTCTGCTGGTACAATTGTATATACGGTTTCAAGGAAACAGAACTTACATTGCACACTTCAAAACACTACACACTGCGGAACTATTGCAAACTCAAACCCTGTCTGAGCTCAGCATTAAATACACAATCAGCCTTTCTGTCCTACTGTGAATGCTATTATCCACATCTTTCAGGTACTGGACATATAAGAGTAGATTTTGTTCTGCCGGGAATGTTCACAGTTCACGTTCTCACAGTGAGACAACAATCTCCATTATACTGTGCTGCAATGCCTGCATCCTCTGCAGGTCAAACTTTGAACTCAATTAAAAAGTAAGCAGGCTTCATTGGGTGAATGTAGCTGTTAACTGTAATTTTAAAGCAACATTAAGTTTGGCAGCATGTACCTTGGAAAATGAGAATGAAAATAATAAACCTTGGTGATTTAGAGCTAGAAAAGAAAAGTAAGCTGCAGTTCTTTAGACCTTATCTCAAAGCAGAAAGGAAGTAGGTGTGAAAAACCTTAGGCTGAATAATTTATCTATAATATTATCCTAGATCCTCTGATATAGACAGGAACCTCTGACTCAATTTGCGATGCTCATGCACAAAAGGAGCCTGAGGAAACTGTCACTTATGAACATTTGGAGTACAAACATGGGATGTTTAAATTTCCAGTTGCTGGTTTTACACTGCCCAGTTTGCTTCATGATTGGCCAGAACTATAGAGATTTATACTTAGCCTGGTTTCTACATGGAATTCCCAGGAGTTTTTCAGTGTGGATCTAAAGCCTGCTCAGGAGAGTACCTCTAAGTAAGCAATGAGCAACCTTGTACTGACATTAGGTGCAGGGCTGGATGAACACAGCAGGCCAAGCAGCATCGTAGGAGCAGAGAGGCTGACGTTTCGGGCCTTCATCAGAAAAGGGAGAGGGGAAGGGTGTTCTGAAATAAATAGGGAGAGAGTGGGAGGCGGATAGAAGAGGGATAGAGGAGAGGATAATATCTCTGATTCTATTGTACTGACATTCTTCACTTTCCCCTTCCCACGTCACCCTACCTCACACAATGGACAATGCCATCGCCCTCCCCCCGACATTCCCATCTGCAGCACAGACAGTGCTCACCTCCCCACCAAACCCCTCGACATTGCTCACACTTCTCTTGACTCACCCCTAGTATCTCTGGCTCCAGTCTGGCCAATGTCAGAAGATTCAACACAGTTACATAACGAAGGTGTGTAAGGGCGGGGAGGCAGTGTTAGGGATTGAGGGGGGGACGTGAACACAGTTGGGAGTGTGAGTGGGTTTCAACATTAAGCCAAGAAATGTCAGCCGTGAGATAATTAATAATTGTGGACATTCTCCATTTGATTATTTTTTAATAGTGAAGCAGAGTTGGAAATAGCAAGCTTATCATAAGCTTTGGATCACATCCGATTCTTACACAATACAGGGACCTTGCCATATAAAGTGGGTATGGCTTGGCTTCTACCAAATATCCTTTACTAAGAGGGTTTCAGGCACACTCCTCATCTGTGTAGAAGCGAGACTCAGAAGTCTGGGCTGGGAATGCAGTGCTTAGTGGTAGCACAAAAAGTACTAGTGGAGCCACAATCTGATAGTGATTCCCATTCTTCAGAAGATTCATGCCAATATTTCCAGTCTGTATGAAAATATGCTACCAACATTTGAGTTTGATGGCGGAACAATACCACAGGATAATTGTTTCATGGATTTCCAGCCTTTAGCTTCATAATTCCCAACCGAAGGCTTTAAATAGAATATCATCTACTGTTATAGCACAGGTCGTTCCCAGTGTAAGTATCTTTGATAGTTAGCTCATACCAGGACAGTTGACCTGCTGTATAGGATGGGCCAAAGGGCTAAACTTGTTGATGATATTTGACAGCTGCATGACCTTGAATGAGTCCTGTGAACATTACGTGCCGTAGATGGCACAATCAATGTGTTTTGCTGTAATTATTTTTCTGTGCCTGGTTGTTTGTTACACTGTATAAAAGAGAGAGCTTTGTTCCAAGTTGCTGGACTTCACCTCAGACTGGAATTGCAATCGGTGCCAGGAACAACCCTAGCCTCCAGACCAGCTGTTGATCGAGGGGTCCCGGCCGGGCAGAAGGGCGTGAGGCTTATTGTTTATTTTCCTCTCTTTTTCATTCTTTTTATTTACTTAATAAGTGATCCTTTCATTTTTCGTCTTTTATTATTACTCAATAAATGCTCATATTTAAGCAAATTGCTGTTGTTGACCCTTCTCTTAACTACATTTAACTGAACCCAAAAAAACCGCATGGACACACTGTGATCCAAGACACCTGCTCTGGTCAGAGCCTATCAACATTACGGTTAATTGTTGGGAAAATGTAAATGATGAAATTCCCACAGTAATCAGGATGCAGGGAGAGCACGTTGGCAACAGTTGTGAGGATTACTGTCTGCCCCATTTCAGACAATTGGTGCCCCATTCCATCTGACTTTGATAATAATCTAACCATCCCCTGACCTTGAAATGCAATCAGGACGAATTCTGCGTCAAAAAGGTTGATATGAAGTTGCCCTTCGATTTCCAATATTCTGACTGACGATTGAAGAAAGAATTCCAGTTAAAAATGGATTTTCCTGTTTATCTTCATGACCTCTGTCGAACTCCAGACAACTCCCTGCAAAACTGACCTTTTACAAACTACTGCAATTGAACATCTTTCTCACACTGAAAAAAAACAAGGGCAGAAATTTGAGAGCACGTGAAATGTCTATGTTTACGAGCAAGGCCACAAACAGAGTAGTAGCCAGCAAGTGTGAAAAATGCAAAAGTTGCAGCTGACTGAATGTATCGAAAACAACCATTTGGGATGTGCTGAACTTCGATCCCAGCACAAAACAAACAATAAGCGCACCGCAGCAATGTCTTTCATTAAATTTTAAACTCGTCGTTACGACCGGGAAAACAAAGCAACCATCGTAATCAGTCTGTAAATTTCTTTAAGAAGTGGTGCTGCTGGTGGCTGTTAAATAGCTTGGTTTCTGAATATTTACAGTTCAACAAATAATCAGGGACGTTGTATCGACGCTAAACATAATATTGATGAATGGCAGCAACCATTTTTGCATTGGGAACATAGATTCTAATGTGAAAATCGGTATGAGTAACTGTGTGACGGAGAGAGGATGCAAGGTGAAGTGGGGGCAGAATAAGAGGGCACAATGAGGAAAGGTGGTGGGGGGAAGAGAATGTGCAATGATTTGAAAAAGGTGTAGGCAGCTCATTATGACAAGTCTGGCCTGCAACCAGCCAGGCCTACACTACTTATTGTCTGTGCTGCTGTTTAAAAGGATTGGAAAACTACACTTCACTGATGTTTAAAGGCAGCCCTCACCTCTTAAGGGGGAAGCACATTCTGGCTGCAGACAGCAGATGAGTTTCAGGGAAATGTTACACTTTGAGAGACAACTGCAAGATATTATTAAAGTCAGTTGGAATGGGGCACCAATTGTCTGAAATGGGCAGACAGTAATCCTCACAAATGTTGCCAATGTGTTCTCCCTGCTTCCTGATTACTGTGGGAATTTCATCATTTACATTTTCCCAACAATTAACCGTAATGTTTGATAGGCTCTGACCAGCTTCTCTAATGCCATGTCGGAGGTCTTGTTTCAGGCAGTGATCAGGAGGAAGGGAATCCTGCTAGCTCCCTTGGGGGAATTGACAACACACAATGAAGCACCTTTTCCAATGACACGATCACTGGTAAGCTTCACTTCTCAGACTTTAGCTCCAAGGGATTGGTTGTAATGCCTGAGAAAGATCAATGACCAAACCAGACATATCTAGGCAAAAACATTGCTGCCTACATGAATTACTGTCTCCTCACACCTACACCACCTTCAGTCTCCCTTCTCACATCAGTGCCTGCACACTCTCCTGTTATAGAAGGATATTAATAAAACTGGAGATGGTTCAGGAAAGATTTACTGTGATGTTGCCGGGAATGGACGGATTGATTTATGAAAATAAGCCGGATAAGCTGGGATTTTTTTTTCACTGGCATGTAGGAGGTCGAGAGGTGACCTTGTAGAAGTTTATAAAATCATGAGGAATAAAGATGAGGTGAACAGCAATGGTTTTTTTTCCTCTAGGGTGGGGGAGTTCAAAGCTAGCGGGCATATTTTTAAGGTGAGAGGACAAAGTCTTAAAAAGGACATGAAGGGCAACATGTTTATACACAGAGTCGTTCAGGCTACAGATGCTGCCTGACTTGTTGCATATTTGTTTTGGTTTGATTTATCATAGTCATGTGTACCTAAGTACAGTGAAAAGCTTGGTTTGCAAGCAGTACAGGCAGATAATAGCGAGCAAGGACAAACAGATCATAGGGCGCTTAGACAGAGTGAGGCATACAGGTTACACTGCACAGGAGGTGCGTGAAGCAAGATCAACATTAACAAGATCAACACTATTGGAAATTAGCGAGCACATTCATCAGACTAATAACAGCAGGAAAGAAGCTGTTCTTAGACCTGTTGCTGCGTGTTCAAGCTTCTGTATCTTCTTCCTGACGGAAGAGGTTGTAAGGAGAGCATTACCGGGGTGGGAGGAGTCTTAGATGATGGTGGCAGCCTTTCCACGGCAACGAGAAGTGTAAATGGAGTCTATGGATGGAAGGTTGGCTTCTGTGATGGTCTGGGCTGTGCACACCACCTTCTATAGCTTCTTGCACAGCCCAGACCATCACGGAAGCCTTATTTTCACCACTTGTTATTTATTTTGCTTAAATGCTGCTTAGCTTCTGAGAGGACAGACAAGCAAGAAAACACTAAATCCACCAAGTTAAATTTCATAGTTTCAAAACCCCCTCTTTATTTTCCACTGTTGGTTTCTAACAGCACAGACACCATTGTGTTCCTTGAAGGATTTGGTCCAGGTTTGCTTTAGTTTATGTCATTCTGACTTCCATTTGTAATCTTAACCAAATATTTATCCAGTGCTTTTTAAACAACGTTAACTACCTTGCTGGCAGCCTGTTCGAAATATCCACTGCTGTGTGGGAAAGAACTCTTCTACCTTCTTGTTTTAAGATACCCTGATGAATATTTTAGTATATTCAAAAATACTTGGATTGAAATGCAAAATGCTGATACTATTTCAGAAATCCACAGCACAGCTGACAGATTGCATACTCCAATTTTTCCTTTCTCTGCTGTGTTTAAAACGGGGACTTATATACCTTCAAGGGAGATGATGTACCACTCAGGAATTTCTAAGATGGTTCATGTTCTGTTACAATTTACTTTGAAAACTCAAACCTTATTATCATGCCACTATCTTCTGATAAGGTAAAAGACACTTGTATTTCCAGATGAGGACAGATAGACAGATTGACTGTGTCTTAAATATAGCCAGGGTTAAAATAGATTGAGTCTCTTCTGACATCATTCCAAAAATAACAACCAAAAGGCTTGATTTCTTCAGGAAACTGAGTAGGTTATTTACATGTCAATTAATGATGGGGTGGGGAGTTCACTAAATACATCAGGTGCTAAGGAGATAAAAAGCTTAACAAATAAAGGAACAAAAACAAAGTTGCTGGAAAAGCTCAGCAGGTCTGGCAGCATCTGTGAAGGAGAAAACAGAGTTAACGTTTCGGGTCCGGTGACCCTTCCTCAGAACAAATAAAGGCATCGTTTTAAGCTAGCTACTTGCTCATGTAGCCACATCTGCAGGACATCATTCTCACTAAAGGAACTGAAACCAATATCATAGTCATACAGTTTTACAGAATGAAATGAGGCCTTTTAGCCCATTATTTCTACATCAATCAACAAACACTTATTTACATTTTCCAGCAATTGGCCCATAGCCTTAAATCCATTGGCACTTCAAATGATAATCTAAGAACTTTTATATATTGTGATGGTTCCTGCCTCTATCATTCTTTCAGATGCCCACCAGCATTTTTGTGAAAAGATTCTTCATTAAATCTCTTCTAAACCTTATGCTCTTCATTTTATATCTATGCCCTCTCCTTATCAACCTCTCTACAATGGGGAAAAGTTTCTTCCTATCAGTCCTACTTATGTCTCTCGTAACTTTGTACACCTTAGTTAGGCACCCCCTCCTGGTCTCTCTGCTCTAAAGAAAACTAACCCAGTTTATTTAGATTTTCTTCATAGTTGATTCATTCCAGCCAAGCAAAATCCTGGTGAATTTCTTCTGCACCATCTCGAGTGCAATCACATCCTCTAATGCTTAAGATAGTGGCCTAGAGGCTTTTGTTAAACAACTGATTGCCCTTTAAAATACCTGCCAAGGATCATCAAAGAGGCTCCATTGCATATTGCCCTCTCTCGCTAGTTGTTTGGAATAAATAGAGCAAGTGTTGCTAAAAGATGTGCTTTGTCCTTAAAGGGATACTCACACTTCATTGCTAATATTTCAAATGGCCTGAAGTAATGCCTTAGAAATTATGGAATGAGGGAACAGGTGATGGATATATTAATTAAACATTAAATAATTGGGTTTAAGTTGCTTGTATAAATGTGGGGAGTTAGCAATTAATGGGGGTGAGTTTTAAGGAGTCTGATTAACGCAAAGAATGCTTTCACATAAAAGTGTGGACTTGAAATCTGTTTAAACATAGTAATCTTTTAGAGTGAAGGAGAGGGTAGGGAAAAAAAAAGTAAAGACTTCTGAAACACATTAATCAATTTTCTGCAATACTTTATCAAGAGTTCCAAATATTTATTTTGGTATTTCGGAGGACATCATTAAAAAGGATAAGTGCTGAGCTATCCCAGCCTACAGAAATCACCAAGTGAAAGCATGTACTTGCTATCAGCTTCTTATCAGGGAACCCTCTTTGTCAACAGTTCCTTGGTTGGCTCTTTCTCACGTTTCTGTGAGGCATTATGTTGTACCTCGTGTTTCTACAGGCAATTGGATTTCTCCTACATGTTGTGCTGTAGAACATAGCTTACATATCCGTCAAAATACAGGACAATATTTTGGTGGGTGAGACAAACCATACCTTATGGAAGATGTTCCACTGAACTTTTTGATGGTTGCGATAATTGTTCCAAAGTCAAGCACTTGCAGATGCTGCTGATCTCTTTCTTTACATTCATTCATGGCATATGGCCATTATTGGCTAGGCCAGCAATTATTATCCATCCATAACTGTTCAGAAGATAGTTAGGAGTCAATAACATTACTGTACATCTTGTGTCACATGTAGGTCAGAGCAGGAAAGGATGGCAGATTTCCTTCCGAAAAGGACATTAGTGATTCCAAAGGAGTCAGGTTGTGACTGGGAACCATGTGGCTGGAGCTGAACTCACATGCTGTGTCCTGCAGCGGCAGCAGATCGAGCATGGGCTGGAGTATCAATGGCGGTGAGAGTGGGGTTGGTGAGGCAGTGATGGCAGTGAGAGCGGGGCCGGTGAGACAGTGATGGCGGTGAGAGCAGAGCCGGTGAGGCAGTGATTGGGGTGAGAGCGGGGCCGGTGAGGCAGTGATGGGGGTGAGAGCGGGGTCGGTGAGGCAGTAATGGTCATGACAGTGGGGTCGGTGAGGCAGTGATGCGGAGAGAGTGGGGTTGGTGAGGCAGTGATGGCGGTGAGAGTGGGGCCAGTGAGGCAGTGATGGCGGTGAGTGTGGGGTCGGTGAGACAGTGATAGCGGTGAGTGTGGGGCCGGTGAGACAGTGATGGCGGTGAGTGTGGGGCCGGTGAGGCAGTGACGGTGAGGCAGTGATGGCAGTGAGACAGTGATGGCAGTGAGAGCGGGGCCGGTGATGCAGTGATGGCGGTGAGAGTGGGGCCGGTGAGGCAGTGATGGCGGTGAGAGTGGGCCCGGTGAGGCAGTGATGGTGGTGAGAGTGGGGCCGGTGAGGCAGTGACGGTGAGTGTGGGGCCGGTGAGGCAGAGATGGCGGTGAGAGTGGGGTCGGTGAGGCAGTGATGGCGGTGAGAGTGGGGTGGGTGAGTCAGTGATGGCGGTGAGAGTGGGGCTGGTGAGGCAGTGACGGTGAGAGTGGGGCCGGTGAGACAGTGATGGCAGTGAGAGCGGGGCCAGTGATGCAGTGATGGCGGTGAGAGTGGGGCCGGTGAGGCAGTGATGGCGGTGAGAGTGGGCCCGGTGAGGCAGTGATGGTGGTGAGAGTGGGGTCGGTGAGGCAGTGACGGTGAGTGTGGGGCCGGTGAGGCAGTGATGGCGGTGAGAGTGGGGCCAGTGAGGCAGTGATG
>NC_063356.1:13969190-13969421 GCF_021869965.1 Rhincodon typus
TGTGGGGTCGGTGAGACAGTGATAGCGGTGAGTGTGGGGCCGGTGAGTGAGTGATGGCGGTGAGAGTGGGGTCGGTGAGTCAGTGATGGCGGTGAGAGTGGGGTCGGTGAGGCAGTGATGGTGAGAGTGGGCCCGGTGAGGCAGTGATGGCGGTCAGAGCGGGGCCGGTGAGGCAGTGATGGCGGTGAGAGCGGGGCCAGTGAGACAGTGATGATGGTGAGAGTGGGGTCG
>NC_063356.1:13974421-14010400 GCF_021869965.1 Rhincodon typus
TGTGGGGTTGGTGAGACAGTGATGGCGGTGAGAGTGGGGTCGGTGAGCCAGTGATGGCGGTGAGTGTGGGGTTGGTGAGGCAGTGATGACGGTGAGAGCAGGGTCGGTGATACAGTGATGTCATTGAGAGTGGGGTCGGTGAGACAGTGATGGCGGTGAGTGTGGGGTTGGTGAGACAGTGATGGCGGTGAGAGTGGGGTCGGTGAGGCAGTGATGGCGGTGAGAGTGGGGTCGGTGAGGCAGTGATGGTGGTGAGAGTGGGGCCGGTGAGCCAGTGATGACGGTGAGAGTGGGGTCGGTGAGCCAGTGATGACGGTGAGAGCAGGGTCGGTGATACAGTGATGTCATTGAGAGTGGGGTCGGTGAGACAGTGATGTCATTGAGAGTGGGGTCGGTGATACAGTGATGTCATTGAGAGTGGGGTCGGTGAGACAGTGATGGCGCCCTTGCAATTGGAGCGTTGCCTGCACCTTTGTGGAGTTGGGGCTCGGGGCTCTGTGATGTGGACTTTTCTTTTGTTGCTTACCTTTTGGCTCTGTTAAATCTTTTAATTCTGGTTTTTGTAACCAAGTGGGCACCAGGGAATGGTGGCTTTGTGCACTTTTCACTGTATTTAAGCATTCCTGTACTTAGTACATGTTACAAATAAATAAATCTAAATCTAGTGTACGAGGTGAGTTTTTACCGAAATTGATAATGGGTATGTGATTGCCATTATGCCAGCTTTTTATTTCAAATTTTTATTTAAATTCAAATTTCACCATCCTCCATACATGTCCCAGAACATTTGACTGGTATTCTGAACTTGGGTCCTTTTCTAATAGTGCAGCAGTAGTTTATTCCTTAGATTTGTCTAAAAGTGTCTTTCAGAAGGATTTCTAGAACATCGAGGTAATAACTAACTCTATGCGCATTTCAGATAAGTTAACTTTGGTGAAGTTACATTTTGTAACTTTGCATTGATAGTTCCATGTGGATCGGTTGATCATTACACATGTCTGTTGTCAGTATGACATGAACTTGACTGAGCTTTAAGTTGATGTTCTAATGTCTGAGAAAAAAAAATGTCAGGATCTTTGCAGTAATTGTTATAGTTTTTGTTTTTTGTGAAGTCTCCACCATCACCCTCCCAACCCAAAAGCTTCCATATCTGCTTGCACAAGACTGGGGAAATTCAACTATTTGTCTTGACTATTTAAGTGCATTTCAACATTGAACGGTCCTGAATTTACAAGCAATGTATGATAAGCTACTTGTCCTTTCTCTTTGTACAAGATGCCATTTTGAGATATCATTGCATCTCTATATGTCCAATATGCTCTTCAAACAATCCTCTATGCTTTCAGGTCATCCTTTCATCACTATGTCTTCCAGCACTTGGAGAATTGCTTCTTCTTGTGTACTTTGCTTATAGTTCAGATTGAATATCTCCTGATCTGATGAGGTTCTAAACATATCAAGTTGTTCCTTTATTGTTGGATCAGGAAGATATCACATTCTATTTAGCATCAATGAGCCTTTATAGGGAGTGCTGTCCTTGACAGCAATGTATACCCATTTGCCTTGCTACTATATCATATCCAGGTCATGGCTATGCAAACAAAGTTACATTCTTTGTAGTTGTTTGGAAAAAGATGCTTTGAAGTGGTTTGTTGTCAGCGTCCACTGCAACCAGTAACTCTGTGCCCCTGACAGTGCTAGACAACAGCAGTGGCCATGGCTGAGATTCCAAGGAGATCAAAGAAGAACTGAAGATGGATACTAGACTTCAAGTAGGTCTGGGCAAATGGCATACCTTCATCACCCCAGAGAGGGGAGGTGTAAAGGGATAATGATTTGGGTTTTGAGGTTGAAAGGGGGCCTTAAGTAGGCTCGTGGTGGGAGAGGGGTATTACTATTCATGGAACATGCTAAAGTACATATCTCACCCTCCTCTTTCTCTCTCTTAGCCATACAAGTAAAACTTGTCAGCTGGCCACATTCTGTCCTCCTTCCCCAGCCCCACACATTATTATGACGCAGGAAGAATGAGGTTGTTAAGTGGCCATTAGTTGGACAGTTATCTGTGTCAATGGACTAGGGGTGGGTAGGCTGCCTGATGCCTTATCACTAGCCACCCCACACCAGTAACACCAGAGGGAACAGAGATACATAAAACATAGCCTTGTCATGAATTAGTGATGCTGCGTATATCTGGGTTTGTTTTAAAATTAAGAAACTCTTTTCAAAAGAAATAAATATTGTACTCATTGCAGAGAGAGATTTGTATTTGACAGTGAAATACCTGAAATTTTTGCCACTCACTTTAAGCACAAAGACCTCTTAAGACATCCTGTGGCCTCTCTGAGTGAGATTACCAACAGATACCGAATGAGGGATTGCTCTCTGCTACACGTTCATACAGGAGATTGTGTACCTCCATTCTCACACAGCATTTTTGAATCCAGCAAGTCAAATGGTCCCTCAGCTTTTGCAGGATTCAATTGCCACTCCCAAGAGGGAGAAAATCCACCCTATCATCATATGCCCCCTATTTTTTTTTGTTTGTTGTTTTACTGCAATCAAACCACATGTTGTTCCTTCTCCCCCAAACCAAAAGATGTCCACAGTAGGATTGATAGATTCCTACAGTGCAGCAAGAGGCTATTCAGCCCACTGAGTTTGCAGTGACCCTGTAAAAAGCACCCTATCCCCATAATCTCACATTTACCATGACCAATTCACCTAACCTGCACATGTGCACCTGACTGTAAGAGGAAACCAGAGCACCTGATAGAAACTCACACAGACACAGGGAGAATGTGCAAACTCCACACAGACAGTTGCACAAGGCTGGTATTAAAACCAGATCCCTGACACTGTGAGGCAGCCATGCTAACCACTGAGCTACCGGGCCACCCAATGCAAAGTTTATTTTATTGTTAGGATGTTGGGTAAAAATCCTGGAATTCCCTCCCTAACAGTGTGCTTCAAGAAGGCAGCACACCACCCCCTTCTCAAGAGCAATAAAGGATGGGCAGAAAACACTAACCCAGGCAGCGATGCCCACATCCTATGAATGAATTTAAAAACTTATTATTATTTTTTTCATTGCTCTGTTATAACTTTGTTCTCTTCTGTAATTTATTATTCAGTGTATATGTATATATATTTTTTTTATTACAATAAATTTCAGCCTTAAGATTGACAGAAATCTAATTCAGCCTTTCAGCCACAATCCATCATTTGACCTGATATATTTCTCTGCGTTCAGTTACCTCAGGGCAGCCACCCATTGGAGTTGTGGTTCCAATGTATATTTACTTCCTTTTTAGTTGAAGTGCAGGCATTAATGTAAAAATCTTCATTCAGTCTGCGAAGTTGTAACTAATTCAATAAACTTTCTTTGCTCGGAACTGATGGCAGCACAAAATCATGTTCTTGCTTTAACGTATAATAAGTGCAATTTTATAGTGCAGTGTAACTGCAGGGAGTGGCTCATTTTCATGTTAGATCTCTTGCAGTGTTTCTAAAGCACTTATTCTTTTGGGATATTTGTAGGAACTGTAAATTGTTACATAAATTTGTTTTCTTGCTCAGCTCTTTTTGGTAACATTAAGGCTAGTTATCTGTTTATATTCATAATAGTGCTTGGGGGAGTGCAAAGGAATGCTGTTTTATCTAGTAGGCAGAAAGGTGACAGTCCTTTCATTAAAGAGAGCTGATGTGAAGTAGAGGTGTGTTATACAACTGAGATTAACACCCATGCAATTCACTTGTTAACTTCAGTTCTTAACTAATTCTTGGTTTGGTGAATGATTAAGAATCAGGATCAGACAATTTTGCAGAAAATTAACTATAGGCTTATTCCAAAATGTGGGTGACACAGTGGCACGGTGGTTAGCACTGTTGCCTCACAGCACCTCACATTCTCTCTGTGTCTGTGTGGGTTTCCTCCGGGTGCTCCAGTTTGCTCCCACAGCCCAAAGATGTGCAGGTTAGGTGGATTGGCCATGCAAAATTGCCCATAGTGCAGGCAAGGTGTGTTAGCCATGTGTAAATGTGGAGTTACAGAGATAGGGTGGGTCCGAGTGGGATGCTCTTTAGAGGGTCAATTCAGACTCAATGGGCCAAATGGCCTCTTTTCACGCTGTAAGGATTCCATGAAGATCCAGTGTGACACTCCCTCAGCACTGTATGCTGAAAGTGCAAGCAATGAAAGGACACATTGGAAAGACATTTTTTGAGGAAGAAATATAAACAAGATACAGTTAAATTACGGAAACCAAGCACGGTACAAAAAAAGCATGAGTAAAACCCAACCTCTCATTCTGAAAAGGAGCAGTTATTAAACATTCTGGCCAATGCTGGTGACACTGACTGTCATTTGGCCGTTCCCTTACTGAATGGCCAACCAGTAAGAATGGAGGTGGACACTGGGAGCAGTGGTTTTATTGACAGCTGAAAATGTGTCTGAGAAGGAGCTGAGTCACATTGCGTTACGACTCTCAACTTGTTCCAGCAACTTACGCAGGGAAAGTGCTGCCTTTTCAGGGGTTTTAGCAACCGGGATGTCCTGTTATACGTTCAGTCTGAAGATTCATCCTTATATGCTACCAAAGGAAACTTTTCCAGGTTGATGGACGGAATGTGGTTGGAGAAAATCAAACTCAGCTGCAGTAAATTGTTCCAGATTCTGAGACCTATCTATCAGAAATTCTAAAGAAATCTGCCATTGTTTTCAGTGGGGGCCTGGGAAGCATGGAAAAGATTTCTGCCCATCATACCACTGATGAAGGAAGATGGATTGTAACGCATCTGTGGTGATTTTAAGGTCACTGTCAATCCAATGGCAGGCACTCAGCAGTAATCTTTAATCGATAGCCTATTTGCTGTACTAGCTGAAGGTCAGTGCTTCAGTAAAATTGAATTTTAGTCATGCCTATCTCCCGATGAATGTAGATCTTGAGTCACAAATACTTGCCGATGGTGGCAGAACTTCAGGTGCAATCAAGTTAGATCATCTCTCAGAATAAGTGGAATCCTTAATGGCCATGTGATGATCAATGAGAGATAGGGAAGAAGGCAACAAGTGGGTTAAAAACAAGCATCCTGTGGTATACCATCTTTGAGGGTTACGAAATTGGTTTAACTGACATTTGAACAATTTCACTGTGATGCAGTCTTGGAAGGAAGAAGTGATTGAGCTTTAATTTGTGATCTGAAGCCAGTAATTTAAATAACACATCAGCAGAAGCCAAAAGTTCACAATACCTCATCAAAATTATCATTTCTTTTCGTCTTGCAATTCATATTCTACTGTGGAAACTATCCTTGTAAAGACTGGCTATTTAAATCTTTTAGTTATGGAACACAGTAATTTATTCTAGCTATTAAAATATCTGTTGCAGCCTGTTTATTTTGTTCAGGTAAATAATTAAGTCCAGGCAAATAATTAAAGGTTTCCGGGCTGTAATTGTTTTCGCTCATGTTTATTCATGCATTGCATACTGGAGCCAAAGCTGAAGGGGTGACAATTTTTGCAAGAAGTCCTAAAACGCAGTGGCATTGTCAACATATAAATTAATATAATGTGTGATATATGATTAGACCCTTAATGTTGTGACCTCATTCCTAACTGGAAAATGAATGCAACCTAGTCCAGTTTTGTCCTGCTTTGTTTCAAACCATGCACTTTGCAATTTTGTGTCAGTGATCTCAGCCTACTGAAGAACTCATGAGTCAATGAAGGAATAGTAGAAATAAAAACAAAAAATTGCTGAAGATATTCAGCAGGTCTGGCAGCATCTGTAGAAAGAAACAGAGTCAATGTTTCTTTTCAGTAACCATTCTTGAGATCACTGTTTCTCAAACTTTTTCTGCCCTCCCAAAAGTAAGTTGGTGGGGGCCAATTTAGCGACATTGTCCTGCAGGTAGAAACATTTCCTACGGCATGACTTAGATGTGGGTGGGACTTCTGCCTCCCAGTGGAAGGAAGTCCTACCCACACACCTCCCGCCAATCAAATTGACCATCAGCTTTAGCAGTGCCAAATCTCACTAAAGGATGTTGCTGGGACTGCAAGAGGGCATTGGATCCCAGAGTGAGGTAGGTGTGGATACTGGATAGGGAGGGATGATCCAGAAGAATATGCTCTTGAATGTTGGCAGGAGGAATAGGTTCTAATTTGCAAGGAGGTGATAGAGGGAGAGCAAAACCCAAGACAATGGTCTAGAGAATGGGGAAGTAGCCCTTCCACCAATTCACCTTTACAGTAACCATGCAGACCATTGCAAGAGAACCCTCACAGCTGATTCCCAATATTTTATGACAGGGTGGGTGGTACTTAAAACAAAATAATGGGTTGCAAGTTTTCAGCTGTTGAATAACAAAACACTATACTCAAGGCAACTTAAAACAGGGTATCTCTGTGTTTATATAGTGCCTTTTATGTCAGAATAAAATGCTGACAATGTAATAAAGAAGGAGGAAGTAATTTCAACATGGATGGTTTATGCATCGATCAAAGGGTGGTCTTAGGAAGGTTGGCTGCAAGTTGTTAAGGAGCTGGCATCAGACAGAATGCATTGAACGATGTTGACGAAGGAAGGGTGAAAATTGTGAAGGTTCTAGCCATAATCTTCCGGTCCCGCTGAAAGATACAAGGCTAGTGTCAGATAACTGAAAAATTGGAAATGTTGCAGCTTTATTTAAAGTGAGTATAAGGATACACAGCAGGTACAAGCTCATCAGCTTGGCCCAAGAACAAGGGGCCACAGTCTATGATTATGAGGTAGCCCATTTAGGACTGAGATGAAGAGAATTTTCTTTACCCAGAGAGTGGCATGCCTGTGGATTCTCTGCCATGGAAAGCAGTTGAGGACAAAACATTGAATATTTCCAAGGAGTCTGATGTCGTTCTTAGGTCTAAGGGGATCAAAGAATATGGGGAGAAAGTGGGAACAGGATACTGAGTTGAATGATCAGCCTTAATTATAATGATTGCCAGAGCAGATACAAGGGGCTGAACGGCTTAATCCTGCTCTTATTATCTATGTTTTATCAACAAACAAGGTGCTAATCCTATTGTTAACTGCATGCCTTTAAAATAAATACTTTTAAAACATTTCATTCTCTTGCCAAGGCTCCATTGTTTCCTTTTTTCCATTCTAATCATATTTTAACTTCTTCAATTTTGTCATTGCACATCCTAATTTTATTTTGTGCCATATGTGTATAACTTGAAATATTTTTGCATGCCATGGTTCTGCATTTGAGGGATATGATAAAGTGAAAGTTTTTCTTTCTTTATCATGTGGCTTGTGGTCTAATCAAGATTAGCACCAGCCAAGAGTAGCCTATGAAAGAATACACCAAGTTCACTCACATTTAGTCACTATCATTTAAATCCAGAGGTGTTTTTGCTTCTTTGCAACTTATACTAATTTGACAATGAATAGAAATTCCTTTGGCATGCTGCTGAAGTTACTGAACTAATAATCTAGAGGCCTGGGTGATGATCCACAGAAAAGAGATCAAAATCTTCCATTTCGTCCTTACCTGGTGTGACCTATGCATGAAACCAGATCCATGGAATTAACTGCATGCTAATAGAACCTGGTATGAACAAGGTGACTGAACCCTACTTCCTCCAGGACATAATGGGCTCTAAATGGTGGCCTTGCTGGTAACACCCATGTTCCGTGCATGGAAAGCACCTTCAGCTGTAATTTATAGTGAAGCTTAATTTAATCTTATGAAATTTCTTCTTTGCTGTTAGGCGAAAGGAAGTGTTGACTTGGGAGGCAGAAAGGGATGACAGGCACTGGTTGACAAATCATGCAATTTGAACTGGAGCACTGCTGATCTAGATGATTTGACACTGGATTTCATTCGGCTGTACGCTAAAGGAGAATAGCATGTCAGTGATATAGCAGGAACATTTTCTGCAATGTGCAACGCACTTCAATCTTATTTGCTGTCACTGGAATTTTCCAGCAAGTCGTTATATCTTATTTCACTATTAATCATTAATTCACGAACAAGCGAAACTTACGTTGAAAGGTTACTGATTGTTGTTTATAACTGTTCCTTTTTCCATGCCACAGGTCTGGAATATTTTATTGTTGTTAGCTTCACTACTGGCAAGTCATGTAAGTCAATGCTTGTAATTAAATGGATGTTTGAGGACCCATGGCTTCTGGAGCTATGATGCGAGCAGAATTCACGTCAGCCAGTCTTGTTGTAAAAACTGAAAATAGAAGAGGCTTTACATTTTATGCGACTAGCACCTTTCTTGTAATGAACAATATGGCTGCCTTTTAAACATAAGAGCAGAATTAGGCTATTCGGCCCATTGAGTCTGTTCTATCATTTGATCATGGCTGATATGTTTCTCAACCCCATTCTCCTGCTTTTGTCCCATAAAAACCCTAGATCCCCTTATCCATTCAAGAAACTATCTATCTCTGTCCTAAATGTAGAACATAGAACATAGAACAGTACAGCACAGTACAGGCCCTTCGGCCCACGATGTTGTGCCAAACTTTTACCCTAGACCTAATGTCTATCTAACCTCCACCCCTACCTTATACTATCATCCATATGCCTATTGAATAATCGCTTAAATGCCCCTAACGAGGCCGACTCCACTACCCTCTCCGGCAATGCA
Organism: Rhincodon typus; assembly: GCF_021869965.1. Taxonomy (NCBI): domain Eukaryota; kingdom Metazoa; phylum Chordata; class Chondrichthyes; order Orectolobiformes; family Rhincodontidae; genus Rhincodon; species Rhincodon typus. The sequence goes on from NC_063356.1 coordinate 13,983,072, forward strand.
TTCCACGCCCCTACCACTCTCTGAGTAAAGAACCTACCTCTGACGTCTCCCCTATATCTACCTCCACTCACTTTAAAACTATGCCCCTCGTAATAGCTACCTCACCCTAGGAAAATATATTCAATGACTTGGCCTCTATGGCCATCTGTGGCAATGAGTTCCATGTGTTACCTACCCTTTGGATGAAGAAATTCCTCCACATCTCAGTTCAAAAAGGTCATCCCTTTACAATGAGGCTGTGTTCTCAGGTCCTAGTTTCTCCTATTAGTGGAAACATCTTCTCCATATTCAATCCATCTGGGACTCTCAGTATTCTGTAAGTTTCAAACAGATTCCCCACATCCTTCTCCATTCGAGTACAGACTTTGAGTCTTCAAACAAGGACTCCTCATATGACAAGGCTTTCGTCCCTAAGATCATTCTTGTAAACCTCCTCTGGACCCCCTGCAATTCCACCACATCCTTCCCTCGATTCAGGACCCTATATTGGTTTTATTCCTGGACAATTAATCCATCGTTTTCCAATGGACTTCAAGAAAGTTAATGGAATGCTAGCCTTTATATCTAGAGGACTGGAGTATAAGGATGCAGAAGTTATGCTGCAGTTAAACAACACCCTGGTTAGACTCAATTTGAAATTCTGTGAGCAGATTTGGGCACCATGCTTTAGGAAGGACATATTGGCCTTGGAAGAGTAAGATCTAGGTTTATAAGTACAAAATCTGGTTAAGTTATGAGGAAAGATTCTACAAATTAGGTCTGGACATCTTTAATGGATGTAGTATTATAAAATCCTTACAGAGTGGAAGCTGTCCATTCCATACAACGACTCTCCGAAAAGCATCCCACCCAGACCCCTCCCCTACCCTATCCCTGTAACCCTGCATTTCTCATGGTTAATCCACCCAACCTATGCACCCCTGAACTCTATGGGCAATTTCCCATGGCCAATCCACCTAACCTACTCATCTTTGGACTGTGGGAGAAAACCGGAGAACCTGGAAGAAATCCACTCATACACGGGCATAATGTGCAAACTCCACAGGGACAGTTGCCTGAGGATGGAATCGAAGCCGGGTCTCTGGCACTGTGAGGCAGTGGTGCTAACCACTGAGATTTCAAGGAGGCAGCTCATCTTCTCAAGTTTGATTGGAAATAGGCAGTAAATGCTGGCTTATAAACATGATCCTAGCATAACTAGGATTGCTGCCCGTGGAACACCAGGTTTTTTTATTTTGAATGAAATTAATTTGTGTTGCATCGATCTTTAAATTGGGCCACATCATGCAGCTTACTAAAGCCCAAAACAGCAGGTTTGAAGTTTGCATGTGTTCCTGGCTAGAAGTGTACCAACCACCATATGGTATAAGAAGCATCCAGGAATGTCTTTTTGCAAGATCTAAAGCAGGACTTGCTGTAATAAGGGGACCACTGCCTGTTTGAGATTTCTGCTTCAAAACTGACCTTCCCTATGGCAGAAAATACCATCACAGGCAGCACTCAGTGAAAGTAGGCCTAATTAATTCAGCTGAATGTCAAGCTTGGAGGAGTACGAGTCAAAATGACTTCATGTTAAACAAACATATGGTTTAACTGTCTGATTTATGAATGTACCCTCAAGCATATCTGTTAAATTTTTACTCGAACTGTATCAGCCACAATGTGTTCCATTTTCACAACCAGTAAACTGTGATCAATATTAGAGAGTTACTACGAGCACAGAGTTTAAAGGTTTGAAATGGTTTTGGTTATGTACCTGTAAAGCAACGAATTCTTCATCGATATTGCACTAAAGGATTCCAATTTTCAATTGAAGGTCACATTTTGCAAGGTTTCAGACCACTTTGCATATCTGCCTATTGCTAAAGGGGAAATAATCTTGAGTTTTACTCTGGTCCTGCCTGCTTCTGTCAACTTCAGTTAAGTGCCTATGGGGCCAGCAGTTTATCACACCTGCCACACTTCTACTGACGTCCACAGAACATTTTCATGACAGATTACCCTGAATTTCAGCATAATATGTTGAGCATTCCTCCTCTGACTTGCTGGCTCACTCAACTGGTTACTAATTTTCTAATGTTTTTTCTCAGTAGCATATACTAAAACATGAAATGGACTGCTGTGGTTTAAGAAGGTAAATCACTACCACCTTCTCAAGGACAGCTAGGGATGAGTAATAAATGCTGGATTGACCAGCAATGCCCAGATCCCATAAGTGATTCTTTTTAAAAGTGACTTTGTTGGTAGCCCACATCAAAGGAGGATAAAATAACTAATATAATTTAATTCATTTCACTCAGTTGAGTGAAATTAACCCTTCACTTGGATTCACTCCAGAATTGTATAGGCTTAATATAAACTTTACTGTCTTTATTTCCAATCTATATGGCTTGTCATAATTTAAATCACTGGCTTCAGGCAATTCTGCATTGGCCTTCCTGAGTAATGAGTACCTGCAGCAATAAGGTTGATTGGATTGCATCTATCTGTTAGGTCACTTCTCTTCATTATGTAGAAACCTGAGCTGGAATAATTCTGAAGAATAGATTTTCCATTTGTTTTTATTAGTTTTGCAGACATATTCCAGCAATTATCAGAAACCGTACAAAAGATAACGGACTATTAAATGTTTATGACTTATATTCAAAACTACTTCAGTTGAGATTTCCATGGTCTTTTGCATAAGTTCAAGTTCTAATTGGTTTGGATGACAATGTGGAAGTGGATTGGGAAATACCAGTCAAACTATGGAAAAGTATAGCTTTTCTCCTTTTTAAAAAAAATTTAATTTGAGAGGTGCACAAATGGAATATTGGATACCCAAGTTAAAAATTTTTGGTGACCGAAGTATTCCCAACTGTACGACTGCAACAGCATCAGTTGCCACACTTAAATATGGCAAGGAATGACTCACAAGAAAAGTAAATTAAAAAATCACCCTGTCTGATAATGCAGGTGTTTGCAAGGTTTTACATTTGTGATTGTGCAAGCGAATTTTGGCTCAAACCTGAAGAGTGAGCTCATAACGGCAATTTCAAATATGTTTTTGGCACAATTTACCAAATGAAGAAACTCTGCTTCGGTGATTTAATTTTAATCTCCATATCCTGTTCTGAAGAGTTTGACTCACATTGTGATGCAGCTCCATCAAAAAGAGAGTTCCCATTCCCTCAGCACGGTGAGGAAATTTCATGAGTATAATTAGACAGTAGATGAACCAGGCAAACAACTGAGGGGGGATTACCTAAACTGATGGTTGCTTTACTCTCATCCAAAGTTCCCATGTAATGTCTATCCATGATCACCTAACAATAAATCAGATGCAGGATCCTTGCTGCTTTTCCTCCTTCCAACCTTGCTTTACGGTTTTTAAATTCAGTTAGCCCAGTTTATTATTAGCCTTGGGACTTACTCAGCGTCATGCGCACATGTATGTTGCTGCCATCATTACAAAGGAATTATCTTGGTGGTAATTCACATAGCTACAAAAGTAAACTCTCAAGAATAATCATAATAAATTGTTTCAAAATCTCTACAGTGAGCACATTTACACAATAAGCTTGGATGAGATTCAAATTCAGCTTAATGTTCAAATATAAGTCAGAACCTTCTCAGGCAGTGGCTCCCAATGTGCTACCACTTAGATCTGCTTTTGCCAGAGGTGGTTCCATTTGAAAGTGGTTTGTATGCCAATTAGGGTCAAATAAGGACCTAATTAGATCTAAGGTACAGGCACTGCCATGTCTACGGAAGATTGCAACATCTGAGAGGTAATCTCCCAGTGGCTGCCTAGATGTGCTGTGGTTCCTTATCTGTCTGGCCCCATTATTGAATTTTATGAATCAATGGCTACAGCATAGCTGTGACAATTCCTGTGAAGGGGTTGGTGGTGGAAAGAGCCAGAGGCCTTCCTTATCTTTAACTCCCAATGGCATGCATTAACTGCTTTTATCATGTTTCCCATTGTGAAATCCACCCACCATTCTTAACTGAATGATTAATGCAGGGCTGCCTGTTCATTGACTAGCTCATGGAGGAGTCCAACACTTAGTATGTTCCTGACTTCTGTGGGGTTGCGACCTCAAAGTGGTCTCAATGCCTGAAATTTTTCAAAGTGCATTAAAATTCCACCCAGAGTAGTGATACCATCGCTGCAACCATTTCCCAGACATATCGTAACACAGTTGCAACCTGGTATGTTTTTAAGTTCCACCTTTGTATTATACAATTAGAGAACTTATATCCATCAGTCAACCAAACCAGGTGTCCATTTATAAATCATTCTTTTTTTTGAATGTGAATCTTTACAAGCAGCATTCAAACACTGAGGTTTGGAAATGCTTTTAAATCTGATTTGGACATCTGTATGCATGAAAATCTCAAGCAGAGAAAAACTGAAGGTTTTAATTGGTTTTTAATAAATGTTTGTTGAAGAGTGCAAGAGGACATACCAGGAGCAGCAACTGGCACGCGTAAAAACGAGGTGTCAACCGAATGAAGCTACAAAACAGATCTAATTCTGTGGCAAACAGGCATCAGCAGCAAGTGATAGACAGAGCTAAGTAATCCTGCAACCAAAGGATCAGATCTAAGCTCTGAAATTCTGCCACATTCGGTTGTGAATGGTGATGGATAATTAAACAACTTTCTGGAGAGGGGTCCACAAATTTCCCCATCATTAATGATGGAAGAGCCCAAAACATCAGTGCAAAAGACAAGGTTGAAGCATTTGCATCAATCTTCAGCAAGAAGTGCTGAGTGGATAGTCCATCACATCCTCCTCTTAAGTTTTCCAGCAACACAGATGCCAGTCTTCAGCCAATTCAATTCAGTCCACCAGATATCAAGAAATGGTTACATGAGCTGGATACAGCAAAAGCTATGAGCCATGACAACTTTCCGGCAATATAACTGAGTACTTGTGCTCCAGAACTTGCTGCTCTCCTATCCAAGCTGTTCCAGTACAGTTGCAACACTGACATCAACCTTACAATGTGGAAACAGTGCTATCGAGCTGCACTTGCTCAGCAATAGCCTGCTCAGTGACACCCTGTTTAGATTTCACCAGGGCCACTCAGTTCCTGACCTCATTGTAGCCTTAATTCAAAAATGGACAAAAAAGCTGAATTCCACAAGTGACGTGAGAGTGATGGCCCTTGATATCAAGGCTGGATTGAACCAAATGTGGTATCAAGGAACCCTAATAAACTGGAGTCAATGAGAATCAGGGGAAAACTCTCTGATGATTGGAGTGATACCTGCCGCATAGGAAACTGGCTGTGGTTGCTTGAGGTTGGTCATCTTAGCACCAAAACATCTCTGCAGGAGTTCCTCAGGGTCGTGTCCTAGGCCCAAATATCTTCAGCTGTTTCGTCAAGACCTTCCTTCCATCATAAATCAGGGGTCACACGACACCAGGTTATAGTCCAACAGGTTTAATTGAAATCACAAGCTTTTGGAGCGCAGCTGCTTTGTCAGGGGAAGGAGCAGCACTCCAAAAGCTTATGACTTCAAATAAACCTGTTAGACTATAAACTAATGTCGTGTGACTTCTGACTTTGGCTTCCCCAGTCCAACGCCGGCACCTCCACATCACAGCTCCATCATAAGGTCAGAAGTGGGGATGTTCACTGATGATTGCACAATGTTCAGCATTATTCGCAACGACTCAGATACTGAAGCAGTCCATGTCCTAATGCACCAAGATCAGGACAATATCCAGGTTTGGGCCACAAAGCGTCAAGTAATATCCATGTCACAAAATGTCAGGTCATGACTACCTTCAACAAGAGAGAATCTAACCATCATCCCTTGACTTTCAATGACTTTACATTACTGAATCCGTCACAACCAACATCCTGGGGTTACTATTGACCAGAAACTCAACTGGACTCTTCATATCAATACAACCCTACAAGGGCATGTTCGAGGCAAGGAATACTGCACCAAGTAATTCTCCTCCTGACTCCCAAAAGACTGTCCATAATCTACAAGGCACAAACATAGAAACATAGAAGATAGGAGCAGGAGGAGGCCATTCGGTTCTTCAAGCCTGCTCTGCCATTCATCACAATCATGGCTGATCATCCAATTTAATAGCATAATCCCGCTTTCTCCCCATAACCTTTGATCCCATTCGCCCCAGGTGCTATACCTAGCTAACTCTTGAGTCAGCAATGTGAAGGAATAAGTCTCACTTGCCTGGACATGTGCATCTGGAACAACACTCAAGAAGCTTAACACAATCCAGGACAAGAAATTTCTGAAGAAGGGTCCCAACCCAGAACATCAGCTTTCCTGCTCCTCTGATGCTGCCTGGCCTGCTGTGTTCCTCCAGCTCCACACTGTGTTATCCCAGGACAAGAAATATCTGTGATGAGCACTTAAAACGTCAGGCCATACTAGGCTGTGGATCAGGTGCAGGTAAATAGGATTAGTAATAGTTTGGTGCTCATTGGTTGGCATAGACATAGGCTGAAGGGCCTGTTACTAAGCTGTAACTTTGTCATTCTACTCTATGACAAAGTAGCCTGCTTGATTGACACCACATCTAAAAACTTCCACTCTGTCCACGCCAACGCTCAGTAACAGCAGTGTATACTATCTACAGGATGCACTGCATAAATTCACCAAAGATCCTGAGACTGCACCTTCCAAACACACAGCCACTTCTATCCAGAAGGACAAGGGTAGCAGAGACATGGGAACAACACCACCCGCAAGCTCCCCTCCAAACTACTCATCACACTGAGTTGGAAATACATTTTCATTCCTTCACTGTTGCTGGGTTAAAACCCTACAATTTCCTCCCTGGCAACATGGTGGATCTGCCTGCAGCAAATGGACTGCAACAATTTCAGAAAGTAGTTCACCTTCTCCAGGACAATTAGGGTAATAAATGCTGGCCCAGTCAGACATGCCCATATCCCACAAGTGGATATAAAAAGTCACAAGGTTGAAGACTACACAAAAAGTTTCAATCAAGAATGTCAAATGTTTTTTGTAAATTCATTCACAGGATATGGGCATCACTGTCTATTCATTGAATTTATTGCATTCATTGCCCACCTTTAATTGCCCAGAGGGCAACTGAGAGTCAACCACATTGTTGTGGGTCTGGAGTCACAAATATATCAGAGCTGATAAAGATGGCAGTTTCCTATCCTTAAGTACATATTTTTTCTCTGATAATGGAGTCATGGTCATCATCAGACTCTTAATTCCAGATTTGTCATCTGCTGTGGTGGGATTTGAATCCAGGTCCCCATAACATTACCGGGTTTCTAGATTAATAAATCTAGTGATAATACCACTAGGCCATTGCCTCCCCTTAATAGTTGGAACATAATGGTTTCTGAGGTGTCAGACTGAGTGAGGATTAAAGAGACTGGAAACTAGAAAAAAGAGTGAGCATTGTCTTTGAGGGCAGCTAGTTAGGGGTAAATAATGGAGGGATAAGAATTTTGGTCAATTAGCTCCCGAAATTGGAAAGTATATATACAGTCATTGCTGTCTGAAGAATAAAAAGGTAAACATTTTTATCTCCAAACATAAAAGAAGGAATATCATACACTGTAGATACTCAAGTCCTTGATCTTTTGTTTTGTAAGTATGATATCATTAAACCCTTGGCAATGGGAATGAAGATGTGAAATGCAACTAAAAGAAAATGAAATGCTTACAGTAACCAAGGAAAGGAGACAAAATAGAAACAAAAGTATTAATGGAATGAGGAGCTGGTTTCTCAAGACTTCCTGCAGCAAATATCCTAGTGTAAAAGGAGATGGAAAATAATGGGTGTGCAGGTAATGGGAGCAGCACTGTAATATGCACATGAATGGTGAAAGGATAAGATTCACAAAGACTTGGTTTACAATATAGAAATGAAGGATATATACTGAGCTCTTCACAGTCAAGTCTTCTGATTTTGTTGATAAAACTGACTTAATACAGATCACTTTCTTTGATATAACTGAGCGGCTTTCAATATTTATTTTATAGGAGACAGAGCGGCTCAGATTCATGCAAAATAGATAGGTTGGCAGCCATAAATTAAACAGATCGCTTTGTCGTTTTGCTTTAGGCTCCAGCTAAACACTATTAAAATACTGCTGAACTTGTATTAACTTCTAATAATTCTGAAGGATATAATATTCTGATGTTTTGTGTTTCATCTTTACATAATTAAGTATAAACTGTAGCCTTAAGAATTGCTAGTTGTGTTCGGTAATTTGCTGTTTTACTCTTCAACTTCTAACCAGATGATTTCCACATGAAGAGCACAGACAGTACAGTGAAGGGCAGCAGTCTCTCAGCAGAAGATAGATAGATTCCTGAGTGCCAAACATCATGGCAGTCTAACTCACCAGATGGGCCAAATATCCTAACTCTGCTCATATATCTTATCGACTGATCAAATAAGAGTTGAATCAATGAAGAACTATCTAACCAATAAACACCTCACACAAACTGGGGGCCAACTCTCCAAGTAGCTATCCATCAGGTCATATGCCACAAGAAGTATATGTTAATGTTTCTAGCTGTACATTCAATTTTCTGTTCCATTGGCTACAACTGAGCATGACAGGCAACGAGAGATCAGAAAATACAGGAGCATTGCAAAGTATTGTTGTCAGGTTCCTTTCAGTTTCTTTGATTGTAACTAACCATGCTGAAGTTTCTTTTAAAAACATGACATTAGGCAAAACTTCAGTAAAATGGTAGTACAATGTAATGAGAAAGTTAACATTTCTCAGCAGTTTTATTCTGCAAATGGCAATATGAAGTACACATGCTCATTTTCTTTTAGCATACATAATGACACCATGTCAGTTAGAATATATCATGGGAAAATGTGAGGTTATACACTTTGGCAGAAAGAACAGGAGAGCCGAATATTATTTAAATGGAGAAAGAGTGCAGAACGCTGTTGTACAGAGGAATTTGGGGGTGCATGAAAAGCTAGCATCCAAGTTCAGTGGGTAATAGGGAAGGAAAATGGATGGTTGGCCTTCATTTCAAAGCGAATGGAGTATAAAAATAGGGAAGTCTATGTTAGACAAGATTTGGGCCACACTTTGACTACTGTGAACAGTTTTGGTCCCATTCTCCAACGATAGATATACTGGCATGGAAGGAGTCTAGAGAATGTTCACTAAACATAATTTGTCGTGGGCATGGAGGGGTTTTCTTATGAGGAGAGATTGCGTAGACCTGCTCTGTACTCACTGGCATTCAGAAGAATGAGAGGCAAACTTATTGAAACAGCGGATTCATAGAGAGCTTGACAAGATAGATGCAGATGTATCCCCTTGCAATAGATTCTAGGACTAGAGGACTTCATCTCAGACTAAGGGGGTCACCCATTTAAAATAGATGTGGAAGAACGACATCTATCAGAGGGCTTTTGAAATCAGGTCATTAAGTATGTTCAAGCCTAAGATAGATAGATAGTTTTTTTTAATCAGTAAAGGATCAAGAATTATTGAGATATGACAGGAAACTGCAGTTGAGGATTGTTAAATCAGTCTTGATCTCATGGAATGTTGCAGCAGATTTGATAGAACAAAGGCCTACTTCTGATTTTATATCGTATGAACTTATGGTAAAGAAAAGTAAGGTATCAATTTCAATCAGGAAGGTGAAGAAAGGCATGTGACAGGAAATCAAAATATTGAATTAAAATTGTTCCTTGTCTTCCACTCTATGAGCTCCAGTATCATTGCCATTGCTCTCAAAAGTCTCACTAGACAGCATCAGGTCATGCCATGGCTTTACCATTAGTTATGTCCACTTTAATGTAAGAGCAAACTATAAAACAGTTATATAATGAGCAGGTTGTTGTAGATTCTGAATCTTCACCATAGATTTCAGCTCTAGAAGTGCGTTGAAAATGTGAGCATTGTTTTTAATATTCCTAGCACACAGCACTGTTTTCTGATTATTGTGCCTCAGCTTGTCATCATTTTCAGCTTCCCCTGGGACACTAAAAAGGTCATGTAAGCCATGAAGCTGCTCTGAAAATTGTGCTTTTGACAAGACAAGAACATTTGTCAGTACATAGATATGTTTGGCTGGAAGTATCATGCAGGTTAGGAATTCAAAGTCCCTGAACTCAAACTGTAGATAAATCTGAAATGCTAAAAAATGACTACAAGCCAGTACAATCCAACAGATGAGACAAAATCAAAATTAACATAACAATTTGTATTTAGAATAGTATTCATGAAGATCAGTTCAGTATACTATTAGATGAAATTCTAACGAATTCACAGTGATTACAACAGATTGACAAGACATATATTCTCTCAACTTACTGAGTGGTCAAATCATTTTTAGAACTTACCACGAGAGGCTCAACTATTTATCAAACTTTCACTACTTCACTACTTCTTTTAAAGCCATTTTTCAAAGAATGATGAAGATCAAAGACCCATTGTTGAATGCCTTCATCAACAGTATTGACAATGTGTCTCGTGGTCATAGAAACAACATGTTGCAAAGAACAGATTACACTAAAGTTATCCACAACAGAACCATAAGCTTCAAATAGACAAGGCATTTATGCTGCAAATGCTTCTTCCACCCCTCTTCAGGCATTTCCCTCATTAATTTTCTCCTATTCACAGCTACACTGCAGTTTCCATACTAGGCAGCAAGTTCCAAGAGCTAAAAGTTATGGACTTGAAACTTCCATGGAATAAATATTGGCCTCCTACTGGCACTGTACTGAATCAATGGCACTCGTAGGGTTGGTTAAAAACTCTGAATTGCATGGATATTCCTAACTCTTAACTACAAAATGTGTTTTTCAAAAGAAGTCTGCTATACCCAAAATGCGACTGCAGATTTCACTTCAGTCTCTGCCTGGCAAAGCCATGTGTGAGATCCATGAAGTATTGCACTTGTAGGGTGTCAGGAAAACTTTAACCGTATAGAGGAATGTGACATGAAGAGATTATGAAGGGGACTATCTTCCCCTTTCTCACCAGAAAGTCACTTCTTCTAGAATTTCTGCATTTTGGCCTTTCAGTAACATACAAAAAAGGGGTTCAAAAATGACTGCAATACTACTCAGTGTGTATTGGTGGTCTACACACTAGGACTATGTGTGAGGCCAATGGCTCTGATCATAGCCATTTAAACACCGCTCCACTGCAGGTAAATAAAAGAGAAAATATCTTTCTTACTATGAGTGCCACAAGTCAGCCCTTGGAAATCAGGACTAAAGACTTCCAATCAACATATAAGAATCTCAGAATTGACTGTTCAACTACCAACGTCAATACCTCCTGTAATAACTACTGTAATTTCCAAAATGTTCAACTACCTGCTGTTCATAAACAATTCAGAGACTGATCCATCTTTTTGCTTTTATATTTTTGTACTGACCTCTTATTTTGAATCTGTGCATATGTGCTACTATTTCATTGCATATTTAGAAATAAATAAAGAAAGCCTGGTTAAATTGGCTCCTTTTTAATACTAGAGTTCATTTGAGTCTGGGAGAAAGGAATCCATAAGGGAAGCAACCCCTTTTAAAATTAATATTGTTATGATGAACCAAGGTGCAGTGTGAATAACCAATGGGAGCCAGTTTACTCCTCCTCACTCAGGAAGTTTGAAGAGTCTCATCTGGAACCATAACAAGTTGTGGAAGCTTGCTCAAAGGGAGTTGTTACAACAGTTCACACCCGGGGGAAACAGCATTTTCACTGTATGAGGGACATGTTCTTAGCCACCAGTGTACATAAATTGGTGCATCCAAACTCCGTGATGAAATCCTGAGCTCAGTAAAGGCAGTGTGTGGGATTTCAATACACTGTCCTGCTACTGACCCCTAAAAGGTTGGAACCAATATGCAGGCAGCTCAATTCATACAGGCTGAAACCTGCTCAGGAGCTTAATCAGAATATTTTTGAATTAACTATAGAGAATCAAGATACTTAAGGCTTAAACTAATAGCGATAGAAGCAGCGCAGAAGGAATTAGTGTATCATTTTCCATACACTGCTGTTTATCATAGAATCGTAGAACTCCTACAGTGCAGAAGGAGGCCAATCAGCCCATCAATCTTGCACCCATTCTCCAAACAGCATCCCACTCAGACTCAGCCTCCTACCCTATAACCCTGTATATAAAATGGCTAACCCACCTTACCTGGACATCTTTGGACAGTGTGAGGAACCCTGATCACCCAGCAGAAACCCATGCCGACACAGGGAGAACATGCAAACTGCACACAGACAGTCGCCCAAGGCTGGAGTCAAACCTAGTGCCCTGGTGCTGTAAGGCATCAGTGCTAACCACTCAACTACCATGCCACCTTTGAACATATTGGGAACAAACAGATTAATTAATTTGTAAAGGAATTAGATAGCTCTTCTTTGGTCTATAAGACAACATGTTATGGCTGGATGATAAAAATTTACTGAAGCATTGTGGATTGAACTACATCAGATCTTCAGGATCACTGCTGCAATTCACCAAGGTTACTGTGACAGCTCCTCACTCCCTTGCAACCTCCACCACTGTCATGTTATGGAGACACCACTTTCTCCAAGTTCTTCTCCAACTCACACACAATCCTGACTTTCACTTACATTGTTGTTCCTTCAATATGCTGGAATTCCTTACTGAAGACTTTTGAGAGAATACCATTCCCCCAGGCAGCGCAGAAAAGTGCCACCCTACATTCTCAAGGCAATCACGAATAGATAAAAAATGCCCAACATCATCTCTATTCTAAGAAAACATTTTTTCTTTAATCCTTCCACATCCAAATTCACATTTCTAGTTTTAATGGAGAAGAATTGCATCCATTGTAAGTCCAGCTATTTGAAAAATAATGTGGCAGAGGAATCTAAAGGTGGTCAGTTAGTTCAGTTGGCTGGTTTGTAATGTAGAGTGATGCCAATAGTACAGCTTCAATTCTTGCACTGACTGAGGTTACCATGAAGGACTCTCCTTCTCAACCTGTCTCCTCATTTGAGATGTGATGGTCCTCAGGTTAAACCACCATCAGTCATCTCTCTCTTACTGAAGAGACAGGGTAAACCCAATGGTCTGGTAGCATTATGCTGATTCAGTCATAGGGTCATACAGCATGGAAACTAATCCTTTGGTCCAACTCATCCATTCCAACCAAGTTTCCCAAACTAAACCAGTCCCATATACCTGCATTTGCCTCTTTTCCCACTAAACCTCTCCTATTCATGTACCTGTCCAAATGTGTTTTAAATGTTGTAGCTGTACCTGCATCTACCACTTCCTCTGGCAGTTCATTCCACATATGAACAACCCTCTGCGTGAAAAAGTTGCCCCCCACGTCTCTTTTAAATCTTTCTCCTCTCACCTTAAAATATGCCCTCTAGTTTTGAAATCTCCTACCCAAGTGAAAGAACCTTTGCTATTTACCTTACCTAAGCCCTTCCTGGTTTTATAAACCTCTACAAGGTCACCCCTCAACCTCCGATGCTCCAGTGAAAAAAGTTCCAGCCTATCCTTATTACTCAAACCCTCCAGTCCTTGTAAATCTTTTCTGCACTGTCTCCAATATAATAATATCCTTTCCTGGTTTTATAAACTTCTACGAGGTCACCCCTCAACCTCCGATGCTCCAGTGAAAAAAGTTCCAGCCTATCCTTATTACTCAAACCCTCCAGTCCTTATAAATCCTTTCTGCACTGTCTCCAATATAATAATATCCTTTCTGTAGCAGGACAAGCAGAACTGTACACAGTACTCCCAATGTGGCCTCACCAATGATGTGTATATCATCATAGAATCCCTACAGTGTGGAAACAGGCAATTTGGCCCAATAAGTCCACACTGACTCTCTGAAGAGCATCCCACCCAGACTCACCCCATACCCTATCCCTGTAGCCCTGCATTTCCCATGGCTAACCCACCCAACCCACACATCCCTGGACACTATAGGCAATTTAGCATGGCCAATGCATCTAACCCGCACATTTTTGGACTGTGGAAGGAAACTGGAGTGTCTGAAGGAAATCCACTGGGAGAATGTGCAAGCTCCATACAGACAGTCACCCAAGGCTGAAATTGAACCTGGGTCCCTGGCGCTGTGAGGCAGCAATGCTAATCCCTGGGCCACAATGCTGCCCCAACTCAAAAGAGGAAATAACCTTTTATTTGTATTCTTAATGGAAGTTAAACGTTCCATTTACTAGCTATCTCTACTTGACAAATGACCAGGTAAGTAGGGACAGGAATCAAATCAGACCAAACTGGGTAAAAATCTGCCAGTCTCTTCCCCAGAAGTTTGTTTTTGTGGCAGTCTGAAGAAGTCATGGTCTTTTTCCCATGCCAACCAGCTAGGTCTGCTAGGTCTGTGTTTTCTCACCTTTAGCGTTGGATTCACAATCTTTGGTTGTTTTTAGGGCTTGTGTCCATTGCGACTTGACAACATGCACCAACAATAGCCTACAATGACGCCTCACCTGGATTCCTATGTGGAACCTCTGGCAAAACAAGCATCTCAGAGACTCAGCAATCAGAAAAAGTGCCCACACGAAGCTACTGCAATCCTATATGACAATCATATTATATAGTTGGAAAGGTGTCAATAATCACAACCTCTGTTTGATTCACCTTGGTACAGCGTGTGCTTTTTAAATAGATTTCTTAGGTTTAGATTTAGTGTCAGCTACGGCTCACTGGATAGCAACCTCACCTTTGTGTCAGAAGATTTTACAATCAAGATCCGTTTTCAGGACTTGAGCACAGACGTCTAGACTGGTACCACTGAGGAAGTGTTATACTGTTAAAGCTGCCATCTCCCGGATGAAATTTTAAATGGACGTCCTTTTTGCCCTCTCAGTTGATTTAGGAGATCCCATGGCACTACCTTGAAGATAAACAGAAGAATTGTCCATGGTTTCCTCATCAATATTTATCCCCCAGTCAACATCACAAACACAGATTATCTGGTCATTATTGCATTGCTTTTTAATGGAATCTTGTTGAGTGCAAGTTGGCTACTGCATTTCTCATGTTATAATAATAACTGCAGTTCAAAAGTAGTAATTTGGCTGTAAAGCATTTTGCAAGCAAAAGAATTGGGATGTCATGTTGCGGTTTTACAAGAGGTTGGTGAGGCCAAATTTGGAGTATTATGTATTGTCCTGGTCACCCTGCCATAGGATGGATATTATTAAACTGGAGAGGGTTCAGAAAAGATTTACAAGGATGTTACCAGGATTGGAGTGTTTGAGTTATAAGGAGAGGCTGGATAAGCTGGGACTTTTTCGCTGGAGCATGGGAGGTTGAGGGGTGACCTCATCAAGGTTCATAAAATCATGAGGGGTATAGATAAGGTCAGTCGCAAAGGCCTTTTCACGAGGGTAGCAGATTTCAAAACTAGAGGGCATATTTTTTATGGTGAGAGTAGAAAAGATTTAAATGGGATTTGAGTGGCAACTTTTTCACACAGAGGATGGCTCGTATGTGGAATGAACTACCAGATAAAGTGATAGATGCAGGTACAGTTACAACATTTAAAAGACATTTGGGCAGGTATGTGAATAGGAAGGATTTAGAAGGATATAGGCCAAATGGAGGCGAATGGGACTAATTTAGTTTGGGAAACTTGGTTGACATGGATGAGTTGGACCATAAGATTTGTTTCTTTGTTTTCATAGAATCCCTACAGTGTGGAAACAGGCCCTTTGGCCCAACAAGTCCACACTGACCCTCAGAGCATCCCACCCAGACCCATACCCCAATAACCCACCTAATGTACACATCCCTGAACACTACAAACAATTTAGCATAGCCAATCCACCTAGCCTGTACATCTTTGGACTGTGGGAGGAAACCTGAGCACCCGGAGGAAGCCCATACAGACACAGGGAGAATGTGCAAACTCCACACAGACGGTCACCCAAGGGTGGAATCAAACCCAGGTCTCATGGTGCTGTGAGGCAGCAGAGCTAACCACCGAGCCACCATGACTTTATAGCTAATATTTTTAATATATTTTCTCTACTTTGATTGCCATGTGGTTAGATAGCATTTTTATGCTACTTACAGATAATAGGATGCTACTTATATCTCTAAATTCCCTGTGAAGTGTTCTGCAATAAAGAAGAACTGCAGTTAGGGAAGGGACAAACATCAATGAATATAACAACGTATGGAGCTGGAGGAACACAGCAGGCCAGGCAGCATCAGAGGGGCAGGAAAGCTGATGTTTCAGGTTGGGACCCTTCTTCAGAAATGGGGGAGGGGAAGGGAGCTCTGAAATAAATAGAGAGTGGGATGCGGTGATAGCAGGTTGATCGTGGAGTGGATAGGTGGGAGAGAAGACGGACAGGTCAAGGAGACAGGGATGAGGGGGGCCCTGGTCTTGGGATGAGGTTGGGGATGGGGAGATTTTGAAGCAGTAAAGTCCACATTGAGACCATTGGGTTGTAGGCTTCCAAGATGGAATATGAGGTGTTGTTCCTCCAGTTTCTGGGTGGCATCGTTGTGACACTGAAGGAGGCCCAGGATGGACATGTCGTCCAGGGAGTGGGAGGGGGAGTTGAAGTGGTTCGTGACAGGAAGGTGTTGTCATTTGTCGCGAACTGAGCGCAGGTGTTCCACAAAGTGTTCTCCAAGTCTCTGCTTGGTTTCCCTGATATAGACGAAGCCACATCGGGAGCAGCAGATGCAATAGGCCACATTGATGGATGTGCAGGTGAACCCCTGTCTGATGTGAAAGGTTTGTTAGGTGCCTTGGATGGAGGTGAAGAAGGAGGTATAGGGGCAGGTGTAGCACTTCCTGCGGTTGTAGGGAAAGGTGCTGGGGATGGTGGGGTTAGTGGGGAGTGTGGAGCGGATGAGGGAGTCGCGGAGAGAGCGGTCCCTCTGGAAGGCAGACAAGGGTGGGGAGAGAAATATATCCTTTACAGTGGGGTCAGATTGCAGGTGACGGAAGTGGCAGAGAATGATGCGTTGAATCTGGAGGTTAATGGGTAATACATCAGGACAAGGGGAATTCTGTCTTTGTTTTTATTGTGGGGACGGAATGTGAGGGCTGAGGTGTGGGAAACGCAAGGGATGCGGTCGAGGGCGTTTTCGACCACTGAGGGGGGGAAATTGCGGTCCTTGAGAAATGAGGACATCTGCTCCTCCCACCTCACTGACCAATCCCCACCCCCACTTCCTACCTACACTCACCTTTACTAGCTTCATCCCCGCCTCCTTGACCTGTCCGTTTTCTCTCCCACCTATCCGTTCCACTATCTACTGGCTATCACCGCACCCCCCTTCAATATTTATTTCAGAGCCCCCTTCCCCTCCCCCATTTCTGAAGAAGGGTCCCAACCCGAAACGCCAGCCTTTCTGCTCCTCTGATGCTGCCTGGCCTGCTGTGTTCCTCCAGCTCCACACCTCATTATCTCAGGCTCCAGCATCGGCAGTTCCTACTATCTCTGAATGAATATAACACCTGGCCACTCACCATCTGCTGTTTGAGATTGGTAGGATAGAGTTAAAAAAAAGCCTTATTTTTCTGATCAACCTGTTCAGAGATGCTATTGCACACTTCTGGAGCAGGTGAGACTTGAACTGGTGCCCCCAGTCCAGGTATAGGGGCACCAGCAGAGAGTTGCAAGAGGGCCCCAAAACTTTGGTAGGATATATGAGTAATTGCAAGCTTGTAGGGAAATGGTGGCATAGTGGCAAAGACATTGTGGTGATAAATCAACAGCTCTAGGCTAGTATTCTTGGGGCAGAATATCAATTCCTGCCACAGCTGCTAGTGGAATTTAAATTCAAATTATAAAGATCTGAAAGCCTAACCTTGGAATCCATGAAAATACTATCATTTGCAGTATTGTTTTTAAAAATGGCTTATTAAAGTTCTGAAGAAGAGTCATACTTAACTCAAAATTCTGTATTCATTCACAAGATGAGGGCATCGCTGGCCAGGCAGCATTTATTGCCCATCCATAGTTACCCAGAGGGTAGTTATGAGTCAATCACATTGTTGTGGGTCTGGAGTCACATGTAGGCCAGATAAGGATGGCAGTTTCCTTCCCTAAAGGACATTAGTGAACCGGATGGGTTTTTCCCAACAATCAGCAATGGATTCACGGTCATCATTAGATTCTTAATTCCAGATATTTTATTGAATTTAAATTCCACCATCTACCATGGCAGGATTTGAACCCAGCTCCCAAACATTATCTGGGTCTCTGGATTAACAGTCCAACGATAATACCACTGGGCAATTGCCTCCCCTCAAAGTGATATTTCAGTTTCTGTCTCCACAGATGCTGCTGGGTTTCTCCACCATTTTCTGTGTCTGTATCTGATTCACTAACATTCTTTAAGGGATGAAACCGACCATCCTGGCCTTGTCTGACCTACATATGATTCTCGTTAAGTGTTAACTTAACTGCCCTTTGAAATGGCCTAAGCAGGCAACTCAGTTTAATGGCAGGCAGTGATGGGAAACAAATGGTGGTCTTTCCAGAAATACCCATGTCTCATGAAAGAATTAAGAAAAATACATTTTTGTTTTGAGGATGATAGGTGTCACAGATAGTGGAGTAGGCAATGAGTAAATGGCTTTTGAGCGAAAAACTAAGAAAATTCATTCTCTTTTGAAGTCCACCTCTTTGGAAACCTAATAAAATGTCTCCAGTGAACAAATACTTTAACAGAAGCTGCGGGTTGCCTCCCTCTCAAAAGATGATACTACTCAAGAGAAATCTGGTTGACTTGGTGATATGCTCCTATTGTGTAAGCCATAGACAGAGTTGGTAAAAAAAAGCCTAAAAATTCAGACATGCTGGCACAAAATGTATATTATGTTAGGCATTGGATGCTGCAAATCTATCTGCTGCTTTGTAAACAGGTTTAGATTCACCTTGTAGGCATCCAGGCAATATCGGTCCATTTAAATCCAGTGGATTTATGCCTGTTTCAAGCTCCTTTGTAAAATCAAATTATAAACCACTGTAGCTTGGCTTGTGAATGTTTCAGTTTCTTCAGACATTGAGCCCATTTCCTACTTTTCCTTTTTCTGAACAGCTACCTTTTCCTAAATTGTAATAGGAACTACAATTCCTTGAATGTAAAACATTTTAAAATACCCTGGTATAGTTAAAGCCATACAAAAATGCAATCTCATCTTTTCTTTGGTGCGGCTGGTGGACCAATATGCTGTCATTCCACTGCCAGCATTATTATACCCATGTTTTAGACCGTTGAGTTTTACATTGCTACTGATGCCCATAATTCACTACTAGGACACCTATGTTCATTAAGACCAAAGCATAAATACAAACTAATATATGGGAAAACTTTTGAAAAAAACATAGCCAGTATTGCTACTTAATGTAAAATAGGGAATGCACTAGAAGTGTTGGTTAATATATATTGTGTCAGCGATATGGATGGGACTTTGTCATTGTGGTATGGACTGGACACCGTTGTGTCCTTGTCATGTTCCAGAGACTTCAAGGTGCATGACTAGATTCTTAGTAAATACATGCTGCATTTGGTCATGCATAGAAGTTTGAAATTCAGGCTGTCAGGAATTATTGTAAATATTTGACATACTCATACCTATTTTCTCGCTTGTTGTATTGAAACACTAACCATTCATTTCAATAAACCTCATCAGAGAGCAAATTAGAGTTTAATTTGAAAACAGTAAGTGTTTCTACAATAATATTTTAAGCTTCAGCTTGGTTCAGTGTAGCATTCCAGCATCGGCATTTGAAAATTGTGTGTTTAAGCACAGAATCCAAGATGGGACGTCTATACAACTGCATCAAGGGAGAATTGCATTGTTGCATTCTTCAGATAAGCTAGAAAAACCAGGCTCCATCTGCTCTGCTAGAGATAACATGTATGAAATAACATGCAGGAAAGCTTCCATGACATTCTAATGAAAAGCTGGGAATTTTAAGCCAACACAAACAAACTCTATTTATTGCTTTTTTAGCTTAAAAAGTTTTTGCTTTTTAGCTTATTCAATTATGTCGACTAGCCTTCAAAACATAATTCATAGGATGGAAATACAGTATTGCAATCATTATGTTACGGGACTAGTAATCTCGAAGTCTGGGCTAATAATCCAGAAAATGTGAGTTCAAATTAGGATATAGCAGACAAATAGCCAAAAGGTAAAAACAGTTAGAAATAAGTCTGGAATTTACAAAAAATCTGGTATCAATTACTCTGACAGTAAAGTTGTTGTATTGTTGTAAAAAACAAAGTGATTTGTTAGTCTCCCTTAGGGAAGGAAATCTTGTTCCTACCTTAATGTGGTTGAGTCTTAACAGCAATCTGAGATGCTGGTCACTTAGTATCAAGCTGCAAACCTATGGTTCAAGTGGAAGACCCACCATGCCGTTCTCAGGACAGGTAGAGGTAGACAATAAATACCAGGGATGACTACGTGTTGAAAAAGAAACGTTGAACCTCTGAGGATACTAAGTATGTGCCAAATCTTGTCTTTTTTCACTTTAAATTCCAGTTTCTAGATTTGTAAAAGCATGATTTAAATGTTTATGAGTCATAAAACAACTCTTAAAAAAAAAACTAGACATTCTGGAAATCAGAAACAAAAGCAAACATTGCTGGCAAAACTCAGCAGATCTGGAAGCATTTGTGGAGAGAAAGCAGAGTTAACGTTTCGGAGTCCAGTTCACTGGACTCCGAAATGTTAACTGCTTTTTCTCTATAGATGATGCCAGACCTGCTGAGTTTTCCAGGCTATGTATGTTTTTGTTCCTAAAACATCTCATCTTGATAATGGTTGCTGTTTCCAAATCCAACTGTTCCTTTCAATCCAATGTACCTCTGGTAGGCAAGGTACAGCAGCATTGTTTTCCTAGTATTATTCTGTTTTAGGTTGCTGCTTTCATTATCCCCTTGTGCCTAATAGCAAATCTGTATAACAGTGTTGACAGTTGGTTACAGAATAAAGCATCATAATGGCAAGCATTCTCTTAATAAAATGCAGATGGCTAGCTATTACTTTCAGTATAAATAATTTTGGGCGGTTTTAATAAGAAAAGAATTTGGCCTGTATGCACACAAGGGAATCCGCAGCCTGCACCCAGCAGCTGTTATCTCCAACAAAGCTAGCCGATAGGACAATTTTATTTATTGCACGACTGAGCAAATTTATAAAGATAATGAACTTGTCAAAACTGTCAAGCCTGTAAACCAACATATCCAGGCCAGCCATCTGCATTCTGAGCATTAGTTTGAAAGCAGAGAACCTTGTCATCTCAAAATACTAGCCTAACCTTGCTGTTTGAAATACATTTCTCTGCATCTAGGAAACGTGAAAGAAAATGTGTTTTGTTTTGTGTGTCTTGCTTCTTAAAGGTAATTCAAGCAATCCTTACCATACTTATTTGAACTGAAGCCACTTCATAATCAGCTAAATTGACTGTTGTTAAGGATTTCACCTTTCAGTAATGTAATTTAATGTAATTTAATATGCTTAGATGCCACTGACAGAAAGCAGTCTGTGTTACAGCATACCAGCATTGGACAACTACTGACCAATTAGGCACCAAAGGATTGACACAAAGGCCTGCAATAGCAGATATATGTGCAGCTTATTGGTTTGAATAGAAGCTTTCAACTGGCGCAACAATATATTTGGTCAACTAGAAACATTAGTTTGCCATAAAAAATTGCAGGAGGACACAAGACCTTCATTTACTCCGACCTTGCATTTTTGACAGCATTAATGATGCATTGAATAGCTGACAGCTATAAAAGAAGTGCTCAGGGGCACAAAAAACATCATTTTATGGAGAGCAATTGATTTACAATTTAACAGCTTTTCTATCTATGTTGAATTGACGTAATTGTATCTGCCCAGGAAGTATAAAGTGTAAAGAGCCCATGTTTATAGTCATAGAATCCCTACAGTGTGAAAATAAGCCATTTGGCCCACTGAGTCTGTATTGACCCTCTGAAGAGCATCCCACCTGGATGCAGACCCCACTGTATCCCCATGACCCTACATTTCCAATGGTTAATCCACATAGCCAACACATCCCTGGACACTATGGGCAATTTCACATGTCCAATCGACCTACCCTGCACACGTTTTGGACTATGGCAGGAAACTGGAGCACCCAGCAGAAATCTGAGTGCAATCAAGCAGATTTTCATGGTGGTCAGTATGGGAGGCAGATGACTTGCTTTACAGCACTGAATTCTGTCAATGTCACATTTGCAGCTTATGCAGCTTACGTGACAAACACATAGAACGTGCTTCAACCAAATGGCCATGTCTGAATGTCTAAGGGGAGTGGTGCTTGGTCAAGCCAAAGGGGATTTTTGTCAGTCAGGATACTGCACAGTAAATCAAGGGCAACATAATAATCAGTCAGGCACCCAAGCGGTCAGGGCCAGGGAATGGGTAACTGCTAGTTCTGCTGACCCAATGCAACCATACAGGGGATTAATTGTAAAGCTATACAGCTATGAGCTATACAGAAATCCAGGGTCTGGTCACCTATCAATCAAGGTGGTTTTTCTGATTTGGTCAGAGAGTGTGCTTTAGTCAGTCTTGAACAATGATGCTATATTACATTAAGGAAAGAGTCGCATTCCCTTAGGTATAGCGCTAAGAACAGGCGCTTATGTAAAGTAGCAATACATTCATGAAAGTGAGCTAGCTATTTCCAGGGAAATGTTATCTGTGACACCTATGTTTCCTTAGATGCTTCTCTCACTTATTTGTCTCCTATTATGTGAAAGATTATTCATGGTGGGCAGCAACTGAATGGCTGCACAGCTGGGCTTTAAATATAGTGCCAGTACAGAAATCCTGACAGCTGCTGGTAATAGTGAACATAAAACAACATGACAGCATCGCCATAGAGGCTTGCTGCACACATAATGAGGTGAACAGTAGAAGATTGTATGAAATAACTTGGTAGACCTCATGGAGAGAAATCATACATGAAAATTCCCTGAAATTGACACTTCACTGATTTTTAATAAATTCCAACTCCTTGTATTCAGGCATGGAACTCTGTGGTTTCTTGAGCTTGTAATTTGATTTATTCTTGATTCTTGAGTAAGAGCATTAAGATTTCACAGGAAAGTAGAGGACAGAATTGTATAAGCTCCAGTGATATCAAAGGGCGAAGCAGACATTCGTTCATATGTTCATAAATTTCAGTCTTGAAGATGGTGAAAAGTCTTTGCAATCAGGAGTTGAGTTGTTCATTACAGTGTTGCCAGTCCTTTACTCTTGTAGCCATAGTCATTTTGATTGGTACAGTTAAGTTCCCATTTAATGGTAATCCCCAGGATATTGATGTTGGTGAATTAATGATGGTAATGCCATTGAATGTCAATAATTAAACCTTGTCTACTTGGAGATCATCATTGCCTGACATTTGTGTGACATCGAAATTACTTGCCACTTAAACAAAAATGAATTTAATAAGCAGTAGATTTTATCTTTGTTTGATTTTGAGTTATAAGTGACACTATAAGGGCAGTACATTGTCTTCCACTGTTGCCCTAAATGCAGTCAACCATATTATGTGGGATTGAATTCACATGTATACCAGACTGAATAAATATACATGCTGTCTTCCCTCAGGGGCATTACTGAATTTGTTCACTTTTCAAAGCAAACTAGCAGCTTTTACCACATTCTGTACCATTCCAGAAATGACCTGATTTCATCTTTTGTAATATTGAATTAATGTAGGTACTGAAAGTATATCCATTACATACCAGACTGTATTTTCACTTTGTACATATATGTATACAGATTTTAAAGGGAGACAGCAACTTCCTAAATGTTAGAAGCAAATCTGATAGTTCCAAGAGTTTGGCTTGGTTGCAATGAGTAAGTGTTTAGAAACACCTGAAACCTATTTTTCTCTCAAAGGGTTGACAGTCTTTGGAATTCTGTTCCTTGAAATCGGTGGATGCAGAATTGTTAAATATTTTTAAGGCAGAGGTAAATAGGTTCTTGATGAAAGATTATCGGGGAAATGCAGGAATGTAGTGTTAAAATGAAATCAGACATGATCCGATTGGGTGGCAAAGCAGGCTTGAAGGGCTGATTGGCCTACTCTTGACCTTTGTTTGTACGTTTGTAAACCCACTTGACTATACCATGGAGGATTAGATTGCAACTGTTGTGAAAAGTTTTCATGCAGCCACACCTTAGGCTATAGGGAAATGCTGCTGACAGCTTCCACTGCTCAACGTGATGAGCTTTCCAGGATAAAGGTGAGGTTCCTTCATCACCTGACCTATGGTATGTACTTGCTCCTCAAAAGGTAACCATCGGCGACAGGAAACTGCAGGTGGCCAGGCGCATAAAAGGCAGTGCTTGGCTTTATCCAATCTCCATGGGTTAGGGGAACGCGAGAGGGCAAGAGAGAGAGAGAGAGAGAGCAAGAGCGAGAGAGAGCCTGGTACATCTGATTTAATAGTGCTCAACTTCCCAAAGGAAATTAGGGATGACCAGACAGCAAAGCTCATATTCCATAAGTTAACTAATATTTGCATTGGACTGAGGGTGACATCAAGCAGCCTAGCACCACTGGAGGTTAAACGTAAACGGGGAGAAATAGCTCTGCTGGTTGGAGTCATACCTGGCACAGAGGAAGAGGGTTGTGATGGTTGGACGTTAATTTTCTCAGCTCCAGGACATCACTGCAGGTTCAGCTTCTTCATCAATGACTTCGTTCCATTTCGGTTTTTTCCCTTCAAAAAAGGAATTTGAAGAGAGAGAGAGAATGTTTAACAGCTTGGAATGTTTTTTTCCTTCTCTGATCACAGAAAGGGAAAAGGGTGAGAGAAGTTTTCTCTTTCACAGCCTGGGGCGTTTTGGCTGTATTGTTCAAACACAAAGCTGTAGCCACTTACCCTGCAACCAATAAAGAAGGGTTTACTATGCTGAGTACTCACAACAGGTCCTGGGTAGAACAGCTGACGTATGTACACCATGGAGCCAAGATCTAGTGACTTCCCCCACTGCTTGAATAAGGCCATCTTGTAGATATAACTCACAATGAGTTCCAGTAACTCACTTGTTTAAAATTGCAATGTCTTGGTTTAGAGCAGTATCTTTTCCCACTCTTAAGTCCACAGTCCAAAAACTAAAAGTGGTCTTTAAAACCCTGACTTGGAACTATTGTAGTTGAGTCAAAATCATGGATGTCCATCTCTAACAGCATTGTGGGTGTCTCTACACACCAAGGACTGCAGCAGTTCAAGAAGGCAGCTCGCTACCATGACCTCAAGGACAGTTAAGAATGGACAATATATGTAGGCATAGCCGGTAATACCCACATCTCATGTATAAAAAAAGAATACAATGATTCATTGATTTCTGTGCTAAATTGGGAGATATGGGCACCTCCCCTGACACAACTCTGGCCTAGTTTGGGTAGAGTGGAGGCTTTGCTCTTTGCAAGAGCCTAAGAATTTTTCTGATGTGCAACTAATAGCAGGTAGATCCAACTTCTACTCAGTTCCTACCACACTCAGCAGAAGTACAACAGAGTGATACAGAATTATCACAAAACATTTAACAAATTACATTGCAGACAAACCAAGAATGCAATGGGATTTGTCATAGTTGTTTAAAAAATTGAGACTGTGAAGAATATAACAAGGGGAATCACTTTTCTCACTTAATAGCCCATAGATCTGCTGTTATCAGTCAGAAATGACTGGCAAGATTCCTTCCCCTATTGGTGTTTTGTTAATAGGAAATGAAAATCCAATTTAAATAAATCCTCAGGTTCACTCCTTGCATTGACCTCAAAGAAAGGTCTTCCAAAGCTCATTACCAAATTAGTAGAAATCATCAGTCTTCAGATGTTCAACTAATCTTTCTATTCCCCGTTCATTCTGCAGTTAGATTTACTGCTGTACTTTATTTTATTCTGTCCTGTGCTCATTAATCGCACAAAAACATTCAATTGCAGATGTGCCAGTGACAAATCAATGAGCTATCCACCGAACCATCAACATGGACCTGATATTGGACAATATATATGAACAATTCAGTCCTTCAGATCCTATTCTGCACAATGAATATTGGAGTACCAGAAACAACCATTAAGGCAGCTCTCTGAGTTGGATGCTTCATTTCCATCTTGGTCTGGATATATAACTTGAATGAAATTTTTCATCCATTTATTCAAAACCAAATTGGATTTTACATTGTGATAAAAATAAGTATGTTTTTATTTTCATTCTGTACCAAACTAAATTTAAATACTGTTACAGCCAGGTGAGCAGGGGTTACTGGTTTTCCTCTTTTCTCATTCATTTTTGAATTTAAAAATAGACTGTTGATTTGATTTGATTTATCATTGTCACATGTACTAAAATACTGAAAAATATTGTTTTGTCTGAACTCCAGGCAAATCATACCTTACATAAGTACAACTGGGTAATAGAACAGAATGCAGAATGTAGCCTTACAACTACAGAGAAAGTGCAGAGAAAGATCGACTCTAATACATGAGAGATCCATTCAAAAGTCTGATAACAGCGGGGAAGAAGCTGTTTTGAATTTGTTGTCATGTGTTTTCAAACCGTTGTATCCTTTGCCCAATGGAAGAAAGTATAACCAGGATGGTAGGGGTACTTGATTATGGTGGCTGCTTTCCTGGGCTAGCGGGAAGTATGTATGGAGTCAATGGATGGAAAGTTGGTTTTCATGATGGACTGGGCTGCATGCACAACTCTGTAATTTCATGTGGTCTTGGGCAGAATAGTTGCCATACCAAACTGTGATGCAACTGGATAGAATGCTTGCTATGGTGCATCTGTAAAAATTGGTGAGAGTCACTGTGGACATGCTGAATTTCTTTAGCTTTCTGAGGAAGTAGAATCATTGGTGTGCTTTCTTGATCATGGCATTGGATTGTTAATTCAGCATGTACTTGGCTGTGTGCAGTCTGCATAAAGAAGGCATCCGGACAGTTTTGAGTTAACAAATAAGGATTTAGTTTTATTGCTAAAACCCAGTCAGGTAAAAGTATTTTTAAAAAAGATTCAAAACAAAATATATAACTACTTTTCCTCAAATGCCTGCAAAGTAACACACTTAGATACGAAGCAAGCAGAAAAACATAATATTACAGAGTAACTTATTTAAACAGAGATAAGTTTTTCAAAAAGTAAAATAAAATAAAATCATTGATTGCTTCTAGATGATTTGGTACAGGCAACAAGGTGCAGGGCTGGATGAACACAGCAGGCCAAGCAGCATCATAGGAGCAGAGAGGCTGACGTTTCGGGCCTAGACCCTTCATCAGAAAAGGGGGAGGGGAAGGGGGTTTTGAAATAAA
>NC_063356.1:14035400-14060031 GCF_021869965.1 Rhincodon typus
GGTCTAGGCCCGAAACGTCAGCCTTTCTGCTCCTATGATGCTGCTTGGCCTGCTGTGTTCATCCAGCTCTGCACCTTGTTGTCTATGATCAATGCCTTCCTGTTTATCCTAAATATTCCTTTAGGCATTCGAGGAAATTAAGATTTCAGTTGTTCTGCTTCTCTGATGATCATGATTTTTGACTTTCTATCCTTTAGGGTGAGGCAAGAGTGACAAAGGTTCATTCAACTGAGTGTGCCAACAAGGAGCCCGAGAAAAACTGGAATCAATGGGTATCAGGGGGCAAACTCTCTCCTCGATAAAGTCATATCTGGCACATCGGAAGATGGTCGTGGTTGTTGGAGGTCAGTCATCACAGTTCCAGGACATCTCTGCAAGAGTTCTTCAGGGTAGAGCCCTAGGCACAACCATCTTCAGCTGCTTCATCAATGACCTTCTCTCCATCATAAGGTCAGAAGTGGGGACGTTCACCAATGATTGCACAATGTTTAGCACCGTTCACAAATCCTCCAACACTGAAGCAGTCCATGTTCAAATGTAGTAAGATCTGGACAATATTCAGGTTTAGGCTGACAAATGGCAAATAATATTTGTGCCACACAAATGCCAAATTATGACCATCACCAATAAGAGACAATCTAACCACCTCTACTTGACATTCAATGGTGTTATCATCACTGAATCCCCCATTATCAACATCCTGGGGGTTTACATTAACCAGAAACCCAACTGGACTTACCACATAAACACAATGGCTACAAAAGTAGGTCAGAGGCTAAGAATACTGCGGTGAATAACTTACCTCCTGACTCCTTAAAGCCTGTCCACCATCTACAAGGCACAAGTCAGGAATGCGATGGAAAACTCTCTACCTGCCTGGATGGGTGCAGCTCCAACAACACTCAAAAAGCTTGACACCATCCAGGACACTACATCCACAAGCATACACTCCGTCGACCACTGACGCTTAGTAACAGCAGTGTGTACTATCTACAAGATGCACTGCAGAAATTCACAAAATATTCTCAGACAGCATCTTCCAAACCCACAACTACTTGCACCTGGAAGGACAAGACCAGCAGATACATGGAACACCATCAACTTCAAGTTTTCCTCCAAATCACTCACTATCTTGACTTGGTCAGAAATTACATGACACCAGGTTATAGCCCAACAGCTTTATTTGAAAACAGAAGCTTTTGGAGCCTCACTCCCTCTTCAAGTGAAGAAAGACGAGGCTCCAAAAGCTTGTGTTTTCGATTAAACCTGTTGGACTATAATTTGGTGTCATGTGATTTCTGACCTTGTCTACCCCAGTCCAATACCGGTACCTCCACATCATCCCAATTTGGAAATATATTGCTATTCCTTCACTGCCGATGGATCAAAATCCTACAATTCCCTCCCTAAGGGCATTGTTGGTCAACCCACAGCAGATTGACTGCAGTGGATCAAGACAGCAGCTCACCACCACCTTCTCAAGGTCAGCTATGGATGAGCAATAAAATGGTGGCCAGCCAGCGACGCCCACATCCCACAAATGAATATAAAAAAAAGCCTGACATTCTGCATTGTCTATACGACTGATAGAGTTTTCACCTTGTGTCTAGAGATCTACCACCAGTGCTGTATTTTGCTGCGGTGGCTCTCCATTTGGTTTTCTTTCTCATTGTCTTGAGAAGATATGTTTGGCATGAATTTAGGTTAAAACTGATATATCTATTTTAACCTTCCTCCTATTAACACTTCAGCTGGTGAGTGCCCATGATTCCATTTTTTTTATTCACATGTGAAACGTGGGCATCATTGGTTTGCCAGCATTTTATTGCCCATTCCCAATTACCCTTAAAAAGGTGGTAGTGAACTGCCTTCTTGAATCGCTGCAGTCCACCTGCTGTGAGTTGACCCACAATGCCCTTAGGGAGGGAATTCCAGGATTTTGACCCAGTGACAGTAAAGGAACGGTGACAATGGTGTTGCTCTGTAACTGTGTCAAGATAATTCCTAGTCTGGATTCTTATGTACCAGTACCTTCACAGTCTTCACTGATCCTTCTTCCTCTCTATTTGACCATGAATGGAGTGGAGAATTTGTCACCTGGTTGTCTCCTGCCTCCAAAATAAACTTACTGAAATCTTTGTTCATGAATTGAGGTCCATCGTCCAATATTAATTCCTCAGGGAAACTGTGTTGCACAGATACTTTTAACTGCTCTGATCACTGAGTCTGATGGAGTTGAAGTCTGTTCGCTTCAGTCCATTCTGAAAACAAGTCAATGAGAACTAAATTCATTTCCCTTTAAAAATCAATGAATTCGTTTCTAGTCATTCCCATGGCTTTTTAGGTACTCTTGATGAAATCATTGGCTCTGTTGGCACTTGCTTGTATATGGCACATGTCTGTCATGATGACATTGAATTTCGTGCCTCTTGAAATGTGTTGCCATTATTCTGGTTGTTGTTATGCACTTCATAATGTCTAGATAGACATAGCGTTCTGTACAATTTCCCTTTACATCGATTTTTGTATATTGATTTTTTGCTCACACACCATTATTGTTAAGTGTTGCTTTTGTTTATGGTACTTTTTCAGTACTTATCTGATAGACTACACGTAGACCCGCCTAGTGGACAGAGTTGGCTGACCTTTGTGCCCTCCTTTTCAGATATTTAAAGCGCACAAATTTAGCTTAGGTTTTCCCTCAGTTGCAGGTAAAGTTGTAAGTAACACTCTGGAATAAGGGTCTCCTTTTCCTGCTTGTTTCACTGTTGCCTTTGAGAATGCTTGTCATTTGAACCTTGACTGGAACACAGACCAGGGCATAGTCATATTTCATCAGTGTAAGCCTGAATCTTTATGAGCTTGGGGGCATTTCTGAGATTTTTTGATTGCAACAACATTATCTAAGGCTTATGGTCTATTTCAACGTGGAATTTCAGTCTTAAGAGATTGCCTGCGAACCTTTCACAATCCAATGGAACCCTCAATGCTTCTTTCTCTATGGTCGCATGTCTCTGTTCAGTCTCCAACCAAGTTCTTGATGTAAAATATGCGAGATCTTTTGCTCCATTAGTTTTCACATTGCTAAGGACTAATCCTAGTCCTGTGGACAATGTATTTACAGCTACTGTAGCAAATAAAACTAGAGATTGTAATGTTCTATATCATTGATGGAAAGTAAATTGTCTTTCATCTTTTCAAAAGATGCAATCAATTAGTTCTTGTTCCTGGCCTTTCTTCAAAAGCTCTTTTGTGGGTTGAGTGATACTGGCTAAATTTTGGATAAACTTACCCACTTGACTTACTACGCTCAGAAAGTGCTGCACATCATTTATTCACTTTGATGGCCCTTATCTTCCTTGGATCCACCATGATACTTTGTTCTTCAATCACAAGTCCTGAAAAGATCATCTTTATTCTAGTGAAATGGCATTTTTCATTTAATGTAAACCTTTGGTCTTCAGTGCCTTTACATGTCTATAGTTCGCTGGTCACATTCATTCTTCACATCACCATGCACTAGGACGTCACCCATACAACAAATGGTTCCCTGTTTCCCTTTCAGGATTGTAACATTGCCCCTTGGAAGATTCCAAATAATAGGCAGTTGAACCACTTGAAAAGTGTAATAAATATAGTCAACTATCATGGTCTAAGGTTACCTGTATCTATTTTTGTGAAATCTTGTTTGTTGCTAATATTAGGAAACAATTGTTGACTGATGAAATAGGATGAATTTCTCTTCTAAACCTTTTACTAACTGAGTAAGATCCACCTACAATGTTAGTTTTTTATTTGTCTTGCCAACTGTTATAAGCTCTGAGCACCATTGTGCTGGTTCTATCTCTGGCAAACTCAACCACTTTCAATCAATTGTTGACTCTAACTGAGATTTTACCTTTCCGATCAAATGATGATTTTTATTTTCTGGAAGTATACAAGCAGAATGGACTTAGCATAATCATGCAGAGTATTGCAGTACTCCTGCTTCAATTTGCCTAAGCCTTTGAATACCTGTGGAAATTACTGTTGGAGTTCTGTCCCATCTTCATTCTGAAGTTTTGTATCCACTTTCTTGAGACACCCAAATAGTCTAACATGAGTAGGCATGGTAAACACAGGCAAGATGTTTCCGGTGACTGGGGAGTCCAGAGCCAGGGGTCAAAGTCTAAGAATACGAGATGGGCCATTTAGAACTGGGATGAGGATAAATTCCTTCACCAGGAGATAGGTGAGCCTGTCAAATTCAGTCAAATGCCACTGAAAGCCGTTGAGGCCAAAGCATTGAATGTTTAAAAGAAAGAGTTCACTCTAGTTCTTAGTACTGAAGGGATTAAAGGATATGGGGAGAAATGAGAAGCAGGGTACTGAGTCAGATGATCATCCATGATCATATTGAATGGCAGAGTAGGCTCAAAGGCCTACTCCCGCTCCTATTTTCTATGTTTCCATGTCTATCAACACATACATTTCTGGTCAACAATGAGGTATTCCGATTCCCTACTGAGTACAATGTTTCACTGTCATTTCATCCTCTGTGACTAGTCATGTGGTGATATACCGGTGCACCTGATGTTCTGTGATTTCTGGACCGTGGAATTTTATGTTTGTTGGTCTGACTTTCAATGACTTCAACCATAGCAAACTATTTTCCAGGATAGATACAGCTGCTCCGGTGTTGTGTTTAGATTCTGTTTTGAAACTTTGTAATTTCAAGTTGTTCGTTCAGAATCTGTCTTGACTATCTTTGATTTGTCCTGAAGAAGACTAAAAGTGAAAAGTTGACTGCTCTTTTTCTCCAGATGTTACCTGGCTTGTTGTGTTCTCCCAGCCTCCTGTTTGTCTACAATGACTATCTTTGACTTCATTTCTGAATGTTGCCTTCACCTTTTGCTCTGTATCTCTAATTTCCTGAATCTTGTCTGTGACATGATTTCTATTTTTTTTTGGAAATTTTCAGTTTGCAGACTTTTCCTTTGTTTTATAGATGTTGAAGGTACTGCTAACTTACAATATTTCTGAAAATGTCCCAGCTTGCCACACTTAGAGCATTCAACTCACCCTGCTGGAGATTCATTGCACTTGTAGTTCTGCTTAGCCCCACATCTTGTACAACCTAGTGCATTCAATACTGTTGACTCACTCTGTTTTTGCCTTTCGGCAGCATGATGAAGCATATTTTGAGCTATGCACCCAGCCAAATGTGTCAGACAAACCCTTGAAATCCTTGAAGTACTGACCAATTTGGGGCACTGATTTCTGCCTGCACAGTGAAACAGGTGAATTAAAAGCAAAACACAGTGGAAATAATCAGAAATAAAAACAGAAAGTGCTAGAGGAATTCAGCAGGTCAATAGTATGGCCGGGGGAGGGAGAAACAGAGTTAACATTTTGAGTGTAATGATTCTTTGTTATTTGGATTGCCTGTTCCAACAATAAATCCTCCTTTGACTGAAGGAAATGTGATAACTTTTCATTCTTCACACCAACTTCTATACAATTACAAATTGGCACATCTTTTAAAACTCTATAACTATATCTTATTTGATGATATGAATCCATTAAAAGGGTTCAATTGATTCTCCCAATTGCTGATAACACTGATCGAGTTTTACATGCACTATAACTAAATTTCCTTTGAGGCTGAAGTATGTATTGAATGCATTAATCGATGCATCACACACCACAGCACTTTCTTCCACACTTTGTCTTACCAGAATACCATCAGCTAATGGACACGCAGCATATAAATATTTGCTGACTTGATGGTGATGCTATGTTGTGTTAGAGCCAAAAGCCGTTCTACAGCACAGAAACTGCTGCTTCCAGAGCACCCACTACTGGCTTTCTGGGTCATCTGAATGATTGAATGGCACTAATAATAGCAAGGTATCTCCTACAGCTGCCATCCCAGCAAACTATCATGGCTGACTGGGCTAGCTCTGTATTTGGGTTTTCTTTTCCTACTGTCGAAGTGTTCCTTTGTTGTATTTTTACTCTCCAAAGCATTGCCACTTCATGGGTTTGATTTGCAGTCTTCTGAATTTCTTAGCGTTTCTGAATATTCCTGAAGTGTTCCCTATATTCAAAGTCTTTTTCACAGAATCATAGAATCTCTACAGTGTGGAAGCAGACCATTTGACCCATTGAGCCTGCGCCGACCTTTTGAAGAGCATCCCACCCAGACCCCTATCATATTTCATAACCAATGAGATGGCCAATCTACCTAATTTGTATATCTTTGGATTGCGGGACAAAACCAGAGCATCAGAAGGAAACCCACACAGACACAGAGGGTCACTCGAGGGTCAACTTGAACGTGGGTCCCTGTGCTATGAGACTAGAGCTAACTACTGAGCCACAGAGCCACTGAACCACCCTGTTTCTGGGCTTTGGAGTCTTGTTCCTTACTGACATTTTGTTTGATGTCTTCTGAGGCCCTGTCCTCCAATCATAAGACCATATGAAATAGGAACAGGAGGAGGCAGTTCAGCCCTTCGAGTCTGCTCTGCCTTCAATGGGATCATGGCTCATTCAACATTCCTCACAACCACTTCCCTGCCCTTTCCCCATAACCCTTCATTTCCCTACTGATCAAGAATCTATCTATCTATCTATCTCAGACTGAAGTATACACGGTGTCTCTCTCTTTCAGTGACGTCCCTTAGGCTCAGTTCTATCTTCATATCCTGGCTCTGGAGGCTTTTGCTCCAGCTGCCATCATGCTTTATCCTGTATGTTAAGCAAACTCTACTACCTGCACATTCATATACCAGTCTGGAATATCTCTCTCTACACATAGACTGCCCATTGCTTTTTGAGTCTACTCTCTAAATGAAATCATTTCATCTCCTCAGTCCTCCAATCTATTATAGACCTTCTCCTTTGTTCCTCTTGCCCCATTTATCCATCCCAATGACTGCAGAAAGTCTTATAATTACATCTTCCTTCAGTTCCGATGAAACATCATCAACCTGAAAGATTAACTGGGATTTTCTCGTTTTAAATTTAAAGGGTTGGGATGGTCATCTTTCGGAGTGAGACACCCATCACATGCAAGGAATAGAAAGTCCATCAGGTCAAGTACAATTAGGTATTAAAATGGGGACTCACTGTCCTCTTGGACAGTTGCTTTCCAGGACAGTGATATCCAGCTCTGTTTGAAGCTGCCGGAAAATCTGAACCTGCCGTTGTTAGCAACAGCGTCCCTTCAAAGCCTTAGGCTGCAAGCAATACAGCAGGGCTGGAGACCAGGAGAACGGAAAGGTGTGACATTTTGGGGTAGTTGGTGGGATGGGAGCCACAGGGAGAGGACAGTCAGGGGCATTGGAGGCAAGGGCAGGGAGTGGCTTTTAGCGGCCAATGTCCCCACTCTCATTCCATGCCCCAAATCCCTCTGGTATGGGGGAAAATCATGGCTCCCTTCTGCCCCTGACTCAACAGACAAGCCACCCCATTCTTCCGGTCGAGAAGGTGACTTCTCTCTCTTACTGGGAAGCCAGTTAATCAGTGCGGTGGCAGAATGAGACCCTTTGTGCTGGTTAATTGTTCATTTAAGGGCCTTAATTGGTAGCAGATCTGGAAAACTGACCATGGTTCTTGGAGAAAAAAAAACAATAAATCCCATGACTGACATAACCCATCTTGTATACCTCAAGATGGCGCTGCAACATGACCAGTATATTTATTTCCACATATTACTCCATTTTTACTGTTGTTTCTCTCCAGGTTAATTCCTGGGATGGGAAGGAGATAGGTATCTCCCTAGTGCCAACCCAGTAGATTATTTGTCACTTTAGTCAGCGCAAGGGGTTGGAGGGTCTGGGTGGGATGCTCTTTGGATGGTCAGTGTGGACTCTATGGGCTGAATGTCCTGCTTCAACACTGTGGGGATTCTATGATTCTGTGATGATAGCTTCCCAGAATGAAAACCTAGTAAAACCAGCGAATGAACAAGTTAGTCCAATTCGTATTGTAGACTTCAAAATGGAGTTCCATCATGATCAGAATGTTCATTTCCAAGTATCACTGTTTATATTACCAGATTTTTCCTCTAAGGAAGGGAAAATCCCAGCCATTAACTGTGCTTCTCTCCACAGATTGTGCCCAACTTGTTGTCTTTTATGAGCTCCTTTGATTCTGATGAGATTTCCAGCATCTTTGCTTTTGTATATAATGTGGTGTGAATGGCTGCACAAAAACTGTTTGAATACAACACCAAGGTGTAACAAAATGGAACATAAATTATATGTTGCATTTGTGCTGTGGTGATCACCATTAGCTTCGTGTCCTGTGCTATAAGGTTCCTTCAAAGTAACTGTGGCAATCGGCACATCATCCATGCCACTCCTCAATTTTAAAATAAAGTACTATATGTGGATTCCGAACGACTAAGAATCACAGTTTGCAGTTTTAGCTTGATTAATGACAACTATAACTTTGGTGCCATAGTAACAGGAAAGGCTTCCACTTATTCAATGCACTGGTGTTACATAAGTGGATTTATGGGCCAATTATCTATACTAATACATCTAAGCCTAGCAACTGGCAGAGGCAGTTGTTACCTAGGTGAATGTAGTTACCATTTTTCATCCACTGATGTTCCACAGAGAGAAATGAGATCACTGCCCAAAATCACTCTGTATTGGATTGAAGCAGGAAGATTGGCTAATATATCAGGATAAGTCACCCAGACCATGGAACCCTAGATGAACACACAGTATGTGGCCTCCATTTAATGACATCTAAAAGGTTAGGACCCCTGACAGTATACCACGCCCTTAGTATCGTACCAAAGGGTTATCCTAGGATATCTCCTCCATGCGATCGGTCATACTTGACCTTTTGCCTTAGAGATGAGGCTGCTACCATCTGAGATGACATGTAGACCTGGATTTCAATGGATATTTATTTGTTTAATGTCATATTTCTTCATCAAACTATAATTTCACATATTTTTAGTAAATGATTTTAAAGTGTATTATATTTTAACTTTTATCTTAATGGCACAGAAATTTCCAACAACTTATTTTGCCATCTGTGATGATTCAAAATAATGGTATATAGCTGTTACTTACTGTTGTGAATTTTTATTGAAATAAACTAGGTCAGATCGTCCTTCCAGATCAATTACTTAATTCAGTATGTGTTAAAGAGCAAGGAACTCCCAGAGTGTTAATGGAAAATTATTATCCTGGGATGGTCTGTGGCAGGTGGGGTAAGTATTGAAGACCCATTCTTAGCTTGTTTTTGGTTCAGAATAATCAAGGGTTGATTTTAGTTCAGAAAACTGAATAATTGAAAGCTTTTACAGCAGTACAGAGGAGGCCTGATTCAGATCAAAAGCAAATATAGTTTCATTTCTAGAAAGAAGATTCTTTTTCAGTGCAGTTTATAAAGCAAGCTACCTCAGTGGAAAGATTTAGTTTGTGCAACTTCCTGACCAGGAATGTTTAATTGGAAAACTAAATGTTATTAGAAGATCAGAAAGCATAATCTATCCATTTTGTGGGTACTCATGTAAAAAGACCTCACAATTCACAGGACAGAAACTGGGGAGAATTAGTTTATAATTGAATGGAAAGATTTGAGAGAGGGGTATAATTTATCAGGATTTGAATTGCTGTAAAGTGATGGCTTTGTGAAAAAGGCTAAAACTTCTGGGTATCTTAAGACTTTTTTTGTAACTGCATTCTATACCTATACTTATTTTTGTGTAATAAACGTATGTTCTGCTGTTAAAGAAAGTCTACAGCCCATTGCACTGTTTCAGTAACTGACCACCATGTTTACTTAAATGTTCAAAAAATGATCTATCAAGCCAGATTCCATTCGTGGATCTGATTTGTCCAGTTGATCCAGCTGGGATCACAACGCTTCTGTGAAAATTTGTAATTGACGGGGAGGTGATTTTGTACATTCTGACTTGCTGCTTGTGGAAATGCATCAGTACATTAGGCTGATCATCCTGTTTGCTGGCATCACTACTGCTATGGGCCAGGAGCTCTTCTGGACTTGGCATCAGAAGAAAATG
The DNA here is from genome assembly GCF_021869965.1 of Rhincodon typus. NCBI lineage: Eukaryota > Metazoa > Chordata > Chondrichthyes > Orectolobiformes > Rhincodontidae > Rhincodon > Rhincodon typus. Next base: position 14,045,434 of record NC_063356.1, read on the forward strand.
CTACAAGAATTTCACCTATGACTCAGGTGGAACTGCCACCTCAGGGAGCTGTCAGTCAATCTGATCAGCCAGTAATTCTGCAGACCCAGCAGCATCAACAGCAGCAGGGAGCAAGACAACAGCTACAAACAGTCCCCAGATTCTGAGTCTCTGAGTCCACCAGGTCCACAGGTGGCTGGCCAGGATGTGCTTCTTAAAGCAGGAAGGGTCAGTGAAGTTAAGGTCCGGATGGAGAGGCCAAGGAGTGGAGTGGTGTGGAAGACAATCACTTGTGAGCGAGCAGACATCTGAAGAGAAGAACCCAATGGAGAAAGAAGTCCCCCTGAGGGAGGAACACTCCCCTCGCACTCAAGATCTGGGCAGGACGATCTGTCCATCTCTCCCTCTGAACTCGTCCTCTTCTGCTTGCCTCAAAATTGAGTTCGGGTGACAACCAGCTAATAATTGTCCATTTAAAGAACTTGGTTTTGGAAGATAGGCATGGCACCCTAGACACTGCCCTTTTCACATAAACTCATGCAGACGTTGGAGGGAGGTGGATGTGAAGTAGGAAAGTCATCTCTGAGAAATCTTACAGATACCCTGTACAGGATCTTTCTGATGATGGATCTGTGAAATTCTACCCAGGACGTCTGGAGTATCGAGCAAGCGCCTTACCTTAACCAGCTTCCGACCTAGTCAGCTGTCTTAATGAAAACCAGCTTTGCTGGAAACTCAAAGAGGAGCTTGACGTGAGAAAGCCGTCCCTCCTCCTCAGGAATAGCACCATCTGTAATGCATGCTGACAAAGTAATGTCTGCAGGCAGCTTTATCTTTCATAGAATGTGCATGGCTTTCTTACATTTCCCACAGGTTTCATAGGAAGTCTTTACTGCATAATTCTTTGAGCAGTGTGGATATAAGTAACTGATCAGGAAACTAGAAAAATAAACCTTTCTTTGCCTTACAAGACCACAGCAGTGATTTATACCAGGGAAGGGGGACAAATATGTAATGTGCTACGAATTGCTTCATTACAGCCCCATCTGTTAAAACTAAACCTGTTTCAGTGTGAAATCCTTTTCTATCACACTCATGGTGATCAGAGAATAGGCGCGACATTTATTTTCTTTCTGCAGCAATAAACTGTCCTGCAGAGCTCCCCGCTCTCACATATCTCCGCTCATGTATTCTCTGACTGTTGTGATGTCGAAGTGATTTCTGTGGCTAATTACCCAATGCACTTGCTGTCTGTGCTGATGAACCATTACCATGCTGTGCTAGCAGCTCCCTACCAGAGACAGATGGATTTGAATACCAGTTCTTGTATGGTGTAAAGGCGTGCTAACAGAAATTCCTCAGCTGAACACCACTACTGCCATCTGTAGGCATAATAGGTGTTGTCCTGTAAAATCTTGTGACTTACATTCTGATTTCTATTCATGTTTAAGCATCTTATATCACATCTCATGATCATTATTATTTGCAGTTGGTGACTGAATAATTCTGCTGTCTTCCAGATGGGATCTTAGACTGAGATCTGCTCAATGTTAACAAATGCATGTATCTTGGGTCAATGTTCCTCTCCTAACCATCAATACCACTTTTACTATTTGCGCATCTATGTATTTGGAGCCTCCTTTTGGACACTTTTAGTACTACACTTGTGGATGTTACAGCAGTAATCACACTTCCATCCTGAAAGTAATAATCTCAGAAATGTTACCTGTGCTCTGAGCTTCACTGTTTAGGCAAATCAGGGAGATAAATATATGTAGCTTGAGGGATAGTGTAGAAGGGAGGGGTTTAGATTTTTGGGACAATGGAATTATTTTTGAAAATGGAAAGGAGAAAATTGTTCAGAAGAGATGGCTTCACCTGAGCAGAAATAGATCCAATCTCCTGGCGGAGAGAGTAAATCATGTAGTGGATGGATTTAAACTTGTAAGGTAGGGAGGTGGGTTGACTAATGGGCTTAGTGTTAGAAGTACCAGACAGGGCAAAAGAGAGAAGATGGGGAATATGGTAAAGGAAGTGAGGGAAGGCTTGAGTGTTGACAGTGAACAAAGAAACGGTCACATTCCAATGGGCAAGAAAGTGATAAGGGCAGGGTTAAATTGTACATCTGTAAATGCACGAAGCATCATTAACAAAATTTGGGAACTGGAAGCAGAAATTGCTCTGGAGGGATGTGACACGGTCGCATTGACGGAAAAATGGATCAAGCCGTTCAGAACTAGATACTTAACAAAAACCGAAAGAACTGCGGATGCTGTAGATCAAGAACAAAAACAAAGTTGCTGAAAAAGCTCAGCAGGTCTGGCAACATCTGTGAAGGAAAAAACAGAGTTAATGTTTTGGGTCTGGTGCTGAGGAAGTGTCACCGGACCCAAAACGTTAACTAGATACATAACTTCCTGGGTTATAAGGTTTGTGGTAGAAACGAGGTGGGTAAAAGGGGAGGAGGTGTAGCAGTCTTGTTCAAAGATAATATCATTGCCCTTGACTGAGATGCAGGTCCTGAAATAGAATCTATATGGTCAAAGGTGAGAAACAGGAAGGGATTGGTGACCTTGTTGGGGATTTATTATAAACCTCCAAATAATGGGGAAGAAATAGAAGAGAGCATTTGTAGGCAGATTATGGAAATCTGTAGGACTAATAGGGTTGTGATGGTGATTTCAAATACCCTAGGATAAACTGGGAAAAAAGGGTAAAATTGAGGGCTGCAGAACAGGAGAAATTCCTGTAATATGTGCAGGAGAACATTCTGAAACAGTACATTTCCTGTGCATCCAGGAAGGGAGCTGTACTGGATCTGGTCCTTGGAAATGGGGCAGGCCAGGAGGAGAATGTCAACATCGGGGACTTTTTGGGAAATAACAATCATCATATAATAAGGTTTAATATTGTGTTAGAAAAGGATACAAATCAGTCAAGGATTAAGATCTCAGATTGGTAAAGGGCAGATTTTAGGGGCCTAAAAGTTGAACTTGAGCAGGTTGATTGGCTATACATTTTGGTGGATACAACAGTGAAGAGAAATCGGAGTCTTTCAAAAAGAGAGGGATATGATCCTACCTAGGTACATACTCAGGAGGAATAAATACATGGTATCCAAAGCTAGAGTACCATGGATGACTATGAAAGAAGTGGCTCTAACAAGATTGCTAAAATTCCAGATACGGAAGTTACCAGGCTCCGATGGGATACATCCCAGATTGCTGAGAGAGTTAGGGGAGTAAATTGTGGAGCCATTAACAGAAATTTTTCAGGAATCTCCGAACACAGGATTTGTCCGCGTAGAATGGAGGATTGAAAATGTTGTTTAAGAAAGGGCACAAAGGATAAACCAGGAAATATAAGCCTGTCAGCTTGATATTAAAAGTGAGAAAACTGATGGAGACCATAATATGGGGGATAAGATAAATATACACTTAGAGAAAGATAAGTTAATACTAGACATTCAGCGTGTCTTTGTCAAGGGCAGGTCATATCTGAAAAATTTAATTGAGTTCTTTGATGAGGTGACTCAGGCATTGGATGATAGTAGTGATGTGGATGTTGTATATTTGGACTTTCAGAACCACATGGCAGGTTGGTTAGCAAATTCAAAATGTTTGGGATCGACGCCACTTGGCAGTGTGGATTAGATGTTGGTTAAAAGATAGGAAAGAGGATAGGTATAGATGGGCATTTTCTAAAACTGGAGGTGGGGTGAAAGTGATGTTCTCCAGGGATTGGTATTGTGACCCTTGCTTTTTCTGGTTTTTACAAATGATTTGAAGTTGGGTGTTGAGGGTGAAATCTCTAACTTTGCGGATGACACTATGCAAGGGAGAGTAATGAATTGTGAGGATGATGCTGAGTGACTTCGGAGGTACATTGACAAGTTGGCCAAATAGGCAGACACCTGGCAGGTGAATTTCAATGCAGAGAAACGTGGGGTAATGCATTTTGCTAGAGGAAACATGGACCGACAATACAGATTGAATGGCACAACTTTGAGGGGAGTACAAGAGCAGAGAGACCCAATGGTTTAAGTGTATAGTGCTCTGAAAGTGACCAGGCAAGATGAAACAGTTGTTAAGAAGGCTTAAAGGAACCCTTGGTTAATAAACAGAGGCATAGAGTATGAAAGTAATGCTACACTTTTACAAATCTTTTGTCAGAATACATTTGAAGTATTGTGTTCAGTTCTGGGCACCCTATTTAAGGAAGGATGTTAAAATCCTGGAGGAAGTACAAAGAAGATTTACTAGAATGTCATTAAGATGAGGAATTTTAGATACAAGGACAGCTTAGAGAAACTGTACTTTTTCTCCTTGGAGCAGGGAAGATTAAGAGGTGACCTCATTGAGGTGTTCGAAATTATGAACAATTTTGACTGGATAAAGAAGGATTTTCCATTTCCACTAGTTGGTATGACAGTAACCAGGCGTCATAATTGCAATGTTGTCATCAAGAAATCAAAGAGTGAGATGTAGAGAAACTACTTTACTCAGAGAGTTGTTGGGATTTGGAATGTGCTGCCTGGGAGAGTGTTGGAGGTGGAATCCTCATGTGGTTTGAAAAGAGAGCTGGGTGTATATTTGAAAGTGATGAATTTAGAGGGCTAGAGATAGGGCTGGAGAATGGGACTAGCTGGAGAGCCCTTTCAGGACCTGGTACAGACACGAAGGGTCAATGTCTGTACTAGAAAATTCTATTATTCTAAGAGATCTGGGGTGTGATCAGGGAGTGTATAAACGGGTGCCACTCAATCTTATGCAGTAACCTTGGAGCAACTGGCTCAGGGCATTACTGAACTTAATGGGAATCAAATATTCAGAAGACCAAAGCATTTGCACTGAATGTTACCAGCCTCCCGTATGTTGGAATGGAGGAAGGGTAGTAGTGGAGGAGTTGGGGGGTTGGGAATTTGGGTGGCGTGGTCCAGTAAAATCATAGGGAGCGTGGCTGATCAACTCCCCAACCATGTCCTACCATCAAGGAATTTTACTGATAGATGGGACTGGAATAAATAAATGTGTAAAAGGTCTCATTGTGGGCTAATTTACCAGGTTGTCTGCAGCAGATTGCCCTATTCCCCCTTTCCCACTGTCAACTAAGTGCATGTGTTCTAGCAACACATTATTGATAATTGTTCATGGTTTCAAAATCTGATAAGAATTCTTTGAGGAGGCAACATATAATAGCTGAGGAAAGTGCCAAGGATACCCTGTATATAGGGCATTTAGAAAGGCTTTGGCAGGTACCAGGCAGAAGTCAACTGTAGAAAAGCATTAAAACTGCACATAACAGTCTTCCACAGCAGCAGTCAGGTAAATGACCAAATTGTTTAGACTTTTATTTTGAGTTATGAGTTGAAAAACTTTTCTTTAAGTACACAAACCCTTTATCGAAATAGCAATATTGCACAGCTTGCAATATCCTAGAATACTCAGCCATAGTTCTAGTTATCACATTGAAAATTACAATGAGAGTAGACTCCAAATATGATATATTTGAGAAATGTCAAGGTCACTAATGTTATATTTCTGTTTCATAAGTGTATGCTAGCTCTTTTCTTTCTTAGTTGACTTTCTGAGATTGCAAGCGAGGTTATCAGCGATCTTTGCAACAGGCATCCATTGGCTTCTGAGAAACACAGTCACGCAACTAAAATTAATAACATAGTGAGGTGGAATTAGGTGCATATTTGGCATCACAGTGACTGTGTTGTTAAAGAAAATGCTTCGTACATCAACAAGGTCACTACGTAAAAAAAGTTCTAACACAGTGAAGGTCCTATTTTTCTAATCAACCTGCTCAGAGATGTTATTGTATATCTCTGGAACAAGTGGGACTTGAGCCTGGGCCTTTTGGTCCAGCGGTAGGGACACAGATACTATTTGTTATAAATTAATTCACATTCAAAGCATTTGTAGTTCCACTAGGTGTCACTGTGTAGCATCCAAGTGCTGTAATCTGAAACAGTACCCCTTGGAGGCACTTTAGCTCATTTGCAACACAGATATTAAGGTACTATAGCACCACTGAAGTACAGCAGCAGCTGTACGTTGCACCTACAAGATGCACTACGACAACTCAAAGCTCTTTCAACAATATCTTCCGAACTTGTAACTTCTACCACCTGGAAGGACAGGGCAGCAAATGCATGGTAACACTGTCACTTGCAAGTTCCCACCTAAACCACACAGCACCCTGACTTTGAATTATATTGCTGTTTCTTCACTGTCACGAGGACAAAATCCCGAATCTCCTTCCTCCAGAACCGTGTACATACCTACAGCACAAGGGCTGTACGAGTTCAAGCAGGCAGCTCGTCACTACTTTCTTGAGGCCACCCAGGGATGGATAATAAATGCTGCCCCAGCCATCAATGCTCACATCCCACAAATAATTTTTTTTTAAAATGGGCAAGACTAATAAACTCATTTGTTATTGGATTCTAATGTTATTAATGTTGAAGAGGAAGTGTTTGCTCAGCATTCTTAACTCTGCACTGATTGCAACAAGGTCATTGATGGAGCCTGTTAATCTGGTCCAATCAGGGAGCCCTGCCTGACAGATCAGAGTAGGAGTGTCAGAGATCCTGATACTCTGAGAGCTGGCTCTGAGGGAGATGGATCAATGTCAAGGACATTCTGGGTGTAAATAAAGGTGACTTGGTGATGGGAGACCTGCCTCTGTGGAGTTATTTCAAACTCTATTATTTTTGTCCCTATCTTTCCAGTTATCAGAAAATATCTAAACAGCGTGGTATCATGTCTATTAAAAGCATGAAGATATTGCAGATTTGAAAGTTAAAAATAACTCATCATAGAAGAGCTAAAAGATGGCTTCCAGAGGATCAAATGATTTCCTTTGTGGACTGAAACACTCCCTTGTCTTCAAAGGCCACAAAAGGACTGTGTAGACTGATGCTGGCCCAGTGTCTTGTCCTGAAGGGAAAAAAGTAATATCAATTGAATAGATCATTTAACTACAGAGAAACCAGTTGTATCAAAACTCAAGATATTAGAAGCAACAACATAGCAAGTCTATTGGCCTAACGTAACACCATTGAAAAGGACTTGCACTTGACATAGGCCAAATGGTTAAAGCAATCATGTTTGCTATCTGTTTGAAAAATAAACATCAGAATCTGCTGTGACAGGGAAGTATCATCAGAAAACCAGCTACAAGACATGTGCACAGCCAAGGTAAAGAACAACTGTAACTGTAAGTAAGAGGAGGACTGCACCTGCAATCTGGTTCAAATTCAGATCCACCCGAGAGCTGATCTCCTGGCAATTCAGCTACAATAATCCTCACAGTTTACTGAGAATTCTCAACTTGTGAAAGACCTCCACTCCGACTAAAGCATCACTTCTTCTAAGAATTTGCAGCCTGCTATGGAAGTGACTGAAATAATTCCAAATTGTAATTGTATTGCTTTTTTTCCTTCATCCGTATCTAATCTTTGTGTGTTGGAGACCATCGGTTGTCAGGTCTCTGGTCTGGTCGGTTACCGTTGGTTCTCCTGGTATGAAAGAGGTTTGTATCGGTAGGTTTCAGGATTTCCGTTGGGATTCCTCTTCTGGACATGGCTGAGGGGATCGTTGTTGGGGTGGTAGCTCTTTCGGACCCTTCTCCTGGTGGTAGCTGCAGGGATAGCTCCCGGGGTTAATTAGTCTCCTGGATTCCTCTTCCGGAGGTAGCTATGCAGATAGCTCTTGGGGTGATAGCTCTCCCAGGTGAGATCGGGGGCCTGCAATTATACTAATTACAGGTCTCTTCACATCAAATCTGCACTTGCCATTGTGTTACTGCTGTTCCCTTTTGAAGCAATTGGTTTCCTGATAGTTAAGAGTAGGTGAAAATATATTTTGACATTCAGCAGAATGTCCAGTAGCTCTGTGCGTGAATATTGATAAAAGTTGAATGTCTAGTATCTGCAGAGACCCCATTCAGTCTGGCTTGGGTGGGGTTTATGTAAACAAACAGAAAGCTGGAAGAACACACCAAGCCAGGCAGCATCTGGAGGAAAGCAGCAGTCAACATTTTGGGTATTACCCTCCTTCAGGACTAGTTGGTTCCTCTTTTAGAGTGGATGTGTGAATTGGATTTTCGGGCTGAGCAATGGTTCCAAGCAGCTCTCTGTGTCTGTGTAATTTTCCCAGAGCATAGCCCACCTTTTTTAAAATTTTTAAAAGCTATTTGAGAAGTCCGGGGTTTTGGTCCAGTATTTTAAATGATAGGATTTTTTGCTCAATCCTGCACTGGTTACTGGATTAATTTAAATTAAGGCAAATGATTTTGGAGGCAAAAAAACATACTAATATCAGACATAAAAGTACTTTGATCATAGATATGAAATGCTTAAATTCTACCTGATATAGAGAATATATATCACATTTCAAAAACATTAAATATTGTAATTAATAAAGCACCTTTCAATGTACTTTCCCAGATTTGCAATGAGCTGTTGGTGTATTCAAGTGTTTATGACAGGCATAGTGAGTGTTGCTGATAGATGTAGTGAGATGTTTACGATATAATGAGATGTCACCGATGAGCTGTCCAAGCACTTTTTGAATGATATGAGGGTTTCTGCTTTTCCCCTTCAAATAGTGAGTTCTAGATCCAATCATGTTCTTGATGAAGAAACTTCCAATTGCTTCCCCTCTAAACTTTCTACCTCCTGCCCCAAAATCGCGATCAATATGTCCCCTGCTTTTTGAACCCTCAGCCGTGGGGAATAAAGTATTTCTATCCACTTTATCTTGATGTTTCATAATTTTATACTCTTTCATTAGTTCCAAACTCAGCCTTCTCTGTTCCGAGAAAACAATCCTAGCTGATCCAATCCTTCCTGATTTCTGAAATTCTGCAGTCCGGTCGATATCCTCATAAATTTCCCCTGTGCCCTCTTTAGTTCAATCTCACCATTTTTTAATGTAGGGACTAGGACTGCATGCAATAATTCAGCTGTGGCCTCATTAGTATTTTATAAAGTTCCAACATCGCTAATGAAAACAGGGATGCCTTCTTGCCACGTTAACTATTTAGCCATCTTTAGGGGATATGTGGGTGTGCAATTCAAGGACCCCCCTGTATTTCTATATTTATTCATATCCTACCATTTATTGTGTAGACCCTTGTCTTGTTAGCCTTCACCAAATGTACTCGCTAACTTCTCCAGGCTGAACACTATTTGCCACTTTTCCATCATCTGACCAATCCTTTGATATCCATCTGCAGTCCAGAGCTTTTGTTCTCTAATATCAGCAGTGTAGCCATATTTTGCATCATTTGCAAACTTCTTAATTATACTCCTTACAGTCAAGTCCATGTCATTTTCAGTTCCACTGCAAACAGCTTTACAGTTACAAAAAAATCAAACAATTACTACCCTTTGTTTAAAAAAAAATAGATTACATCAAATGTATCCCCACTCGCTTTTTAAACTTTGGTACAATGTTAACTGTACTCCTGTCTTCCAGCACAACAAGTGTAGCTAGACAGGATTGAAAAATAATAACCAGAACCTTGGCTATTCCTTCTTTTACTGCTCTAAACGGACTGGGGTACATTTCATCCAGGCCTGGAGATGTATTTTATTTCAAAAATTTTAAAACTCTTCATCTTTTACTAATTTCACCTGATATTTCACACTCCTTCCTACTTTGACTGTATCATCCCTCTCTTATGTGAAAGCAGGTACAAAGAACTGAATCTTACTTTCTTTTGGCTAAGTGTTAATTTTGTCAAGTTTAGAGTAAGAGAGTTTTTACAACACAGAACAAGGCCTTTAGCCCATTATGTCTAAGATAATGGTCTAACATTCATCTGGGTCCTGACCCAAAACTTTGACTTTCCTGCTCCTCTGATGCTGCCTGACCTGCTGTGTTCCTCCAGCTCCACACTGTGTTCTCTCTGACTCCAGCACCTGCAGTTCTGAGTATCCATCTATTCTAATCCCATTTTCCAGCACTTGGTTTTTCAAATGCTTATCTAAATGCTTCTTAAATGTCTTTAATGTTCTTACCTCTACCACCCATTCAGGCAGCGAGTTCCAGATATTCACTACGCTCTGAGTGGAAAAAAAAGTCCTCAAATTCCCTCTAAACCTTCTGTCCCTTACCTTAAAGCTGTGCCCCTTGGTTATTGACCCCTCTACTGAGGGGAAATGTTTCTCCCCATCTACGCTGACCATGCCTCTCAGAATTTTATACACCTTGATCAGATCCCCACTCATCCTTCTTTGGTCCAGGGAAATATCCAGTGTCTTTTCGTAGCTGAAGCACTCCAGCCCAGGCAACTATCTAATGAATCTCTTCTGCACCCTCTCTAGTACAATCATATCTTCTGTTTAGTATGCTGATCAGAACTGCAAACAGTACTCTATTGTGGCCTGACTAACATCATAAACAGCTCCATGATAACGTCCATGTCCATACACAGATTGCCCTTTCAGCCCCTTCTTAGAGCCAACACTTTAGTTATCTTATTGTTTTTTATATATGTATAAATATGTACAGGAGCCGTTAGCTTGACAACTGGTTTGCAATGCAGAGTGATGCCAACAACATTAGTTCAATTCCTGTATCAGTTGAGGTTACCATGAAGGACTCACCTTCTCAACATCTCTGCTCACTTGAGGCAGACTGACCCTTATGTTAAACCACCACATGTTGTCTGTCTCTAAGGTGAGAGCAGCCTTATGGTCTGGTAAGACTATGGCTAGATCTTATATTTATAAATTAAACTTTGGGTTTTCCTGGATTTTGCTTGTAAATGATTCTTCATGATGTATCATAGTTTTCCCAATTAGGATTTACCTCCAAGTAACTGTTTCCAGTCCATTGTAACTAAATCACAGTATAATCAACTTCGTGACAGACCCAGTGTTGGGTCGGTGACATCTGCAGTGATGATGCATAAGTAACACAGCGGCATGATTATCTCATTGGCCTTGTCTGGTTTAGAACCTTTGCATGGATTTGAAATTTAACTTGACATTTAATAAACTTGTGCCACCAGAATCTAGCTCGACTGCAAAGTCACTATGGTGACCAATAAGTAGAAACATAAATTTGTGCTGTTTAGTTTCAAAGCAGTTAAACCAATATCTAAGATATGGTCAATTACATCATCTGGGCTGTACTCAATAATCCGGTAAACAACAAAATCCTTGGTCATATTCCTAGATTAAATTAACAGGAATTTTCTGCTGGAATTATTTACAACAGGATCTCCAGACGCACAAATTCCATTCTGTCCTTTTCTAGAAAATCCACCAGGTGGCATATGTTTCGTATTGAAATGTATTAAGATTTACTACGTTGATGGAAATGGTGTGACATAGAAGAACTTATAGTTTCTGAAGGGGGTACACTAATCAGTTAGAGACTGCTAGGAACTCAGTGTTGCTCCTAGAGGAAGACCGTGTGCAATTAATTTCCCCTCAATGTTAAGTGCCATTTGGAGCCCGGCAGCTGTCTGTTGCTACCAGTCCCACCAGGCACACTTGCTGCTGTCAACAGCATTCCAGGGTCTTCACCAAGGAACAGCAATTGATCCCTGGACTCAGTGAGGGATGGTGGAGAGGACTGCAGAGACCCCACTCCGGTAAGTCATTAGCAAACAGTCCAAAAGCTAGGCACCTCCCAATCAATTGCTGGTCCATCACAAAATTCCAGTGGTCTCAGAGATACGTGGAGGCCATTGGCTGATGAATAGACCTAATTGACATCCCCAGTTCGAACGGGTGTGTTTCTCACACCCTTCCTCCCTCAGAGTTAATCATGGGAGATTTTCCTGCTGTCTAGAGCATGACACTCAGCCCCTCTACTGACTAAATGGGCCCAGCTGCTAATTTGCCTAGCACAGGAAGGCAGAGCAAAATCAGCTCACAAATACAACAAAAAGCAAGTACAAACAATTGTAGATGTAATGAATACTATCTTTATTATAATGAGGTACGTGCTAGACAATGCTTCTGTTAATGGGAAAATCATATGTGTCCACACAGCTCATTTGGCAATAATTGGCTGTTCAGATTTGCGGCCAGCTAAATTTCGGTAGTTTTTTTATGCTAACCATTTACGACAGTTTTCCAATAGCTCTACTCCTGATACACCTCATGTATGCATTCACTTACTATTGACTTTATGAGTTGCTACAGTCACTATATACAGTCAGGTTTGAATCAGGCAGGATTGAATCATTCCTACAAGGTGGAAAAAATGAGTTCTGTATCTAAGAATGTGTGGAAACCCAACTGCTGGTGAGGCAAGCCAGTGTGTATTGGTGCCAATCCTAAGCCAGGACAAATGGGAAGAGTTAGTAACAGGAAGGTTTGTAAAACCAGCTGCCAAATCCGAATGATGGTTGATGTGAATGAAAATAGTATCCGTCCCAGGAGGTACCTTGTAAGCAATGTGCACAGTCCCTACATTAACCCACAGCTTTGACAACTGGTTAAGGGTTACCACCCAGAGGAAGGAGGGAGCACCCAGAACTGAAGAGGGAGAAGGTCAATCAGCGTTTGAGAACTGCAAGTTAAGTGAGCAAATGAACAAAAGCTAAAAGAACAAGATCCTATGGAATATGGTTCCGATCTATCATAATAGGTGTTGATATTTTCTAATTAATTTGTTCAATGAATATTGCACATCTGGTGGTAAGGTGGCTCAGTGGTTAGTACTGCTGCCTCACAGCACCAGGGACTCGCGTTTGATTCCACCCTTGGGCAGCAGGACTGACATATGGAGAAAGATTGGATCAAGTGGGCTTGTACTCACTGGGATTTAGAAGAATGAAGGGAGATCTCACAGAAACATATAAAATCTTGATGGGACTGGAAGGTTAGATGTGGAAGAATGTCCCCGATGTTAGTGAAATCCAGACCTAGGGGTCACAGTCTGAGATTAAAGGATAAGCCATTCAGGACTGAGATGAAGAAGAATTTCTTCACTCAGACAGTTGTGAACCTGTGAAATTCTTTACCATAGAAAGCTGTTGGGGCCAGTTTGTTAGATACATTCAAGAGGGAGCTGGCTGTGGACCTGAGGTGAAAGGGTTCAAGGGGTATGAAGAGAAAGCAGGGGTGGGATACTGAAATTGTATGATCAGCCAAGATTATATTGAATGGTGATGCAGGCTTGAAGGGCCAACTGGTCTACTCGTGCACCTATTTTCTATGTTTCCATCACTGTCCGTGTGGAGTTTGCATATTCTCCCCATGACAGCGTGGGTTTCCTCTGGGTGCTCCAGTTTCCTTCCATAGTCCAAAGATGTGCAGGTTAGATAGATTGGTCATACTAAATTTCCCATATTATCCAGGTACGTGCAAGCTAGGGGAGTTAGCCATGGGGAAAGCAGAGTTACAGGGACAGAATAGGGGACAGGTCTGGGTGGGATGTCCTTTGGAGGGTTGGTGTGGACTCAATGGGCCAAATGGCCTGCTTCCACACTGGAGGGATTCTACAACGCTATGATCTCTGGGGCAGGTTAGACATGAAACTGTGTCTCCTAGTCCAGCGTAGGGACATTGCCACAGTACCACAAGATCCTTCCCATGCTAGATTGGAAAATATCTTTTTACATATATCTGTAGAGAGATGTTATTACACACATTGAGGGGTGGCACAGTGGCTAGCACTGCTGCCTCCCAGCTCCAGGAACCTGGGTTCAATTCCACCCTTGGGCCACTGTCTGTGAGGAGTTTGCACATTCTCCTGTGTCTGTGTGCGTTTCATCTGGGTGCTCCAGTTTCCTCCCACAGTCCAAAGATGTGCAGGTTAGGTGGATTGGCCATGCTAAATTGCCCATAGTGTTCAGGGATGTGGAGATTAGGTGAGTTATAGGGGAATGGGTCTGGGTGGGATTCTCTGCGGGCCAGTGTGGACTTGTTGGGCCGAAGGGCCTATTTCCACACTGTGGGAATTCTATTCTATTCTACTACTGGAGCAGGTGGGACTTGAACCTGGGCCTTCTGGCTCAGAGGTGGGGACACTATCACTGCACTACAAGAGCCCTTGACAGCATTAAAAGGTGTTTCCTTAATTAACCTGTTAAGAGATACTATCATGCACCTCTAGAGCAATTAGGCTTGAGCTCAGGTGTCCTGTTCCAGAGATAAGGACACTACCACTATATCACAAGAGCCTTTAACACATTTATAGTATTTTTTCCTTAAATCAACCTCTGAAGCAGGTTGGACTTGAACCCAGGCCTCCTGGCCCAGAGGCAGAGACACTACCACTGCATATCAGGAATCCAAGCATTATAGCTGTTCATTTTTCCAATGATCGCGCAAACCTGCTGACATCTGGCTTGTCATTACTAGTAATGAGCACCTATTGCACACACTCCTGTTCTTATTTTCTAAAGATGCAAGTTGAAAAGTCAGTGTGAGTATTAACTAAAGGAATCTTTTTCTGATTAAACCTTATGGTGTGTTTATAAGACAAAGGCCCTTTTTCTGTGATATGCTGAGACTACGTTGCCCTCACATTAAATAAATTATGTCAAAGAATAAATTTAAAGCAGCTGATATCACAGCAGTGACTATTCTTTAGAGATAGTAGGAACTGCAGATGCTGGAAAATCTGAGATAACAAGATG
>NC_063356.1:14060431-14181205 GCF_021869965.1 Rhincodon typus
CCTGATGAAGGGTCTAGGCCCGAAATGTCAGCCTTCCTGCTCCTATGATGCTGCTTGGCCCGCTGTGTTCATCCAGCTCTACACCTTGTTATCTCAGTGACTATTCTTGTAATTCATGAGCCGTGAAATGTTTTGTGTTGGCCTGGGGTCAAAAGACATGCTACATAAATGCCAGAGATAGTAGGAACTGCAGATGCTGGAGAATCCGAGACAACAAGGTGCAGGGCTGGATGAACACAGCGGGCCAAGCAGCATCATTGGAGCAGGAAGGCTGACGTTTCGGGCCTAGACCCTTCATCAGGTCTAGGCCCGAAATGTCAGCCTTTCTGCCCCTCTGATGCTGCTTGGCCCGCTGTGTTCATCCAGACCTACGTAAATGCCAGTTCTTTCCTACCGAAATAGAGGAGAGAGAAACAGATGATATAGAGGGTCCATGAGACCGGAAACAGCAGAGGGCTATCTCTGAAGATCAGCCAAACACAAATCACAACCGAATATAAAACAGAGTGCAACTGAGTGATTGATCGCGAATCATTTAAGAAGCACAGCGTTGTCTTCGTATCGCAATTAAACAAGATATCTTGAAGTGCAGCAATGAACAACAAGGAGGTAACAATCAAAAGTACTTCACAGGTTTGATCTATGACTAATCTCAATGCAATCACCTGATAAAATGCCCATTATTCCCTCCAGAGGGAAATGTTCATCGTGTTGCTAAACAATGAAATGCAAGTAACACTGATTTAAATATATACATTTGAACAAGCTGCACACTACGCTTTGAGTGAGCTCAATCAAAGGAAGGGGCAAAAAAAGAGAAAAATTGCACTTGTGCACGCAGCAAGCAATTTACAGTGCTGATGGTAGGTGTGCTGTCTGTAATCCTTTGACGTGATGGCACCATTCATGTTACATTAGTTTGCGTGGAAGGGCAGGACAGATGCTTCAATGCAGATCTTCTGGTAATCAGTTCTTTAACTATTGTAATTTCAGCCACAGCTTTCACAGCTAATGGAAAACCTGTTTGTGTGAATACAAAACCACCATGTGGGTGTCTTTGAGCAATCTGACTGTTCTATCCTTTTTTCCATCAAGATCAGCTCTGCACTTAGTATTCAATGACATCCCATCGGCTGTTATCAAAGAAAGCTTGCTAAGGTGCTACTTAATCCTTTATCAGCAAAAGAATTTCAAATCCACTTAAAGTCATACAGCATGCAAACAGACCCTTGGGTCCAACCAGTCCATGATGACTGTAATCCCAAACTAAACTAGTTCTACCTGCCTGCTCCTGGCCCATATCCCAACCAACATTTCTTATTCAGAGATAGTAGGAACTGCTGATGCTGGAGTCTGAGATAATAAGGTGTGGAGCTGGATTCTGAAGAAGGGTCGGATCCGAAACATCAACTTTCCTGCGCCTCTGATGCTGCCTGGCGTGCTGTGTTCATCCAGCTCCACACCTTGTTACAACTTTTCTTATTCATGTCTTTATCTAAATGTCTTTTAAACATTGTAATTATACCTATGTCCATCACTTCCTCTGGAAGTTCATTTCACACACAAACCATTCTCTGTTTAAAAAAAATGCCCATGTCATTTTTTTTATATAAATTCTTCCTCTCACCTTAAAAATATGCCCACTAGTCTTCTAATCCCCTACTCTAGGGGAAAGACACCTGCCATTCATCTTATCTATACCTTTCATTATTTTATAAACCCCTATAAGGCCACCACTTTTGAGTCTCCTAATGAGATTGACAATTAATGGCAGGTTATGGCCAAATGTAACTTATTTCACAATTGGATTTTTACAGAGATCCTTGACCAGGGAGTCTTTTGTCCTTCCCTCCCAGAGGGCTGAATTTAAAACCATGTCCCAGCTATAAAGACCAAAATAGAATCATCAAGGTTCCCACAAACATTGTCTTTTCCTCTGAGAGCTGTTTGTTGGCTGCCAAATTTAATGTTTACAAAGCAGAGACCATTGCTTTGAATTTTACTAGAAAGGTGGGGAACAGGACAAGTTTGTGGATATCCCTCCTCTTGTTGGTAAATAAATTAAAGATGGAACTCATTGGTATCCAGATGAACTTCCTGTCCACTTAGAGCTGATAGAGTTGGGAATTGAGGTGATTCACATGAAATGAGTCTATGACTAATTGTCAGACGTCATTGAAGTTGTCCTGAGAGAAATTTCTTGACAGTGTCAAAGCTGCTACTTGATCACAAGGAAGTGAGTTATCAATTGTCAAGCCTATTGGAAAGAATGGGAATATTGGAGTTCGGGTCAAGTGTAGATTTCTGGCAGGTTTAAAAAGGGGATAGAGAGATAGAAAAAAAAAGGAAAGAGAGAAAAGGAGAAAAGAAAAACCATTTGAAATATTGAACAAGGGAGCCAGAACGAAAAGTTGGGCAATTAGGTTTCTTTTTGGAATGGGCTCAGGGTAGCAACAGGTGAATCTCATATTAAAGATAAGCTTGGAGAGAGAACATGCAGTGAGTTACATTGAAAACTAGAGACAGAGGTGAATTTTTAAAGTAGGTGGGAGAGGTAGGAGCTTGTAGGTAAACTAGTGAGTAAGTGAAAAGGAAGGATGTGACAGATATAGCTGAATTAACGCATTTGAGAAGAAAGATGCAGGCTTAGTGCTTTAAGATCACGTTCAAAACGCATTCCCATTCAGCCTGTGTCAATTGGATGTAATGGTATCCATAGCTATCTTTTATTTGAGAAGGATCTGAGCCAAACTTAATGTTATGTAATTTAATACAGTTCTGAGGAAGGGTCACCGGACCCGAAAAGTTAACTCTGTTTTCTCCTTCACAGATGCTGCCAGACCTGCTGAGCTTTTCCAGCAACTTCGTTTTTGTTGTTGTTGTTAATGTTACGTTATCCTTGCTGAGGCTTATTCAGTTTGACAAAAGAGCTGTTTACTCTGTGTTCAGGGGAAAAGGATGTAGAAATCAGCGCAATTTGTTGTGCAATTTTAATCTAGGACCACTGTATATTCAATGCCATAAAGAGGATCTGCCAGCACCACCTTGCAGTGCAATGTTGTGCATTGTATCTGGTATAACAGATTACCAGTCACTTCAAAAGCTGAGGTTCAGTCTAATATCTCACTTGAAGCGATTTGCCCAATGTCAGAGGTGATCTCCCTGGAAGAGGATCAACTCTGACAGACCCTAATGAAATAGTCTGTTTGGGAGGGTCACTGGGATCTTTCTTGTGGGAGAGCAGACCTCTGACTGAGGGTAAAGCCCAATAAGTGCCTGGTGATGGCTTCGAGTGCCTGTGAAACCTCCTGTTTTTAATTCTTATAGAAGTTTACAAAATCATGAGGGGCATAGATTGGCTATTCACATTGACTTTTCCTAAGGGTAGAGGAGTCCAAAACTAGAGGGCATTGGTTGAAGGTGAGAGAGGAAAGATTTAAAAGGGACCTAAGGGACAACTTTTTCACATAGAGGGTGGTTCATGTATGGAATGAGCTGCCAGAGGAAGTGGTGGAGGCTGGTACAGTTATGACATTTAAAAGGCATCTGGATGGCTACATTGTTAGGAAAGGTTTAGAGGGATATGGGCCAATGCTGGCAAATGGGACTAGATTAGTTTAGGATATCTGGTCGGCACGGATGATTTGGACTGAAGGGTCTGTTTTCATACTGTACATCTCTATAACTCTAAATACAGCTGTCAGCTGGTCACCGATGTGACCACAGGCCATATTGTAAAAGGGTATCCTGTCCGTGGGTATTATGTAGACTAAGTCCCTCTTCTTCAGAGGCCATCTCAAGATGAAAGTGTCCTTTCATTATCTACTTGCTGTGACATTCCCTTTGATTGGGCCTGAAACTTCAGGAACATTATGTCTGTGCATAGCACACCCAGAGGTGGTCTTTTAATTAGTTGCATCAAGAAATTTCATTCAAGTGGGCAATAGTATTTATTTAATGCTTTAGACATTTAATCTTCATGTAATTGGTTGTCACTGGCAAGCCCAACAGTTGTTGCCCATCTCTAACTGACTTTGAAGACAATGGCTTGCTAAACCATTTCAGAGGGCAGTTAGAAGCCAACCAAATTAATGTAAGCATAGAACCATAGTAGGCCAGCCTGTATAAGGATGACAGATTCCTTTCACTAAAGCACATGAGTGAACCACAGTCATTTTGCAACAATTAATGATAGCTTCTGGGTCACCATCATTGAGGTAAGCTTTAGATTCCAGGTTTATTAATTGAATATAAATTCCACCTACTGCTATGGTAATGTTGTCTGTGTTTTTGATACCTCGAACAGTTGATTTATTAAAAACACTTTATCTGAGTGCTCTTGTTGGTGAGGCGGACAAAAGGACACAGAATTTGGTTTGTGGTTCAATTGAATTTTATCAACAAAAATTCCTTACTAAAAACACCGTGTAAACATTTCCCAAATCCTCACAATATTTATTCTCTATCTAGCTCTATCTGTCTAAGGAAGGATATTACCAACAATGATCCATATGTTTGACCTGGACCATTGCAATCTCCTTCCTCTCTTAAAGTAGGGCTGGCTCCCTTCTACGAAGGTAGGTCTCACAGGTCAGGGTAGATCTTCTCCCGGGTCTTCTTGGGTGGCCGCACAGTCTTCTACCACGAGTCTTGATGCAAGCCTTCCCAGAGGGTTTTGCTAACAGATGTGTTGTTTTATCCCTCTCACCCCAGACCTTCCAGAATATTCTGTGGCCTTTGTCCAATGGAGTCAGGAGTATGGTCTAATAGAGTTGTGCCAACATCCTTCACTGTGGCCAAGCTGGGGAGGTGTAAAATGCACATCCTCAACAACTGGCTGGGAAATCTAAGGTGCCCAGAAGGCTGATTGAAACTTCTCCAATACAGCCTGGTTGTAACTGTGTTTTCCAGAACTTTTGTGAACTCTTTGACATTGCTGAATGAACAGAGTTGAACTGACTCCTCTTCTTTATTCACCTACGTCTTCAGTCAGTCACAAGGTTAATTTGAAAAGGATCCCACTCTTGCGGTTGCCTTTCTCCTGGAATAAATTATTTGTTGTTTTAAAAGAAGCCACTTTAACCAGGCTTCGTTCAGTTTTTAAAAGTGGAGTTTACCAGGCAGTTACTAGATAGTTAAATGAATAAAAATGCAGCAAACATACACACAGTTTAGGAATAAGAAGGGAGTCCAAAAAAAAGACAAAAGTTAAAAGAAATATACATCACTCTTTTTAAGTGGTTTGTGAAAAGAAGGTTGTGGAATGTTGATAGTTGAACACTCGATGTTGGGATTCTTGGCTTTTCAGTTGGATACAATTGTTCTGGCTTGTCTTCCTTTTGGCTGACAGCGCTCGGATTCAGAGAGTCCTTTGTGCCTTGTTTCCTTCTACCTGGCTTGCTGGCTAGTTGACTTTTAGCGTGCAGAGTGAGAGAGTCCTTTTGGCTTTTTTTTTAATCATTCAAGAGATGAGGGCATCACTGACTAGTCCAGCATTTATTGCCTGTCCTTCGTTGACCTTGAGAAGATGGTGGTGAACTGCCTTATTGAACAGTTCATTTGCAGTCTATATAACCTTAATACCATTTGAGAGCGGTATTCAGACTTTTGATCCTGTGACACTGAAGGAAAGGTGATATTTTTCCAAGTCAGGATGGTAAGTGGTTTGGAAGGACCTTGTATCTGGTGGTGTTCCATGTAACTACTACCCTTATTCTTCTAGACTGTAGTGGTGGTGGGTTGTAAAGTGCTGTCTAAGGAGCTTTGGTGAACTTCTGCAGAGCATCTTATAGGTAGTACACAGTATTACTACTGAGTATGGAGGGTGAGAGAGTAGATTTGTGGATGAGGTGCCAGTCAAGTGACCTACTTTGTACTGAATGGTGTCAAGTTTCTTGAATATTGTTGGAGCTGCATTCATCCAGGCAAATGGAGAATATTCCATCACATCCCTGATTTGTGCCTTGGATATGGTGCACAGGCTTTGGGGATTTTGGAAATGAATTATTTGTTGTAGTATCCTTAGCCTCTGACTTGTTGCTGAAGCCACTATATTTATATGGTTAATGTCCAGTTCAGTCCAGTTCAATGGTAACCCTCAGAATCTTGATAGTGTGGGACTCAGTGGTGGAAATCCCATTGAATGTCAAGTAAAGATAATTAGATTCTCTCTTATTGGAGATGGTCATTTCCTGGCGTTGGTGTGGTGTGAATGTTATTTACCATTTTCAGCCCAAGTCTGGATATTGTCCAGGTCTTGCTGCATTTGAACATGGACTACTGCAGTATCTGAGGAGTTCAAACGGTGCTGAACATTGTACTGCCATCAGCAAATGTCTCCACTTCTGACCTTGTGATGGAAGGAAGATCATTGATCTGAACTGGACACTAACCACAAAATACAGTGACAACGGGAACAGCTCAAAAGCTCGCATTCTACTGGGAACAGCTCAATTCCTCTCACTCCAATTCTTATCCACAAGGCACAAGTCAAAAAATGTGATAGAACATTCTTCGCTTGCCTAGATGAGTGCAGCTCCGACAAGAAGCTCGACACCATCTCGGACAAAGGAAACTACTTGACTAGTACTCCATCCATGGCCTTCAACATTCACTCCTTTCCCCAGCGATGCAGTGGCTGCAGTGTTTGCCACCTGTTTGCAGTAATTCACCAATGCTCCACTGACAGCACCTTCCAAACCTCTGTTACTTGGAAGGACAAATGCATGTGAATACCATCATCTGCAAATTCGCTTTCAAGTCAGATGCCATCCTAATTTGGAAATATATCACCTTTCCATCACTGTCACACGGGTAAAAATCATGGAACTCACTTCCTAACAGTCTTGTGGGTGTCCCTACATCCTAAGAATTGCAGTAGTTCAAAAAGGCAGCTCGCCATCATCACCTCTGGACAACTAGCATTCGGTAATAAATGATGGCCTAGTCAGAGACGTCCATATCCCATGAATGAATAATAAATAAATCCTCTTGAATTACAACATTTGAGAGGGGTCTCAGGATTTTAAGTCAGTGCCACTGAAGGAAAAGTGATATATTTCCAAGTCAGGATGGTGAGTGTTTTGGAAGGAGTTTGTACATGGTGGTGTTCCATGTAACTACGACCCTGTCTACCTCCATTTCATTAAAATTCTGCTTTTCCATTCTTCCTGACAAAATGGACAAGCTCACATTTCCCACTCTGTATTCCATCTGTCAAAGCTTTACCTGCTCACCTAATACATTTCTATCTTTTTGCAGGCTCTTCACAGCTTGCTTTCCTACCTATCTTTGTATCATTAGCAAATGTGGCTACAATATTGTTAAGAAGGTACGTGAGATATTTGCCTTTATAAGCCAAAGCATACAGTTTAAGGGCAAGAGATGATATGCTGGAATCATATAAAATGGTTGTTAGACCACAGCTAAAGTATTATATGCAGTTCTAGAATCCACATTATAACAAGGATGTGATTACATTGGAGAGGTTGCAGAATGTTGCCTGGGCAGAAGAGTTTTAGTCATGGGGAGATTGGACAGACTGGATTTGTTTTTCCTGGAACAGAGGAGACTAAAGGAGTGGAGGGGAACATGATTTGAGATGAATAAAATTATGAGGATCATAGATAACATAGACAGGAAGGAACTTTTTCCCCTTGTACAAGGATCAATGATCAGGGGCATAGACTTCAGTTGGTAAGTATAGACTTAGAGGGGATGTGAGGAAATTTTTTTTTGCCCCGAGGGTTGGAATCTGGAAGTCACTGCCTGAAACGATGGTAAAGGCAGAAACCTTCATAACATTTAGGAATATTTATATGTGCACTTGTGATGCTAAAGCATACAAGACTATGGTGTAAGCACTGGAAAATTGGATTAGAATAGTTAGGTAGGTGTTTTTGACCAGCACAGATCTAAGGGCCAAAAGACCTTTTTCTGTGCTGTAGCCCCCTATGACTCTATAACTAATATATAGAGTTCCTTCATTCTAGCCACTAACTAAGTTATAAATAGTTGAGGCTCTATCACTAATGCTTGTAAAAATGCACTATTTCAGTATTAAAAAATCTGTAACATGACCTATTTATTCCAACTCTCTGCATCCTAGATGATTATTTAATGATCCATTCATGCTAGCATATCAGCCCTATGCCATAATCTCTTAAGACAACAAGGTGCAGGGCTGGATGAACACAGCAGGCCAAGCAGCATCATAGGAGCAGAGAGGCTGACGTTTCGGGCCTAGACCCTTCATCAGAAAAGGGGGAGGGGAAGGGGGTTTTGAAATAAATAGGGGAGAGTGGGAGGCGGATAGAAGAGGGATAGAGGAGAGGATAGGTGGAGAGGAAACAAACAGGTCGAAGAGGCGGGGATGGGGCCAGGAAAGGTGAGTGTAGGTAGGGAGTTAGGAAGGGGATAGGTCAGTCCAGGGAGGACGGACAGGTCAAGGGGGCGGGATGAGGTTGGTCGGTAGGAGATGGAGGTGTGGCTTGAGGTGGGAGGAGGGGATAGGTGGGAGGAAGAACAGGTTAGGGAGGCAGGGACGAGCTGGACTGGTTATGGGATGCGGTGGGGGGAGGGGAGATTTTGAAACTTGTGAAATCCACATTGATACCATTGGGCTGCAGGGTTCCCAAGCGGAATATGAGTTGCTGTTCCTGCAACCTTCGGGTGGCATCGTTGTGGCACTGCAGGAGGCCCAGGATGGACATGTCGTCTGAGGAATGGGAGGGGGAGTTGAAATGGTTCGCGACTGGGAGGTGCAGTTGTTTGTTGCGAACCGAGCGTAGGTGTTCTGCAAAGCGGTCCCCGAGTCTCCGCTTGGTTTCCCCGATGTAGAGGAAGCCACACCGGGTACAGCGGATGCAGTATACCACATTGGCAGATGTGCAGGTGAACATCTGCTTGATGTGGAAAGTCTTCTTGGGGCCTGGGATGGGGGTGAGGGAGGAGGTATGGGGGCAGGTGTAGCACTTCCTGCGGTTGCAGGGAAAAGTGCCGGGTGTGGTGGAGCTGGAGGGGAGCGTGGAGCGGACAAGGGAGTCACGGAGAGAGTTGTCCCTCCGGAAAGCAGATAAAGGTGGGGAGGGAAAGATGTCTTTGGTGGTGGGGTCGGATTGCAGATGGCGGAAGTGTCGGAGGATGATGCGTTGGATCCGGAGGTTGGTGGGGTGGTACGTGAGGACGAGGGGGATTCTTTTTTGGTTTTTATTGCGTGGACGGGGTGTGAGGGATGAGGTGCGGGAGATGTGGGAGACACGGTTGAGGGCGTTCTCGACCACCGAGGAGTGGAAGTTACGGTCCTTGAAAAACGAGGACAACTGAGATGTACGGGAGTGGAATGCCTCATCCTGGGAGCAGATGCGGCGGAGGCGAAGGAATTGGGAATAGGGGATTGCATTTTTGCAGGAAGGTGGGTGGGAGGAGGAGTATTCTAGGTAGCTGTGGGAGTCGGTGGGCTTGAAATGAATATCGGTTTCTAGGTGGTTGCCCGATATGGAGACAGAGAGGTCCAGGAAGGGGAGAGAGGTGTTAGAGATGGTCCAGGTAAACTTAAGGTTGGGGTGGAAGGTGTTAGTGAAGTGGATGAACTGTTCGAGCTCCTCGTGGGAGCACGAGGCAGCGCCGATACAGTCATCAATGTAACGGAGGAAGAGGTGGGGTTTAGGGCCGGTGTAGGTACGGAAGAGGGATTGTTCCACGTAACCTACAAAGAGGCAGGCGTAGCTTGGGCCCATGCGGGTACCCATGGCTATTCCCTTTGTCTGTAGGAAGTGGGAGGAATTGAAAGAGAAGTTGTTGAGTGTGAGGACGAGTTCGGCTAAGCGGATGAGGGTGTCAGTGGAGGGGGACTGGTCGGGCCTGCGGGACAGGAAGAAGCGGAGGGCCTTAAGGCCATCTGCATGGGGAATGCAGGTGTAGAGGGACCATAATCTCTTAACTTGTGTTTATGGACTAGAATAGAATCCTACAGTGTGGAAGAAGGCCATTCGGCCCATTGAGCCCACACCAACCCTCCGAAGAGCATCCCACCCAGACGCACTTGCCTACCCTATCCCTGTAACCCTCCATCTCCCATGGCTAATCCACCTAGCCTACATATCCCTGGGCACTATGGGAAATTTAGCATAGCCAACCCACCAAACCTGCACATCTTTGGACTTCTGGAGGAAACCGGAGCACCCGGAGGAAACCCACGCTGTCACCAGTAGAATGTGCAAACTCCACGCAGATTGTCACCCGAGGCTGGTATCAAACCAGGGTCCCTGGTCCTGTGAGGCAGCAGTGTTAACCACTCAGTGACTGTGACACCATATCAAATGTCAAAAGTACACTACTTCTACTCATTTCCCTTCATCCACCCTGTCTATTACATCCTAAAATAGCAGTAACTTACTTGTTACACAACATTTTTCTTTCACAAAACCATGTTAACTCTGTCTGGTTTCATTATAATTTTGTAAAGATCCTGCTACTAATTCTTTAACAATGGATTTTACCATTTTCCAATGACAAAGATTAGGCTATTTGGCTTACAGTTTCTTAATTGCTTTCTCCTATCCTTCTTGGACACCAGTGTTACATTAGTTTTTCAATCACTGGCACCCTTACACAATCTGGGGAATTCTGGAAGACTGCAACACACTCAAACCATGGTTTTTTGTTTGCAAGATGTACTGGTGCATAAATATCTACTTTGCATCACATGGGTTAACAACACATAAAATTTATTCTATTTCCACAGTCTAAACCCATGATAATGGCATTTCAGAATAATTAAGGGAGAAAGATTGACAAGTGGACAACCATGCAACTAAATGCCAACCACTGACCCTGGCTGTAAATTTGACCAAAACAATGTTTTATATAATTTGAAAATCTGAAAGGCGGAGCTTTATCAGCTGGGGATCTGTGTCATGTTGAACCCTGCGTGCATTAATGATAGTAAGAATAAACCAATCTTGAAAGTATTTAACCATGTAAACTGGCTCATCAATAATGCAAAATGGGTATTAAGCCAAAATCGGATGGGTGCAGATATACAATTTGATTCCAAATTTATTCATCTAAACTTGTGGATGAGAAAAAATGCTTAACTCCATGGTTACTGGAATGGATCAAAAAACAGAATCTAATATATAGTTAGAGATAGCAGCAACTGCAGATGCTGGAGAATCCAAGATGACAAGGTGCAGAGCTGGATGAACACAGCATGCTAAGCAGCATCATAGGAGCAGAAAGGCTGACGTTTTGGGCCTAGACCCTTCATCAGAAATGGGGAAGGGGAAGGGGGTTCTGAAATAAATAGGGAGAGAGGGGGAGGCGGATAGAAGATGGATAGAGGAGAAGATAGATGGAGAGGAAACAGACAGATCGAAGAGGCGGGGATGGAGCCAGTAAAGGTGAGTGTAGGTGGGGAGTTAGGGAGGGGATAGGTCAGTCCAGGGAGGACAGACAGGTCAAGGGGGCGGGATGAGGTTGGTAAGTAGGAGATGGGGGTGGGGCTTGAGGTGGGAGGAGGGGATAGGTGGGAGGAAGACCCTTTCTGATGAAGGGTCTAGGCCCGAAACGTCAGCCTTTCTGCTCCTATGATGCTGCTTAGCATGCTGTGTTCATCCAGCTCTGCACCTTGTTGTCTCTAATATATAGTTACTTTATTTGAAAAAACGGAATTCAACATCAGCAACCTGGAGAAGATTTTATTGCAGTGAACATTTAAGAAATGAATGTTTGCAGCTATTAATTTGTGTCCCAAGCAATTACGTAGATTTTAAAGTAGACACAAGCTATTTGGCCTATGCCAATCGTTAATGCACCACAAGATCCACATCCCATTTTATTTTCTTCACCCTAGCAACATGCCAATGATTGCCATTTATTAAAATGGAGACATAAATTATGGGTTTGTTCATTACTCTATGGTTTTGAAACTAGTCTAGGGAAAGTTAAGATTTTAGTCACTAACTGCTATGCCTACTCACCAACATCTCAACGAGGAATAAAATAAATGATTGCTGTTCAGTTATTTTCAAATAAACTAACAGACAGGAATGTTAATAAAGCATTCAGATTATCTGTTTTAAAATTTAAATGGATTGAAATCGAAAATTCCCACAGGCTGCTGTCTCATTAGAGAAATATGACACGTGAGTCACAATGCCTCAGGAGGTGAAGTTGAGAGGGCTGTGCCTTCATGACTGACCTTAGCCAGTATAGGAATTGAACCTGTCTTGTTAGTATCACTCTTCATTGCAAACCAACCATTCAGCCATCTGAGATAAGGAATAACTAGAGAGCACTTTAATAGCTAGCAGTAGATAGCCATTGCTACATTTGTGCTGTATAAAAATATTTTAATCAACCTTGTATAAGGTAGAGGTGGAGGTTAGACAGACCTTAGGTTTAGGGTAAAAGTTCGGCACAACATCGTGGTCCGAAGGGCCTGTGCTGTGCTGTACTGTTCTATGTTTTATGTTCAGCCATCAGACACATCCTCGGGAAAGCAGGACTTCGTCTTCAACTTCTGGGCTAGAGCTAGGGACACCATCAGGTGCTTTTTTTTTAAAATGTGTGCTATATGTGATCACTGTTAATGTAATATAGCATAATCTAGCATCTACAACCCCAAAGCAATGAGAGAAAGGTCAGACTTTTGTGGGGACCAGGGAAGAAACTGGAAACTTGAGCCGATCATCCCTAGTATCTATTCCGTTATGTCTTGCATCTTGTCCTGATGCCAGACCCAGGTTTGTTTTCTTTTGTCAGTTTAGTTCATACTTTTTATTACAATTTGGTGACAAAGTTATACCATAAAAAGCAAACAAAGCTCCATCAATCTATAATTGTCTTGGACAATGCGAGGTTCAGAGGCAGTAAAAACACTACAAGTTTTCTTCTTGGTGTCATTTTATTTGATGGTGACATTCACGATCTTGGCAACCAATGAAGTGAGAGCATGCTGAAGGATTAATATATTGACACAACCATTAACAATGCATTGACCCAGAATTGCTTAACTAGGAAACAAAGTGTCAGGTGCAAGAGTTATAAAACCGGCTTAGTTTTTTTCAGCTAGAAGAGTAAATAAGCCAAACTGTTCTTAAAATGGAAGAGAGTAACCATTGACATTTACAGAATGGACTAATAGGTCATCTTCTCCACTGAAATATTGGGTGGTTTCAACAGAGCAGCAGCTCTCTACCATATAATGGACAATGTATCAATCAACAAAGAAAAACTGTATAAAAATACTATCTAGAAAGAACAATGATTTGCATTTCTGTTGCACTTATCATGATGCTAAGATGTCTGAAGGCTCTTTACAGCCAGTAATGTATTTTTGAAGTGTAGTCATTCTTGTAATGTAGAATGTAGGGCCAAAGATTTGTGACTTCCCCTAAAAAAAATGAAGTAAAAGACCAGGATCTTTTGTTTTATTGATGTTGACTGAGGAAGATACGCTTGCAAGAACACTGTAAAGATTCATTCTGTGCCAAGAAGATATTGTGGAGTGGTGCAGTTTAGCATGTCACCAAAAGAAAAGGCTGCTTGAATGCTGGACTGGGGTGCCAGCCTAGATTTTGGCCCAGACTTCCATTCCTGGTTCAGATGATGAGAGGATGGAGAAATCCTGGCTCTACAAAATGTACCTTTAAAAATGACTGCCTACATTTACTATTTTCAGTCTCGGGGAGTCACCTGGATTGGAGTTGTGTTGAGTGATCCAGGCGGAGTAAGGGCAGGTATTGGTTTCCAAGGTGGGCTGGGCAGAAAGTTTGCCTAGGATCTCCGACAATATGTTCAAAGTTTAAGAATATAAATTGAAACGTGAAACATTGCTCTTGCTCTCAGTTCCCTTACTCTCCATTCCACATCCATGTCAACCCATGCCTCTATAATGATCCCCATGGCTGCTAATAACCCTAACACCACCCTACGCCTATCTATCCACTTTCAATAACTCCTTATACTCCCTATGCCTCCTGTTATCCCAGGGACGAATCAAGCCTTGAGTCAACTCAATGCTTCTTACTTTTTTAAACTCCAGCAGATACAAGCCTAGCCTTTCCAACTTTTCCTCGTAAGACAATTTTCCCATTTCAAGTATTAGGCTGGTAAACCTTCTCTGAAGTACTTCCAAAGAGTATTCATCCCTCCTTAAATATGGAGAATAATACTGCGCACAACAGTCCAGGTGTGAACTCATGTGTATAACCGGAGTATAACCTCCCTTTTTATTATTCAATTCTTCTTGCAATTAACAATAACAACCTGTCAACTTTCCTAATTACTTGCTCAACTTGCATATTAACCTTTTATAATTAATGCATTCAACACCTAGATCCCTGTGCACCTCAGAGCTCTGCAATCTCTCATCATATGGATAATATACTTGTTATTTATTCATCCTGAAAAAATGGATAATTTCACATTTTCCAAATTTATACACCATTTAGCAGATCCTTGTCAACTCACTTCATCTTTTTACATTACTTTATACCTTCAATGTTCCCTCTTCACAATTTACGTTTCGATCTATCATTGTCTCATAAACAAATTTAGCAACCACACCTTCAGACCCATCATCCAAGCCATTTAAATAATTTGTAATAAGTTGAAGTCCCAACATCAATCCCCATGTGACATCACTCCTTTAATCTTGCCAACCAGAAAATATCCCATTTCTGCCTAAACACTGTTTCCTGTTGGTAAGTCAATCTTCCATTGATGCTAAAATATTACTCCCTGCACCAGAGATTTTATTTTTGACAATAGCTTTTGATGTGGCAGCTTATCAAATGCCTTCTGGAAATCCAAGACAATGCATCCACCAGTTTGCCTTTATCCACAGCATACATTACTTCCTCAAAGAATTTCAATAAATTTCTTAAACATGATTTATCTTTCAAAAAGCTATGTTGACTCTACCTGATTATTTTGAGCTTTTCTAAGAGCCTTGCTGTAACAACTTTAATGATTGCTTTCAATATCTTCCCCATGGCTTACTTTAAGCTAATCATTCTGTAGTTTCCTGCTTTCTCTCTCGCTCCTTTTTTGAATAAAGAAGTTACATTGATTATTGTTGTTTCTAGCTCTAGCATGATTTAAGAAAATGATTTTTCACCTGTCGATTAATTTCTTTGTTGATTGTTCAAGCACAGTAGGCCTCATCAGCAGAATATTTTCTATTGCTGATCACCACCTCTCATATACTCATAGATGTTACAGAACAGGAGGAGACCATTTAGCCCATCATGTCTGTGCCAGTCAACAATCTACAATAATCCCCTTTCTCTAGTTCTTGGCACATAGTGAAGTTTTGTGGTTTATGTTACATGGCCTGCATAGAGTTACCCACAAATTGCATCAGCCTCTTACCCCTGAAAACTATTCACTCCCTTGTTAGTCAAGAGTCTATACCTCTGTCTTAGAAACATTCAATTAACAAGTTAGTTTATTTCTCTGTCTTTATGCATCCTCTAAAAATGTAATTGTTGTGAAGAGTTTAACAAACAGTTAGAGTTAATGAGGCAAAAACCTCACATTTTGCCAGGTGTTTTGATCTTTCTAGCTCTAGGTACATCTGCAAACGACCTTCACCAGCTGTGAGAAAGATTCCACATTTTCCTAAGGTGAAATGGTTGACCTTATTTATTTTAACAGATTTGATAATTTGAAACATGAAAACTGCTGTATGATGGACGGATCAATCTCTCACTTTTTTGTGGAGGATTTCTTTTTTATTTTTGGAAAAGTCCATCCTTGAAAGTCAAGAACTGAGGACTCACAATTCCTCAGCTGTGAATGGAGCTGAGGTCTTACTCAGAAATGACAAAACAGGAAGGTGAGGGCAGGTTGTGTGGTGAGCAGATTGGACAGTGTTGAGAGAGAAATACGTCCCCCACTTGGACTGGTGGCGATAGTAGTAAACACAGCAACTTTGTGGGCCCTTTAAATCAACGTCTATTGATTCAATGCTCCATTAAAGGTTTGAGCTGCAGCACTTCTTTTGACTGGAATTTTACCACAAAGCAAAAGAATATGTAATGAATGAGGTTGAAAGATGCCAAGTATATAATGCCCGTTCTGTTCAATTTTGCTTTTGCTATATAGATTGTACTACTACTGTGAATGCTTTATCAGCAGGGCAGCGTGAAGCTAATTATAAAGCCTGAAAATTTTTTATTAAACTGTACTCATTTTATTTTCTATATTAGATCTTCCAAGGCAGCACTCACTGTTTTTCCTGGCCGTTGTCGAGGGAAAAATCTCCGAATGAGAGCAGAATCCAACAAGCAACCATGGGACAAAGCAGCTAGACAAAATTGGTTCAGAGATAGTAGGAACTGCAGATGCTGGAGAATCTGAGATAACAAGGTTAAGAGCTGGATGAACACAGCAGGCCAAGCAGCATCAGAGGAGCAGGAAGGCTGACGTTTCGGGCCTAGTCTAGTCTGCTGTGTTCATCCAGCTCTAGACAAAATTGGAGCTGGTATTAGGATGAATTGGGACAAAAAGCATAAGCTCTGATAGCCTGAAGATTAGAGGTAAACTGAATTTATTATAGTTTGATGCTGAGATTGCAGGCAGTCTGGAGATTGAGGCTAGGGGAAGGGATGTTGTAGGACATTCTTGCGATGGAAGTAGAGGCATTACTGTAAATCATCTGTGGAATTCTTTAACAAACAGGGCTGTTGAGGCTGGGTCATTCTTTATATTGAAGACTGATATGGACAGACCTTTCATTCGCAATGGAATCCGGGTTATAGGGAGAAGGCAGTAAAGTGTCAGATCAGCCAAAATCTCATTGAGTAGTGAAGTAGAGCCAATGGGCTGAATGGCCTACTTCTGCTCCTATGTCTTGAAATCTTATGGTCTTATTACTGAGTTTAAGGCTGGGACTGAAGCTAATGAGAGTTGTAGAAGTTTAGGGCCATGTCTTAGATATTGTAGTTGATTTTAATCAGAATTGTCAGGTGGAAGAGCATCTTGGCCTAATTAAAGTGTCAATTCTGAACTCTAAATAGTGCTCCAGGCTTTACATTTTGGTGGGACCACCAGCTGGGTGTCACAAATACCCACTGGATAAGTGCAGCATTACAGTACAGAGCAGCATTAACCCATGTAAATCGAAGTCCAATAACATCAATGTGTTTCATTAAGTTAGAGGTAACATGATGGAATTTTACCCAACCCCTGGGGACTGTGAGTAGGATAGTGGATGGTCTGCATTGTGTCAGTTCCAAGATGTAGTCTTGGGAAACTTTCCCAGCAGTCAGACACGGCACAATTTGATTGGTCACTCCATTGGGTTGGAAGTAAGTTTAGTCTTAGACTGGATATGTTAACTAACAAGAGAAACAATGTAAGTGCTTCAAGTTTAGAGTTACGTCTTACATGTTGGAGTAGATTCATGGAGGCAGTCTCCTGATAGCAGCTCAGCTGTCCATTGGACTCAGTGATCAACAGCCCAAAGAGGGGCTAAGGCTCTGAGAGACAGTCCCTGTAGCTACAACAATGATTTCCGTTCTCATCCTCAACACCGCCTTGACATTTTTATTTTTAATTTATATACATAGAAGCATCCTAATACCTCAAGTTCTTTTTTTTTAATTAGAGGCTGGTAGCTCCAGTAGAAAGACAGCGCCACAGGGGTGATAGTAGCTGCAGCTGGTAAGACACACTTTTGAGATGTCACACAGTTAAGGTGCCAAACTATAGATGAACGAAGAAGTGGGCTGTTGGGAGCCTGTTGGGTGGGAGGTGTGAAGGGGCAGTTGACAGTAAAAGCATGGGATGACACTTGGCAGAGTTTCCTCTTCCTGCTACTGGGTTCCAGGATGAGGAACAGAGTGTCTTTCAGTGAGAGACCCCTCTCTGTGAATGGGTTTACCTACCATGCACCTCGGATTTATAATGAACAGTAGCGAACAGGAACGTTTAAGTGGCATTAATTGCTTCCTTAAGGGCATTGATTGGCAGGAAGCTCCACTGGCTTAATTGAGGTGGAGATGGGAGAGCGGTGGAGCCTTCATCTTCCACCTTCTGCCTAATTAAATGCACCCTCTATCAGGAGGCACACCTCAGGGAGTGCATTAAATTCCATCCCGAGTGTTGGAATATGAATTTTCTGCCCACTTAATACTTGGTGTCAATGCCCTAACCACTCCGTAAACCTCTCAAGTAAGTTTTGCAATGGCTCAGTCTCCTTCTGGCCCTAGATAAACATTCCTCCCACACCAGCTCACTCCTTTAGTAAACATTCTAAGAGTTCGACATTTAGTGATGTGGGTACATCGCCCAATACCATTCTTGGGTGTTACGGACAAGTCAAACATTTTATTGCCAATCACTGCCCTTACAAAGTACCAATACAGAGTGAGCCAATTCAGAGTGCAATTAAAAGGAAAAATATGGTAGTTTCGAACTGGAATCAGAGATCAGGTATGGTCAGCAGATTCCTTCAATAAAAGTCAGGGGTCAGTTTGGTTTTTAATGGCAATTAAACAGCATTCTGGTCTCTTTTACTGATTATAGTGAGATTTGGTCTTATCCTATCTGGATAACAAGTGCAGTAACACAATTGCTTTACTTTTGTATCCTCAACAGACAATGAGGAATAATATTATGAAGTGGAAAGTAGTGCCTTCTTGTGATCTGAACTAGATGTTCTTGTGTTTCTCCTCCAGGTTCGACTGCATGTTACCATTCCATGGAATCAGATACAAGTTGCATTCAGGGAAGTGCAGTCCTCCGAATACTTACATGGAGACGCTGGTGCACGGCAACAGTTTTCATTGTGCTACCCTGCCAATTTATCCGGGATAGCTGATAGAAGTCTGGAGCTTTGGTAGTAGCTTTGGGAGCCAACACAAAGCAAGTCCCAGGCTTGTAAGCCTTAGAAAGCATGGTGCTGACAAGTGCGTCATTTTGAGAATTCTATTTTGTGTTAAGCGGACATATTCCTAGTGACAGAGGAACTTGTTTTCAGCATCCAGCACTAATCCTTGATGAATTTTAAAGCTTACATTGAAGTATTGTAGATTTTTGGGACCATTATGTTAAGACTTAAAGTCTCCGGGCTACACATGGTTAAAATCAGCAAGATCCCTCCTTCCAGTCATGAATTCTGCTAGAAATAAATGCATTAATGTCAGGAGAGAATAGTAACAAGGTCACGTTATCCTTCCTTCACCAGTTGTATGAATGAAGAGCGGTCAATTTGACAAGTTATCCATAAGTGGCCAGGGGCATGGAACTATGGTCTATCTAAAATCAGCAGTTTCACGAAAGACAGAGAGAAAAGTTGAAGCAGCTGTTCTGAAATCATTGAAGAAGATGGTCATCTGTACAATGCTGCTTATTGGTTATATCTGTCAATGTGGGTTTTCTTCATTCTCCTCCCACAATTGTTTCTAACAACATATAACAAAAGCCACAATTCTTTAGTATCATCAGACTGAAGTTTGGCTCCTGTCATACAGGCATGATGAAACACATCCAATTAATGTACCTGGTGTCCTCAGAAGTATTGGCATGCTGCCAAGAATGAGTAATGTTCTGTAAAACTATGGAAATTTAAAAGTAACCACCAATTTTGTCAATTGTGGCTTGTTTATTTCCATCCTCTTGATGAAGACAACTGTTTCTCAGCCTTCTTTTTGGAAACTTATTAATTATTTAAGCATGGAATCTATTACATTCTTACTTATAGATCTGACCTTTTTTTCTCATTCTGTTGTATCCTTGTGTTCCTCCCACTGATTCACATATTTTTAGGATTAATTTATTATTTTAGCCACTGCAGTTTTAAATGACACACAAAGCTGACACAACAAATCATCCATATTGTTTTACATTTGTTTGTTTTGCAAAAAAAACCCTCCGATTTTCTGCAGCCTTTATTGAAGATGCTGGTTCATGCTAGGATCCTGTTCCATGAAATTACGACTAGTCAGGAAGGTTAAGACTAATGAAATGGAAGACAAGTTGTCTTAACAGATGTCTTAAAGTTGTCTTAAAGAGTGAGAACAAAAATAAAACCAGAGATGTAATGACCATGAAGTATGCCAATCATATGGTACATTTGGGTCTCATAAAAAAAATGATGCAAACCGTAGGAATTTGGTATTAAAGTTTAAAAACAATCATAAACTGAACAAAAGCAAGACAAAGAAATAGTTACAAAATTTAGAAGAAGTCAGTTAATATTATTGCTCCTCTGAAGATCCATGGTGTTATTACAGCTGGTTCCCAGTTTCGAGGGTCACTGATTTATTGTGGTACAGTGCTGGATATGCCCAAAATGTTTACTCTCCCAGATAGGGGTTCTTTATCCCTCTCTCAGTTGGTTGCACCAATATTAAATTAAAAGAGGATCCGTTTCCTTGTGGATGATTTTTCCCAATCCAAATGTTTTATACTTTAAATGTAGCCAAATTAACTAGGATTTTTAAGTTAAAGAAAGACTGAGTTTATTCACTCCTGAACACAAAGATAATGAAACATAATGCATACACATGGATTAGAAATGTGAAACAAGTTTAAAAAAAGTAACAGTTAAAAAAAATACAAATCAGTCTGTAGGTTCCATGAACAATAGACGATGAAACAATGCAATAATTTGGGTGATAGAGCAACATTAATGTTGCCAGTAAAACAATTGGTTTTGAGAACCTTGAGCATTTTTTGACATGCTTCTGTGCTGTTTTCTTTTCAATGGTGACTTGACTGGCTTACATGGCTTTGAGCAATTCGAGCAGGAAATAAGCTTTCTTTATCTGTAGTGCAGTGTTAGCTAGCGGCTTCCTCCAAGTTGTGATCTTCACAGCACACTTGTCCACAATCGTACATCAGCCCACTGACACATGCAGACCATGGGTTGCAGTCAGCTTTTAAGCTATTTTCTGTATATTCATAAAAGGGAATGAAATTTTAGAGCATGGGACATAATCCAGAGGAGACGGCTTTCTGCTGATAAAGGTAGTTAGCCACTCATTACCTCTGTAGCCACAGAGAACATAGTTCATGTTGTTCTGAGTAGTAACTCTGCCTTTGAAGGAATACTGTTCAAAGTTACCTTGGCACCTTCAGTTGTAACCTTCCATGTTTCCATACAGGAATTTACCACACCGTCACTGAATTTACATCTGCAGTTATCTTTTGGTGTTCCCTTTTAAAAGACACATGGTGTAATTAGAAGTTCAATATGAGCACAAGTAATTGTCATGGCAATGTGGTCATTAAAGTAGTTATTCATTACAAGCATCTTCCGTTAAAGTGAAAGATGAGAGAACAATGCACAGATATGGTGAACAAAGGACATGCACGGTTACACTACCTGATAAAACTAAAGGGCCGAATCTTACCTCTTTGGCTGAGTGCAAGTTGCATCAAGTTTAATGAAGGGTTTTCACCACAAGGCCTTGTGAACTTTATTGCCGTATCTTGCCAAACGTGACTCATTAATTACCTACTCTATGGGTTCATAGAACTCTCATCCAGTTCGAGCCCCATCTTCCCACACGCTGTTCCCAGAACAACTGAGTACTCACTGCATATTCCAGAATTGACTGGCATCCCTGGCACTGGCGCTATCTTTAAAAGCCTTTCGTGCACCCAGACAGGCACTGCTGGAGCTGCCTTACACAGTTCCTAGCATTTTCCTAAGACATGGCGAGAAAGGGGGAAATTGGTGTTATTGCTTGTGGACAGGGAGCTGGAGTTCCTACTAAACAGGGGGGTGCACAGGTAGAGACATTCCCTTCCCTCAGGAATAACAGTGGAGGCCAAGACACCAGCCCATACCAGCTGGATCTGAGGTTTCCATCTGGGTTAGTGAAGTCTTAGCTGTTTGGAGGAATGTAGGAAGAATGTCAATGACCTTCTCCACTTCACCAGCATTTGTACTACCATCTTCTGTCCGACACCTCACACACACGAACATTATCGTAGCTACTGTACTCCCATCCCACCAAAGCTCATGGTCTACCAATCTCATTATTGCTTGCAACATCTTTCCTACTCACTTTCAGCCACCCTAATCCCTGACACCATTAACCTTCCCTGCCTTCTGTGCTGCCTATTCACTTGCTCAGGGCAGTTCCCCACCCACACCTACAGTAACAGCTATGCCACCCATTTTTATCTCTCTTAATACATGCTTCTACTCATTCTTGGAGGAAAACAGCCCACAATAGGGCAGAAAGACTCAAGATGGTTGGTGGATTGCCTGACATTCAGCTTCTTGCTATTTATTTGGACAGCTTCTGCACTCTGACTGCCCATGATTGACAGTTATTAGATGCTGCCCCGACTTGCTGTGCCAGGACTCCCTGAGTAAAGGCCATCTTTATGGACTTGGCTGAGGCCTACTGACAATTATGATAAACTACCTTTCTTTGTGTCTGCGCTAAACAAGATAGAAATGTTATAAGCCTTGTATATCTGACTGACAGTAAGGTACAGAAAGGCAAAACTATGTAAGGACAGGAACGTTGTGAGCATCCAGGTAGGTTCAGAGTGAGTGGATGTTATGACAGCAAGCCCAGAGAAGCAGCCTGGTTCAATCTGTGATCTAGTTGCATGCCCCTGAGTACACAATGTTCTTGCAGCAGCATTGCAACAGTAGTTGCCAATGCAATCCAAGATTCAGCATGAAAATGTATAAGCATGTTGGAAGTGGATCAGAGGTGTGCAATGAGGGTTCATAGAGTTTGACACATATTGGATGCCAATGTCCCTGGATGTAGGGCACATGTGGCAAGTGCGCATGAAGTTTGCCCTGAGATGTTGGAGAAATGAGGTGAGCTAAACTCACCAGGTACCCATTTTGATCTTCATGTCAAGTATTTTTGACATCTAGACTGTTCAGTGTGGTTGATATAACAGGAAGTCAAATATTGTGTCAATAAGGGGTTTAACCAACTGTTATATTCCTTCATTGGCAAATTTGCCACTGCCTAACGAGAAACACACTCACTGCTCAGCAAATTTATCAAAGATGCAGTGAGTTGCTCTCGATGTTGAGATATGCCTTGCTGGATTTCTCATACAATTTTGCCACACACTTCATAATATCCCAAATTGTTCAGGTCTCTTTTGGAATTTGCTCAAAATATCTCTAAGTAAATCCTACAATCTTGAAACTCCTTTATTCAGCTGTAGTTGAGGTGTTATGCTTTGATACTTCAGTTTTATTAAAACAGGCTCTTTATGGATACAGAGATTTACTAAACCAGGTACCAGGGTATTTGATGAGTGGATCTTCCTTGATGACAGATACTCCTGAAGAATTTCGACAGAAGTGAAGAGTATTATGAAGAATGTGAATCGCCCCTTGTCTCAGTGTTACTGGTGAACACATTCAGGGTAAATCTGATAATTCCTCAGGTTCAGGACAAATCAATTCTTGAATTCATTTGTACTATTGTACTTTCAACAGGAACTGGTGTATCATCAAAAATCTCTACTCAGGTGGATTCACTGATTATTCTATTTCCATTGTGATAGCTTTAATACAGATGTTAATTAAAGTTAAATTTCCATGTAAGAGTTTTTTATTGTTGTTGTTTATGTATATGAAAGCTTCGGTGTAGACCATAAAGTGAAGGGAAAGTGAAGCAAGGTGAATTGACTTCACAACAGAAGGTAAGGGTTTGTAAAAATGAAAGATGGTCTATCCTGGAAAGGTTCATCAATGATCTTTCTCAAATTTCTGGCTGGATTGCAGTCAGTTGTATTATCTGTATATGATAGTCCAAAGAAGTGCATGTAAGGTGGATTGGGCCATGCTAAATTGCCCATAGTGTCCAAGGATGTGTATGTTAGGTAGATTAGCCATGGGAGTTACAGGGTTACAGGGATAGGTCAGGGAGTGGGTCTGGGTGGGATGCTGTTTGGAGGCTCAGTGTGACACAATGGGCTGAATGGCCTGCTTCCACACTGGAGGGATTCTGTGTCTGGAAACAATGTTTTTAAGGCATATTATTATATTTTCTGATGCATAAAATGATCTGGGCAATTAATAAACTGGAAATTGAAACCTGTGTTGTAAAATCATGGATAGCTGCTCTTTTGAAGAGGCAGCACAGACATCATGGGCCAAATAGCCAACTTCTGTTTTGGCTGTTTCCATGATTCAATGATTACGTTCAGTCGAGTTGGACCAACTCTGAACTATGGATACAGAATACACAGCGTCAGAGACCCAGGTTCGATTCCAGCCTCGAGTGACTGACTGTGTAGAGTTTGCACGTTCTCCTGTATCTGCATAGTTTTCTGCCGGGTGCTCCAGTTTCCTCCCCCAGTCCAAAGATATGCAAGTTAGGTGGATTGGCCGTGCTAAATTACCCAAAGTGTTCAGGGATGTGTAGGTCAGGTGCGTTAGCCATGGAAAATGCAGGGTTACAGGGATAGGGTGGGAAATGGGCCTGGTTGGGATGCTCTTCAGTGAGTTGGTGTGGACTTGTTAGGCCGAATGTCCTGTTCTATTCTATTCTATTCTATTCATAGTTTGTAATGTGGATAAATTTAGGGTGAACAGAGAAAAGATGACTTGCTGGAAACTTGGGGAAATTGAAATGGTCTCCATACTAAAGAGATTTTAAATGTATTTATTAATCATGCCAGAATACATTTGGTCAGCTTGATGCAATTAGCAATGTGAGAAATTGGATACTCGGTGTATCGAGACAATGTTGAATTCGAACACTTCACATGACATTCTACAAATCATTGGTGAGACCAAATTCTGGGACATAGCATGTGATTTTGACCATCGGACTTTGAAAACAATGGAGCTATATTATAGAAACAATCACAGAGTGGTGGAGAAACTGATTTCAGCTTTTAAGGAGCTAAAACATGAGGAAATGCTCAAGTGATTGAGTGAAGTTATAGAGGGCAGAAATATAATCAATAGAGTAAAGATAGATTTCTTTGTTAATATAGATAACATTGAACTCAAGAAGCTATTTAACTTGGAAAATTAACATAAGATCAATGGATTCACAAGCCACGAGCAAATTTAGAGTCTGGGAAAAGTTATTATCTCCTACAAAGGAAATTGACACAAGGTCATTCAACATTACTGAGAAGGGACAGGACCATGATCTGTTGAGAAGGAATATTGAAGGATGTAAAGTTATTAGCAACATAAATTAACTTTCTCAGTGAGCCAAGGAGAAATCACTGACACTAAATGTAGTGAGTCAATAGATAATCTTTAGGTGAGAACAATTTAAATTGATCCTGAAATAATAAACCATGGGGGCTTGAAGCTCAAATGACCTGTTCTTGTTTCAGACTTTCTGGTATTGAGACTATTCATTGTGCACAGGTGGTAAATCTAATTTGATATTAGGCATCTTCCATCATGTCATTATTCTTGAACGAGCCTTGGTTAGGGAAATATCGGTGGACCATTTCAACATGAGAGTAACCCAATTGACTGTAATTGTTTTTGTCTTAGTTGATGTTCTCAAATGCATACTGTGCAGCAGGGGTCACATATATTCATCACCCTCACTGACTTTCCTTTCCTACCTTGAGATTTCTGAGATCAATTCTTCTTATTTAGCCATTGCTTATGTTAATGAATGCAGCAGGGAGGATGAATTGATATTTTCCTCGTTCATATGGCTGTGTTCCACATTATTTAACAGCTGGATTGTTGCAAACATCTATAATAATTATGCAATACAAATCTGCGGTCTAAAAATTGTGAATTTAAGTCTTACAATTGGAATTAGAACTCACAATCCAAAGAAATTAGTGTTGTGTTCTCTTTTAAATGAACTGTATTCAACTGTGTTGGCCACATTACAGGAAGAATGCGAAGAGGTATTAGAAGGGATATGCAAGAATTCTACCAGAATGCTGCCTGGATCAGAGTGTATGAACTATAAGGAGAGGCTGGACAAACTAGGGCTGTTTTGGGTGGAGAGACGGAGGCTGAGGGGAGACCTGATAGGAGTTTATAAAATTATGACAGCCGTAGATAGGGTAGACAATCACAATCTTTTTCCCAGGGTTGAAATATCTAATACTAGAGGGCATGCATTTAACGTAAGAGAGG
Source organism: Rhincodon typus (assembly GCF_021869965.1). Classification (NCBI taxonomy): domain Eukaryota; kingdom Metazoa; phylum Chordata; class Chondrichthyes; order Orectolobiformes; family Rhincodontidae; genus Rhincodon; species Rhincodon typus. Next base: position 14,086,509 of record NC_063356.1, read on the forward strand.
GAAGGAGATTGGTAGAGTTTGGACCGCATTGCCAGGGGTAGTGGTGGGGGCAGATACAATAGGGGCATTTAAGGAGCTTTTAGATAAGCCCATGAATAAACAAGGAATGGAGGGATATGGACCATGGGCAGGTGGAAAGTATTAGTTTAATTTGGCGTCATGTTCAGCACAACATCATGAGCTGAAGGGCCTGTTCCTGTGCTGTACTTTTCAATGTTCTATGCTCTATGAATTGCTAAATTGATGACTGGCTCATCTGGTCCAGTACATTACTTTGGGCAGATATAACAATTTCAAAAAGAAAAATGATTTGTCTCAACTTCTGCCTTAAACCAATAACACTAAAAGAAAACAGAACAACAGAACATGTGTCTCATTGCCGTTTATTGGAACTTATTACACACACATCACTGAGTGAAAATGTTTACATAATAAGTCATTATTTTGAGCCAGTGTCTTTAGAAAAGAAAGGAAATAACAAAAAGAATATTGTGCAATGGAATGTTCTTAATGGAAAGAAGCAAGGGTGAAGCAAGGAAAAATCTTTTCACTCAGTGAGTAGTTTGGGTATTGAACGCACTGACTGGAAGTGTGGCAGAGGCAGGTTCGATCAAGGCATTCAAGTGGGTATTTGATTATTTTTTATCCATATAATCAATGTGCAAGGGAGAAAGCAGGATATTAGCACTTGTTAATGATGCTTATTTAATGAGGCCGTGCTAGCACGATAGACGGAATGTTCTCTTTCTGTACAGCAACACTTCTGTGATAATGACTTTCATATAACATCTGTTCTTCCTTAAAGGGGGTGGAATTCAAATTTGGGTCTATATAATGTTCGACAACATGTATTTAATATAATTTTTATTGAACTCAAAGTGCAGTATTATGCGTACCAACAACGCAGTGTTTTTTTACAGAAAGGATGATATCCATAAGACCCATTTCTAATTACAATTATAATCATATGTGGTCCCTCTTGAATTACTTTACTGAAAGAACATCCCATTGTGACATGGGACCAGCGGCAAAAACAACAGGGAAAGATAAACTCAGTTGTCTACATATCTTGTGTATTCTCAAGGAACACTTCATTTAGGTTTTCCTAATCATTTGCATCTCAAATTTGAAGGTTTTCATTGAAGACTGCTCTCCATGAGTTTCTCATGCCATTCTCTGCTGCTAACTTCATTACAAATGCACATGCTGCCATGACTCTACTCTCAAGCTACCGTGTGGTCATCAGTAGCAGAAGTACTCACCACTGCCAGGATCATCCAGGTTTCCCACTGCCTATGCCATATTTAAATCCAGATGTGCACCAGTTGCAACATAGGACACAGTTCCAGTATGGGAGGAATTGCCCCAAGTTAGCTGAAGATGGCAACCTGATGCCTGGGAGTTCCAGGGGAAGGATTGGTGGGCAGGAGGGCCATCTTCTTTCCTCAGGACCACTGGAAAGTGGCACCATGAAGAAACATCATCTGGAGTGAGGTTAATGTCCCTGATGCACATCACCTTGTTGTTGATTCTGAGTATCAATGCTCGAGGAATGGAGTGCAGATCTGTGCAGATATCCAGCAGACAGTGAGAGTGCCAGATCTAGGTCTCCACAGCAACACAAGCCTATTCATGGAGACAGCCTGACACATGCATGTCAGAGCCAACGTGGTATTGGTGAACCCCTCTGACCTTTGTTCCTCACGGAGTACCTGGATTTGTAGTCAACATTGTTGCTCATTGCATGAGGTACACAACTGGATTTCTGTATGAACAGAAGATTTTAACCTGTACAGAACCTCTGATGATTACAACTTTCTCTTGAAAGGTTTCACATTACTCAGAAGCAGAGCCTGCTCCCTCAGAGATTTGAAAGAAAATTCCATGGCCCACTCTGTGTGTGATGGTAGCCATTTTTCATTCCAATTATGCCCTTGTGATTTGGATGAGGATGAAAGGTGACACAGGATGGAGTAAGCTGAAGGATCAGCATGTCCATCTAGATGACACCTTGAAGGGTCTGGACCCGAAACGTCAGCTTTCCTGTTCCTCTGATGCTGCCTGGCCTGCTGTGTTCCTCCAGCTCCACACCTTGTTATCTCTATGTTCCTACCTGCCTTTTCCTCTCTGTCAAAATTATTGGGTTTCATATTCGCCATATTCGTAGCCAACTCTTTCATTTAATTCTTCACTTGCCCATTCTCCACCACCTCCAACTCTACTGTGCCAAATTCCTGGTCTACAGCTTAGTCATGCCAACTATTATTATGCACAGTCTCTTACCAAAGCCAGGGTGGTGGTAGCCATCAAAGATGCTGCTCCTGCAGTACCTGATATCATCCCATGCTCTACCATCTCTCACCATCTATATGTTGACAATTCATAATTATTCCCTCTGCATCCTAGCATGTAACATCCAATTCACACATTTGACTTCCCTAACTTCTCTGCTACAGCAAGGGCCTCTGATTACCATCACCCCCATACCCCACCCTCACCACCCCCGCCCCCTGCCCGCCCCCCACGCCCAGTCCCCACTTGACATTCAGGGAGCAGATCTCCTGCACTGACCAGTGTCCACACCCATGATTGACTTGGATTGAGAGTTCTGACTTATCACTGGCCAAACCCATGACTGATATCTGTGTAGGTCTTCCATAATTTACTACTAATTCCTGAACTGGTTGCACTGGACCAACAGAACAGATTGTGTACAACTCTATGGACTGCATTGAAATGGAACCCTTGACCCTGTATATCTAAGTGGCCAACTGACTGGGTCCAAGCCCCTGACCTGGCATTGATCACTTTCTTGATTTATTGCACCAGAATCCTCTGCCTGATGACAGTTCTCATTGACTTCATTGAGGACTACTTCCCTTACATTTTGAGACATGGTCATTTGTTGAAGGAGATTTAGTGTGTTTGCTGAATAAGCTGCTGGTACATTGTATACGTGTGACATTGACCCTAACACAGTGCCATGCAGCAATGTTAGCCCCCATTACTGATCAGGAGTGGCATACACAACAAGCTGCTTGCCTTTGTGGCTGTGTTAAAAGGATAGGGAAACAAAAGTACTGTAAGCCTTCAAGTTCCTATTAGGGGAGAAGTGTGTAAACAGGCAAGACTGAGATCTTGTGAGCATCGAAGGAGGTGCAAAGTGAATCACGGCCATGAAAGAAAGCAAGGAGCCCTGAGACACACCCAGTTCTGATTGGTGAGATGGGTGTCTGTTCCTGTGTGCAAAGTGGCCTCATTATCTCATTGTAATGAAAGGAGTCATTGAGCTCCAAAGTTCAGTATTGAAGTGATGAAAAGTATAGTATAATTGACTCAGAGACATGCCATGATAATGTGGTGAAGATAATGCTTGGCTGATGTACATGTTCGCGGACAAAGGATGCAGACAACACCTGGAATGTGCCAGTGTGCCCTGTAATGTTGGGGAATGCTAGCCAAGATAGATACCCAGAAAAAATGGCGATGGGTACCTGGCAGCTGCAAGTTAATCAGCCATTCATGTCAACAATTGTCTCCATCTGATTTCTCTCTGCTGCCTGGGAAATTTTTTTCACGATCGCAGCCGGTGACTAGTAGAGTACTGCAAGGGTCAGAGTTAGAACCACAACTATTCGCGTTATACATTAACAATCTGAATGAAGGCACTGAGGGTATTGTTGCTAAGTTTGCAGATGGAACAAAGATAGGTGGAAGGACAGGGAGTATTGAGGAGGTGGTAGGGTGCAAAAGGGCTTGGGCAGGCTGGGAGAATGGGAAAAGAAATGTCAGATGGAATACAATATGGGTAAATATGAGATTATGCACTTTGGTAGAAGAATAGAGGCATAGATTATTTTCTAAGCGGGGAAAGGCTTTGAAAATTTGAACCACAAAGGGTCTTGGGAGTCCTAGTTCAGGATTCCCTTAAGTTTAATATGCGGGTTGAGTTGACGTTTAGGAAGGCAAATGCAATGTTGGCATTCATTTCGAGAGGGCTAGAAAACAAGAGCAGAAATGTGCTACTGAGACTGTATAAGGCTCTGGTCAGACTGCATTTAGAATATTGTGAGCAGTTTTTGGCCCTGTATCTAAGGATGGATGTGCTGGTGTTGGAGGGTGTCCAGAGCAGGTTTACAAGAATGACCCCAGAATGAAAGGCTTGTCATATGAGGAGTAGTTGAGGACTTTGGATCTGTACTTGATGGAGATTAGATGGATGAGGGGGAGATCTCATTGAAACTTATAGAACACTGAGAGGTTTGGATAGAGTGGATGTGGAGCAGATGTTTCCACTGAGGGAGAGATTAGGACCTGAAGGCACAGAATCAGGGTGAAGGCATGACCCTTTAGAACTGAGATGAGGAGGAATTTCTTCAGCTAGAGGGTGGTTAATCCATCAAACTCATTGCTGCAGAGGGCTGCAGAGGCCATGTCATTTAGTGCATTTAAGGTACAGATAGTTAGGTTCTTGATTAAAGGGAGCAAGGACTACAGGGAGAAGGCAGGACAATGGGGTTGAGAAACATATCGCCTATGATTGAATGGCGGAGTAGACTTGATGGATTGAATGGCCCAATTCTGTACCTGTATGTTATGGTCTTACGGTCTAAAATAGCAACTCAAACATAAAAGAGGCAAGATTAGGTAATAATGAGATGGTAATACATGTAAATAAGTCCCATGCCTCTCAGTAGCAAGATTCTCATTGAGCTGTTAAAGCCTGGAGCAGGACTGTACCAGCAGAGAAGGACATTTTTTAAGTTCTCTTTTTAAAATTTTGTTCTAACCTAATGTGAAATCGCCTATGTGTGACGATGGTACATACTTTTCACTGTATTTTATATTGAATACACGTGGCAATAAGCGATTCAATTTAATTCCATTCAATCTTATGTGCAAGATCATAATTTTCTTTCTCAATGTTGAGAATTTAATTTTTCCAATCACAATGTATTTTTCCAACTGACCTGCCATTGGTCACATCCTTCCCTTGTATTGTAACAATGGAACTTTTCTTGATTGCATTATGCAACAAACTACAACTTGTTTAAGACAAAAAAATCTTCTTGTTAGAATACCAAGTGATTTTGTTTTAGTACTCTAGACCAGTCAGGCCCTTAGGAATCAAACCTAAAAGGAGGACAGCGGCAATAAATCTACTGGGTGTTTCTCTCACCAAGATGCCAGTGGTGAGGATCCATTGGACAGCAAAATATGTTGTAATGCTAAGTCTGTAGTCATGCAATTCTAAGCCCTTGTGGTGCAGTGGTAGTGTCCCTAACTCTGAGGTAGAATGCCTGGGTTCAAGTCCCACCTTGTCCAGAGCTGTGGCATAACATCTCTGAGCAGGTTGATTAGGAAAATATCTACATTCTTGAAATGCTGTACGTGTTAATTTGTAACTCATCACATGTTTTCACAGGAAACAAGAATTGTGGATTGTTGGATAATTAGTGCTGTGCGTCTGATTTAGCTCATTGCAACACATTCCTGTTTGTGAAAGACCTCACATTCTTCAATTTTCACTTCTATAGAAATTGTAGCAGTTTGTAAACGAACCGAGTTCTGACTGAGTGGGCAGCAGCAAAACATTCTCACATTGCCCTTAGCTTTCAGGATTCCTTTCTTGATTGCAATGTACAATTTTTTAAAGAGGATAATCCTGACCAAATTTCATCGATGGGCAACCATAGAATTCGAAGGATAGTTTTCTTTAGTTACATATCCTAGCAGGATAACTAAAACATCCTAATTCAGATGTAATGGAAAATAAATAATTTTAATTAATGCTCTGAATGATCACACCAGCACTTCTTTGGTTAGCAAGTGACAGTCATATTTCAAGAGACTATTAAAAATATTTCAAGTACTGAAATTCATTTATTGATGTTTAGGATGGCAAATTTGCAGATACTGAACCAAAAGTTACTCTAGCCTTTTAACTGATCTTCCACAATTGAAATTTAAACCCTAACATAAACCTATATGTTATCCTTTAATCATCCTTTAATATAAAGCATTGCCATGTATAGTTCCTTCTGAGTTAAAGATACTTATGATTATTTTTGTGTACTGTGTCTCATGTTACAATTGATTAGTACCTTAACAAATGTTTGAATTGCCAAATGGAGTCTTACTTTTAAAGGAAGGAAAAAAATGTGTTGAACTCAATATTTATAACCTATCCCGAGGCACTTCACAGCCAATCAATTACTGCAACATGCGGTCACTGTTATCTGGCCAAAGGCAAACATGGGAGCTATTTGGCCCCTCATGCCTGCTCCACGATTCCACAACATTATGGCTGATCTGTTTGTGTTTCAAATTCCACATTCTCAACTACCCCTGATAGCCTTTGATTTCGTTGCCTAACAAGAGTCTAGCCACCTCTGCCTTAAAAATATTAATTTATCTCACCTCCACAGCCCTCTGAGGTATAGAGTTTCAAAGTCGCACAACCCTCTGGGAGAGAGAAAAAAGAAACCTCTGTTGTAAAAAAAAGGAGATCCCCAATTTTTAAACAATGCCCTGTATAACTGAAGCATATCATAGTGTCATAGTCATAGAGACATCGAGTCATACAGTATGGAAACAGCCCCTTCAGTGCTACCAGTCCATGCTGTACATAATTCCAAGCTAAACTAATTCCACCTGCCTGTTCCTGGCCCATATCCCTCCAAACTCTCCAACCTTTCCTATTCATGTACTAATCCAAATGTCTTTTAAACCTTGTAATTGTACCCGCAACCACCACTTCCTCAGGATGTTCATTCCACACGTGAACCACCCTCTGTGTAAAAAAAAATTGCCTCATGTCTTTTTTAAAGTCTCTCTCCTCTCACCTTAAAAATGTGCCTCCAGTCTTGAAATCCCTCAGCCTAGGGAAAAGGCAACTACAATCAACTCTATCTATACCTTTAAACTTCGATTAGGTCTTTAATATTATGTTCAATTCCTCTCCCAATAAAGGCTAACATTCCATTAGCCTTCTTAATTATTTGCTATATTTCCTTGAAAAAATTTAGTGACTTATACCTTAGAATGCATTTAGAATTCTGCAGCCATTTCCCATGTGAATAATACTCTGCATTTTTTTTCCTGTCAAAGTGACCAACTTTACATTTTCCTGGACTATACTCCATTTGCCAGATTTTTGCCCTCTCACTCAACCTCTCCAAATTCATCGGTCATATCCTTGAGTCCACTTCAAAACAAACTTTCTTATCTATCATTGGAGCCAAATTTGAAGATGACACAATGGCTCACTCAGCTCATCTAAAGCATTGGAATAAATTGTATAACACTGAAGGTCCATTGCAGAGCTTGCTGGACCCTACTGGTCACTTCCTACCAATCAGAAAAAAATCAATTTGTACACATTGTATGTTTTCTGCTGACCAACCAACTTCCTATCATGGTTAGTATGTTACCTATATGAGTCCCTACTACAGCATGAACTCTCACTAGTGCAATTAACTTTTATGTAGCACCTTGTCAAATGCTTGCTGGAAAACCAACAACAGTACATTTGCAAGCTCCTCTCCATCTACAGCATATGATACTTCTTCAAAGAACTCTAATGAATTAGTTAAATATAATTTCCTTTACACCAGCCATGCTCAATCTTCCTGCTTACCTCAATTGTTTTTAAATGCCCAGCTATAACTTCCTTCTTAATCAATTCTTCCCCGCAAAAAAGTCAAGCTAACTGCCCTATAGCTTTCTATTTCAGCTTCCCTCCCTTCTTGAATAAAACGTTGTATTTGTTACTTTTCAGTTCAATAGGACCTTTCCAAAATCTGCTGAATTTTGAAAAATTAACACCAACACATCTTATTACCTCATTAGACACCACTTTTAAGATCCTAGGATGAAGCCTTAGGTGTACAAAATGATCAGAGGTATAGATAGAGTGGACAGCCAGAGACTTTCCTAGGGTGGAGGTAGCTATTATGAGTCGGCATAGTTTTAAAGTGAGTTGAGGTAGATATAGGGAAGACGTCAGAGGAGGTTCTTCACTCAGAGAGTAGTAGGGGTGTGGAATGCATTGCTGGAGAAGGTAGTGGAGTTGGCCTCATTAGGGGCATTTAAGTGGCTATTAGATAGGCACACGGATAATAGTATAAGATAGGGGTGGAGGTTAGACAGACCTTAGGTTTAGGGTAAAAGTTCGGCACAACATCGTGGTCTGAAGGGCCTGTACTGTGCTGTACTGTTCTATGTTCTATGAAGTGATCCGGTCCTGTCAACTTGAAAGCCTACAGATCCATCAGTTTGTTCAGAACCATTTCTCCAGTGATTGTAATTTCATCGAATTTCTCTCTCTTCTAACTTTGGATTTCCAGACATTACTGTCAATTTTTGTCTAACATCTATGATGAACTGTATTAGTAAAATCTAACTACTCACTCAGTAGAGAATCGATGCTTAACTTACTTACTCCCTTCATTTTCAACTACCTGTAAAAACAATTACTTTTTCACCTGATTAATCTTTTATTTATTCACTGACATTCTTTAGATTCTCTACAATCATCATACCTCCCAGTCATCTTTTCCTTTAAGTTTGATTCATTTCTTAATTTCTTTAGTTTCCAAGTATGTTGGGTCCTTCACATAGAAATTTTCTTACAGTGGGAATATTCTTACTCTGAGTATTCTGAAAAATACCTCTAAATATCTACCACTGCTTCTCAATTGATCTATCCACCACTCTAGTATCTCAGTTCATTCTAGTTAACTCAGCTTTCATGCCAACATAGCTGCTCTTACTTAGGTGTAAAATACCAATCTTACTGCCAGCTTCTACCTTCGAAAATGAATGTAAAATTCACTCATTTTATAATCACTGGTAGTAAGAAGTGCCTTTACCCCGAGGTAATTAATTAATTCAGTCACTTTACATGAAACCGAGTCCAGTATAACTTACTCTCTGGTTGATTCCAGAACATGCTGCTTCTGGAAAATAACTTGCAAACAGGCTATAAACTCTCATTCAGACTTCTTTCGCCAATCTGATTTTTCCAGTTTACATGTAAAGTAAATCCTCCATGATTATTGCTGTACCTTTTAAGTACCTAACATTTCTTCTTGTATATTTCTACCTGCTTTATGATTACTCTTAAGGGGTCTGTAAAACACTCCCACCAGTGACTTCTTTCTCCTACTGTTCCTCATCATCAAATTGATTGTACATCCTGATCTCCTGAACCAAGGTCATCTCGAGTTCTTGCACAAATGCCATCCTTGATTAATAATGGTATGCCTCTATCTTTACTTAGTCTCCTATACTACTTGAACTTCTTCATGGACAGGATATTTAATATTCAAGACTCAACCCTTGTTATCATGTCTTTGTAATGGCTGCCAGGCCATATTTATTCATTTTGCCGTGTACTATCAATTTGTTTACTCAGTTATAAATGCAATGCATCTTAAGATATGGTAACTTTATACTGTCTTCTTATTGCCTTTGTAATCTTTAGTCCTGTCTTTTGGTGTATTCGTGTGTTTAATCTCCCTCCTGCCATTGTTTGACTTTCTTTTCCCATATTATGTTAAACATGGCATCTGGTTTCCACACAGCAAGCACCAAAAACAACAGAGAAATGATCAGTTAAGTTGATTTTGGTGGTATTGGATGAGAGATTTTGGGAGGTCTTCATCACTCTTCTTTTAAGTAGTGTGGTGAGGTCTCTTGCATGCGCTCTTACATGATTTTGTCTTCTTCCAGGCTCTTGGAAGGCAAATTGGATGGACTTGCTGCATTTTATAAACCTAGCAAGTCTTAATATTCCACAGAAGGATGATGTGAACGAAGAAGAATTTTGTATTAATAATCCAATTGGTAATAGCTAGAATCTTTCCTACAGACATGTTTAAATGTTTTACAAGCCAAGAAGAATTCTTCATTCAATATTCATTTTGGATTCTTTATGATTTACTATTTGGGCTCTGTTAGATTTTGTACGATATGTCCACTTAAGGATAGTTGATCCAATGTTTACGATGTTATTAATAACTTGCGTATAGCTATTTGGAACCAAAACTGCCATCTATAAATACTATCATTAAATATTTTAGAAATATTCTTCGCACTAGCTTTAGGATTTCGTCTCAGCTTTGGGGTTTTAATCTAACTATTGCAGTAAAGTCTGTTTATTATGGAGAATTCATTTTTGAGAAACTGCTTTCCAATGTTTCTATCCTGTATATTTAAATGACTCCATAAAATTCAATCTTTGATCTTTTATTAAATCAACCACAAGAAATGTTTTAAAGATCATTTACTTCATTTGAAAAAATCTCTCAATGTCCTTTTTGCTGAAGAACTGTAATTCCATTTATTTTGTTTGAAATGTGAAGTAAGCAATGCCGACAATATTTGCTTTTTTGCAAGAAATGCATTAAACTGCACTGCAGTAAATTACAGATCTCTGCAAGTAAAAGGATAAAACAAAGCAAATGAAAACAACTTGCATATCAAATTCTATGAGGGAGGGGCTTAAAGCTGCAATTTGTTATAGTAAAATATGTTGGCTATAATTAATGTTAAAAATTTTGCTTAATAAAATATGCATGCAAGAAATGTGATTGGTTTACAAAAGTTATTATATAATTAACATTTGACAGAGAAATTTTAAAATAAACAAGCTTTAAAAAAATGATAATAGCAGTAATCTATCACTGTATAAAGCAAAGTTCTGAAAATGGATATACGTGAACAGAAGACTTATTAGGAATTTAACAATATTTTGCTAGCACTTATTACCTTTGAAAACATTTTTGTTGTTTTTTAGGATTAATATTCTATATATTTGTTAATTGATTTAAAGGCAAGACAGAAATGTGTGCCATCGTTAAAATAAACCCTTATCTGCTATAAAATATTGCAGCTTTAAAGACCTTTGTAATATGTTAATCTGGAATGAATGGATTTCCATGTGAATTCCTTAGAGTTAACATCACTGAACTGCTCGCCATCAACTTTCTTAGGGCCATCATTGACTAGAAATTAGACTTGATAAGCCTCATAAATGCCATGGGTACTGCAATATGTCAAAAACTGCATAGTTTACAAAAAATGATTCGTCTCCTGATTCCCTAAACCTTCTCTACCATACGTAAGGTAGAATCAGGATTGATGGAATAGAATTCTCCTTACCTGTCTTAACGGCTGCAGAAACAACACCAACACCCAAGATGCCCAACAGCATCCAGGACAAAGCAGAACTGACTGGCACCCCATCTCCCACTTTAAAGCTCATTTCCACCAGTGGCATTTTTTCTTGATTCTTCCATTGAATGTGGGAGTCACTGGCAAAGCCATCATTTATTGCCTGTCCCTATCTGGCCTTGACCTGAGTGGCTTGCCAGGCAATTTCAGAAGGCATTCAAGTGTCAACCACTTTCTATGCATCTGGATTCATTTGTAAGCCAGACCACATAAGGACAACAGATTTCCTTCCCTAAATAGCATAAGTGAACCAGACTGCTTTCTAATGGCAATATTTTCATCACATCATTACTGAGATTTATATTCCAGATTTGTTAATTGAATAAAAATGTCATCAACTGGTGATTTGGGGTTTTCAGCATATCTCCATTGTATTATTCTAGGCTTCTGGATTGCTAGCCTCACGACATGATCATTGCGCCACCCTCTGCATTCTGCAAGGGCACTAGTGCAACAATTTATTGAGGCTGCTTTGGAAGCACTTTCCAAATGCTTAACATTTCAGCTAGGATCATAGAGTCCCTACTGTGTGGAAGCAGGCCATTCACCCCGTTAGGTTCATGCTGCCCCTCCAAAGAGCATCCCACCCAATTCCCCCTAGCCCTGCATTTTCCATGGCCAATCCACCTAGCCTGCACATCTTTGGACTGTTGGAGGATCCCACACAGAAACAGAGATAATGTGCAAGCTCCACACAGGAATTGAACCCAGGCCCCTGGTGCTGTGAGGTAGCAGTGGTAACCACTGAGCTACCAAAATGCCCAGAATGATAGGACACTACTTCATCAGGAACATTGCAGCTTCTAAGATCCTTTTCAAATCAGATGCCATCTCAACATGGATGTAAACTGCTGATCCTTCATCAATATTGATATTAAATCTTGGAACTCATTGTCTAAGAGCATTTTGGATGTCCCTCCACCTAATCAACAGCTAAGGTTCAATAAGATTGCACACCACAACCTTCTCCAGGGTAATCATCTTAGCCAATAAATAGTGACCTTGCTACCAAAACTAATCTCCCAAGAATGATTTTTTTTAGCAAACTGAATCAGAACAGAGTTATAGAGCAAGCAGAATTCAGCAAGTTTGGTTGTGGATACAAACTTTAAGACAACTAAAATTAAAGTTAATTTACTTAAGAAATATATTGCTGTTAATGGAAAGTGTGCATTTTCTACTCTAAAGAAGATATGTTTGCAAGCTGAAGCAAACATAAATTCTGTATTCTCGACACAGAGCTCATGTCCTTATATTTCCTGATGCACATATCCCTTAGTATAGAATAAATGCAGGGTTGTTCATTCTTGGATATGAATACTTGAAAAGATAGATCCGAATACGAAGCTATTTTCTGTTCTATCTTTTAGGATACATTTTAGTATGCATTTTGGTATATTTCTTGTCCGGAATCTAAAGATGTTAGAGTTTATGAAAAGTATATAAGGCACAAGCTAGGAGAGAAGTGAAACAACCTTATTAACAGCCAGGTGATACACTCTACAGAATCTAAGCCTCTCAATGTGAAGACTGCAACGTATTTGTGATGATCGTGTTAAAGCTAGAGAACATCGCTCACTCTAATGCTTATGGCATCACTGTTTTTCCTCTAGATGCTGACAGAAGAAGCCACATGAGGACAGACAGACTTTAAACAAATTGGAGCAATTGAGCGGAATGCAAAATAGATCCAATTTAACATGTTTGAATTACTACAAACACTAATTTCCTCCTTCCTCTCTGGATCTCATACTAATAAATTTTGGAAGTGATAATTACGTCTGCTATTATCTTGTCTATTAGTTCTACATCAATGGCACCAGCTGCTGGAAAGGGACAAAATGACTATTTAATCATTTCAAAGTCAGCACAAATTCAACATTATGTAGCCTGACGGCTATTAACTGACTGTGCATGAAATGATAAGACAGTGTGTAGGACAAAACTACACTGTGTAAACAATTAACAATGAGAAAAAAGCTGTAGGAGGATGAAAGAATTACCAAGAGCAATTGCTAATGATGTATTTTGTCGCTGCCTTTGCTTTATTTCCTTGCATTAATATGTAATTGGTGATAGATTTACAGGAGAGATAGCTCACATTGGCATTGCACAGGTCTTGTTTGGTTGAAATCACATGGAAGTCCATTGATCCCTTAATGTCTTAAATTGAGAAGGATATATAGGCAACAAATTAGAAAGAGAAAGGGAATAGATCTTAAGATTTCCAGCAGATATTACCAAACCATGCTACAGTGACTTCACATAACAAGTGGCATATTAGCTTTCACTAGTTTAGACAAAAAGGTGATTCTGCATTCTTCTGATCTGCACCACAACAGGGGCAAATATCAATGTCATTGTTTGCTCATTGTCTTAATACCACAAATGGAGTATTTGAGAATCAGAGAGGGAATCACAAGGTGTGTTCTGTAGGTACAAGGCTCACTACAGTTTCAAGTTTATTCCTTTCTAAGTATTTCTAACTTTTTTAAAATCTGTTTTTTGTCCCTTGTTTCTTCCAGGATAGGTTGACGTGCATGGAGGCTAAACCATATTTATATGCGACATACTGAACATATCAGCTGGTCTTGTCTTTCCTCTTCATATGATACTTCTCCTGTGAAGCAAAAGTTTGCACACACTATTGAGGGTTTAATACAAATGTAGTGGCCCCATTTATTAGATTACTTTTGTGTCCAAATTGAAACAAAATAATCTGAAAGGGAAGAAACCGTGTCTGCAGTATTTTGTGCCTGATCATTTAACACAACCATAGCAATAATCTGACAGAAAGAAAGTTGGCCTAATAGCCCTATGAGAAAATTGGCTCTGTTTCAAGAGTGGAAGGGGGACTTGCTGGGGACTAGCTTTCAAACCACTATTGCCTGCAGGAGTCTGAAACACATCCTTATTTCCATTGGTATCGGGAGCGCCAGCGCATTCCCATCCAATCGTAGATATCGAAGGCGTGGTATCACATCCAGATCATGGGCATGTAAAGCAATGTTATCGATGGGACATGGGCAGATTTCAGTTCCATTGATTTCTGTGAGGAAGAGAAAAGTAACTTTAAGTTGGTAGATGTTCAGGAACCAAAACGTCCTGCATTAATCTTTTCCACAAATCCCTATATCCAATATGATAGTGGCAAATGTCTATGGAAATGAGACACACTGTCATTATATCCATTTGGCAATGGTGAGTTATGTACCTCCCAGCTCCTTATCCTCTACTGCAGTGAAAGGTTACAGCTAACTGTACTTTGCTGCTTCGAAAATTGCTTTAAATTTTGTGAAATTATCATATCAAAATAAGGGAGAATTCAAGGTATTAAAATGCCTGAATTACCTCTGACCCTCTATATTTGAAGACTTAACTTGGCATTCACTCATTGTGCAAAGTGATTTCAAGGGTGGCCATCTCTTGAGGCCACAAATATAAAATGCCTGGGGGAATGAAGTCATCATGTATTAAGATGGCATCATCGTGTGCATGATGACATTGTCATTTATTTGGATGGCATCATTGCCTGTGGGGAACCATGACAAAAATCATGGTGGAGGAAGATGGAAAAAATATATACGTCAATTTGACGTGCATCCAATCTCCTTGACGTTGCTGTAGATGGGGAAAGGTCCTTATTGGTGTAACAGGCAGGTAGTTATGGCATAGTGAGAGTGTCCCTATCTTACACCAGAAGGTCTAGCTTTAAGTCACACCTCTTCCAGAGGTATTTCTAAGCAGGTTGAGTTTTGGCTGATCTCTGTGTAAATAAGGGTTTGCTCTTTTTCACATGGCTCTTGTGACACAGCAGCAGTGTCTCTGCCTCTGATCCAGGAGATCCCAGTTCAAGACCCACGTGCTCCAGCGGTGTGTAAAAATATCTCTGAGCAGGTTGACTAGGAAAATACTTACATGTGCACAAAGTGATATTGGGCAGTGGCTAGATATTCAAAGAAACTGACCTGTCTAGTATAAAACTGAATGGATGGCCAGCATAATAACACAGGAGATTCTCGTATTCATTATTTTACATTGTATACATAGTTTAAAAATAATTCAGATTCAAATTTTCAGATATAAATTGATTATTTTATACAGATCCCTGATTTCTTAAACAATATTTTAGGCCATCAATGCAGAAGAGTTTTAGCTTAAAGATAAGTGCAAGATTTGAGTAATCTATTAGCAGGATATTGTAACTAGTGGTGTCACTAATCAACACTGTAGGTACGAATGATAATGTCAAACTTCATAACACTTGTTCAATAATGAATCAATATCTACTATTAACTAAAGTAGACAATATTACTGATTTTTTCTGTCTAGCCAATTACTAATAACTCCATTAACTTGTATTAAAATAATTGTCTTTTAAGTGTAAATCAGATAGTAGTTCAGTGGTAAAACATCTCTACTGATCAAACAGTTTGAATGAAAAGCTAAAAGAGAGTATCGTTGATAATCTAAATAATTAAAAGATCATCAACAGTTTACAGATACTTCAAAGTAAATTACTTATAATTCTGAATAGTTTACCATATTGTGTAGAATTGGAACAATCAAATTGGAACCTACCAAATAAAACACAAAAACTTACTTCCAATATTGTTGTGGCTGAGATGCAGGTGTTCCAGCTTTGTATTAAAGGTTGGTATTGAATTGAGTTTGTTGTTGGACAGGTGGAGATCTAGGAGAGTTGATAGATTAAAAAGACCATTGGGAATACCTTGGTCTGTCAACTGGTTAAAATTCAGCCTTAAAAATGCCAAATGGTGTAAATTCTTGAAATAGTCACCAGGTATTTCCTTGATTTGATTTTTATCCAAGAAGAGTTGGAAGACATCCTGAGGTATGGTTGGAGGCATTTTCTTCAAGGAATTGTGAGCCAAGTTGAGCTGCATTAGGCTTTTGAGACCTTTGAATGTATTCTTATTGAACACACCATCAGATAGCTTATTGTGGTGGAGGTCAAGTAAAGTGAGATTTTCCATCTTGCTGAAGCTACCTGCTGGGATTTTGGAGATTTGATTCCTAGATAGTCGAAGTTGTTCTAGACTAGATGGAAGATTTGCAGGAACTACACTTAATTTATTTCTATCCATGTACAAGAAAAGAAGTTTATTCAGAATGTTGAAAACTTCCTTATCAACCTTTTGGTTCGAAATCCTGTTGTTGTCCAAATTGATCCATTTGAGTTCTGTTGCATTCCTGAAAGCCCGTTCTGGAAGACCATCGATGAAATTATTTTGGAGATAGAGATAATGGATCCTAGGTGGAATGATGGGGACCATTCTTAGATTACGGCTGTCACAATAGAGTGCGTTGGGATAGTCAGGGGGGCAGTTACACTCTCTTGGGCAGTCTGGGTACACAGACACTGGACCTGGGGGTAGAGGTGGTGGAAGTGTTGTAACATGACTTGGCTCTGTAGGCTCAATGACAATTGCTTTTCCAGGCTTTGGAGTTTTTGGAGCCTTGGGAAGCTTGGGAGGCTTCGGAGGCTTTGGAGGCTTGGGAGGTTTGGTTTTCGGTTGACGACGTTGGCAATGGACCACTGTGGTCAGAATAAGACAAATGGAGAGTATGTATCCAAAATGGTTCATGATCCAGATGAACCTTTACTTGAAAAAAAAGTTCCAAAGTTTTTTGTTAATATGCAATGAATAGATAAATGAAAAGAAGCAACTGAAACTAAAGCTTAGTTAATTATACCTCATAAAACAAACCTGTATACAAACAGCAGATAAGTTTAGGAAAGGGTTCAGATAGCACTTTAGCTTTTGAGCTTGAAGATCATGGGTTCAAGTCTCACTCTAAGACCTGATGACCATGGATGGATTCAGCACAGTATAGCCTATGAAGTTGTTAGTCAGCCAACAAACCCTTCCATGTGGTTCTCCAAAGGAGAAGCAAGTATAAAATATGATAGACAAGCTTATAAAGTTTCTCCTACATAAAACCTTGGGTGATGCAGCCTAATTTGTTGTGATATATACAGTATTATTTTAATATTAGTGTTAGCCCATTACTTTTAATGCGAAAGTTAATCAACACAGAAAAATCGCCACACATGCCTCACTATAGTGGTGGAAGTACGACATCAAAGCAGGTATTGTACAATATAAAATTTTGTTTTCCTTTTGCAGGAAACAATTCCTGTAAATGTGTTGATCTTTGCTGAGACAGCACCTGGAGTATTATGCATGGTTTGGTCTCCTTATCTAAAGAAGGATAAACTTGCCAAAGAAAGAGTTCAACAGACAGATTCCTGGGATGGCAGGATTGTCCTATGAGAAGCGTTTGGGAGTATGGGCCTGTATTCTGTGGAGTTTAGAAGAATGAGAGGCAATCTTATGGAAACGTACAAAATTCTGACATAGCTCAACTATATAGATGTAGGAACGATGTTTGTCCTGGCTGGGGATTTAGAAATAGGGGAAAGAGTCTCATAATAAGTGATACGCCATTTAAGCCTGCGAAAAGGTGGAGATTCTTCACTAAGAGAGTGGTGAATCTTAGATTTCTCTGTCCCAGAAAGCTGTGGAGGCTTTAGTTGTTCAACATGTTCAAGCCAGAGACTGATACATTGCACAGAATCATAGAATCCCTACAGTGTGGAAGGAGGCCATTGAGTGTGCACTGACCCTGCAAAGAGCATCCCATCCAGACCCAGACCCTCACTGCATCCCATAACCCACATTTACCGTAACGAATCCATTTAGTCTAACACATTGCTGAACTCTATGGACAATTTCAGCATGGCCAGTCCACCTAATCTGCAAATCATTGGACTGTGGGAGGAAATGGAGCACTGGGAGGAAACCCACGCAGACACAGGGAGAATGTGCAAACTCCACACAGACAGTCACCCAAGGCTGGAATTGAACCCGGGTCTCTGATGCTGTGAGGCAGCAACGCTAGCCACTGTGCTGCCCAAATTCCTAGATATTAAAAGATATGAAGGGACAGGACAATTGTGTGGGAAAATAGCATTGCGATCAACCATGACCTTGTTGAATGTTGAAACAGGATAATTGGACTGAATAATTTACTCTTGCTTCTGTTTCCTGTGTTCTTAAGAATCAATTGCTCCTTGTTCAGTGTACCATAGTTGTAGGTCATACTATATTGCCTCAAAACATTTTGATTCACAATAGAGCACTGCTCAACTAATCTATAGCCTATCTGTAGTGTCACAGGATGGGACTCCTTTTAAGCTGAAAAATTACTCTGTGATGTTATTGATCAAAAATTAAGAGTTTTTTTCAAATGAAACTTTCACTCTGGGATTTTAACATAGGTTTTTGTCTCCATTGGAATTAACATTCTTTTAAAAGTAGTGGATAGAAGAGCCTAACCAAACACATGGTGCAATCATACAATAATATTATGTGATATATTATATGGGGCAGCACGGAGGCACAGTGGTTAGCACTGCTGCCTCACAGCGCCAGAGACCTGGGTTCAATTCCACCCTTGCGTGGCTGTCTGTGTGGAGTTTGCACATTCTCCCCGTGTCTGTGTGGGTTTCCTTTGGGTGCTCTGGTTTCCTCCCACAGTCCAAAGATGTGCAACTAGGTGGATTGGCCATGCTAAATTGCTCATAGTGTTCAGGGATGCGTAGATTAGGTGGGTTATAGGGGGATGGGTTTGGGTGGGTGTTCTGAGGGTTGGTGTGGACTTGTTGGGCCAAAGGGCCTGTTTCCACACTGTAGAGATTCTATGAATGAACTATGAAATGAACAACTCCACAAAGGGTGGAATCCTGTCACCTTGTCACCCTTTATTTACAAGTGGACCTTGACACAGGTCCAGCTCCCTCAGATCCAACTCTTACAGTGAGCAGGATAGCTGACACTCATGTTCTTATCTGTCAGCCAGGGCTCCCTGATTAGACCAGATTAACAGCCCCAATTAGGAAACTCATTTTCTACGAGGTCCACCTGGCTGATCTCAAAACAATTACTATATTATGCACTATCGTATGCTCTACTTCTAAACAGTTGCAAAAAATGCAAAAATAAAGATCAGAATCATTGAAAAAGTATACAGCACAAACATCTCCCACACATAAAACATATGCAGTAGAAATTGAGATAACAAGGTGTAGAGCTGGATGAACACAGCAGATCAAGCAGCATCAGAGGAGCAGGAAGGCTGACGTTTCTTTCTGAAGAAGGGTCTAGGCCCAAAACGTCAGCCTTCCTGCTCCTCTGATACTGCTTGACCTGCTGTGTTCATCCTGATCTACACCTTGTTATCTCAGATTCTCCAGCATCTGCAGTTCCTACTATCTCTGCAGTAGAAATTGTCCCTTTTCCAAATTCAAATTACTGAGCACTGTTCAAAACCTGTAGCATTGTGACAGACTACTAAAAAAAATTACTTCCAAATGATCTCACTGTTTCACTGCGTTAGGCTAATTAATTCCTCCTGGCTACTCTGAAAGGCTTAGCGAGTTCACACTGAAGGATTCTATTTAGAATTGAATCAGTCTTGCTCAAAGAAAAAAAATAAAAGCATATGGTGCATCACTTAGAATCTTTCAAAGCTGCTGAAGTAATTGTGTACACAGAATAAAAATGAGAATTATATTAACATGGAGTACTCTCTGACATCCCTCTGGCAGTGCATTGCTGGCATCATTTACATTTTACTGTTAGCAGAGACAAGGTTACCAAAGGTGGAACAATACTACCAAATAATACCTACCAAATATTGTAGGTGCTGGATATCTGAAACAAAAAACTGAAAATACTGACAACACAGTATGGCTTCAAACACATTGGATGGTGCCTCTACCCATTACATAAACAAAGGTGGCAAAAAGTCTGTTTCAATGGTCCCCTGTTCATCTCTCAGTAGTGGGTTATGAAGTAAACATTGTACATGTCAATAAGAGAATTAATGGGAGCTGAAACATAACTCCTTTGTTTATTCTTTTACCATAATTATGTTGGTAGCACGTAAAGGACAGGCAGTAGAATAGCCGCAACAAGAGTGTGTTGATGGCACAGTCCAGAGTGCCTGGTTCAACAATATGCTTCTTGTTCCATTTTTAATCAATCTTTATAATTGGGTGTTAGGTTAATTAGAGAGAAATGGGCTGCCTAAAGTGTACTGGGCTGTGACCATTATTGTCATCATTGGAAAATTTCTTAGCATGTTCTACGGATGGAGAAATAACAACATTTGCCTCTAACCAACACTGTAAAGAGATTATCTGGTCATTAATTTCCTTACTGTTGGTGGGGCTTGCTGCGCTTGAATTGACTACTGCATTTGCGACTCTCAAAAACTGCTTCATTGATTGTAAAGCACCTTGAGGCACCTAGAAACCATCAAAGGCTCCATAAAAATGCAATTCCTTCTTATTTATGCAATACATTGTTCCAATTATATTTTTGTGCCTGTACAGTAAATCTTTCGATTACATTAGGCATTTCTATTAACCTCATGTATTGGAAGGGAAAAACAGTCAAGTGTGAGGCAGCCTGTTGTATCCTGATTTTTGTTCCTGATTTGTTGGATTGAATATTATGAACCTCCAATATAGCACCCAGGAATTATTATCACATTACTGTCCGACAGAAACGTGTAGGCAGTAATACTTTATCAATAGCAATCCCATCATTTGTAGGTTACTTATTCTGAAGTTTCTTTTAATGGATATTTTCTTCAGCTGAATTAATGGGCTTGGGTAAAATTAGAACATTCATTCTGTTGCCCTTTATGAGTATCTAACATGGAAATATTATTGACATATATTGGATGTTATTTAATAATTAAATTTAGAAAGTTAATTTTAACAATAACTGTGGAAAAATTATGTCATGTGTATAATAATGTAATGTTTTAGTTGCTAAAACTACACTGGTTTATGAACAGTGGGGCAAAGTACTTTGAACGAAAAATCAATTAGTTATTTACATATCCCTGTACTTCAACATTTGAAGACAGAAGAAAATAATTACATTGCAAGCCATCTTTAAATATGTTTCATCTTTTTGAACATTTACATATCAATGCTTAGAGATATTCCTTAATAATTTGAAATGCTTTAACACTCAATTTCACGGAATTACAGAATAATACAGCAAAGAAAGAGACCATTCAACACATCACGCACATGCTGTCTCTTTGAAGGAGCTATCCGTTTTTATAGCCTATCTCCGCTGCCTTGCAAAAGGTATCCCCTTGTGTCTAATTTTTTTTTGGATTAAAGTGATTTAGAAGGTTTAAATTTTGTTTAACATAATGTTATTTTTATCTCAAGGCACAACTGAATCTAAAGGCATTGGGTGGGAGTGACATCAAAGTTAATTTCAGCAATCAGAGTAATTGGAAGACATAAACAAACACTGCAACAAATAAATTTGTCCCAGAGAATCAAGATTGCCTTCCCCTGTCCTCTTCCCTGTCAATTATGCCAATGTTTCTATTTGTTATGTGATATAATTTCCAGATTTCCCATTCCAATTTGGCTATCAAACAGGTCAGTTGGATTGTCAATCAGAATCACTGAAACCATTTTCAAATGGGCTGAAATGATAAATTGCACATTATAAAAACACTACTTGAAAATCTTATCAAATCGTAATTTTGTTTTCTGTATCCACCATGCACTCCTGTCACTCTGGAGTCTACTAGCTTCAAGTTCACTAAATTTATCTGCTGTGCATTCACCGCAGCTGTTATCAGTTTCATTCCACTGTCTCTATTAGTGGCTTTTGCCTCTAGTGCTATGAGAAAGATTTTTGTGACAAATTACTACCCTACCCAACTTGAGTTTGGGGGTGGCGGCATTTCATCCAAAGGTTCAAATGCAGTGGCTGGTCAAGGAACATGGCATTGAGAAAGCAGAGGAAATGCGCGTGAGGGTCTGTAGACCCTTACCTTTTATGCTAATGCCCCTGCTGTCTCATTCCCATGACGTCAGTCCTCTGACCTCCATCCTGCCATCTAGTCTGATCTGGAATCTAGCGATGATCCTAAGCTTTTGAGTGGAGAGCTCACCATCAGCAGCAACTTTCTCCATGGTAACATTACAGCTCCATAGAACTACTGACCTCTGATTGGCCAGCAGTTCTCATAAAATCAGACCACTGTCCCCTCAGAGTCCTTCATCCTTGGAAAGGTCCACCATTCTTCAGTGGTGCTTAATTTAGACAGCTTTTCCTATTAAAGGGCTGTCATTGGCCCTCTACTTGATGGCTGAGACCCCTGTTACTGACCTTTAATATTGCCTTATCACACAGACAGAAGCCTCAAGGTGGCAGTACATGAGTGGCTGCAGTTTGTATTGAGCACAAGATACCACAAAGATAGATTATGAGACAGAAAGAACATGTATAAATGTCAGCTGATGCCTTCAGTTCTGCTTTTAATTGACTATTGTGTATCTCCCAGGAGCTAACCGCAGTGATTAAATGAAAGAATACTACATAAACAGAAAATTAGCATCCAAATAACATGTTTTACAATTTAGGGCATTGAAAGCCTTTCCCCAAAGTAAAGTATTATTGCTTTGATGTGTAGTCAATCCTGTAATACCGGGATATTCAACTGCCAATTTCTGCATAGCAATGTTCCAAAACACTTGCAAGACAATGATCGAATAATCTCTTTTAGTGATGTTGGGTTGGATGAAAAAAGTATTGACCATGCTGTGTTTTAAATACATCTGCAGGATCGATTACATCTACCCGAAGCAAAACAAAACTTATCACCTATTTAAAAAGTAATGTAACGTTGCTCCATTGCCAAGTTTACCATGTACCAAATGAAATGAAGATATGGAGATGGCTTGACATTTCTACGTGTCAAATTCTTATATCAAGTCGTCAGTTATTTTACATGACAAAATGGGATTTAAGCTACATCACAGATGCAAAGCCATCCCAAATTTGCTATCATCACAGGCTCACTTACTGATCAATGCCAAATTATTATACAATGATTTCAGTTCTCTTGCTTTCGGACCAGATCCGAAACATGACTGAAACTGTTGGCAATGCTGATAGTTTTATGATAACAGAGTGAAGATATTGGCTCTGGAGCCTACCAATACAGTGTGTTTACACTGGGATACTTCCAAATCTTAAAACTGAGACATGCTGAGTCATTTTGGATGGCAAGAATGTTGAACAAAAATGCTAGTGAGTCGGGTTTTTGATAGGGCAACATTGCCTATTTATTATTTGAGCCTGATTGATGAAAACTCGGTTTTGCTTATCATTTCTTGGACTGAAACTTGTCATTCAAATGACCCTGCAACATAAACATTGTATTTGAACGTAACTGGCTTTATTTCATCGTACATTTTCAAGTAATAGAACAATTTTCCAATTTCAGAAGAAAAATCCATGATTTGTGATTTACGGGAAGGCAGACTGCAAGAAAAGTCAGATTAAAGAGGTAGATAAATTTAAGGTTATAGCCATTATGTTATTTGAGTAATGGGGAGTTGGTTAGCTCATTGGCTGACTGGCTGATTTACAATGCAGGTGGTACCTACAGCACAGGTTTAATTCCTGTAATGGCTGAGATTACCAGGAAGGTCCCACATTCACAACCGCACCCCATGCTTTAGGCATAGTGAGCCTCAGGTTAAGGTACAACCAGTCATCTTACTCTCTAATCAGAAAGCAGCCCTCTAGGACTAAAATGAGTTTACCTGGACATGAGCTCAAATATCACTGCAGCTCCTGGACGATTTAAATTCAGAGAAATAAAGTTATGTTAATTAAAAAAAACAATGGTTAGTATCAGTTACCGACAGGAATTCTGTAAAAACGGTGGCTCAGTGGTTAGCACTGCTGCCTCACAGCACCAGGGACCCAGGTTCGTTTCCAGCCTCGGGTGACTGTCTGTGTGGAGTTTGCACATTCTCCCTGCGTCTGCATGGATTTCCTCCCACAGTCCAAAGATGTGCAGGTTAGGGTGGATTGGCTGTGCTAAATTTCCCACAGTGTCTAGGGTGGGAAATGCAGGGATAGGGTAGGGGGTGGGTCTGGGTGGGATGCTCTTCAGAGGGACGGTGTTGTCTCGATGGGCCAAATAGCCTGCTTCCACACTGTAGGGATTCTATGATTCTATAATGTCCTTTGAGAAAGAAAATCTGTCATCCTTAACCAATCTGGCCTTAGAATGATTCCACTACAATTGCAGCTGCGCTCTGATATGGTTCCCAGGTCATTCAGTTGTACAGCTACAAATTACCTTCCCAATAACACCTGCATTCACTAAATTAAAAAGAAAGGAATAAAAGAAAAACATAGTTTGGCTTTGATCAGAATGTGTCTAGTTGATCATTTAGACTGTTAGAAAAAATGTAGACTGCACTATGAGTAGAGTTTTGTTTTTGCAGATGTAAATGTAAAAGTTTCTTCATCTCAACTTCTCTGGAACATTGGAAAAATGTGAACCTGAACAATTTAAAAGTCACGGCATAAAGGCACTGGTGCAGAGCCATTAACGAGGCTTTCAGGCACACACTGAAGCTAAAAGATTAGAAGCAGTGTCTTATATTCATAAATAATTGAATAAATGAAGGGATTAAGGGTGCAGTCATGCACATAACACAGCCTGATTAAGAAGTAAGTATGCTTTATCCAGCAAGAAGTAATTTGCTGAAGTTTATTGTCAAAAACATATCAGAACATGACATAACATTTTTCAGTTTTATGTGTGAGATTTTGTTCACAGTGAAAAATGCCCTTCAGTTCCACATAATCCTATCATAATATATTTTAACATAGAATCCCTACAGTGTGGAAACAGACCCTTTGGCCCAACAAGTCCACACCAAACCTCAGAGCATCCCACCCAGACCCATTCCCCTATAACCCACCTAATCTACACATCCCTGAACAGTATGGGCAATTTAGCATGGCTAATCCACCTAACCTGCACATCTTTAGACTGTGGGAGGAAACCAGAGCACACCCACACAGACATGGGGAGAATGTGCAAACTCCACACAGACAGTCACCCAAGGCTGGAATTGAACCTGGGCCCCTGGTACTATGAGGCAGCAGTGCTAACCACTGTGCTACCATGCTACCCTGTATCACTTTACTTCATGCTACTTTGAAAATAAAAACTCAATATTTTAAAAAGAATTGTATTGAAATTAAAAGAGGAAATGTTTTAAGCAGGGGATGGCTGAGGGATGAGTTTCAGCTTCCACGCTACAGGTTGGTAGTAACTTGCTCAAAGTTTACTTCTTAGTGACACATTTGTGAAATTAGCAATATGTATGCACTTTTGAGAAGAGAGATTTTATGTTTACTCCCAGGATGTGGACATTACTAGCAAGTCCAATATTTCTTGCCCATTCCTAATTGCCTTTGAGAAGGTGACGATGAGTTGCCTTCTTGAGCCTACAGCAGTCCATGAGATGCAGGTACTACCATGGTGCAATTAGATGTGGAGTTCCACGTTTTTGACTCAATAACAGTGAATGAAGGGTAATATAGCTATTAGTCAAGGAAGTGAGAGACTTGGATGGGAGCATGCAGGTGGCAATGTTGTCTTTTGCCTGTTTCCAATGTTCTCCTAGGTGTTAGAGGTGCCAGGTTCAGAAGGGGCTTTGCTGAGTTACTGGAATGCATCTTGTTGATGGTACATGCTGCTGCCACACTGTGTTGGTTCTGGAGGGAATGGATGTCCGAGGTAGCTGATGGGGTGCTAATCAAGCAGGCTGATTTGTCTTGGATGGTGCTGAGATTCTTGAACATTTTGGAACTGCACTCATCTATGCAAGTGGAGAATTTAAACTTATTATATGTGATGGACAGGCTTCAGGAATCAGAAGGTAGGTTACTCAATGCAGAATTTTTCATCTCTGACCTGCTCATGTAGTTCTGCTATTTATATGGCTGGTCCAGCTCAGCTTCTGGTCAATGGGACATAGGTACATTCATTATTATTTGACTAAGTCACTGCCTTGCACTTCTGTAGTGTGAATATTATTTTCCAATTATCAGGCCAAGTCTGAATGTTGTCTGGTACATTGAATGTGACCATTGTACAGCTATCTGCTCAGTCGTTAATGTGCTGAATATATTGAAATTACCAGTGAACATCCCCACTTCTGCCATTATAATGCAAGGAAGATAACTGATGATGCCTCGGTGGACCTAGGACGCTACCTTGAGGAACTGCTGCAGCAAAGCCTTCAAAAATAACAACCTTCACAGTGGAAGTAATGTGTACTATCTACAAGCAACCATTAATGCTTCTCTGCAAACACCTTCCAAACACACAATCTCTACCACTTATCACCCAATGAAGGAGCAACGCTCCAAAAGCTTGTGATTTTAAATAAACCTTTTGGACTATAGCCTGGTGTTGTGTGACATCTGAATTTGTGCACCGCAGGCCAACACCAGCACCTTCACATCAGGCGGTTGACAACACCTTCCACCACTTTGCTAATGATTGAGAATAGTCTGATGAAGTGGTAATTGGCCAAGTTGGATTTGTCTAGCTTTTTGTGTTGACGACAAATCTGGGCAATTTTCCATTTTTGAGTAAATGTCAATGTTGTAGCTGTCCTGGGACAGCTTGACTAGACGTATGGCACATTAATCAATTGAAATGGCACCTGTGATGCTGGGGACTTCTGGAGAAGGCTGAGATGGATCATCCATTGCTGATTATTGTTGCAAATGGTTCAGCCTCATCTTTCACACTGATGTGCTGGGCATCCTCATCATTGAGGCTGACGGTATCTATGGAGCCTCCTCCTCTTCTGGTCAATGGTTTATTTGTCCACCATCATTCATAAACAGATGAGGCAAGACTGCAGACCTTATCCTCCTGGATACCACCCCATGGCCTCCTACACTCCCTCTTCATTTCCAACTGCCATTGTGACATCGATCACCTTAATCTCTCCACCTCTCTCACTCACTCCAACCTCTCCCCTACAGAATGTGCAGCCCTGCGTTCCCTTCACTCCAACCCTAACCTCATCATCAACCCCGCAGATAAGGGTGATGCAGTTGTGGTATGGCGCACTGACCTTTAAATCACCGAGGCCAGGCGCCAACTCTCTGACACATCCGCCTAATGCCCCCTCGATCATGACCCCACCCCTGACCACCAAACCATTGTCTCTCAAACCATTCGTTACCTCATCACCTCAGGTGACCTTCCGCCCACAGCCTCCAACCTCAACGTTCCCCAACCCCACACTGCCCATCCCGACTGCCCTGGCCGACCCATTGTCTCTATCTGCTTCTGCCTCACTGAACTCGTCTCCACGTACCTTGACTCTGTTTCCTTCCCCCTAGTCCCGGAACTCCCCACCTGCATCCGGGACATTACCCACACCTTCTACCTGCTCCAAGACTTCCAATTCCCTGGACCCAACACCTCATCTTCACTAAGAACATTCAATCCCTGTACACTTGTGTCCCCCACTCAGATGGCCTAAAAGCCCTCTGCTTTTTCGTCTCCCGCAGGCCCAACCAGATCCCTCCACCGACAATCTCATCCACTTAACAGAACTTGTCCTTACCCTTAACAACTGCTCCTTTAACTCCTCCCACTTGCTACAGACTGAGGGGGATTGGCCATGGGAACCCACCTGGGTCCAAGCTATGCCTGCACCTTTATAGGATACGTGGAACAGTCCCTCTTCCGCAGCTACACTGGCCTGATTCCCCACCTCTTCCACCATTACTTCAATGACTGTATCGATGCTGCCTCCTGCTCCCACGAGGAGCTTGAACAGTTCATCAATTTTACTAACACCTTCCACCCCAACCTCAAATTCACCTGAACCATCTCTGATAACTCCCACTCCTTCCTGGACCTCTCCATCTCCATCTCTGGTGACTGCCTTGAAACATATGTCTATTTCTAGCACACCAACTCCCACAGCTACCTAGACTACACCTCCTCACATCCACCCTCCTGCAAGAATGTGATCCCATTCCTCTGCTTCAGCTGAGTCTGCTCCCAAGATGGAGCATGCCACTCCCGAACATCCCAGATATCCTCCTATTTCAAGGACCGCAACATCCCTCCTCTGGAGATCGAAAATGCACTCAACTGCATCTCTTGTGTTTCCCACACTTCTGCCCTCAAACCCCCTCCCTGCAACAAAAATAAAGACAGAGCGCCCATTATCCTCACATACCACCCACCAACCTTCGTGTCCAACATGACATTCACAGGTACTTTCGCCATCTACAATCCGACCCACAACCAAAGAGATATTTCCCTCCCCAACCCTATCTGCCTTTCATAGGGACCACTCTCTCTGTGACTCCATCTGTTCCACAATCCCCTCTAACCCCACCACCCCCGGCACCTTTCCCTGCAACAGCAGGAAGTGCTACACCTCCCCCTACACCTCCCCGCTCACCTCCATTCAAGGCACAAAACAAACTTTCCACATCAGACAGGGGTTCACCTGCACATCTGTCAACTTGGTCTACCGTATCTGTTGTTCCCAGTATTGCCCCTTCTACATCTGTGAAACCAAGCATAGTCTCGGAGACCGTTTCATGGAACATCTGAGCTCTGTTTGCAACAAACGACAGCACCTTCCGGTCGCAAACCATTTTAACTCCCCCTCCCACTTCCTGGGTGATATGTCCATCCTGGGACTCCTCCAGTGCCACAATGATGCCACCCACAAACTGGACAAGCAACACCTCATATTCTGCTTCGGGAGCCTACAGCCCAATGGCCTAAACATGGAGTTCACCAGTTTTAAAATCTCCCCACCCCCGGTCTCATCCCATGTACAACCCTCCTTTTCATCCCTGCCTTCTTGACCTGACATAACCTGTCCGTCTTCTCTCCCACCTATCCACTCCACCTATCTCCCATTGACCAATCCCCACTACTGCCTACCTGCACTCACCTATCACCATTCCACCTACCTTCCCCACCCCCTGCCCTCCTCTCCAGATTTATTTCCTAGCTCCCTTCCCTGTCCCCATTTCTGAACAAGGATCCCGACCTGAAACGTCAACTTTCCTGCTCCTCTGAAGCTGCCTGGCCTGCTGTGTTCCTCCAGCTCCATTCTGTGTTGTCTCTGACTCCAGCATCTGCAGTTATTGCTATCCCTGTCTATTATTTGTTGCTTATGTTGTTTGACACAGGTATAGTTATGTACAGTAGATTTGCTGCTCCCAGCATACCCTCCTGTACTCTCCATTGAACCATGGTTCATCCTCTGGTTTGATGGAAATGGAAGAATAGGAGATTTGGTCATAAGGTTGCAGATTGCATTGGAGTACCACGCTGCTGTTGATCACTCAAAGCAACCCGTAGATAGAGTCATCGAGATATACAGCACAGAAACAGACCCTTCAGTCCAACTTGTCCATGCCAACCAGATATCCTAAATAAATATAGCCCTATTTACCAGCATATTGCTCATATCCCTCTAAAACCCTTCTATTTATATAACCATCCAGATGCCTTTTAAATGTTATAATTGTACCAGCCTCTACCACTTCTTCTCTCAACTCATTCCTTACACGCACCACTCTCTGCATGAAAAAGTTGTCCCATAGGTCCCTTTTAAATCTTTCTCCTCCTAGCTTAAACCTATGCCCTCTAATTTTGGACTCCCTTACCCTGTGAAAAGACATTGGCTATTCACCATATCTGTGCCCTTCATATTTTATAAACCTCTATAAGGTCACCCACTCAGCCTCTGATGCTCCAGGGAAAATAGCTCTAGCCTTTTCAGGCTCTCCCTGTTGCTCCCACTCTCTCAACCTGGCAACATCCTTGTAAATATTCTCTGAACCCTTTCAAGTTTCACAACATCTTCCCGATAGCAGGGAGGCTAGAATTGAATGCAATATTCCAGCAGTGGCCTAACCAATGTCCTGTACAGCTGCAACATGATCTCTCAACTCCTCCACTCAATGCACTGACCATTAAAAGCAAGCATATCAAATGCTTTCTTCACTACCCTGTCAAACAGGTAATGCTAATTTTCTGTTTATAGAGTATTGTTTCATTTAATCACTTGCAGTTAGCTCCTGGGAGGTACACAACAGTCAATTAAAACCAGAACTGAAGGCATCAGCTGACATTTATACATGTTCTTTCTGTCTCATAATCTATCTTTGTGGTACAAAAACAAAGTTGCTGGAAAAGTTCAGCAGGTCTGGCAGCATCTGTGAAGGAAAAAGCAGAATTAATGTTTCGGGTCCGGTGACTCTTCCTCAGAACTGAGAACCTTTGAGCCAATTTTGTATCCAAATGGCTAGCTCTCCCTATATTTCATGTGATCTAATTTTGCTAATCAGTCTATCGTGAAGAACCTTGTCCAAGGTCTTACTGAAGTCCATATAGATCACATCCACTGCTCCGCCTTCATCAATCTTCTTCTTCACTTCTTCAAAAAACCCAATCAAGTTAGTGGGACACAATTTTCCAAGCACAAAGCCCTGTGGACTAGCCCTAATCAGTCCTTGCCTTTCCAAATGTAAATCCAGTCCTTCATAATCCCCTCCAAGAACTTACTCACTTCTGACAACTGCCCAGATTTGAGTTTCTACATCTGTTTGAAGTCTTTCCTGTTTTGCCCAGCGATGCCACACAATATGCTCAATGTGAAGATGAGACTTTGTCTTCACTCTCAAGATGATGGTTCAGGCTCCTGTGCCCGGGCTTATGGTACTCATCTGCATTTTTCTTTTCTTCTTTTTCCTTCTTCCCCTTCTTCTTTTTTACCTCAAATGTACCTGATAAAGCGAGGTCTTTGACAGGAGGCGGTTTTGATGGGCTACAGAAGCAACGTAGCTGCAGAGACGGTCAGTTGATCTGTGGAGCCTGGAGTAGGACTCTCGCTTCCGCATGGAGTAGGCTCCTGCCGGGGCCATGGCGTGGGCTGGTGTAGCCTGGAGCGGGACACTGTCTCGGTGCCATGGTGTGGGCTAGTGTAGCCTGGAGCGGGACACTCTCTCGGTGCCATGGCGTGGACTGGTGTAGACTGGAGCGGGACACTGTCTCGGTGCCATGGTGTGGGCTGGGAACCCTGTATCAGGACTCTGGTGGTGGTATGCTGTAGCAGTGGAGAAGGAAAAGTTGGACTCCCTTTAAGGTTTTTCTATTTTATCCTGTGAATGGAGCTTACATATGAGCAACGGTACACACTTTTCATTGTATTTTATATTGAATGCACATGAAAATAAAAGATATTCTCACGACACTTACTGAAATGTCATGAACAGATGCACTGTGGCTGGCAGGTTGAAAAGACAAGGTCAAGCATACTTTTGCTTTCTTGTTGTTTCTCTCACCACTTGTCATGGACCAAGTCTAGCAGCAAGGTCCTTTAGGACTTGACCAGCTCAGTCATAGGAATATAGGAACAGGAGTCGGCCATTCAGCTGCTCGTGCCTGTTTCACCATTTAGTGAGATCATGTCTGATCTGTGGCCTAACTCTGCATACTTGCCTTTTTCCCACATGCCTTAATACCTTCACTTAACAATAATTTATCTATCTTAGATTTCAAATTGAACAACTGATCCAGCATCCACTGCCATTTGTAGAAAAGAGTTCCAAACACCTACGACCCTTTGTGTATGGTATTGCTTCTTAACATCTCTCCTGAATGGTCTTGCCCTAATTTTCAGACTGTACCTTTTAGTTATAGACTACCTAATGAGTGGAAATGGTTTATCTTTATCTAATCTCTCTTCTCCTGTTAATATCTTGAAGTTGTGCTGTTGAGCCACTCTTGGTGATGGACATTGAAATCTGCCACCCAGATTACATTCTGTATCCTTGTCACCCTTAATGTTTCCTCCAAGAGGTGTTCAACACAGATCATGACTTCCACATGACTTCCCGACTGGGACCTGTACCATCATCCCTTCACAGACATTGTGTCAAATTCCTGGAACTCACTTCCTAATAACACACCCAATTCCATAAGCAAAATTTTTTTAAAAATCTTCCTGTGTGCTGACTCTGATCCCCATTGACTTTAGTTTTGCAAGGGCCCACTTGCCACACTGGTCAAATGCTATCATAATGCCAGGGGCAGTTCCTCTCACCGCAGCTCTGGAATTCAGCTCATTAATCCACGTATTTAACTCCAGATGCTTTTGATGTCAGAATGGAAATCCAGACCAGGGCTGTACCAAATTTCAGAAGTGCTCAACAATCCACTCAATTAAATGTTCAGACAC
Source organism: Rhincodon typus (assembly GCF_021869965.1). NCBI lineage: Eukaryota > Metazoa > Chordata > Chondrichthyes > Orectolobiformes > Rhincodontidae > Rhincodon > Rhincodon typus. Next base: position 14,118,934 of record NC_063356.1, read on the forward strand.
ATATGAAACACATATGAAACAACTTTCTAATTTCCAATTTCTGGGAGTGCCATATGTAGCTGTAAGAATTCTCTCCTGGACGGCAGTAAATTAAGCCCAGCCGGGGAACTAAAAGCAGAGAACTACTTGGCTGAAGTTCAATTAGCAGCTTCAGACCACAGACCATATAGAAATGGCTCTCCACTGTTGGTTCAAATGATAATGTCAAAGTATATTGTGGAACCGAGCCATTATAAACTAAGAGGAATGATTACTCATTCTGTGCTGAGTTAGCTTTTGTAGGTTAGAACTATCCTGGTGTTCCTCACTTAATGTTGGTTCTGTTAAGAATTAGAATCCCTACAGTGTGGAACCAGGCCCTTCGGCCCAACAAGTCCACACCGAACCTCAGAGCATCCCACCCAGATCCATCCCCCTATGACCCACCTAATATACACCCTCTACCTCCCTGAACACTATGGGCAATTTAGCATGGCCAATCTGCCTATCTTTGGACTGTGGGAGGAAACCGGAGCACCCGGAGAAAACCCACACAGACACGGGGAGAATATGCAAACTCCACACAGACAGTCGCCCGAGGCTGGAATCAAACCCAGGTCCCAGGCGCTGTGAGGCAGCAGTGCTAACCACTGTGCCACCGTGTCGCGTTAAGTTTAGGAATTGAATCATATTAGCTGCTCCTGGTTGTTATCCCAAAACTCCCGATGAAAAACACAAATGCATGGACAAATAATCAGCATCAGTGTGGATTCGGCTGTGATACCACCGTGAGAGATATTAGCCAACATCAATTATTTGTGCTCAACTGCACCGCTGAATCCATATCTCTGGTCAGAGATGCGCTATCAAACATGTACTCAGGTCACACATGCTCTAGTGAGCTTGTATCCCAGTCACAAAATGCATTGGTTGTCCTCTGTCAAGCTTTATTTATGCATCTTGCATTAGGGAGGCTTGCCAGGGTGGATGTTTAAAGGTCCCATTGCTTTTCTGTGAGCAAGAAAGCACCAGAAGGTTCAAATGACTGTGGCCTTCCAGGAGATTATCTCATTTTAGAGGCTTGAAGTGGGTTGAACAGAAGATGGAGAGGAAGTGAAAAAGAAACCTGATGAAATACAAACTGGTAAATGAAGCTGTTTTTCAAAGAACGATAAGAACGATAAAGGAATTCAGTGAGTTCACTAAGTTCTCTAAAACTGACAAAGGCAGCAAAATCAGTTTCCCAGAGGAACTGTCTAATAAAGAAATAAGATTTCTCAGTGATCTTAAGACAACAGGCTTTTTTTTATAGCTGAGACTGCAGTTGTTCACAACACAAAATGAGACTAAATGACTTGGGACTTTACAAAGATGAAACAGAATATGTTAGAGATTTAGTCACTTCCTTATTTGCATTCTAATGATATGTCTATTTTGTGCTATAGTTTCCTTCAGTTTTACTAACTTAAACATTTTCAGTTGCCTGAACCACTGCAGAATTCTATAACAACCTACTTTCATCCTCTTTTATGTCATTGGAAGGTTGGCTGATTACCTGAGCTGGCATGTGAAGCCAACATACTTAAAAATCTTAAAACCGGTAACTGTCAGCCACAACTTATAAGTTCTAGTGAAGAGAGAGTTCAGGAAAAGCAAATAAGGCACACAGTTCAACACTGACATTAGATCCAATTGCCTTGAGTACTAATTTCCAGAGAAAAACAGGAAATCTGCTTGATAATTAATTTACTGCAAGTATTTGGCAAGGGAGAAACGACAGAATAATTTGTCGCGTTCTCAATAAATTTTGCTTGCTCAACAAAACTGTAACCTAGAACCAAAGCTTGACTTAAACAGTCGAAAACACGTAAATTGAACAGGAAATGTAATGTCTGAAAACACTCATGTGCCTTATTGTGAAGGGTGATATACCCGAGCTTGGCCCCTACTCAAAATAAATGGCACACTCATTAGTAACTAATTACAATAAGCCCTGCTACATGAACAAGTCTCCACTTACAGTGATGTTTTTAAAAATACTTCTTGTAACACCGAATGCCAAGTTCTTTATAGTCATCGTGGCAAAGTTAACCTTCAGCAAAAGTAACAACACTTACTTGAATTTGAGCAAATGCTTAAACATAACTTGAAAGTTTTGTTATAATCTATCAAACTAAGTGCAACAATATGTTTTGAAACAAAATGTATTCACACTGACAAGAATTCTTTGAGAAAAGTTGTTGTTCTGAATCACTGAAACTCTGAGCGAAACAGCTCCAGAAATGTCTAATAGTTTCTTAATTCTTCCATCAAAAACTTCAGTAACTATCATAAAACCACTAACATTTGATGTTAGAACTGTTTGAAGAGTTTAGATCAACACTGTAGAATGTTAAACTCACAGCAAAATGCATGCTTACCCTGAACCTCCAGAATCTGTCTGCTTCTTTCTAAATGCAGCCTCGACTGATAGTGCCGTATGTTTTTGTTATGTTTCAGTTTGTTTCTAGTCCCTCAGACTCCATCGGAGCAACAATACATCCTTTATCTCTCAGCCAACTCCTTAAGATTGAATCCACACCCCCAAATCCTCATTCACAAGTTCCCATATTTAATAACGTTTACCTCAGTGAAATAAATGCATTCTTTCATCATTACATTCCCCACATTCTTTCCAATATTTATGCATCATTTCTCCCAGAATCATTTTGGCAGTTGCCTATGTCCCCAACGTATCTGGGTGAGGGATATGCAATTCTGTGGAGACTTGTTAAGGGAAAGTGCAGCTAACCTCCTAAGTTTTCTTTCTGGGCTGGGATGCATTTCAGAAGTCTGAGCTTCTTTATGTTACAACGTGGATGGTTTATACGCATTCCAAGTGAATGCTGGAGAGTCATAAACTGCAGAATGCCTCAGTTTCTAGACAATTCTTAATAAATGCTTATCAACAGAAGTTATCTATAGACATAGTTTAACATTTTCTAACTGGGAACAAAACAAAGACTTGTACTTCAGCTGTTTTGACATTTTGATAATTGGCAGTAATTTTTTTTTCTGGATTTTGTACATTGGGTTCTGCCAAGATTCAGTTCCCTCTACATCTGGAGACAACCAATTTAAGAGTGCAAAGATCTTTGGAACAATACACAGTATGAAAATGATAAGGCTTTATAATTTAGTGTCAATGTTTCTAGAGAAATCTATTTTCTGGCTTCACTAAAAAGGCATGAACATTAACAATAAACTGTATTCTTCCACCTTCCACATGACAATGTCTCCGGAATGAAGCCATGTTGTATCATTATTTCTTAAATAATTTGGCACACAGTAGCATTAAAAATAGATTTTCTATTATCTATGTGTATCTGTCTTCAGAAGAAAGCCAGTGACTAAAACAAACATCCCAGTATGTAAACATTGCTTTCAGCATATGACTACACAGTGTCTCCAGCCTATTGCACCCTGCTCCATTCCCACACACCTCACTGTATTGCCAACTTCAAAATGACGATGCGGACACTGACAAAAGGTGCAAACTCGATTTGAAGCTTGTTGCAACTCCAAAGATCAATGAGTGCTTAGAAATGGTTTTAAAGATTGATTCCTCTTTTTTTTCAAGGAAAGAACAAACATTTATGCCATGAAAAAGGCTCTGCTTTCTTTGGAAAATTAGGAATGGCTGGAATGTTTGATACATCATTGTATAATGGGTAAATCCAGTCGTGTTAATTAACAACAGAGCAATATATCTTTTCCCAACTGCTAAGAAACATTGCCATTGGTCTATTCCAGCAAAGTAACACATTTTCAGAGCGGATCAGTTTTCTCTGAAAGCGAAAAGTGATCCTGGTAAAGTAGGCCTACTGGGGCTATTGTGTGAGATGTGGTGATTGTGTCTCTATCTTTTGGTTAGAAGAACCCTGCTTCATAATTCCGCCTGCCCTGAAGAGGTCCTGACCCGAAACATCGACTTTCCTGCTCCTCTGATGCTGCCTGACCTGCTGTGTTCCTCCAGCTCCACACTGTGTTATATCTGACTCCAGCATCTGCAGTTCTTACTATCTCTGCCCTGAAGGTATGTTATGGCAAGTCTGAACAATTTGGTTAAGAATAATAGTAAAAAGCCTGTCGAATTTTCTGTGAAGCTGTTGTGCTGCAGACGTAAACCCTTTTCACTCCCAATAACTTAATCAGGAATTTTTCATTTCCATACTTTGTGCCAAATAGCCAAGCAGAAAAGCGAGGCAAACCTCCAGAGCTGAATGTAACATCATGCACTGTCTATATTATGGAAATAGATTTGTTGTTTCACTAACGTAACATCAGCTTGCTTGAGTTGGCTGTTCTTTTGCCTCTGCGTCAGAAAGCTGTAGATTTAAGCCTTAATTGAGGATGTGATTCTGACATTCCAGTTCCATTTGAATGCCATACTGTTGCAGGTATTGGTACTTGGATGAGAATTTAGACTTAGGATATATCTTCCTGTTCCAATGTTTCTATTTAAAAGAAAGCACTATTTTTCCTCAATTAGACTTTCCAAAACAGTTCAACTGTTGAAAACTATTGAATTACCGAGTTCCTTCTAAATAAATTTTTTAGTTGTTTCTGAGATCTTGCTTTATGCAAAATGGTTGCTAGGATTGCCTTAACTCTGTATTTCAAAATGATGTAAATAATCAAAGAGCGGTGAAACAGTTTGGTACATAATGAATGTTTCATGTAACTATGTGTCTTCTTTCATCTGTTGGAGTCACTCTTATCTCAAAGTCCTCGTGGGCTCAAGATCCCTTCATGACTTTCCAATAAATCTAAGCTATTACCTTTCTACAGTACTTTTGATGTTAGTTCATTCTCAGAATGGGAGCATCACGGGCAAGGTCAGAACTTATTGCTCATCCTATCTGCTCTTGAGGAAGTAGTGGTGAGTTTGTTGCTTGAACTGCTGCAGTTCTTGTGATGTAAGTGCACTCATGAAAATATTAGAGCAAGAGCTCCAGGAATTTAACCAGCAATGGTGAAGGCACACAGACATAGTCTCAGGTCAGATGACTGGGAGGGGAACATTTCGGGTGGTGGTGTTACCACATATCTGCTGCCCTTTTTCTTCCAACTTTGAGGATTTGGGTGATTCCTGTTGGAGAAGGAATGGATTAGTATAAGTTAGTCAGCCTTGTAACTGATGATTTTATCATGACATTAACAGAATCATCAGAGATAAGAAACTGAGAAAGAAGCAGTGTATACACTCTGTACTAGACTGTATTAATGTTGGATAATTGTTAATATATCCAACTTCCATCATTTAATTTTATTTTCTGAGGATGTGATGGACTAATGCAGCATTTAAAAAAATAAATACTCATGTAAAATGGCTGCTGTGATCACATGGCCACAGATTGAGCTAAACCCAGTTAGCCAGCGTGAAATATACAAAACCTGTTCACATTGAAATTACCAATTCATCTGAAGACAATTAAGTCAACATCACGTACTTTGCCTCCTGTTTTATTCATGTTTCATTCAATATCTGTGTCTTGGTAGATGTCTGCCAGTTAGCCAGTTTGGAAACACAATGAACACACTTGGGAATGTACAAATTGAACTATATCGACAGCTGCTTGGGGCAGCATTGCAGAGACAAGGTAAAATGAATATGTAAACAAGAACTAGAAGACACTCTTTCCCTTTCTCTCTGCTGTTGTCTCTGTTTCACATCAAAAGTCAGTGTAAAAGCAACTTGAATCAGCAACAATTTGCTGAGAACTGAGGAATATCTGTAAACTTTGCCACTGTTGAAGAACCAAAACCACAAGTAAATATTTGGAATTCAAGTCATTCTCAGAACTGAAGAACTCAAAGACCTTACTGTCTGCACTAGGCATTCTCCAACTTCTTTTTCAGCTTATTACCTGTGTTTGTGTTTGATCTTGTATTAATTATTACTTTCCAAGTAAGTAATAAGTTGAATCGTTTTTGCTCAAGAAAACCTTGTAATTTGTCTCCTGCAGTTTGATTCCTGTTCATTATGTTTTAAATGAAGTACGATAGCTATGTGCTAAACAGATGAAAAATATTTGTTGTAACAGACTGAGAGGAACTGATTAACCCTCCTCACCTGGGTATAGCAATGTGTACAGTGTGAATAAAGGGTTGGAATTACTTTACCATATCTACATCGAGATTACTGGTACAGTACAACAGATAAGCACAACTAAACAGTTCAACACTAAGGATCTGGGACTAACTAAGCTTTGTATTAGGGACAGACTGGAACATAGTGCAGACACTCCATCTGTGGTCAGCACCCGCCCAAACCTGCTGAAGGGTGTCCTGCAATTATGGCTGCTGGCCTATGTGGATGTCAATGTCTCCCATGGCACTGTTATGAAGAAATTCAGGGGATTATCCCCACTGTCCTGGTCAACAATGTTCTGTAATGAATATTTCAAATGCAGATTCTCTGATGATCATTCCATTACCATTTACGAGAGTTTGTTGTGTGCAAAATTGGCCGCCAGAATTACAAAGCTTCAACAGTCCTTCATCGGTTTTAAAACAGTTTTAATATGCATGGTAGTTGTGCAATTGCTTTATAAATGCAAGTCTTTTTTTTGACAAACTTTTTGTTTTGTTTCCCATTCAAAAATAGGATGATGCCTTATGCAACAGATTATGCATGTCAAAACTGCTAATTATCTTGTGATGGAATGATTTACAGCACCACCTCTCTTGATATTTGAACATTTTGCACATTTCTCCATATGCTCTTCGAAAATGTGCTGAACTACAAGAATTTAATATGGAAACTCTATTTTGAGGGACCTCAGTGGTAAAATAAATTCCATGGAGTTATCTGTTACACAAAATTTTTTGGGATAAGTTTAACGAATATCCTTCAATGAGTTTTACATATTCCTTAGTTTATGCTATTTGCACTGTTGGGTCATTGTGTTATAAATGAGTACTTTGGGCAGGATGATAAAGTTGGAGGACAAGGTAATAGATACTTCTAAAGCAAGCCTTTAATAAGTAACAGATGAAACAAGCTGCACAAAAAAGCAATCCAATCTGCCAGAAGAACATGATATCTGACATAAAACTGAATTATGAACTCAGAGATGTGTATTGTGGTTATAATTGTCCTAAGACTTTTTCAGACTTTGAGATCAGTGGTACAGAGTAATAAAGTGTTTGATTCAGGGGTCATCAGAGCAGTCTGCAGGTAAAGTATCCTAGAGTAAAATCTTATTTTCTGAAATGCCATTGAGTTAACTGGGCTGCAAAATGAATTCTTTGATGACTGCCAATTTTTGTTATGCCACGAATATGGATTTTAGTTGCAGACGCCTGATTTTTTCTTGGGAGCCTTCTAGCCCTTTCACATTAGCTCACACACCCTCTGGATGTCCCTTGCCTTCATATAGCATTTTACTGTCAGTATCAGTTATCCTAGATTATAAAGCTGGAACGCATCGAACAACAATTATAGCCAACAAGTGCTCAAGTTAATGTTCCCTCATAATGATGGACTAAATCCAATGACAACAATGTTGCTCAAATGTGCAGCACCCAGACATGAAAGCAGAAATGCAAAGAAAATGGAAGGATTTTCCTGAAATATCAACAAGGATAATTTAATACTGTAGATCATTTAATAGTTATAGATCATTTTGAGATTGTAGGGAGAGAAAAGTCAATCCCTGTGCTAGTAAACAATAAACTTTTGCTACCTATTCACACTACATACGTAAGTGCGCAGGAGTATTCTTAGAATCTTATAGGTTCAACCTCAGATTCGAGTAAGTACCTACAGCAACTGGCATTCTGTTGATATATAAAGCATAGTGGCTTGACGGTCAACACTTCTGCCTCACAGCACCAGGGACGTGGGTTTGATTCCAACTTTGGGCGATTGCCTGCATGGGTTTTCATCGGGTGCTCCGGTTTCCTCCCACACTCCAAACATGTGCAGGTTAGGTGGAATAGCCACACTAAATTGCCCATAGTGTCCGGGGATGTGCAGACTAGGTGGATTAGCCATGGGAAATGCAGGGTTACAAGGACAGGGTAAGGGGTAGGTCTGAGTGGGATGCTCTTTGGAGGGTTGGTATGGGCTGAATGGCCTGCTTCCACACTGTAAGGATTCTATGATTCCGTAAGACTTACTCATTATCCTACAATTCCCCTCCCAAACCTTTTGTTACGCCTCTTTAAATATTTGTTTTTAAAATATTAATATTTCTCTTAACAGTTCACTTCACATTTAGCCATTGGGAAAAAAAAGATTGTGTTCAGTTTCCTGCATAGTTCATTAGGACAATAGCAATTCATGCAGCCAGTGTAAACAGGTTGGAAAGACAAATAACGGAAATATTCCTGGTTTTTGTGTTCAATTTCGAGGTTCAGAGCCGAAAAGAAAGGTGTGAAAACACATGATACTGAGACGCTTCTCCTTATGTTGACCATGGATATTCTGGCCATTTCCCAGGGCAATAGAGCCCGTGTCTCAATTTTCTATTGGTTTTCTGGATTAATGAGCTCCTTTGGAGAACTGTTCAAACAAGTGATCATGAGGTCTTTGGAAACTTTCCTGCAAAAACAGTAATGTCAGGAAGACCCAGCTACAGGGGGCTTTGGCCTGCTCATTTTGGACACTTGCCTGAAGACCTTTCAGTAAATCTCCAGCACTGGATTTCAGGCATGTGGCCCTCCTTTGTCTTTGGTTTATCAGGCCTAAAACGATGATCTGAACCTGTATTGACAGCCTGGCCAGGTTAGGCAGCGTATGGAAATTTATAACTCATGGCAAGTATTTCTGGAGAGAGAAAGAAAAGCAGAATATGATGATAACATAGATATTAAAGACTGATCTATCAAACAAAGCAGACATTGCTCTGAGCCTTTTTCTGATTTACTTATATGGATATCGCTGTCAAGGCCAGTATTTATGAATCATTCACTGCCTATGAGAAAAGATAGTGATTAATCTTCTTGAACTGCTGCAGTCTTGTGGGTACAGTGATGCCACAGTGCAGAAACTAGAGACTCCAATAGTTTTGACCCAGTGACAATGAATGAGTAATAATTTTCTAATTTGAATGGTCTGCAACTCAAGGTGGCAGCTCACTTCACCACCACCTACTCAAGAGCAATTAAGGAATGGCATAAAATGCTGGCTAGCCAGCGATATCCATGCCTAATGAGTGAATACAAAACAAAACTTGAAATGGGACATACTTGTAAAGATATCTTTGTGGCTATATTACTGGATTTATAATGTAGAATCCGAGACTAATGATGAGAAGATCTGTTCAAATTCATACATGGCAGCTGGAAATTTTAAACTCAGTCAACTAATTAAAATCTGGAACTCAAAAGAAGTGCCTGAAGTATTGAGCATAAAACTACTGAAATGTCATTAGAAATGTGATTCACTGATGTATTTAGGGAAAAAGATCTGTTGTGCTTATCTAATCTAGCCTATTATGACTCCAGACACATAGCATCGTGATCGCATTTTAAATTCTTTCTAAACTGGCCCACATAGTCTTTAATTGTATTAAACTGTGGCAAGTGTCATGAAGAATAAAATGGAATAGACCACTCATCTTCTACTTAGGCAACAAAACATGTCAAAGGGCCAATCAATCTCATCACATTCTCCTAACTAAGAACTCATACTAGAGCTATGACAGCTGTCCCACAGATTAATGACACAATAATGCAAGATAGTTAATGCTCTGAATCAAAAGTGCCAACTCCTCCATCTTCAACCTGGAAGTCATCTGTCTCACTAATAGATTAGACTCGTACAAAAATGGTGCCAAGTAGTATGCATGTGACAGGGAGTGGCCTTAGGAGTCCTCGCTGTTGTCTGGATCTCATGAAGTCTCATAGCATCAGGTCAAATATGGAAAAGAAATCTCCTACCCATTACCACTGTCATTGATGAATGATGGATCAGTACTCTTCCATGTTGAACACAACTTGGAGGGTTTTTGGTAACACCACGATCGACCGAGTGTTTTAAATTCTCAAGGGCATACCTTCAAGTATGGATTGGTCTTATGATAAGTGGTGAGGAAATCAACACTGGGGAAAAGTGTACTTTGATGTCATTGTCACCCATTTATTGTTGCAGGTGCATCGATCTACAACATTGGTTGGAATGACATCAGCACACTGATCATAGAGATGTAGTCCCACCTTCACATTGAGGGCACCCTCCATCAATCTACATGGTACAGTTGTGCCATCTGTTGTGTAGCACAACCACTTTATTAAATGAGATAGAACCAGAAGCCATCTATGCATTCTTCCCTTACTACTCTCCCAGGCAGTGCATTCCAAATCCTAATGACTCTCTGCAATAATTAATTTTCCCTTCATCTCCCTCCTAGTTCTCTTGCTGACAATATTGAAATTGTGACCACTAAGTTACTGGCATATCAGCTAGTGGAAATAGAATGTCCTACTTTACCCTGTCAAAGTTGTTCATAAGTTTGATTATCTTAATGCGGTCATCTGTTAATCTTCTCTGCTCCAAGGAGAATAAGCCCAATTTCTCCCATTGTGAGGAAGGGTCACTCGACTCAAAACACTGACTCAGATTTCTCTCCACAGATGCTGCCAGACCTGCTGAGCTTTTCCAGCAATTTCTGTTTTTGTTTCTACCATCTACAAGATGCATTGCAGTACCTCACCATTAGTTCTCTTAACTTTTGTTTTATCTAAGATACTTCATTCCTGGTGTCATTCTAGAAAATCTCTTTTGCATTCTCTCCAGAGCTTTAGCATCCCAGAACTGAACATAATACTCCAAATGTGGTTTGACCAAAGATTTGTAGAGGTATAGCATCATTTCCTTGCTTTTATACTCTATGCCCCTATTTATGAACCCAAAGATCCCATAAGACTGTCTCAACTTGCCTGGTCACCTTCAGAGAATCATGAGCATGAACCCCGAGGTCCCTCTGCTCCTGTACTCCCTTCAAAGTTGCACCACTGAGCCTGTATTGTCTCTCCACTTTTTTTTCTACCAAAGTGCTTTTACCTCACAATTGTCTGCATTGAAATTCATCCGCCAGGTGCTTACCCATTTCACCAACGTTTCAGTGTCCCTTTGAAGTCACTCAGCATCGTCCTCACAATTCACTATTCTCCAAAGTTTAGTACAATCTGCAAAGTTAGAAATTATGCCTTCAACACCCACTCCAAAATGATAATAAAAATCAGAAAAAGCAGCAAATCCTGGGGAACACTACTATCAACTCATCTCCAATCTGAGAAATGCCCACCTATACCTATCCTCCGTTTCTTACTTTTAAACCAATTTGTAATCCATGCTGTCAAGGACCCATTAGTCCCAAACATTTCTAATTTGCTAACTAGTCTGCCATGTGGAACTGGACCAAATATTTTCTGAAATATGTATCATTCACAGCACTAACCTCATCCACTGCCCATGTCACTCATCAAAGAACTCAATTAAATTTGCCAACTGTGACCTGCCCTTGACAAAGCGATTTTGATTATCTAGTTTTAACTTATCTTTCTCTAAGTGTATGTTTGTCTTAACCAGTTTAATGGTGTCCCTTAGTTTTTCCGCTATCGATGTCAAGCTGACAGGTCTGCAGTTTCCTGGCTTATCCTTTGCCTCTTTCTTAAACAACTGTGTCACATTTGCAATCCTCCAGTCTCCCAGGACTAATCCTGTGTTCAGGGACACCTGGAAAATTTCTGTCAATGGCTCCTTAATTTACTCCCTCAACTCTCTCAGCAATCTGGGATGCATCCAATCTGGGCTAGGCAACTTCTCTACCCAGAGTGCTGCCAGGCTTTTTAGCAGCTCTTTTTTTTATCTATTACTATAGTGGCCAGTTGCTCAACACCCACTTTATCAACTGGGTCATTGTCACCATTTTCTAATTCAGCAAAGACAGAGCAAAGTGTTCAGTATCTCTGACATAGCCTTTGCTTCAGTGAGCAGTTTACCTTGCTTGTTCCTTATGGGCCCCACTCTATCTTTCACTGATCTTTTACTATTAATATTTTTGAGGAACATTTCATTATTTGTTTTGATGTAGCCTGACATCCAATCCTTATGCTTCCTCTTAGCCTTCTTTATTCTATCCTTAGCACCTCTCCTGCATTTCAGATACTCTTCCTGATATCTTTTGCTATTATTATTCCAGTATGGCTCCTTTTTCTTCCTGAATTTCTTATTAATATACTTAGTTAACTAGGGTACTCTAGCTGTGAATACCCAAAACTTAATCCTCATGTGTATAATCCTAGCTTGAATCCTATTTACCTCTCTTCTGAAAGTCTCCTATTTTTGTATCCACTGTTTTATCCACCAAAATGTGTTTCCAATCAACCTACTCCAGGATTTGTAACAATCCTTACCCAGAAGGGCAGAGTTTCTCGATTCATCTTGATATCCTCTTGGGCTCTTTAGCTACACACAATCCAGTCATTTACTAATTTTATTTATTCCACGTGTTATCCAGAAAGAGCTGAATACAATGGATCTGAAATTTATGGACCCTGACAACATTCAGCTTAGAACTAAATATTTGTGGTCAAGAACTAGCCGTCTCTAGCTGAGCTGTTCTAACATAGTCACAACATTGGCAACTGTCTAAAGACATGGAGAAATAACCCAGGTATGTCACATCCGCAAAAATGCACAGTAAGTCCAAACTATTGCCCCATCAATTTATTCTCAATTATCAGCAAAGCTGTTGTTGGCTGTGTTATCAAGTGTCATTTTCGTGGCAATAATCTGCTCACTGATGCTGTTCACAGCAGCTCCAGGCCTCATTAAAGCAGTGGTCATACAATGATCAGCATTCCACAGTTGATGCCAGAGTGGCAGTCTCTGATATCAGTTGAGCACATGACCCAGTGCAGTATCAAGAAGGTAGTACAAAATTGAAATCAATAGGATTCATGAGGAAAGCTCTCTCCTGGTCTAAATTATATCCCATCACAAAAGAAGGTGGTTTGGCTGTTGGAGGCCAATCATCCCAACATAAGGATATCAATGCAGAAGTTTCTCAGTCTAGTGTCCAGGCCAACCATCTTCAGTGCTTCACTCCATCATAAGGTTGGAAATGGGGATGCTCACTGAAGATTGCACATTGATCAAAATTCTCAAACGTTACACATTATAGATGTATTGACAAGGCTGCACTTCCATTTAATTTCAAATATAATGAAGACTTTCTTCATAGTCTGCTTCAACAGTAACTTCAACTTAGCCAGAGCAACATTGGCTTAGAAGGCCTCGAGTAACTGAGATAGCATCATTATCCATGTTTGTAATCTTCAACAGGACAAATCTTATTATTCACCATTTTGGACAGCCCACTGTAGCTATTCTACTGTCACTGGTGATCAGCTTGAAGGTAGGTAGGGCATTCCTGACACCCATCATCCTCACACCTCCGTTAGAACTAAATCCTGGGCAGAAATGTCCATTGGATACCTCCCCATGCGCTGCCAATTGAGGATGTTAGTAGCAAATTCAGATCAGATTAGGGCCTTGATCGTGCTGCATCTTAAAATGTGAACTGGTAATCACTTCAGGAGTTGGTAGTGAGTGAGGTGGGACAGGTGGTGAGTGGGGGAGATGTGTGGGGAGGAACAGGCTTGTGCATCCATCGAAAAAAATCAGTGCCTTATTGAGGGACTGGATGTTGAGAAAGTGAAGATGCAAAGAGTCACCTTCACATTGCTTCTAACCCCCTTGCGCACCTCTCCCCACCTTGTTCAACCCTGTCCTGTAAACCTCTTTACTTGCCCATAGTCTGGGCCACCTGTGATCCTAAGCCTTCAGGTGTTGTCCTTCCTGCAGCAGCCATCAGTGGAAAATCTGCCAATGAACTCAGAGCTGCTTGATTCCACTTCCGAAAGTGAATCATTATGGATTTCTATCGGCTCCACTGCCTCCCAGTGCAACAACACCTTCAGCTCTGGGTTTTGCTTTAGCTTTCAATAAGGAAAATCAAGCATAGAAAATCCATTGTGTGGGAGCAATGTAGAATCCCTACATTGTGGGAGCATGCCATTCAGCCCATCAAGTCTACACTAACCCTCCAAAGAGCATCCCACCCAATGCCTGTAACGCTGCACTTCCCATCGCTAATCCACCTGGCCTGCACACCATGAGTGATTTAGCATGGCCAATCCATCCAACCTGCACACCTTTGGACTGTGGGAGGAAACCCTGGGCAGATACAGGGAGAATGTGCAAATTCCACACAGACAGTTACCCAAGAGTGGAATTGAACCCAGGTCCCTGATACTATGAAGCATCTGTGCTAACCACTGAGCCACCATGCCAAGGGCCCATATGCAGAGAGCTCGTTATAGAGAAGTAACGGCCCAGTTTAACATTGTTCAGCTGAAGGTGAGCAGTTAGAGTGTTCGGTGTTCTTACTTGCAATGAAGCTGATGCTTTTCCATAGATATCAATGTTAAAATACTTTACAGTACAAGAGGGAAACCCAGCAGAAGGATACAATTTCCTTTAAATACACAATAGGGCTCTGACAAAGTTAGCCTTAAGTTCAGTTTAAACTTTGGCTTGCAGAAGCCATTATGTCTTTCCTCCAAGTCCAACCAGGCAGCAAGAAGAGCTGTGATCTGAAGAGACCTAGAAACATGCTTTGTACATCAAAATAAAACAAAGATCAGTAGTGCCGGAAATCAGAAACAGAATCAGAAATTGCTGGAGATACTGGGGTAACACAATGGTTCAGTGGTTAGTGCTGCCACCTCACAATACCAGGGACCTAGGTTTGATTTTGGCCTCGGTGACTGTGTGGAGTTTGCACATTCTCCCTGTAGCTGGAAGAGTTTCCTCTGGGTTCTCCTGTTTCGTCCCATAATCCAAAGATATACATGTTAAGTGGATTGGCTGTGGTTAAATGTGGGGTTATGGGATATGATAGGGGTCTGAGTGGGATGCTCTTCAGATGGTCAGTGTGGAGTCAATGGGCTGAATGGCCTCTTTTCACACTGTAGATGGGGGTCTACAATTCTAAGCTCAATAGGTCTGGCAACATCTGTGGGTTAGAAACAGAGTTAATGCTCGAATTCATTGACCTTTCCTCAGAACATTAACTGTGTTTCTCTCTCCACAGATGCTGCCGGACGTGCTGAGTTTCTCCAGCAATTCCTGTGTTATTTATGTTCCTCATGAGTCAGGACAATGCATTGGTCCATCTCCAGGCTCCAATCTAGGGGAACTGGCGCTCACCCACCATCGAAATCACTCCCAGACTGTCTCTGAACCATTTACTGAATGTTGTCAGTGGCCTCTTGCCCACTGGAAACCCCTTTCTGCTCGTTGGTCAGCCTTCACTTCCCACCAACTTTAGGGAGACTGACAAGCAATGAGGCCGAGGTGGTATAACCTCTCAGGTCTTGCACCGTCCAAATCAGCTGGTGTTGCTATCCTTCTCAGTTCCATCCACATGTACCTTGGTCAATTTTTCAAAATCAAGCTTTTAGTTCAGCATAATGAAGCAGAATTTATTCCAAAGGTTTTCCATCCCTTGGTTGCAATTTTGTACAGTAGAAATTAAATGCATCAGAATTCTGACAGCAAAGGTCATACACATTACATCTGGAAGAACTCATGCAAGTTAAGATTTGCCACTTGGGAATTTGAATAATTTCTGCATGGTTGATAAATATATACTGACACACATAGAAAATTGGTTTAATTTGGTATCCGATGCATTAACAAAGGAATACTGAGGAATTTTATTGGGTGGGTCATTCAGAGATTTGTGTTGCTACCCTGACAGCTGTGACCCTGAAGAGAAATCTGTGTTTTCACTTTGAATTAACTGACCATTTCCTGAGAGTGAAGCCAGGGAACATTCAAAACTCTCTAGAAACTGCCCAAACAGGTCAACATTGAAAGAGTTCTGTTTTAAATCTCACAACACCTGAAAGTGTTTACAGACTCATGGTTCTCCACGGAACGCTTTCCACTGTTCAGACTCAATCCTGAACAGCCTCAATTGCTGAGCAACTGAACACAACCCCAGTGTGATGCAGAGCTATGCAGGCCTGGATTAGCCGCAACTTGAATCCTGTGATTGCCAGTGAGTAAACTGATACCAACCCCAACATAAACATTGGTGATATCATACAATCATATCATAGAATCCCTACAGTGTGGAAACAGGCCTTTCGGTCCAACAAGTCCACACTGACCCTCAGAGTATCTCACCCAGACCCATCCCCCGATAACCCGATGAGAAGTTTTGTAATTCTAGAACACCTCTTTGTCAACAGGACAGAAAGCCAACCTCTGACATATAAAGAAAAACAGGAAATGCTGGAAAAACTCTGGCAGAATTTGTGGAATGATAAACAGCTAACATTTTGAGTCCAATATGACAATTCCTCATTTCTTAAAAGATAAAGAATCAGATTTGACTGAAAGCATTAAATCCACCCTCTATGCACAGTTGCTGCAAGACCTGCTGGGTTTCTCCAGCACTTCCTGTTTTTATTTCAGAGCCTGTAAGCTGCATCCCACTTTGTGGGGGAGAAGACAGTCTTAGAAAGGTACAAATGGAGAAATCTCAACAATTGAGGAGAATAAAGTCAGATTCCCTACAGGACAGTCGATCATGTTGGATACCAGTGCCTTCACCTACCTGACTTTATATGCAACATTTGTAATTGGATCTGCATATCAAGGGCTGGAGTTTACACCTCCCCACCACCTAACCCCAACCAGGCATGTTGCTGGCAGTGAAGGCAAGGGATAGGCACATGTAATATGTTGGTTGGGTAGCCCAGCGTCCTTCTGACTCTGCCCCCACTAAAGGTGCAATAAGCAAAATGCCCACCAGTCAGCCCAACCTTCAGTCTATTCAAGCTCTTAAGTTGCCAATTATCTCCACTGTCATAAACACTGGGTATTGGAAGACAAGGGAAAGTGAATAGACTGTTTCTCCAGCCAGGTTTGTGACTGGTGTGAAGAAAAGAGGCTACACGATTTTTGCAAGGGTAGGTGTGTGGGTGGTGAGTGCATCAAAGCCCCATTTTGTATAAATTTGTTTGATTTTTGACCAACGTTCTTAACAGGTGTTCAAACAGCACTTCCACCCCTAACCTGGTAAAAGCAAAGCACAAGATCTAATTTTGCATTACAAATGAGACAACAGGCAATGCGCATTTGGTTTGCTTGCTCATTACTCATCCATCGAAGCAATGGGAAAATCCATCAAGGCTGTGCTGTAAACAAGATGGCTGCCACATTTGCCAACAAAAGAAGAAACACAATTTCAGCAGAGTTAATTGATCGTGAAATGTGTTGAATGATTTTCAGAACATGAAATAAACACAAGTTCTTTATTTTTCTTCCACAGCGATCTTTCTTAGAGAATGAGTGAAAACTTGTTTCCTCCATTTCTAAACATGATCAGTGATAAAAAGTACCATGAAGAAGAGGAGAAGAGATTTAAAAAAATGTACAGAACTAAATTATTAGGAAGATGGAAAATGAGTGTTTCCAATGACATGTGACATACAACTTAAAATATCTAATTTTCTGTCCTCTCATTTCTAGTGAAACTTTTAAACAGATAAAGATTTTACTAAGCTAGTAAACACAGGAGAAACACAATAAATCATTTACAAATATTTTATTGTCTGTTAAGACACCATTTCCTGTGTTGCATCTTTTCAGAAGTATATATTTCTTTTTAAAGTCTTGTAAATATTGACCAGGCTGTTCTCATTTGAAGGCATTTAACGTTAATCACAAAATGCTTCTCTAACAAACGTTAATTGACTGCATCTCAAGATTCTGATATGTTGGACTATGTTTTGCTGACCACAGAACTTTTCTTGAGAAGGAATTTCATTGTGAGTAATTTTTAATTTGTGTGATATAATCTGTGGAGAGTTCAGCATCACCTTTGTGAGGAGTTGCTTTATAAATATACACTCAGTGATGCAAGCAAGAAGCCTGTGAAATGAGAAAAGAAAAGCACAGATCATCTACTTGTGGTGGGATGGTGTCATGCTAAGATTACTTGGTGCTGACAAATAGATAAATCTTTTTGACATTTTGCTTAGTAAATTTTGTGGACTCAGGGAACACAACACACAGAGCTTTCTTTCAAAGTGAATAGATGCAGAAGAATTCATGTGAGTGGAGGATGCACATTGTCGGGGGAAAGGTTATATTTCATGGATGATTGATTGTTCTTAGATGTGCATTTCCTTGTCCAGTTTTTGGGCTCATTTGGTGATATAAGAGTCTTTAAAAATAGCAATTTGTGGTTTGATCTGTCTTTACTGATATAAATCTTAGCTGATCAATCCTTATGGATCAGCTTGCTATGAACTTGACACGTGGGGTTCTGTCCTGCTCTGCTGAGAGTTTGTTCATTCAGACTGTATTGTCTCTGCTTTGAGTTTGCTGCTTCTAGATCTCTGCCTTACTGAAGAGAACTACTACCTGACTCTCAGGAATTCCAACAAATTCCTTTATATACACTCAATTGTACATAATTCTGAACTCTGTAACACAGCTCTCTATTGCAGATTAATCCATCCTCCCACCTCAGAATATCAATAACATGTGATTGTTGATGCTTGTGTTACATCATTTTATAGAAGCTGATGGCCCACTATTGCTGTAGGATTATTCCAGAAACTTAGTTAATGTTCTAGGGACCCACATTTGAATCCTGAATGGCAGATGGTGGAATTTGAATTCAATAAATATCTGGAATTAAAAATCTAATGATGACCATAAACCTATTGCTCATTGTAGAAAAATCCATTCGGTTCACTGATGTGCTTCAGAAAAAGAAATCTGTTATCCTCACCTGGTCTGGCCTACATGTGACTCCACACCCAAAGCAATGTGGTTGACTCTCAACTGCCCTCTAATTGTCTCAACAAGCCACTCAGTTATGTCAATCACTACAATGTTTCAAAAAAGAAATGAAACCAGATAGACAACATAGAATCAACATAGGCAGCAGAAATGACAACGGCAAAAACAGCCCTATCAACTGTACAAAGTCCTTCTTAATTACATCTGGGACTGGTGCTAATATTGGGAGCGCTATCTCACAGATTGTCAAGCAACAGTCTGACGTAGTCATACTCACAGAATCATACCTCACAGACAATGTCCCATTGGAGTTGCTAGGGACTCCTCAACATTGACTCCAGACCCCATAAAGTCTCATGACATCAGGTTAAACATGGGCAAGGAAACGTCCTGCTGATTATTACATACTATTCTCCGTCAGCTGATGAATCAGTATTCCTCCATATTGAACAACAATTGGAGGAAGCACTGAAGGTGCAAAAGTGCTCAAAATGTACTCTGGGTGGCGGATTTCAATGTCTACCACCAAGAGTGGCTCAGCAGCAGTACTACTGATCGAGCTGGTCGGGTCCTAAAGGACATAGCTGCTATACTGGGTCTGCGGCAGGTGGTGAGGGAACTAACAAGAGGGAAAAACATACTTGACCTCATCCTTACTAATCTGCCAGCTGCAGTTCCATCTGTCCATGACAGTACCGGTAAGAGTGACCATCGCATAGTCCTTGCTGACACAAAGTCCCACCTCCATTGTGTTGTGTGGCACTATCACCGTGCTAAATGGGACAGACTTCACACAGATTTATCAATTAAAGACTGGGCATCTATGAGGCTCTGTAGGCCATCAACAGCAGTAGAATTGAATTCCAAAGCAATCTGTAACCTCATGGCTTGGCATATCCACCATTCAACCACTACCATCCATCCAATGGAGAGAACAGGAGTGTATGTCAGGAGCAGTACCAGGCATACCTAAAAATGAAGTGTCATCCTGGTGAAGCTACCAAACAGGCCTACTACTTGTGTGCCAAACAGCATAAGCAGCAAGTGTTAGACAGAGCTAAGCAATCCCACACCCAATGGATCAGAGCTGAATTCTGCAATCCTCCCAAATCCAGTCGTGAATGGTGGTAGACAATTAAACAACAGATTGGAGGAAACGGCTCCAAAAGTACCACAATCCACAGTGACAGTCTAACATAAGTGCAAAATATGAGTCTGAAATCTGCAAGAATCTTTAGTGAGAAGCGTTGAGTGGATGATCCATCTTGGCCTCCTCCAGGTCTCCCCAGCATCACAGATACTAATCTTCAGCCAATTCAATTCACTCCATGTGATATCAAAAAACGGTTGGAGGCACTGGATACTGCAAAGGCTATGGATCTTGATAACATTCTGGCAATAGTACTGAAGACTTGTGTTCCAGAACCTGCCACTCCCCTAGTCAAGCTGTTTCAGTACTGTTACTACACTGGCACCTACTCGACAATGCAGAAAATTTCCAAGGTACGTTCTGTACACTTAAATCAGGAAAAATCCAACCCAGCCAATTACTGCCCCATCACTGATGGAAGGTGTCACCAACAGTGCTATCAAGCAGCACCTGCTCAGCAATAACCTGCTCAGTGACGCACAATTTGGGTTCCGCCAGGGCCACTCAACTCATCACCTCATTACAGCCTTGGTTTAAACGTGGACAAAAGAGCTGAATTCCAAAGGTGAGGTGAGAATGATAGCCCTCAATATCAAAGCTGTATTTAACCGAGTATGGCATCAAGAAGCCCTCGCAAAACTGGAATGAACTGGTATCGGGGTCAAACTCTCCTGTGGAGGTTGGAGTCATATACGGAACATTTAGAAGATGGTTGTGGTTGTTGGAGGTCAGTCATCTCAGCTCCAGGACATCTCTGCAGGAGCTCTTCAGGGTATTGTCCAAGGCCCAACCATCTTCAGCTGCTTCATCAATGATCTTCCTTCCATCATAAGGTCAGAAGTAGGGATGTTCGCCGACAATTGTACAATATTCAGCACCATTCACAACTCCTCAGATACTAAAGGAGTCCATGATCAAATGAAAGAAGGCCGGAACCATATGCAGGCTTGAGTAGGCAAGTGGCAAGTGACATTCATGCCACACATAGGGACGGCATGGTGGCTTGGTGGCTTGGTGGTTAGCACTGCTGTCTCACAGTGCCAGGGACCTGGGTTTGATTCCACCCTCAGGCCACTGTCTGTATGGCATTTTCACGTTCTCCCCATGTCTGTGCGGGTTCCCTCCAGGTGCTCCGGTTTCCTCCCACTTTCCAAAGATTTGCAGGCCAAGTGGTTTGGCCATGCTAAATTGGCAATAGTATTCAGAGATGTGTAGGTTAGGGGGATGGGTCTGGGTGGGATGCTCTGAGTGTCGGTGTGGACTTGTTGGGCCGAAGGGCCTGTTTCCACACTGTAGGGATTCTATTCTATAAACACACAACTACTGTCAATGGTATTGTCATCACTGAATTCCCCTACTATCAATACTTTCGGAGTTAGCATTGATCAGAAACTCAAGTGGGTTCGCCATATAAATGTAGTAGACTCTAGTAGGTCAGAGACTAGGAATACTGACTCCCCAAATCCCATCCACCATCTACAAGGCACCAATCAGGAGTGTGATAAAATACTCCCCACCTGTATGGAACAGTGCAGCTCCAGCAACACTCCAAATGCAGCAAGGCCTGGACAGTATCCAGGCTTTTTCTGGTAAGTGGCAAATAACATTTGTCCCACATAAATGCCAGGAAATGAGCTTATCCAACCATTGCTCCTTGGCATTCAATGGTGGTACCATCACTAATCTCCCACTATCAACATCCTGGGAGTTACTATCAACCAGAAAATGAACTGGACCTGCCATATCACTACAATGGTTACAAGAACTGGTCAGAGGCTAGAAATCCTACTGTGAATAAGGTCCTGACTCCTCAAAATCTGTCTATCAACTGAAAGACACAAGTTAGAAGTGTGATGGAATACTCCCACTTGCCTGGATGGGTGCAGTTCCAACGACACCTAACACCATCCAGAACAAAGCAGCTCACTTATTTGGCACAGTACCCACAAACATTCACTCCCTCAACAACCAATGGTCAGTAGCAGCAGTGTGTACCATCTCGAAGATGCACTGCAGAATATCACCAAAATGTCTTGGGCAGCACCTTTCAAATTGACAACCACTTTCGTCTAGAAGAACAAGGGAACAGATACATAGGAACGCCAACATCTACAAGTTCCCCTCTAAGCCTCTCACCATCCTGACTTGGAAATATGCCATTGTTTCTTCACTGTCACTGGGTCAAAATCTGAGAACTCTCTCCTTAATGGTTTTGTGTATCTCCCTGCAGCACATTAGCTGCAGTGGTTCAAGAAGGCAGCTCATGAGCACCTCCTCATGGTGACCAGGGATGAGCAATAAATGCTGTCCAGCCAGGGACACCCACGCCCCACAAGTGAACAAAAGCAAGTCAGCATGTCATTAACATGAATTTTCATTATGCTACATTTTATTTCATTCATGAAAGCACAACATCCCATGAAACATGTATCTTTCAAAATTACAAGAATATTTAAAATGGAAGTGTTATCATTCATTGTGAGGTAAAGACACTGTACAGGAGCCTCAGAGGGCCACTCCCACATTAGAGAGATTAAGCCATGATGTTTTAAACCTGTGGGCCACCATGCCTCAGACAAACAGTGGTTGAGAAGGAGAATCCTTTGTGGTAACCTTAGCTGGTGCAGGAAGTGAACTTGTGCTGTCTGTATCATTATGCATTAGAAATAAATCAACCAGCCAACTGAGCTAAACCAACCCTAGCTCTCACTGCAGCATTATGTACTCTCAACAGTGTAAGTAACTTAAGTCGGTATAAAAAGTTAAATAAGCCTTCACCAACAGAAAGACTGGGTCATAATAAGTCATAAAAATATTACATTCCCTCCTCTTTCCTCAAGAACGTTTTTTCACAGAAGAGAACATTTAAAGCATAAATACTATGAAGAGATACAAAGAAAATGTAGGCGTTTTGGGAATCTGAAAGAAAAACAGAAAATGTTGGAAATGAGCAGTTGGTTTGTTAGTGGCTAGGAAAGTTTGGAGTGGGATTCTTTGTTTAAATAGTTTAAAGTCTGCATTACACAATATCCTAATTAGACAATTAGAATCCTCCCACAGAAAGGAATATGTTTAGAAGGATGGATTTATTGCATTAATGGGCTGACATTCTGTGTTTGTTTTAGCATAAAACAGATGTGATATGAAACGGTTCAGTGCCACAAATGAAATATCTGTGCTACAATCAGCAGTTTCTATCCCTCCAAACTATATAAATGGGCATTCATATTGTGTTAGGGAAAAAGCAAAATTTCTGCTTGTTGAGCACATTAATGTTGAACTGGTACAGCGTTCCAGTTTACACCAGGTCAGGCCTATTATTTAGTCAATGTAACGAAGGCAGAGAAAGGAGTGAATCAGATGGAGGGCTCCCCCTATCCCCCAAAAGGGTTTGGGTTCATGACAGCCTAATATCTGAGGTGTGACAATGCTGTCACTTTAAGAGGTTATTTTGTCCTGGCTTTCTTTTCAGAGGGGTTGTAAGGCAGAGGTACCAAACTGTCTCTAAGAAAGTAACCAATCTGTGAGGCCGTAGGTTTTTTTAAAGTTGGAACAATGGAAGCTGCGTGGGTGTGGCCCGTTCTCACAGACCAGGCTTTCTAGGGTCTTTTTTAGTTTTTAGGTTTAGTTTATGGAATGTTACTGTATTGGAACATTTAATTAGTAATGGATACTGTTTCTATAATTCAGATAAGTTTTCCAACAGTTAAGTTATTCTAAATTCCTCTTTATTTTGTTTGTATTTTAACTATAGTGTTTAAATAAATTGTGTTTTGTTTAATGTTGAGTAGTTTGCATCTGGAACACGGCACTTCACATCGACCTTTAAAGTAAGAAATAGTTGGGGTCTAGGCTACCTTCTTAAAATATTTTGAGGGGCGTCCAGTCTGATCCATAATAGAGGATCATTATGTACTGTTACAACTACTGAATCTGCCACAGCATATACCCATCACTATTTCTACATTATTGGAGTACGATATCAATTGCAGGTATGGAACTCTTCTTTAGAAGGTGCTGGCTTGTAACTTGGGATATAGTGTACATTTATTAATCAGTGGTGTAGCAGTTCTATGAAAATTCTGGTCTAAACATGAGAAATGGATGGTGGCTTAAATTAAAATAAATATGAGATGTAGTCCCATTTATCAAGACTTGGGTATCTGCATTAAGAACTTCTCCTGTTCCAGCACCAACACAGGATTGAGTGGATATAATTACCCCAGCCTATGATACAGGAAGAAGTATCAGTTGAACCACAGGCTGCTATTGAGAAGAAGTGCGTTGCTGCAACAGCCATGGACGGTAGAAGATCAGGGTAGATTAAGAGTCTGGATGCCTTACATTTGTTATAAGTTGAGAAGTTGGCTCCCTCCTGGGTCTGGATATGGGTAAGATAGTGCAGTACCAAGTGCACTTGGTAGATTCTCCAAGGCTCCTAAAAACAGACTGCTGCAATTTAAAAATTATACAATTAACATGGCCTTCACTGGTACTTGTGAAAAATTCACAATTGCCCTTGAGAAGGCAATAGTGAGTCAAGATCTTGAACTATTGCATAGATGATGTTACTCCCACATGATAGTTCAATAAAGAATCCCAAGGTTCAAGCCTTGTAATGGAGAGCAGTGCAGTCTCATCAAGAAAGTGGCACTTTTGAAGTCATCGGTGAGAGTGTCCCAGGATCAGCAAAGGCAACAAACAGAGAACAATATATCCCCCACCCCCTACCCAAAGAACAACATGATGTCAGCAATCTCTCAGTTCTGGATTGCAAGGAGGAGGCAATTATTGGGCTTTCAAAAGGCATTTGAGAATATGGAAAATAATTGACTTGTTGGCGATATAAGAGCCCATGGAATTTGATGGACTGTGTATGATATAAGATCGGCTCAGTGACAGTAAAATCCATAGTCACTAATGGTGGTTTGGACTGATGGGAAAAGGTGTGACCTAGAGGCCAGTAATACAACCACTGCTCTATTTAGTTTACATTAGTGACTGGATTTGGATCCACTGGACAAACGGCTGAAATTGATGGAGACTGCTGGAAATTGGTAGGAGGACATGGAAAACTGCACAGTAGTCTGTGTGTCAGACTCACAGAGGGAAAATATAAATGACTAAATCAGTGGTGGGAGGTTAAACAAAAGCCGCGGGAAGCTCATTGGTATGCTTAATTGATCTCTTGAGGATTATTTAAATCCAAATCACCAAGATTTAATCCTGTTTCCATGATTTTGTAGGATTTCCATATCTCTTGTGCTTTCCAATCTCTTGTCAGTGGGAGCTGCCTGGACTCACTGTGAGAGTCCTTTAGATTACCAGGAGTCACAGGGCATCGAATTGATATAGGCGACATTCTTTCTGTGTGAAACCTCGCTGAGCTGGCACTCTGAATTGGGGCAGAACACCAAGTAGGAAATTCAAAAGGAAGAGGTCCAAAAATTTAAAGGAGCAACACAAAGCTGAAGTGCAGAGGTGTGATTTTTAAAGTGGCATCACAGATCTGAGTTTCTAAACGAAGATTGAGCACCAAGCTCTGCAGCAACCAAGTTCACACAGCAGCAACATAAGGTAATTTAAGAGCAGAAAGGACACAAGTCTTTACTATACCATGGGATGATGGACTATGACAACTCAGACCTCTGTTTTTTTTAAATTCTCTTGTGGGATGTAGACATCCCTGCTGGCCAGCATTTATAGCCTGTCCTTGCTGTCCTTGAACTGAGTGGCTTGTTAGACTATTTCAGAGGGTGTTTGAGTGCGAACCACATTGCTGTGGGTAGGGAGTCACGTGTAGGCCAGACCAGCTGAGGATGGCAGATATCCTTTCCTGAAGGACGTTAGTGAACCAGACAGGTTCTTCCAATAATTGGCAATGGTTTCCTGGTCATCAGTAGATTCTTAATTCCAGATCTTGTTTTTTTTTAATTGAATTCAAATTCCACTATCTACTGTGGCAGGATTTGAGCCCTGGTCCCCAGATCATTAGCTGAGTTTTTGGATTAATAGTCTAACGATAATGTCACTAGGCCATCACCTCCCCCCTCTTGCTGCTATCTAATGATCTGAATGTAGGAATATCTTCCGTGGCCTTTGCAATTTTTATTGTGCTGGTGAATCAGAAATTCAGATGCTTGAGGTTCAAACTGCAGCATGTTCTTCAAAAGCAACCCGAGTGGCTTCCAAACTCAGAGGCATGGCCCTTTAACTAAAGCACCTGCCCTTGCACGGCCATCTAATGATATAGATTTCCCAATGTCAGAGTCACCTACTGCCAAACGATCTAGCAACAAGCTTGTATCACCCACACTCATTGGCCGACCATCCAATAAGGTCCAACTAATCGCCATGGTCCTGAGTTATATCCCTGATGGTTTTTTAGGAACACTGATGGGTGCTACGATGGCAAGACTACATCTAATCCATAATTTTAAAGATTGTATATGAACCAAAATCCTTAGAAATTCTATAAATTATGAAGAAAATAGTAGCAGACTTCAGAATGTGGTAACATGGACACACGCATGGCAGATGAAGTTTAAAGTAGAGGAAGGTGACATGGTTAATTTTGAAAAATGAGTGACAACAAGCGCAAAATAGCACAAATTTTAATAAGGCTTAGAAACAAAAAAAAAATGTGGAGATTACGTACACCCATCTTTGAAGTGAGAAATTGAGAAGGCTGCTATAAAACTTATGGCAACTTGGCTTAATTTTCAGAAGCATAGCATTTGTGATGTGGAATGGGTCACAATCGAGCCTAGAGTTCAAGTCTAAGGAAGTTCTGCTGAACTGTCTGGTTAAAACTTTGGTTAAGCCCCAGCTGGAGTATTGCGCTTAGTTCTGGGCACAACCCTTTAGGCAGATTCTCAAGGGCTTGCAGAAGGGACAGAAATTGAATTATTGGAATGCTGTCAGAGATTGGGAACCTTAGTAATGTGGAGAGACTGGGGAATCTGAGGCTGTTCCTCTTACAGCAGAGAAGAATGGAAAGAGATTTCCAAGTGTGTTTAAAATCATGAAAGACTGTGATGGAGAAAATAAGGAGAAGCTGTTTCTAGTGACAGAAGACACGGTAACTAGTTGACACAAGTTAAGAATATAGACAACCGTGAGGCAAAAGAAATTATACAGTGAGGTGTTATAGTCTGGAATACACTGCCTCACGGTGCAGATTTAATAATGACTGAAAAGCAAATTGGTGAAAAAAGGAAAATAAAATTAGACAGGGCTATTTGGAAAGAGGCAGAAACTGGGATTAATTGGTAAATTTGACCAAACAGCAATCATGGACTAAATGGAACCCCCTCTATTGTACCATTCTGTGGATTCTACGAGTATTGAAAGATGACAATGAGAACAATCTCCACCCACAGTGAATATATCAGAGATTTTAAGCAGAATGGGAGAGGTTTCAAGACTGTGTTGCTTGCATTTAGTTTAATTAAAATAAAACCTGGCAGTGATTAGGGAATACTGTCCACTGTTACAAGAGAGGAGCAGAGAAAGAAATAAGGAATGATTTGAGATCAAACTGCTTGCAATTCAGAAAAGTAAGCAACAGCTTGACTCTGGTTAGCTAATGAGGTTCATTTTCTGGAGTATCCAATGTCTGATGCATGCAAGGAAGAACAAGAAGGATCAAGCCACTCTCATTTGTGAATCAACTGTAAAGCTATTTATCACTAATTTATTTCAGAGAATCATACAACAGAGAAGGAAGCCATTCAATCCATCATGTCACAGGGCAGTATGGTGGCTTAGTGGTTAGCACTGCTGCTTCACAGTGCTGGGGACCCGGTTTGATTCCAGCCTTGGGTGACTGTCTGCGTGGAGTTTGCACGTTCTCCCTGTGTCTGTGTGGGTTTCTGCCAGATGCTCTGCTCTTCTCCCACAGTCCAAAGATGTGTAGGCTAGGTAGATTGGCCATGCTAAATTACCCATAGTGCTCAGGGATGTGTAGGTTAGATAGATTGGCCTTGCTAAATTACCCATAGTGTTCAGGGATGTGTAGGTGAGGTAGATCGGCCTTGCTAAATTACCCATAGTGTTCAGGGATGTGTAGGTTAGGTAGATTGGCCATACTAAGTGACCCATAGTGTTCAGGGATGTGTGGGTTAGGTAGATTGGCTGTACTAAATTACCCATAGTGCCCAGGGATGTGTAGGTTGGGTAGATTGGCCATACTAAGTGACCCATAGTGTTCAGGGATGTGTAGGTTAGGTAGATTGGCCATGCTAAATTGTCCATTGTGTTCAGGGATGTGTATGTTAGGTGGCTTGGCCATGCTAAATTACCCATAGTGCTCAGGTTGTATACATTAGGTGGATTAGCAGCGGGGAAAGGCAGGGATAGGGTGTGGGGATGAGTCCAGATGTAATTTGCAGAGTTGGTGTCGACTTGTTGGGCCAAATTGCCCTTTTTCACACTGTAGGGATTCTATGATTGCCAGCTCTTTTGAACAACTATCCAATTCAGCTCACTTCCATGCTCCTTCCCAATGCCCTGCCATTGTTGTTTCTGTTCTAAGTTTACTGTTAAGCCCTATTGCTGATCAGAAAAGCACCAGGGACAGTTGTTTATGCATACTTGGTTTCTAATGTGCTGCTGAAGTGAGCATAGCTCATATATCATTCCAGTTGGACTGCAGGGGCATCAGAGTGTGACAAATCCCAATCCCTGCACATCCCATCTAGCCTATTTGGGAGATAATGGGGCTCCTAATCCCTGAGTTTCTGTCTCGAGACCAACATTGGGCACTGAATTGTTACTTATTTATTTCAACTTTTTTTTATTGAAAACACTAAACAATTGTGGCAAATAAAGTCCCTTTCAGCATATAGACAAATTATAAAATTTTGAGCAGGGCTTCCCAAGGGAGCCTATACTAAAGATTACACAGCACAAGATGGAGTAAACACAAATATTGTGATGCTCCTCAAAGTCTTTTTAATAGAATTTGCAAAATGTCCTATTAAAGAAGCAATACTCTTGTGTAATTCCGATGCAAATTTTAATTAGCAATGACTGATAAATCCTAACATGATTTTGTCTTAATTTGTTCCCCAATAACAAGTTTGAGTTTGCATCTCAATCATTACTTTATGATGTCTGTCTAATTACAAATTATAAAATTAGTAATAAGGAAATCTCCACATTGACAATCAAGCCTGACTTTGACAGACACAGCTCCAGGTCATTTGCCAGACACATTTTCCTTTTGAAAGTTAAGATTGAATCTGCCTTCACCACTACTTCAGGCAGTGCTTTTCAAATCTTTATAATTCATTGCTTAAAAGTATTCCTCCTCCACTGCCCCATGTTTTTTATTTGTCAGATATCTTCAATCTGTATACTCACGTTATCAATTCTCTTGCCATTGAGACTCCACACTGCTTAATGCATCAGAAAGTTTCTAAATTTCTAAACATATTAAATATCTCTTTAATGTTTTCTCAGGACAATCCTAGATTCTCTAGTTCTCCATCTGACTAGTTCTTCTTTGGCAATTTTCTTCAGAACTTCAGAATTTCTTCAGAAGAAGGATCACTGCATCTGCAATATTCACTCTGATTTCTCTCTACATATGCTGCTAGACCTGCTGAGATTTTTCCAACAATTTCTGTTACTGTTTCTGATTTCCAGCATGTGCAGTTCTTTTGGTTTTTTTTTGTTTAAAACTTTCTAATCTCTCACTATTTAAGACATTATTTTTATTATTGTTTTTCTTATCAAAATGGTACCTCATACATAGCCATACCTCATTCTATCTGCCATACTATTGCCCATTCTCTCAGCCTGTCTAATTTTCGTTATAGGTTCTTTGCATCCTTCTCCCAACTCAAAATTCTACCAAGTTTCGTATGATCTGTAAACTTGGAAGTTTATAACTGGCCTCCACATCATTAACATTGATTGTAAACCACCAGGCTCCAAGCATTGACCCTTGTGATACCCCACCGATAATAACCTTCAACCTGAGAATGATATATTTACCCATATTGTCTGCTTTCTACCAATCCTCAATCCAAGCTGATATATTACTTCCAACCCCACATGATTTAATTTTGTTTACTAACCTCCTATGTGGGACTTTATCAAAAGCCTTCTGAAAATCCAAATACATCATATCCACTGGCTCTCTTTTATTGCCTCTGCTAGTTACATCCTCAAACAAAAATTCCATCAGGTCATTCAAACGTGAATCCCCTTCATAAATCCATGTTGACTTTTGTTCAATCGTAGAGTCATAGAGTGTTACAGCATGGAAACAGCCCCTTCAGTCCAACCAGTCCACACTGACTATGTTCCCAAACTAAACTAGTCCCACCCACCTGCACTTGGTCCATATCCCTCCAAACCTTCCTGATTTATGAACTTATCCAAATGATCAGTCATTTATTTCCTAAATAATTCTTCTAATCACATGCTTTACAATAGATTCCAGTATTATCTTGACTATTAACATCATGCTAACAGGCCTGTGTTCCTTGTTTTCTCTCTCCCTTCTTTCTTAAGCGGTGAGGTTACATTTGTAAACTTCTAATGCAGGCAACATTGCAAAATTAATAGAATTTTAAAAGATGGTCATCAATATTATCTCTATAGCCATCTCTTTCAATATTCTAGGGTGAAAGTAATTAGGTCCCAGGTATTTAGTGACTTTCAATCCCATGAATTTTTCCAAACCTGCTTTGTTTTAAATAATAACTTCTTTAAGTTCTAAAGTGTCACTAGACCCTTGAATCTTAATTATTTTAGGGAAACTTCTTATGTCTTCCTCTTTGAAAACAGACTCAAAAGGCAGAATCTTATACAGGTCTAAATGGGGTGGGCTAAGGCAAGAAATCAGGGAGAATTATGTGAAAAGTTCAGCAAGGTCTTTCTCTAAGTCAGAAGTAACAAGTTGCATTTTCCAACAGAGTTCCAGATGTCAAGATGACATTTGCACTAGGGAGTGGCAAGATGTGTATTCATGGGAGTTATTGCTCATTATCACCCTCATTAACATGGAATCTCAACTTATTAATGTGCAGGTTGCTATTTTCCTGGGCCCCACTTAGAAACTAAATGCTAAAGTGTCCTGGCATGAAAGTTAGAGTGGGTACCTGATGGCTCTGGTTAACTGCCACCTGGAACACTCACTTGCTCATCTGGACTGTCATCCTGGAGTTGCTTGTGGAATAATAAAGAAAGTCATTACCATTACCATTTTATTTAAGGACATCTAACACAGACAACTGAATCAGTTTCAAGAAATAGGGATCTCCTGATATAATTCGTATTTGTATGATAATTTCATGAAAACAAAAAATGAAAGGCTTGCCTGCCAGTTAGTCAACTTGGAAGACATTGGAGCCGGATTGGGTTTTTATAAATGAACCATATTTCAGAGGAATTTTTGAGGAGTAGAGCAGACAGAAGGAATCTTGGTCTCATAATAACCAAACCTCGGGCTCGCTTTCTCCCATTGTTTCCTCCTCATCATTGTGAAAACAGTGCTGGATGAGAAAGTAAATTTGCATTTTAAAAAATTCACTGAAAAATCAAAAGTATCTTTGCACTTTGCCAATGCTGAGGATACTAGGTAACAACTTCGCAACTGTTGCTTCAGTGAAAAATCTAACACTTCAAGGACTCTAGGAACATATTAATGGTGCAAGCTTTATTCTCCCTGGCTGCACCACATGGTCTTTTTATTTCAATGTTGTTATCTGTGTTTCTGCTTTTTTTCATTCATTTATGGAATATCGGTGTTGCTTGTTGGACTAGCATTATTGGCTGTACAAAGTTGCCCTTGAGAAGGTGACGATGAGCTGCCTTCTTGAACCACTGCTGTCCATTTGATGTAGATGCATACATAATCTCA
This sequence comes from Rhincodon typus, assembly GCF_021869965.1. Classification (NCBI taxonomy): domain Eukaryota; kingdom Metazoa; phylum Chordata; class Chondrichthyes; order Orectolobiformes; family Rhincodontidae; genus Rhincodon; species Rhincodon typus. The sequence goes on from NC_063356.1 coordinate 14,150,821, forward strand.
TGCACGAGGAAATTCTAAGGTTTTGACTCAATGACATTGAAGAAATTATGATATATTCCCAAATTAGGATGACGAGTGGCTTGGAAGGGAAATTGCAGGTGGTGGTGTTCCCATGGTTGTGGGTTGGGAAGGTGCTGTCTAAGAAGTTTTGGTGATATTCTGCAGCGTATCTTCTAGATTGTACACACTGCTGCTACTGAGTGTTGGTTGTGGAGGAAGTTATACTTGCAGATATTGTGCAAATCAAGTGTGCTGTTTTGCCCTGAATGGTCTTATGTTTCTTGAAACTTGTTGGATTTGTCCTCATCTAGGCAAGAGAAGAGTATTCTATCATACTCCTGTCTTATGTCTTTTACATGATGGTCAGGCTCTGGGGAGTCAGAAGGTGAGTTACTCACTGTAAGATTCATAGCCTCTGACCTGCTTTTGTATCCATTATAATGATATCACCCAGGGTGTGTGTGTGTGTGTGTGTGTGTGTGTGTGTATGTGTGTGTGTGTGTGTGTGTGTGAGAGAGAGATAGAGAGAGATATTGTCCCCTACATGTTTTTTCACTTTACACATGATACAGCTGGATGCTAAAAAAAAATTTGCTTCAACTGACTGAGAGAGGGTTAAATAAAGCTGACTCACCCCTTTTCAACTAGTCAGCATCATTGGCGGTCCCTTGTAGATGATGATGACTCTCTTCTGCTCTCAGGATGAGTTGGTAGGTGGCTGTACAGACAGATGCAGCTACCACAGGCTCTGTTACACATGGGTCAGATGGGCACTTGGGCTGTTCTCATCACCAACACACTCTTTTGCCAAAGGGACAAATACAAGACTACAATGCAGCACCCACACTCCAAACATTGCACCTCCTTGACCACATCATCTGGTTATAACAAGCCTAGCATGGAAGAATTACATTCTATCAAGCAGGAATCTTTGCTATTTCCCTCTGTTATTCATTGGAAATTATACTCTTGATCAAAATTTATCTCTGTACAGCTGCTACATCTATTGCTAAAATGTTTATTGGTGCATAAAATCAATTTCTAGTAATGCTTGCAGAGACAAACTTATGGATATAAAATAGCAAAAAAAGACCAAATGTCCATTATGAGACTCTACAGCACTTGCATTGCAGCATATTGCTGTATTTTCTGGTTACATTATGAGGCACAACCAACTGTCACAGCACATCTAATTTGTTGCTGGAAAATAATTGTCAGATTTTGAAGATCTAAGCATCTCAGCAGCATTTCTGCATCCCAATCTGATGTGGTTCAGAATTGAAAAGTAAGGTGCTCGTGAACACTTACTGCGATGTGGATTTTTGCGCAATATGCAAAAATGCTTATTTTCCAATTTCAGGGGGCAGCTTAATAGACTGCAAGGAGAGGAATACGTGCCAAATGCATATTGCCTCATGCAAATATTTTGTGGATAATTGTAGCCTGCTGTGCATTTACTCTATGGATAATTTGATGGAAAGGATCTGTGACACTGAGGATCTGAGTACCAGGCATAGGCTATACTTATGATGAAAAAAAATATTAATTTATTAAGATTATTGTCCCAGCAGCTGATTAGCTTTGTTGGGACTCAATAGTTATTAAATATAGATACCAAAATAGGACTCTATAACTGTAAGTGCTAGAAGCTAACTACCCGACATGGCAGTCAAAAGGCAACATGACAAAAGAAGTGCTCTCTTACCCTGAGGCAGCCATCATCAAAAGAAACAGGACAAAAAGATTTCAAATAATCTGCAAACCCAAGAATCCCAAAACTGATTGTTCGATTATCAATGTTCTACTATCTACACTTTATGAATGATCCATAGGTCTTTTGTATCTTATAACTTTTATCTATTCTTTGTCCGACTTCTCATTTCTAGTCTGTGTGTATGTTTATTACATTATTATTCCTTCACAAATTTAGTAACTAAGAAACTTGCTCTTCGTTGAAGAAAGCAGAGTCAAATTGGTTCCCTTTGAAACATAAGTTAACCTAGTTTGAGTGAAAGGGAAGAAGAAATCCGCAGGAAGTGAATCCTTTGTAAATTAACCTTGCTGCGACCAACGGAGGAGATGGGTGAATAAAGAAAAGGAGCCAGTTCCTCATGCAGGTGCTTGACAATACAGGGCATCCCGTCTGGAACTATAATAACTTGGTGAACCTTTTCTGGGATCTTGTTACAACAGAATAAATGGTAGTGAAAATGCAAACTATTAGATAAATGTTTAAAAAGTTTTTACTATTAAGTTTTGTTTATCATTTTAAAATAATTGAGTGATCAGACTACAAATTATAATGAATATGAATTATTTAGTGTTGTTGATTTCGACTTTATTCAACTGCAACTATTTATTTTGTATTTCACTTGGGCTCAAATCAAGCACCATACAGAGCCTTAAAAACCAATTCCAATGTAACGGTGACCCCATGAGTTTTTGTCCAAATAGGTTGGACTTGAAATTCAGACAGTAATCTTTGATTTTATTATCTCCATATGCTTAATTTTTCAAGCACTCCTTTTGCTAATAACTTGATTTGCATTTATGTGCTGCAGTCTTGGGAAAGCAGAATAATTAACATGAATAATCAGCTTTGGGGCTTTAATGAAATAAAAACATCGATAATCATATTTTACTTGCTGTCATTTCTTGAGCTGCGGTCATATTTTCCAATGCGTGACCCAAGCCTCTTATGCTAATGTGAGAGATCAAACACTGACAGAAAGAAATTACTGGCAAAGATGAGACAGTTATAGAATTGACAGTCACATCTAATTCTTATCAGCCACTGTGTTTATATTACTTATAAAAGACCAACAAAGCATAGATTAGAAATGACCATCGGTGATATTAGTGAAGAAATATTGAACACATCCATAAGGTTTCATTATTTACAAATGGTACTAGTCATTGCTCATAAATTTGTTCCATAAGTTCAGACCCATTGTGTAGTGCAGTACCAAGACAGTTCTGCATTGTCAGAGGTACTATCTTTCACTTGAGACTTTAAAGTATCATCCTGTCAGTCCTCTCAGATGACTGCGGTGTCCCTTTATAAAAAGGTAAGGTCCTTGCCAATATTTATCCCTTAGCAGCCAAAGCCGATTATCTCACTAAACAAAAAAAACGAAAGAACTGCGGATGCTGGAATTCAGAAGCAAAATCAGAAATTGCTGGAAAAACTCAGCAGGGTAGGCAACAACTTCTCTGCTTTCTTTCCACAGATGCTGCCTGACCTGCTGAGTTTTTCCAGCAATTTCTGATTTTGTTACTGAAAGCAAATTAGCAGGTCATTGCTATTTATGGGATCTTAGCACAAATTAGTTGTTGTTTGTCCTTATATTATGACAGTGGCTGGCAATGACAATGCAGGGAGTCTGCAACTATATCCCTCCTCTCATTTAAAGGTGGCCAACCCAATAGAAACAACATTAGCTAACAACTAACTTAAAAATGTAAATAAGCCTGAACTTGATTGATCAACTGGGCACAATTGTGTGGAGATAAGTGACTGGTAAATGTACAAATCTGCAAATCTATTGTTCATTTACAACAATCATCACCACTCATTTCAGGTTTTTGGATTGGAAACCTTTGGCATTGGGTAGTGTAATGGTGATGTAATGGGATTAGCAATCTGATGCTTAGATGCAAAATTGGTTCAAATCCCCATTGGGGGGATTTAAATTAATGTATCTGGCATTGAAGGCTGTAATAGTATCCATGGAAATATGATTGATGTGGACAAAAAAAAGACTTGTTTCAGTCTGTTGGTGGTCCTTTTGGGAGCAATATGTGGTATACTTACCTGATCTGGCCTACATGTGACCCCAAACCCACACCAACACAGTAGACTCTTAACTGCAATGAAATAGGAAATGCTGCAGAAACTCAGCAGATTGAGTCTTTTCCAAAGAAGAGTCATATTGGATTCGAAGTGTTAATTCTATTTCTCTCTCCTCAGATGCTGCCAGGCCTGCTAAGTTTCTCCAGCACTTTTGGTTTATTTCAGATTTCCAGCATCTGAACTATTTTATTTTCAATTGACCTTTCACTGCCTCTGAAACAGCCCAGCAAGTCATTCAGTTCAAAGGCAACAGGAATAGGCAAGACATGTTGGCATTATCACTGAGGCCCAGATCCCGTGAAAGGACAGAGCAAAATTCAGATCAAAGAATAAAGTTATGTTGAGGGAAGAGTTAAAAAAGGCTGACAGAAAAAGACTGAAATGGCTGAATGTTTAACATAATCTCCTGGTGGCCTCAAATACATATTCAATTTTAATTTCAATTTACTTGGCTCCATCTGTACTTCCCTCAGTGCCTTATGCTTCACCATGTTTTTGAAGTAATGTGTAAGTATTAATTAAAATCAGACAATGTTTTATCACCATGTGTGGATTGAAGATAGCGGACACATTAAGTATGTTGTTTTGAGTGCAGCAAGTACACAACTACGAAGTAATTTGCATCTTGAATAATCACTAAAAATGGAGCTCAGCTGCAGCAAGACTCAGAAATCTGATAGGAAACAACTTGGCAGCAAACTTCACTTAGTTGTCTTTGGAATGACGGCACAAACAGTTCAGGCCAATTTGACCTTATCGCTGACATAAAACTATGTAGAAAATATAAACTTGCAATTAACCAAGATGTAGTGTAAGAATATCAGCTGGGAACAAGTTGGGCAAAGTTTTGATTGCAATCATATAGTGAGGGGTTAGCCTCACCAATTTAGCACCATTCCCATCCCCACCATTTTCAATCACCAGTTTATGACTGTGTAGCAGATGCTTTCCGCAAGCAGGCAGGGATTAAGTAAAAAACTCATGCTGTAGTGAGGTAATTCTGCCACACTGTATTTTGACTCTAAACTGTGTTTTCCAGACTCTTTTTTTTGTGCATATGTATCGACTGAGCTTTTGAGAGCTTAATCACCTTGATGGGTATCAAATTCATGACTGTTTCTTGTTCTCATTGTACAGTCCACAGGGAATGATGACTCTCTAATTTAGGAATACTAAATAAATGTTTCATAGTTCTGATGAAAGGGCACCGCTGAAATTATTAGGGTGCATTTCCAACCCTGAGACAGGAATTCAGAAAGTTCCTGGCTCTGCTCATCACCCACCCACCTAAACCTTACTTGCATCCCTGCAGGAGGATAGTATGTGCAAAGGTGGGATTTTCATTGCTTGGTGGGGGTTGTTGGAGGTGGCATGTATGAGATGCTGCTGGGCCAACCGTCCTGGGAAATGCTGCAAGATGCCAACGTGGGCTGTTTAACGGGCTGTCCCAGAGCTGTGATTCTTTGTGGCATTTATAATGCAAAATGCAAGGCCCACTGGTCCTTGCCCTTTGCATATTTACCATGGTCTATCCATACCATCTCATGCACTTCTGCAGCTTGACCCCCACATCCCATGCCAAGCCAAGCTGGATATTTGAGATCTCACCTAAGTCTCGTTGTGCATTCATGGTTGAGAGCCCAGACTTCCATTAGACTGCTGAAGCGGTCACAGAGAAAATATTATTAGATTAACGGCTGTCAATTGCTTGCCATTTTTGCTGTTGATGTATTAACTGATCTGGATGAGTAATCCTTTTATTGGCCTACAGTACAAGGATTTTTATAAGAAAGTGGAAAGTTATCATTGAATTACTTTCTTTTTTTCAAAACAAGCCTCATTTACACACCTTATTGTGGTCATTGGGTAAACTGGTTCTATTTAGTATATAGTGGGTTCATAAACATGGAAGTTCCAAAACTTGATGAGGAGCTTCACCAGGGGCCAAGAGATTAGGTGAGGGGCATAGCTTAGTATGGGAGCCATCAGGTGGAATACAGGGATGGGTGGAGGCATAGTTTGGCACAGGAATGCATGAGCAAGACCCTTTAAACTTACAGCTGAAGAGGTTTCACCGGGCAGACGACAGTGTTTTGCAACTCTGAGGGTATTGCGAACCGCAGATTCATCAAAAAGCTTGAAACTTGCAGAGGACTAGGACATGTTTAGAGGAGCAATAAGATTGGTCAGGTTGAGAGGGCAAGTATAGACTCATCATCCAAGCCAGCCCATTCCCTCAAAAGTTCCTGGTTAAAATTGAAAACTCTGGGACAGGGGTTGGGGAATTTCAAAACTGTGTCCCAGCCACAATTTTCTCGATTGCACAGAATCTCCCTGACTCCAAGCAAACCTGGGCCATTAGCTCTGTTTTGCTCTCCACAAATGTTGCCTTCTCTGTTGAGCATCTCCAGCTTTTTTGTTAAACCTGATAAACATCCGATACACAGCTTTATCATTTTGAGGGTAAACCTCTCCTTGTTCCTGTTTGTCAGTTTCCTCCCCTCTAGCCAAACAAACTACCACTTATACAGAATGTCATTGTCTGACAGTTCTACCCAGGAAGTAATGAAATTACTGTCACCTGATTGCCCTACCAAATTGATCTTGACATTCAATGCAAAACCTCTGAGTGTTCTTTATGAATAAGCTGTGCATTTTTGGCCGGTTGCTCACCACTACACAATACACACTAATACGCACAATGGTCCTTACACCTCATCATTACCATTCCAAGCCAAAAATCTTTGTACTTGGGTAAATAGGATGAAACTACACAACAGAAACAAATATTTTTCATTTGTTATGCAGACATTTTAATCACTTAAAATCATGATCAGGCAAAGGTTGCTCAACCTATGCTGTTTATCCATCTCAATTATAGCATGCCCTATGTTGTTCTCTAGTTTGCGTGGGAAATCAGCTCATCACGACCCATGTAACATTTGTTTTGCTTTGTCCTCGTCTTGAATTGCAGTCATGATCTGAGTTTTCCTCATTATGTAACCTTGAAAGGAAACAAAATATCAAAAGATTACAATTCTTTCTCATAAACTATCTGGTTACTAGTGCTTGGTAGATTATGCTTCTTGGTCTCTTCTTTTCTATACATATGCTTTTCAAAAAAAACATAAGCTGCTGGAAACCAGGGGTAACTTTACACAACAATGTATGGATCCTTGCTCAATGGAAGAATGTACTTGAAGTAGACTATAATTCTATGGGGACACACTGTGGCCCAGATTCTACACACAGACGCTCGCCTCACAAAAGGCTTTGATAAATTTCAAATTTGGAAAAGATCAATGCAAAACAAACATCAAGGAAATATCCAGAGCAGATTTGTAAAATGCTGAGGATATTTTTTCCAATGAATGTCAAAACGGCCAGACAGACATTACCAAATGCTGTGATAAACATTAAACCATTAATGGAAAAAGCAGCCCATATCCTCATCCTGGAGAGGAAGTTCTTGAAAGGGATTTTTGAGGGCAGCCAGAAAAATCCTTTGCTTAGTAAATCTTATGATATTTTTCAGCATGATTTGCTCAGTACAAATTTCTCGTTAACAAGGGGTTAAAACAAAAAAATGTTTGCATTGTGAATATTTGAGATGTACACCATTGTTCAAAGTAAGAGTTTTTAACAGTGCTGACTGGAACAAATTAGCTCAAGGGTTTATCTTTTGTTTATCAATTCTACCCTCAAGCTTCTAACGAATGGCACAAAGATTTCCAATGTTTGCCAATTGTTAATTTCTACAAAGGAGAGCTTACTTTTATAAAGCTCAATTCACAACCTCATGATGGCTCCATTTGCTTCGCAAAGAGTTATTTAAATCGTAAAGAACTCTACACACAATCTCCAAGTAATAAGATGAGCTGTTTTTTGTTATGTTGGTTAAGGGACAGAATATTGGCCAGGCATTTGGAAGAATAGTCCATCTGAGATGGCAAACAGGGATGTGGTTTATCCTCACTCCTGAAAGATAGCACCAACATCCTCAGTTCTGCACTGAATTGCCAATCTATGTGATGTATTTAAATCTTGAAACGCAGTTTGAACACATGAATCAGCGGTGAGCCTAATATCACTGAACTAACACTGATATTCATAGCTAATACCTGGAAGAATGCTCACTTTGTAACACTGCAAATATACTTGTGTCCATTTTAAATTGATTTATACTTTGGTCACATTCCTTAGATATTACCGAGTTTGTTATGCTGTCTGTTGGTAGGAGTTAAACAGTCTGGAACATGGATTTCTCTAGAGCAACCTCCAAAGCTGATTTTTAATGCGTCCTTACAAGGAGTTATTCAGTAGGGAGAGCCAACCTGACATTTTCACTTCTTTGATGCAGCTGTGAGTTAAAACAACAGACAACTGGATTCCTTAAACTTTCAACCTTATAACTGGAAGGCTCAAAGGCACCTACTACTCAGATCAGCTACTAGTTGGCAAACAGATTTTTTTGCATAGCAAGGTTCTTAGTTGGAAACCAGTGTCTCACAGAGTTGGACACGCTGGTTGTTTGGAGCACAGAAAAAATTTTGCAGAATAACATTCCTTGGGCTGATCCACCATCAGCAGATGCCCCCTGTTAAAGGTTTGTACATAAATATCAGCAAATTATCAGAAGTAGAATCCCAATATTAGAGGAATTATCCAGGCCTAGCAATAAATAAATCACAATTTTTTTTATCATTTTGATGCCTGTTCTAAACATCTGCTTGAACTTACTTTGGATAGAATTTCTAATTCTTCTGTTTTCACCTTTCTTCAACCTGGTTTAATCACTGCAAATCTACCACAGCATATTGTCCTATTCTTTAGTAGTTTGAAATATTATCATTCAATCATCATGTAATGATATCTATTCCAACAGGATTTAAAACAACCCTCTCCAGTTATCCTCAATGCATGTTTCATGAAATGAGATAACATTCCTTTTTATCTTCAACATACCTATTTTATTATTTCATCATTCTTCGTGTAAAGTGGGACCGAACTCTTGATTTGCTAAACTGTTGCAGAGATTCATCAATACAACCTATATAATATGCATCACTTGCTAAAGGCAATATTGTATAAACTCATTTTTAAAATTCATCTTATCACATTGATGTATCAATGATAGCATCTTAGACCTGAACCTTCAAATTCCTTTGCTCTACAGTCACCTCAGTTTCTAAGAAATAATTATTTATTGCTTTAGCTGTCAAAGTATAGCAACTGAAATTGAATTCCACCTGTTTATTCCAGAGGAAATGACTATTACAAGGGGCGTAATCTTAAGGTGATTGGAGGAGGGTATAGGGGAGATGTTAAAGGTAGGTTCTTTACACAGAGAGTGGTAGGTGCGTGGAATGCGTTGCCGGCAGTTGAAGTGGAGTCAGATACATTAGGGACATTCAAGCGACTCTTGGATAGGCACATGGATGATAGTAAAATGTAGGGTATACAAGGTAGTTTGATCTTAGAGTAGGATAATAAGTTGGCACAACATCGTGGGCCGAAGGGCCTGTACTGTTCTATGTTCTATGTTCTAACTCGTCAATATCTCTTGCAAATTAATGAGTTCTCAGAATTCTTTACTGTGCTTTCTGTTTATGGAATGTCAATGTATCTGAATATCAGTGACCAGTGGATACGTATAGAAACAGTCATTGATTTTATATAAGGTGAACAGAAATAGTGATCAAAGAAAACTATATTATATTGTCAATATCAATGCAGAAATAGCTCCCAACTTCAACACTTTCACAGTCTTCCAACTTGTTTTTAATTCAATATTCTCTTTTTTTAAAAATTTGATACCACTTACCTTCTTGACAATGTGATAAATTGTCAAAGGTATTCTAATGGTCTATGCGGCCATCACCATTGTAATCCCCTCTCCACTATAGTTACAGCTTTAAAACACATAGGTTTTCCAAGTCAGCAAGAAAGCACCTTCATCCTGCTGAAAATGCACATCACTGTCCCATCATGTACTTTAATTGTAAGGATAGAATTCTCCCACTTCAAATTAATGAGTGGTGGCAAGTGTATTCAACATGCTCATTGACTAGGGTGGGTCATGGTGCTGCATGAAGTGCTTCTCATCTCATTACCAATGCAAGTGAAATGTTGCACAAATTATTTGGAGAAATCATGTGGAGAGTAAGCCTTTATGCCTTACCACTGGTGAGATCATTGGGCTCAATTGGTGATTTAATTGAAGGCCAGCTGGCCAGCACTTCGGATATTACAACCCAGACTCTTTCTTTCGGTCTAACGCGGCTGCCCCAAAACTGAACATGTAGCTGCTAGGCATGACGAGTTCCAAAGTGCAGGTAACCACTTATAGCTTTCTCCTCTTTCTGCAAACATGAACCAGGAACACAGGTCGGTACCAAGTCTGGGCTTTGGTAGTCTGAAGCTGGAAGAAAGGAAGGAACGAATTGGAGGAAAATATGTAATGAGATGGGATGAGGCTTTGGGAAAAGAAACATCAATTATAGCAGTATCAATAGGCCAGGTTGCAAGCAAGTGGTGAGACAAGATCATAAGAGCACTGTAGTCACGGGAAACCTAAATAAAAACATTTGGGTCATACCCAGCATGATCTGGCAGCATTGGTGAAAAGAGAAACAGAATTAATGCTCTGAATTGAGTATCACACCTTTTCACAACTAAATGAGCGTAGAAGGGGAGAAGGGAGAGGAAGAACAGGAAAGGTCTGGGATAAGATAAAGGATAGGAGACATTAAATTACAAGGATGTCTAAAGCAAAGGGAGTTGGGATGGTTGCAATAAAGAGAAACATTTGTCTATCATGACTGCAAATACCAGAATAAGGATCAATTTTGTGTGAAAGCAAAGACATGAATCTAATGGAATACATATTCTAGGTCTGGCATTGTTGAACTCAAACTTGTGTTGAGTTTCACTGAGCGGGAGTATGACCATAAGAGCTTGGTGGTGAATTAAAATAACAAGCAATGAGAAGCTGAGGATCACGCTTGTGGGCTAAATGAAAAAAAAGTTATCCAATCTGTGTTTGGTTTCCTTACAGTAGAGGCAATGCAGTGTGCAGCACGTATAATGGATAGAATTGAAAGAAGTACAAATAAATCACCACTTTACTTGGAAGGATGTCTGGGGTCTTGGACAGTGAGGAAGGATGAGATAAAAGGGAAAGTGAGATGGCATGGAAAAGTGCCATGGGAAAGGGCAAGGTTTTTGGAGTAATTGAAAAGAGAATGGTTGCTTTGGAATGTTGACAGGGGAAGGGGTGTCATATTTGGGGGTGGCATCATGCTGGAGGTGGCAGAAATAGTGGGTGAATGTGGAGGCTGGTGGGGTGCAGAGTGAAGACAAATGGAAGCTGTTACACAGTTCTGGGAGAAAAAACAAGGGATGAGAGTCAAAGTCATGACTGAGGGCTAAGATCACTTGACAGCTGCCAAGGTTTTAATTTTTGTAGCCGAATGAGGAGATACATAACAGCAGACCTCCCAGGACAGCCAAACAATATCCACATATTGGATAGATATTCATGATTTCAGTTAAGAATTGGGAGTAAAGTTATAGATATGGATGTCTCTTTAAAGTTTAAGCGATTTTAAACATTGAGCTATATTGATGGATGAAAAGGGGTTAAAACTGGAGCCACAATTTGTAAGATTTGTAAGAGTCATTTTAAAAGTAAATGGAAATAATTTTATCTTGAAGGAAAGACAAGAGATTAACAAGTGATAATCAGGGACAGAGTAAAGTGAATAAATAATGACATAATTAACATAAAGAAGGGACAAAATAAGTTGAGTGGGCACTGTTCTAGAGAATTCTTGATTTCATGGAAAATGTGTCAGAGCGTGAGTCATCAACTGCAGCAGAAAGGAGTTCATTTAAAACCAAAGAACCATGAATACAGCTTAGCTCGGGACTGATAATAACTTGATTTAAATTATATAGTGCTGTACCAAGAGATGTCCAAAATAAATGATAATTTGCAAATGATTAGGAGCAGAGTTCTTACATTTTTCATCGTCAACAAACTCATCAGTGCAACTAAAGAAATGAAATGAGATAAGAGTTTGGTTCCAAATGTGCCCTGTTGGTTGCATAGCAACATTTTACAGCATTGACATGACAGATTATAAACACCAGCCTTAATTTTCTCAGAAACAAATGTTCTCATTTTGAGGCAAAGTGTATTTTTCACGTGATTCCTGGTGCCACATCCACTATGTTCCATGGTCATACAATCTTCTGCTGCTGCCTTATTAATTATACAAAAGGATTGTATGACACCTACCTCATGGGATTGTGTGACAGGAGAGGTGGAAGCCATTACCCTTTCTGGGACTTTGTGACATTCACGCCCCATTGGCTTGATATTTCGACCTAGCTCCACAGGCACCGCAAGCCAGGAAGTGCCCTTCACAATGAGTTACTACACCATTATTCCCATGGAAATGGCAAAGAAAGGCAAGTTAACTCCTTGGTTCACTGACAGGCACCTGGAGGTTTGGATAGAAGGAATGGCAAAGAGGAGGATGGTGTTGTATCTTGCTGACCAGCATGTTACCAGGAGCAGCCAGCCTGGATGCAGATAATGGCCCAAGGGTCAGTGTAGTGTCCCAGGTGAAACACAATCACAGCAGTACATGGAGAAGATTAATGATCTTCTGCGCACTGCAAGGGCAAGTGCTGCCTTCTTCTCCCTGCTACCTCGCAGTCACAGGACCAACACTGACTCTAACTCTGCCACTGCACATGCCTCTCACTGAGGTTTATAGATGACAACTATTATGTCCACTCAATGTCCCTCATCCACCCAAACTACCAACTCTTCCTGCCATTCTGATTTACTCTTTGGGAGCACCTCACCACTGCTGCTGCTTGTGTGTCACCACCAACTGCTCTTTCATCCTCATCCACTAAACTCAATCCCTCACTTTTGACCTGTCAACATCATGTGAGCCTCACCTCCAGCAGATACTTGTAATTGATGTGACATTGCTTAACTTAGCTCCCATGGCACAAGAACCAGATGTGGGTAACATGGTACTGAAAGGTTCAACAGATGCTTATTACAGCCCTTAATCTGGTTACAAATAATAGCACAAGGTGATTGTTAGTGTGTCATCCTTCGAGTAGCCTCAATTAAAATGGAGTCTGAGACCTTTATACCTTCAGATCACATGTAAAGAGATAATGATGGCATCATGAACATGTTTCTTTAAGGTATACTACACATACCTGTGAGACAAAACACAACACCTATGCCTCATTTTAGGATCAAAAAAAAATTTGCTTGAATTGTATTCCATTTATTTATCACATAAGCCATATGGCACATGCAGTAGGTGTGACAGTGTCATAGCATGACGCTGTACAGCAACATGTCCACCCTCTTAACTGTTCAGTGCCCTGAATTGTGACAAGCTGTCTGCCTGTCCTTCTGCGCTAAAAATCAGAGCATGCCACAAAGGTTGGCAGGATCCAAGTAAGCACAAGATGAGTGCGTGCTAATAAATGAAGCTATGAGCCTTAAGATGTATCCTTTGTAGGTGCATGAGATGCATATATGTCTCCCCAGGCAACTACAAAAGGAGGTCTGCCTGCCACCCTCAGTCCTATTGGAGTTCAAACTAAGGAATGTGCACCTGCTACTGGGCAGGACATACTAAGTACGTCTGGACCCTTAATCATAAACACTCTCTGGGGTTACTGGAGGAAACCTGTAAAGCCAATTGACTCCAGCGTAGATCTGGATCCCTCCACTCCAGCTGCAGACTCTGGGGCAGGGATGAAATATAGCTGGAAGGAAAGAATGAAGAAAATTTCTGAGGGCACATAGGGGTACAGGTGACACATTACTGTATTTAATTTTTCGCATTTGTGAAAAGAGAACATGTCACACGTTCTCTTTACACTATCTTCTGTGTTCATAAGTGTCTGACCAGCAACAACTGCAACATTGGAGCTACATAACCCATTCATTCTGTGACCTACATGATGTTTGATGGCCCCAAGGTATGAAGTGAGCAGCTCCTGCACCAGGTGCAGGCAATGGGCTGATCGCTAGTTGCTGCTACTTTGGCAGCTGAGCTCCATCTTTCCAAGTGGACAAACAATGCGATTGCATCACAGGCAAAGAGTGGAACTTTTTCTTAGATTCGTTCACAGGATTTGAGTGCTGCTGGCTAGGCCAGAATTCATTGTCTATCCCTGATTGCCCAGAGGGCTGTTGAGAGTCAACGACATTGCTGTGGGTCTAGAGTCACATGTAGGTCAGACCAAGAAAAGATAGCAGTTTCCTCCCCTAAAGGACATTATTGAAACAGGTGGGTTTCCCTGACAGTCGATTCATGATCAGCATTAGACTTTCAATTCTAGATTTTTACTGAATTCAAATTTCACCATCTGCTGTGGCAGGATTCAAACCCAGGTCCCCAGAACATTACCTGGATGTCTGGATAATAGGCTAGTGATAACACCTTTATGTCACCACCTCCCCTTCAATTCATTCTCTATCTTTCATGATGTGGTCAGTAGTGAGTGGGACAAGTATCTGGAATACACACAGCAGGTTAAGGGTTAAATTTCACAAAGCTTGGAGTGCTCACTGGTGTGTTTCAGCTTCATCGTATGGTGTTCTTTTAATTCATTCATGGGATGAGAGTGTCGTTGGCTAGGCCAGCCTTTATTGCCCATCATTAATTGCCCAGAGGGTAGTTATGAAACAACCACAAGGTTGCAGTCTGGAGTCACAAGTAGACCAGAACAGGTAAGGATGGCAGTTTCCTTCCCTAAAGGGCATTAGTGAACCAGATGGGTTTTCCCCTGACAATCAGCAATGGATTCGTGGTCATCATTAGACTCTTAAATCCCAGATGTTTATTGAATTCAAATTCAAATTCTACCGTCTGCCATGGCAGGATTTGAACCCAGGTCCCCAGAACATTACCTGGGTCTCTGAATTAACAATCCAGCGATAATACCACTAGGCCATCGCCTCCCGCTGTTGTGCTTTGAAGGGCCTCACATCACTTGATACCTAAGCCCCCTCCCCGACAGAGTGAGGCACTTACCCCGTCCACTCGAGGTGTGGTCACAGCCATTTTCGTAAAGGATGCTGGAAAGCAGCATCTCCATCACTCAAATAGTGAATGTCAGGCTTCTTATCCCTGTCTTGGTGAGTCTTCAAACATTAGAATCCCCTGTCTCGTACACTACCCCTTTTCAACCCCTTAGGCTTCACCCTTCCCCAGGTCAACATCCAATTCATTTATCTGAATCTGCATCTTCCAATTTTACTCCCTCCTAGCATCTGACATATCAAGCAAACATTCTAAGCCCGTTAATGCATTTTCTGTCACCTTACCCCCACCCCCAGCCCAGCTGTGGAGATGTGTGCTGTTCTCCATTGAAAATCCCCCCTCCCTCGTGACCCCTTTCCCTTCCATGCTGTATTGTCTCACACCTTATAGATTGAGTCGCACCACTCCTACCTCCCTTCACCCCATCACAATAGTATTCTCTCTGCATTCCAGAACTCAGCCCCCAATCCCCTTTATTAACTTGCCCTGACGGTGCGAAGAGGCTGGCCAATGTGTCATGGATGTGGGGTCCATACAGCTGCTGCTCATTGGAGAGACAATAGCGCCAAGCAGCCAAGGTGGCAGCCCAGAGGAGTAAGCAGCAAGCTGGATTCGGCCAAGTGCCCACTCAGGTCGAGAATTTGGGACATCTTGTTTTATCTCATGGGTGGTAGAATATGACAGTGAATATTAATATCGTAGGATTATGTAATAACTAATGTGATAATGAGCAATAATCCCTATTAATAAGCTTCTTGTTGCTCATAAATAAGAATCCTGTGTATACATCTGCAACATTGAAAAATGCAACTTGCTGCTCCTGGCGCCAGAAAGGCCTCACGTGACTACTCAAGAGATTTTGCCCCATAGCTACATTGTTTCGACCTGGGAATATTCCACTCAATGATTCACAATGCATACCTAGTTGCATAAGTAATTAGCAATGACTTGCCAATTGATGGCACAAGATAGCATTATTGGTTGAAACAACTTCTTCAGCAACAGAGTCATGTCAAATCCACTAAAGAAAGGTGAATATTATTTTTCCATTAGAGTTAAAAAATTTCTAGCTGCAAATGGTCTGTCATTTTCAATCTATCTTCAAGAGCATCTGATGTATAAAATAGAGATGGCACTAATGTAGTTGGAAGTACCGCCACAATAGGAAGAAAATGTGTTTTGCATTTGGGTTTTGTTTTCAGGACTGGCTTCTGAATGGTACTGGATTTCTGAAATGAGGAAGCGTTTTGTTCCACCACAGTGACATTTCTCCTTTTGATGCAAGCTAAGAATGTATTAATGGCAAATGAAATTGATTGGCTTCCTCCCCTCTGTTGGCAGAAGTTTGGCTTAAATCCTATTTTCTGTCAAAGTCATGTCAGCATAGAGGTCAAAACACTGAGCATACTCACCACCAAGATATTTTTTTCCTTTTATTTGAAAAAAGGCTCTGGTTAATTTTGTTGCCGTGTGCTTCAAAGGGTGTTCTGTGCCCTGATTTTCCAAAACACAATGCCAATCATACTGCTGAAAATCTGGCTGTATGTGGAAGCTGTGCCAAGGATGGATTTGAAATAACTTCTTTATATTGTTAACTGCATTTTTCAAAGCTCATCCAAGCAACTAAGGGGAATAAATTAATTGCGCTTCTGCCAGTCAATGGCAATCATTCAGTGTTATAATTAAACTCGGAAGAATTAGCTAGTCAATGAAAACAGCCTCTAAAGAATCTCACTTTCTATAATCTGCTTTGAATGATTATCAAAGAACAAAAGACCTGATGAATAAAAATACTATTCCTTGTATGTGTTCCAACTCATTGTCCAGTTTACTTGCACAAGCACTTGAATTAAAAAGATTTGTTTTATTTGTTCTTATAAACTCAAATTAGAAACCTTGGTTACAGCATTTCAATATGGAACAATTATTCATAAGTCTTAACATTAAATGTTTTGCTTTGAGAATACAAGCCACATATTTGATAAATAGTTGAAGCATAGCAGCGCAAATAATCTCTTTGGATATGTCAGTCATATTAAAAGAATCACACTTCAATGTTGAAAGAAAATCAATCATTTTACCTTGTCTTTTGATTTAACCTGAAACCAGTGCTTTACAAATGCCTTCCTGTTGGCAAAACCTCCCTCACGAAATAACAATTAAATCCCAATATAAAATACAGCAGAGGCTGGCAAATGGAAATAAATTTCAGACATTGCTGTAATTACACAACACATCTGGCAACGCATGGGGACAAAAAAGCAGTAAATATTTCAGGCCATGGCTTGTGGATTTCAACATTCAGTGTATCAATTACATTCCAACCTCAGGCTTTTTTTAGTTACAGAAATCGCATTTAGTGATTTTAAAGGGACGAACTAACTTAATAACAGAAGAGTTATACGTTGAGATTTACATGGATTAAAGCTCCTTTCATCACAAATTGTCATATCATTAGCCATCAGCAACCCAAGGGTGATTCTTGGACTTTGACTGAATGAAGAGGAGTAGAGAAGGATTGAAATCAATTAATAGCAAAATATTGTGAATTCTGGAAATCTGAAATGAAACAGAAAATAAAGAAATTCATTCTGTATGGAGGCAGAAATATAATCAATGTTTCAAGCCGAATATGACTCTTTATTGGAATTCCAGTTCTGAAAAAGCATCATCTTCAGATTTGAAAATTGAGTTCTGTTTCTCTCTCTACAGATGCTGCCAGACCTCCTGAATTTCTCCAGCACTTTTTGACCTAAATCAATTGATTCAAGATAATCAGGCAGAGCCAACATAATCTTGTCAAAGGGAAATCATGTTTAAGTGAATTTTTGGAGTGTTTTGAAGAAGTAACTTGTGCTGCAGATAAAGGAGAACCAGCGGATGTCTTGTCTTTAGATTTCCAGAAGGCATTTGATAAGGTGCCATATCAAAAGTCATTGTGGAAAATAAGTGCTCATATTGTAGCAGGGTAACGCACAGGCATGGATATAAGATTGGCTTGCTAACCGGAAGCAGGGAATAAGAATAAGTGGGTTTTTTTCAGGCTGGAAGATGTCACAATAGGTGTACTACACAGGTTGAGCTGGAGCCTCAAACTCTTTCCAGTTTATATAAATAATTTGGATTACGATATGGAAGCTATATGTAATAACTCAGGAAGCCTGACTGGAAAGGAACATCATTTATGTTGAACACAAACATAGAGCCAATGCTAGTGATGCACATAGACTAGTCCCAGCCCAGAACAGACAGTTCTGCAGACCCATCTCTGCATCTACTTTTTTTAAAAGTATTGACCACCACCTGTAAAACACCTGTGTAGCCAACTGAATAATTACAAGCAAAGCCCATAATGGGCAGTGCAAACCATTAAAGGCAAAGTGGGGGGCTGTAGGGAGATTGGGAAGTGACAAAATCAAAATGGATTTGGAGGGGGAAGTAAAACACTGTATTCACTGTGGTGTCCACCACTCTCTAGAGGCATTGACAGCATTGATGAACATCACATGCTCCTTCTTCAAGGATACCTGTGCATGAATATAGTTGCGGAAGAGGGGCCCGCTCTGCAACTCGCTGCTGGGTCCTGTTTCTAGCCAGCATGGCCAGGCCCAGGAACTAACTCAAGAGGAGGTCCTCCAATCTGCAGATGCTCCTCCGCATCAGGTGACCAAAGATCAGGAGAGTAGGGCTGAAGTGCAACCAAAAACATATCAAAAATTATTGACATAACTGAAAAGGGAGTGCAAACATCCGCAACCAACTGTAAATTGCTCTAAGATGCAGAGAGATCAGGGTGCATAAATCACAGAAGGTTAGTATGGAGGACAGCAAATTATCAGGAAAGCAAATAAACTTCATATTTTATTGTGAGGGGAATTGAATGTAATACCAAGGAGGTTATGCTACAGATGAGGCTTTATTTGGAGTACTGTATACAGGACTGATCACCATCTTTATGGAAAGATGTTAACGCATTGGAAGCAGTTCAGACAAAATTTACTAGATTAATATCTGGAATGAATGGATTGCCTTATGAGTAAAGGTTAGTTAAGTAGGTCTGTATTTGCTGGCATTTAGAAGTATCAGAGAATGACTTAACTGAAGCATATAAGATCCTGAGGAGGTTTAAATAGGCTTCATCTTGTTCCTAGTTCATATGATTGATAAATTCATCTATATTACTACTCTTATGCAGCACTTGATGACTTGGGTGCATTACATCAAAAGATGGTGGAAATTTTAAATGGTAACTTCCAAAATGGAATTGGATATAGCAAAAGAACAGCACTGTGGAGCTAACTGAAAAGCTCGTTGAGAGAGCTGGCACAGATGCAACTAGTTGAATGTGCTCCTTCGACAGAATTCATACTCTTCCTTTATTTATGTTCTGGTAAGGCAAGTCTTTGGCTCTTTGACTGCCTGTGCTTCATCTTGAGCTTTTTTTCTTGGCAGTTTTTTTGTTAGTGATGGATTGCCTTTGCCTTTGCCTTTCCTTCTCAGGGACTGGGTGGGAATGCTGGGCCCTAGTCTACCTTAGCTATAATCACATCAAGTCCAAATGATGGGTGCTAATCTAAAGTATATGGTCACCAATTGTGTTAACAGGACCCCACTCTATGCTCTACAATTCTATTATTGGTGATAATGAACCATGAGCCAATAAAAACTGCAAATGAAAGTAGCCTGATAATATGTAATTTATCCTGTGTGAGAATATCCTACTCTCCAGAAAGAGCCATTTAGCTCATCTGGTCCAATCTAACATTTAGAGATTGAGACGCTGTCAAAACCAGCTATGCCCCATCTGACCTAGGGAAAAATCCTTCATTAGCATGCACCATGAAGTTGTTTTAAATTGAATAGCCAACAAAGTTGCAAGTTTGCTTTTGAAGAGCTACAAGTTTTACTCTCATGAGGTCCGTCACCTGAAGTCCACACAGTTCTGCTGGAACTATGAAACCCAGCTCAAAAGTGCTTACAAATGCAGGGACTCTTAAGTAAGTACAGAAAATGCCACAATTATGCAGCAAGCCCTGAAGGGGAAAAGGTCTTTTCTCATGGGACCTTCTGTTTCTATTTCTGATCTAATCTTCATTCCTCTAGAGGAACTATGGCATGGAATGTATTGCCTAACTATACCAGCAGGTCATGGTTTTAATAGGGACAGTATCTGGTATTGCCTTTCATCATAATTAATGAGTCTTTGGGGACAATAAGTGTCAGGCCATCCAAGCAGAGAATCCTCAATTGGGAATAATCCACTGGGCTTACCTTGCGACAGAAACTGCTTATGTTGAATTCTGTGTGAAAGAATATATAATAAAGTACCACAAGCAAAATCTGGTTTAACAATCTTGTTTTCTACTGAAATCCATAAGCACAAGAAGAGGCTAATTTCATCATATTTTGTCTTGAACACCATTGGAATGATCTCTACTATCAAGATATTCTGAAGGAATCTTCCAACAGCCTGATTTTCATGAGTGTTTCTGCCTCTGATGATGTCAAAGGATGTGCATCTGTTTGCTGATGTTTGACACTTTTTGATCATATTCCAAATGGATTTCTAAGGGTATGCTTGTATGGTAATTATCAGAGTTCAGTGGCCTGCTCCTTTTTTAATTGGGATTTATACATGATAGTTCATGTAGTGACAAACCCAAATCATGTGAGATTTTATAGGCATCTTGTTTACTTCATTTCAAATTATACCACAGTTTGAACATTGTTATAAAAAGCAAATCAGTTATACTACAGAAGTGCAGTAGACGCACATCTCCAATATGTTGTGTACAAACTTTTACTGCGTCAAGATTGAATGTAGAAATATTCATTACTTAATATCATCCACCTATATCTGTATCTTTAAATTTTCCAATCTTTTATGTTTATTATAAATATAACTAATTTTTAACTCATCGATTGATATATGACTTACTCGCAAGGCAAATATCACAACAAATCCTGCCCTGGTTTATCAAAGCAAGAACATATTTTTCTTCTTACTCATTCAAGGGTATGTGGGCATTATTGTCGGACCAGCATTTATTGCCTGTAACTAATTGCCCTGGAGAAGGGGGTGATGAGCTGCCTTCCAGAACTGTGGCAGTCCTTGGGGTGTAAGAAAACCAACAGTGCTATTAGGAAAGGAGTTTCAGGATTTTGACCCAGTGACACTGAAGTTATAGTTCCAAGTGAGGATGGTGAATGCCTCAGAGAGGAACTTGCAGCATTCTCATGATGCCCTTGTACTTCCAGGAGGTTAAGATTGTGGGTTTAGAGGGTGCTGTCAAAGGCACCCTGGTGAGTTGCAATACAGCGTCTTGTCTGCTTTTTGGAGATGAAAAGAGTAAATATTGAAGCTGATGGATAAGGCGTCAATCAAACGGCTTCCTTGTGCCGAATGATGTCAAGCTTCTTGTGTATTATTAGATCTGCCCTCATTCAAGCAAGTGGGGAGTATTTCACCACATTCCTGACTTGTGTCTTGTAGATAGTGGACAGGCTTCAGGGATTCAGGAGGTGAGTTATTTGCCACAGAATCCCTAGCCTTTTACCTGCTTTTGTGGCCATAGGATGAATAGGGCTAGCCCAATTCAGTTTCTGTTCAATGATAGTACTCAGGATGATGATAGTAGAGGATTCAATGCTGACAATACTTTTGAACATGAAGGGGCAATGGTTAGATTCTCTATAGTTGAAGATGGCCATTGATTGGCATTTGTGTGATGCAAATACGACTTGCCACTTGTTACCTAAAGCTAAAGGTTGCCCAGATCTGATTCAACATGGATATGGGCTGCCTGAGTATCTAAGAAGTTGCAAATAGTGCTAAATATTGTACAATCATCAGTGAATGTCCCCAGTTCTGATCTTAGGCTGGAGAGAAGGTCATTAATTAAGCAGCTGAAGAAGATTGGGCTTAGAACAGTACCCTGAGGAACTCTTGCAGAGATGTCCTGAAGCAAAGATGACAGACCTCCAACAACCAAAATGAACTTCCTATGCACCAAGTATGACTGCAATCAGTGGAGAGTCTTCTTCCAACTTCCATTTACACGTATTTTGCAAGGGTTCCTTAACACCACACTCTGTCAAATGTTACCTCGATGTCTAGGGCAGTCAGACTCACTTCTCCTCTGGAGTTTGGCTTTTTTGTCAATGTTTAGACCAAAGCTGTAATGAGGTCAGAAACCAAATGGCCTGTAAGATTCTAAATTGAGCAGCAGTGAGCACGTTATTCCTTTTGCGATTACTGCTTGATTATACTGTTGCTTCCCGTTCCATCACTTTGCTAATGATTGAAAGTAGACTGATGGGGTGGTAGATGGCTGTATTGGATTTGTCTTGCTTTTTGAACACAGAATATATCCAGAAAATTTCAAGATTGTTTGGTAGATTTTGGTGCTGTGACTGAACTGGAACAAGTTGCCTGGTGCACAGCTAGTTGAATAACACCAATCTTCAGTATTATTGCTGGAATGTATTAAGGGTACATAGCTTTTGTAGCAACTCGGAGGCCTGTAGAGCCATTAAAAATATTATAGAAAACATTGCTTTGTAGTATCCAGTGCCTTCAAAAGTGTCTTGATATCACATGGAGTGAATTGAATTGACTGAAGACTGGGTTCTGTGATGCTATGGACCACAGGAGGATGTGAAGATGGATCATCTACTCAGCACTTGTGGCTGAAGATAGCTGCAAGTATTTCAGCCTTGTGTTTTGCACTGGTGCACTGAGGTCTTCCATCATTGAGGATGTGAATATTTATGGAGCCCCACACCTCCCCTATCAGTTGTTAGTTATTCAATTGTCCACCACCATTCACAGCTGGATGCGACACAACTGCAGAACTTAGATCTGTCCATAGTTGTTATGGGATCACTTAGCATTGTCTACTGTATGCCTATCCAATTACAATTAGTCCTGCATTATAGTTTCACAAGGTTGACAACTCATTTTTAGGTATATATGGCATTGTTCCTGGTATGCTCTCCAATACTCTCCATTGGAGAATGGTTGGTTTCCCAGCTTGGTGTCAATGATAGCATTAGGAATAAGCTGGGCCATGAGGTTACAGGTTGTGGTTGACCGTAATTCTGCTGCTCAAGATGGCCCACTGCATGTTATGGATACCCAGCTTTGCATTGCCAGATGTGCTCAAAGCCTGTCCCACTCAGTATGTTAGCAGTGCTTCACAACACAATGGAAGGTGTCCTCAGTGTGAAGACAGGGCTTTGTTTCTACAAGGACTGTGTTGTAGTCACTTTTACCGATACTAGGACAGATAGGCACACCTGTGACAGGTAAATTAGTGAGGATGAGATCAGTATGTTTTTCCCTCTTGTTGGTTTTCCCTCACCACCTGCTGCAGACCCAGTCTAACAGTTTTATGTTCTTCAAGACTCGACCAAGTTAATCAGTAATGATGCTACAAAGCCACTTTTGGTGGTGAGCATTGGTGTTCCTCACCCAGAGTCCTTCTGTGCCTTTTCCATCCTCAGTGCTTCCTCCAAATAGTATTCAACATAGAGGAGTACTGATTCACAAGCTGATTAGGGACTGACTGCAGTAAGTAGTCATCAGCAGCAGGTTTCCTTGACCATATTTGATCAGACGCCATTAGACTTTTTCGAGTCTGCAGTCAATGTCGTAGAGAGCCAGCATAACTTCTTCTCAATTGTGTGTCACTGTGCCACCACATTGGGCAGGTCTGTCCTGCCAGTGGACGGGGCATACCAAGGGATGGTGGCGGTGGTGTCCGGGACATTGTCTGTAAGGTATGATTCAATGACTATGACTATGTCAGGCTGTTGCTTGATCAGTCTGTGGAACAGCTCTCCAGTTTTGACACTTGCCCACAAATGTTGGTAAGGGGGATTTTGCAAGTTTGATGGGGTTATTTCTATCATCATTTTTTCTATGTTGAGTCATACATTTGTTTAGACATCGCAGTAGTTTAAGAGAAGTGAGTGGCTTGCTAGGCCAATTCAGAGGGCAGTTGAGAGTCAACCACATTGCTGTGGGTCTGGAGTCACAGGTAGGCCAGACAAGGTAAGGATGGCAAATTTCCTTCCCTGAAAGACACGAGTGAACAAAATGAGCTTTTGTGACAATAATTACAGGGGCTGCCATTGGGTCAGCTTTTAACCCAGATATTCATTAAATTCATCAAATTTCACCATCAGCCATAGTGGGATTCAAACTCACATCTTCAGAATAATAGCCTGAGGCTCTGGATTACTAGTCCAGGGACATTACTAGTAGGGATCCCCAGCCTGATTCAGAAGGCAGCTGTGAAATGAGTATGACATCAGCACATTTCGATTTGTTCCAATTGCCTTATGTAGAGACCATGGGTGGAGGTTTCCATTTGTAGTTAAAGTGTATTGTTGAGTGAATTCATGACACCTGGTCTGTCATGTCTCGAGTGCCTTTTCTCATGTCATCTTCTACTTTTCATCTTGTTAATTTTTCAAGTGGGGTTTTGGGTGACCTTCTTCAGCAACTGAGCGGCTGGAGAGGTGGAAAAATCACGACTGCCAGACCTTCTGGCTTTCACAGGCACTAAATTCAGTAACAGCTCAGTAACACACCTCCCAGATGTTACAAGCCAGAAACTGACCCTCACTCGGTGGTACTTGACAATTATAGTCCAGAGAAATGGCCTTCATCCCTACAGAATGATGTCTCAAAGGCGACTCAACTGACCTAACTTTAATCCTCAGACTGTCTGCATTTGAACTGACGGTGGTCCAATCCCCATGGATTGTGGGGATTGGTGGAAGTTTTTAAACTAAAGAATTATCCACTCTCTCAGGGTGAAATATGACATTCCATGGTACTAGTTTATGGATGCTGCAGAAACATTTGTCTTGGTGCGCTGGCTAAGGTTGATCCTTCACAGACACTAAAAATCCAAATAAGCGCCAAAAATGATCTTTCCACATTATTGTTTGCAGGGTATCACTGTACATAGACCGGCTGTTGCATTTCCAACAGCACAGCACCTCAGAACCACTTCATTGGCTCGAAACAGTTTTGAAACTTCCTAAGATTGTGAAAGGTCCTATATAAATGCGAATTGCTTTTTTCCCAACGCTTGTCCGGTAGCAGCAGTAATGGGGATTGAGGAGAGAAGACAATAATGGGAGACAAATGAATGGTACTGATGATAAGCAAGGGCCTGTCTGAATTGATTTTTGTCTCTGAACTAGCTCTAACCGAAGGACAACATCCTAAAATATAAATCAGCAAATAAATTGATGCGTATGAGTCAGTTTATTTGGAAAGGAAGAGTAAATACTTTGATTAAAAATGAAATTGAATGACTTTTTGCAAAGTTTCTGAAGGAAGAAATCTGGTTCTTGGCGTATTATTCTCAACAAGTGTGTCTTGTCTATGTGGACAACAAGAGCAGAGGTCAATTTACTTTGAAGTGTTTCAGACATGCGATACATCAACAACATCAAGAAAAGTCTAACAATCCTGGACAGTGTATTATGTTGGTGAACATCATTTCTAGGATTTGATGTACAGTATAATATTTTGTTGTGTTTGTGTTGAGTATTTTTGTAGAGCTGTATCCAAGTCTTTTGTGAAACATTTGCCTTAAATGAGTTGATGACTAAAATGTATTTCCATCATTGTTCATGACCCCTTTCTTGCCTCTTTGCACCTTCTCCCTCAGTCACAGATATCAGGCTCACAGTACTGCTGTTCCCTTCAGTGAAGACACAACACTAAGGGGCTTGCCATGGTTGTCAGCTTTCCTGAGACATGTCAGAGGAGATAGCCTTCAGTAAGGGGTCCCTAACACAGTAAGTCAAAGGCAGCCTCCAATACCTGTCCAGGAGCTTGGACACAGTCAGTTAACTGCCTGGGGAGTACAAAGTCAGGATGTTCTCCACGTAAAGGCTGAATGTTGGGCACCCATCTTACTCTACTTGCCCTGCAGTGGGCTGTTTTCCTCCTGGAATGAGAGAGAGAGAGAAAATATATTGTAGAACAGAGGGGCTTAGGGGTGGAGGTACATAAATCTTTGAAGTTTTGTCACACATAGACAGG
Source organism: Rhincodon typus (assembly GCF_021869965.1). Classification (NCBI taxonomy): domain Eukaryota; kingdom Metazoa; phylum Chordata; class Chondrichthyes; order Orectolobiformes; family Rhincodontidae; genus Rhincodon; species Rhincodon typus. Next base: position 14,176,835 of record NC_063356.1, read on the forward strand.
GTGGTTAAAAAGACATTTGGCGTACTTGCCATCGTTGCTCAATCCTTTGAGTATAGGAGTTGCAAAGTCATGTTGAGGTTATGCAGGACATTGGTGAAGCTTATTGTGGAACACTGTGTCCAATTCTGGTTGCCCAGTTATAGGCAGAATATTATCAAGCTGGAGAGGTTCAGAAGAGATTTACCAGGATGTTGCCAGGTATGGAAGATTTGAGTTGTAAAGAAAGGCTGGATAGGCTGAGACCTTTTTCACTTGAGTGTAGGAGATTGAGAGGTCACCTAATAGAAGTTTATAAAATAATGAGAAGTACAGATAGAGCTAATCGTAGTTGTCCTTTCCCTAGGATGGGGGATTTCAAGTCTACAGGGCACATTTTTAAGGTGAGAGGAAAGAGATTTAAAAAAGACATAAGAAGCAAATTTTTTACATAAATGGTGGTTCACTCGTGGAATGAACTTCCTGATGGACTAGTTTAGTCTGGGATTATGGTCAACATCGACTGGTTGGACGGAAGGGTCTGTTTCCGTGCTGTATGACTCTATAGGACAGAAGATGAAAGTGGTGGCAAAGCTGTTATTCGTGTTGCAGATGGGGGGATGTCCCAAAGGAGCGAGTGAGCAGGTCAGGTCTCTGCCCACAAAGTGAGGTGTCAATTTCCCCTGTCTGACAGAGCAGATGTCAGAAACCATGCAGGGCATCTCCAGCCTGTCTGGGTCCACAACAGTGTTTTAAAGATGGCACTGATGCCAAGGATACCAGTCCATTCTGAGTTATGCCAGCAGTGGTGAGTTATTCTGGTTACAGCGAGTGGTGGAGCTATACAGCCTCAAAGTCTTTTTTTTTTTACAGCATGGAAAGAGGCCCTTCAGTCCAATATGCCCATGCCAACCACCAAACGTCCTTGTAGGGGGTGAGGAGCCTAATGTCTTAACCTCCTAATGAGGATGATTGGCAGAGTGGCATAGTTTGAGTCTTAGTGGTTAGTGTGTGCTTTATTCTTTATTAATTCACGGGATGAGGGCATTGCTGGCTAGGCAGCATTTATTGCCCATCCATAATTGCTCAGAGGTCAGTTAAGAGTCGACCACATTGCTGTGGGTCTGGAGTCACATGTAGGCCAGACCAGGTAAGGGTAGCAGTTTCCTTCCCTAAAGGATGCTAGTGAACCAGATGGGTTTTTCCAACAATGGATTCACGCTCATCTTAATTCCAATTTCAGATTCTGAATTCCACATATTTTATTGCATTCAAATTCCACCATCTGCCATAGTGAGATTTGAACCCGGGTCCCCAGAACATTATCTGGGTCTCTAGATTAACAGTCCAGCAACAATCCCACTAGGCCATTGCCTCCCCTAATGTGCAGTTGCAGAGATAGAATGAGTATGAGGTAGCACAGAGAAGTGTGTGGCACTTACCTTGGTGGAGCAGAGAAGGTCATTGACCGTCTTATGATACTGCTGGCCAATGGTCTGTACAATAGATATGGCAATGACCTGGGTGGAGATGTGGGACCAGGCTGACAAGGTCTAGTGGTGTGGCTTCCTCTGCTTGTCCTTTGGGAAGAGTTATCTACCGTGCCCCGTCCACCAGGACTACCAGCTCCCTATCAGAAAATCACACTGCTGTCCTCCCTTTCTCTGACGTGTTCTGCAAATGTCCTTGACCAAGCACATCATTTTTGGAATGATATTACTTGTCTGAGTACACAGCAGCCTTCTAAAGATGGTGCAGACAGCTATCAGTGAGTGATGAGTTGCTCTGGCCATGACATGTGATAAGATGAAGCTGGAATTGGACATGAGGGATGCCATAGATTTGGGGTAGGTACTTAATGCAGGGAGTTTTGTTGAGATAAAGCATTAGAACTCACTAAGCCTTTTGGCAAAATGACCTCCAAAACACATGATGCACCTTGGCTTTTGTCAAGAAAAGTACAATTTTTGCCTAATAAACTTATTGCTATGTACTTATGTTTTCTACACTGTTTTCCCCAAAAACAGATATGTTTAAATCTCCTATTTGCATTGGCCCTTTCTCTTCTAATGTCAATTTTGGATATGAGAGCAAATTGAGAATATAACAAATGCCTTCATTATCTAAGATAGTAGGAACTGCAGATGCTGGAGAATCCGAGACAACAAGGTGCAGGGCTGGATGAACACAGCAGGCCAAGCAGCATCATAGCCTTCATTATCTAAACTAGGTTTAAAGGATCACATATTGACTAAGGTGCTTTGCATTCTCAGCAACCTCAATTTTCATTTCAGATTTCCAAAAGCGTCACTTTTATCTCTAATGGAGCCAAGTTAGAAATGTTTTAGCTGCCTGAAGAGACTTGCTGTGTTGTTTTACTACCAATCTGTTTCAAATGGTTCTAGATATATATCTTGGTGCTGTTCAATTCTCTGCACAAATATAATGCAGCCGTTTTCCCAATTAGAGAGTAATGGTTTCGGAATTCATGAATGATTAAATAAGTCATCACCAGTGTATGTTGAAGGGTCATTCCAGACAGTGATTATAAAATCCATCAGTGGCTAGTAGAATCCAACTGAATGTTTAGCCTGCCTGCAATCAGACAAAGAGGCAGCCTGCAACGGAACCAACAGCATGCAATATGTGTCACCCCACTGTCATGAAAACCAGGGCTAAGAAGGGTCCAGACCCAAAACGTCAGCTTTCCTGCTCCTCTGAAGCTGCTTGGCCTTCTCTGTTCATCCAGCTCCATACCTTGTTACCTACCTTCAAAAGTGATGCCTACACCATTGTGGAGATGGGACTTGGGACTCTGAGATCTGGACTTTTTTTTTCTTGTTTACCTTTTGGCTCTGTTAAATCTTGTAATTCTGGACTTTGTAACCAAGTGGGCACCAGTGAATGGTGACTGTGTACTTTTCACTGTATTTATGTATTTCCTATACTTAGTCCATGTGACAAATAAATAATTCTAAAATCTCTAAATCTTAAAAAAATACAACATTAGCTGTACTGACCTGAACTCACTTTTGATAATGTTCAAAATATATACTATCCCATGTAATTCTTTTGAGGGGTTTTGCACTTCATTGGCTGCTAATGGGCTTGGAATGCCTTGAGTTCATGAAAGATATTATGTGAGTGTTTTATTATTTGGGTAAATATTTGTACAAGTCAAGTTATGTGTGCCCTTGATGGAGTGCCTCCTCATACTAAGGGCTAAGTCTCAATGTACTCTGTATGAACTAAGTGTTTGTAAGTAATGCTAACCTGTTGCAATTCACCACATTGTGTTTGTCCATTTTTCTGAAGCCAAATCTGCTCAAATTTTCCAACTGAGGAAGTTGTAACTAATTTAGCCTCTTGGCACCATCCAAATGAATATTAATATATAATGATTCTGTGTTGTTTATAATTACTGTTTCTGTGCCATTATGGTATATTTTCACAATTTTCGTTTTCTGTTTTACTTTTACTCCACTGTGAGAAATATATCACCATTATAAAGGGTGCTGTTTGTAAAAGATTCTAGTTTTGATGCCTTTTTCATGATGGAAATATCAAGGTAAAGTCAAAGCACCATGGATACTGAAATCAGAAATGAAAACTCAATGTGTCAGACGGCATCTACAGGGAAAGTAATGGTTAATGTTTGAGGTCGATGACTTAGGACGAAATTCCCTCCCACTGACTGGAGGATATGTTTGGGAGAAAAATAAGCAAAATTTCATGGACGTCTGCCCATTGTCAACCCCTATCCACTCATAAATCAGGCAGCATGGTGCAGAAAATCTGGGCATCAGTCTCCTTATGGAAACTGGCTTGTTGCTGAGAACACAATTAAAGGATTGGTCCAGAGTCCAACATCTAGAGTAATGTTGGCAGCTGTAGAACATCTCAATATTAAATAGATTGACTTCATTCAGTGCTTCCAGGAAAGCTTTCTTATAGATTGAACTGCAAGCTACAATAGATGAATATTTATGTCAGTTTATGTCAGTAGCATTGCAGCAGTTACAGACTGTAAAAGGCTCAGTTTTTTTTTTAACTCATCAGTAGATGTGTGATACTGTGTTCAGTAAGTTTTGATTATCCACTTTCTGCAGCATAACATTACAATGATAGAGCCATAATTATAGAAAGGAGAGAATTTTATGAGCCCATGCGTCATCATCTGCTGTGAATATAATAGTGTCCCTAATACTTATCATTCTCTCTCAGGCAGCCTAACATCAGCTTAAGTATCAAAATTGACTAAGGCATGCTTCATTTGGGAAATTTATTCTAATCCTAGCTGAATGTAAGTTAAGAGATAGTGGGAAATGCCGATGCTGGAGAATCTGAGATACCAAGGTGTAGAGCTGGATGAACACAGCAGGCCAAGCAGCATCA